>NC_092872.1:622474996-623080996 GCF_028372415.1 Notamacropus eugenii
CCTTCATGGCCTTTGGAACAAATTGTTCTCATCTGCCCATTCTACCAGGGGAAGTCTTCATATGTTTGGGGTAGTCACCCCCCTAGTTCACCAATGAGTTTGAGACCCCTTGGTTTGTCCCATCTGCTGAAATGGTTTACCCCAGGGTGTGACCACTGCACACGCTGCAGCTTCTTGGAGCCACAGGTGAGAGTTGGGTGAAACAGATGGATACCAAAGGTGGAAAGAGCCCTGAAAAGGGCTCAGCAACCATCACACCAAGGTACTGGTTCTTCCTGAATACACTGTACACCTCTTGACCAAGTACATGTAAAATGAGTGATATTCATTTATATTATTAGAAATTTCAGAGTTAAAGAGATAAGTATCATAACCATTACCCTGATGAAACAAACATACATAAACTTTGTTACAGTACTAAATGCTAAAGTACTGGAGGAAATGCCAATGTGGCAGTAGCTTTCTCCAGTTTAGGCTTCCTTGTAGAAATCTTAATCAGTGTCTGTTATGTTAACAAAATCATGGTTCTGGAAAAATTACAAAAGCATTTACAAGCAAGATCAAACAACTTTTTAAAAAGTATAAGCCATTAATAAAACATAATTAAATAAACTTACAAAATAAGTAATAAAATAGTCTATAAAAACCTCAGCATTTAACAAAATACAGTAGATCCAAATTAAAGTTCCAATAAGTAAAAATGGTTTTGTTTTGTGTCTCCTTCCAAACCTGTCTGACATTCTATTATGTCTGGCTTTTATTTTTTAAAAGTACGTATATGTGTATGTGTCCATTTAAAAAGAAAACATGTAGATATGTAGTTGCTGACAGTGTTGTAGACTGTCCTGGTTTTGCTGAGTTTCTCTTACATCTCTGTTTATAGGTATTTCCATGCTTTCTTGTATGTTTCATTTATCAAAATGTAGTGAATTTAAAAGCAATATCATTGAATTTTTCAAGTGAAAATATGAACTGAAACAATCTCAAACATTACTGGCTTATGTAAATAAAGGGAAAAATGAAAATTGTTGCGCAGCAGCTTTTAGAATGAGCTATTGTTCCCAACGTTGTTTTCAATTATAAAACATTTATGGCTAGATAGCGAACAATCAGGTCCCTCTGAATAAATAATTTGTATTATTGTTAGACTGAATAAAACTGATCTGAAAATAGATTTTTTTAAATCAATGATATGCTTTTTTTGGTATCATTAGTCTTAATCAGCTTAAAAAAAATTCTAAAGATTTTCCTACAAAGGTTCTGTTGAAGGATTCTGCTGCTACTGCATTTTTGAAGATTCCTACTTTAAAGAGATGGGGCTACTCTGGCCCTTCCTAGCTGGAGATGTTGGACCCTGCATAGAGACCGAGATGCAGGAACACAATTGTGCCAAAAGTATGAGAAGATGTAGTTTGGGCCAGTTCATTTTAGTGACTTCTTAATGGATCCATCACATGGGTGTTCACTCCTCATGCTATGCAGTTGTTGTCCGCATCTAAACTTAAATCCTCCATTATCAGACCTACACAACACACTGAAAACTTCCTCAAGGTTTGTTAATGGTTATTAGATCATAACATGTTATTGAAGGGACTCCATGTACTGAGGAATATCCATATCTTGCCCTTCAAGAAGAGTGAGTGATTCTTAAGGAGGTAGAACATATAGAGGTAGAATATCTTAGCAGTAGTTAGATAGCTCAGTGGATAATTTGGTGGTCTTAGAGTCAGGATAGGCCTCAGTTCAAATCCAGTCTCAGACATTATTAGCTGGGTGACCCTGGGCAAGTCTTTTAATCCTTCAGGTTTGTTTTTTTTTTTTAATCTGCAAAATGAACTGGAAAAGAAAATGACAAACCACTCCAGTGTCTTTGCCAAGAAAACCCTAAATGGGTCACAAAGAGTGAACACAACTAAATAACAACATAATGGCAAGAACGTTGAACTTAGTATCAGGAGGCCTGGATTCAAATCTTGGCTCTGCCGCTGACTGGATAAGGCATTTAATTTCTTCCTTTAGTGATAGGTATGTGCCCAAAGGTGCTATATAAGCTCCCTTGCCTGCTGAACAAAGTGTGAATTCCCTGGATAAGGTTTGGATTCTCCTTGTTCTGGATCCCCATTGCCATATTGAAGAGGCCTTTATTTTTGTGCACTCAAACTCAGAGCTTTGTAGTTGTGGGAGCAGTGATAATCACCTGATACCATATTAAGGATAGAGTCCACAGGGTTGAGCTGCCCTTTGGGTTTGGTTTTTAAAAGGTGGGGTGGTGGCAGAGAACCAAAGAGGAGAGGCTCAGAAGGCCATGCAGATACTCAGACTGCAAAGTCTCGAAGGGAAGAAGGTTCAGCCCAACAGGAAATCATGCATACCCATGAGCAACCCAGACCTATTCCAGTCACCGCTCCTATGAAATGTGAATTGTTGTAGAGGTTAGGGCCAAAGAAGTTAGGTGTGACTTGGAAGAGGAGAGGGCTGGCTGCTGCCCTAAGGAAAATGGAGGAGAATTATCCTGAGCATCAGTAGGTTCAAATACAACTTCAGTCTCCATTTTGTGAGGTTAAAGAAAACCTGTCCAGTATCCATTGTCTTATGTTAGCCTAAATACTTACAGAGTCAAATTTTGACATTCTTAAGGGAAACCTTGGGTAGGAACCCAAGTCTTAGAGATGATAGAGATTCAGACCCTCAAAGCCAACCCCTTAGAAGTATCAGGGGCATGGGCCCACTTGATACACCAAAGAGCTGGACTGAATGATCTCCAATGTCTCTTTCAGGACTAATGTTCTATGATATGCAAAATATTTGTCCAAATTCTAAAAACAAAGAACCACAGAAATAAAACTGAAGCCCCCAAAATTCAAGAGTTAAAAAGCTTCCTCTTAAATAAAAGTTTCTGAGCATTTTGTTGGTACTGGAAGCCCCTCCCCCAGTTTAAAGCAGAGTCTGGCTAGCTAGCAGTTCACAAACGTTCCTGGGGGAGTGGGGAGGGGTTAGAGTTGCCTGTATTCACTTTCTGGCTGTTGTTGGAAAGTTTAATAATGATTCCAGGAAAGCCTTCCCTCCCTCCTTCTCACTCTCCCTCCCTCCCCCTTACCTCTTCTCTCTGACGCTAAGCATGTTTTCCCCAAGCCTATGCCCTTATGTTCCAAAGAGGGACCTGAAGGGAAGATTAGTGAGTGGACAGAGGGGTACAGGTCGTGGGGAAGGGAGAAGAGGGAGGGCAGGCCATTTCAGGAGGACAGACTGCTTCTCTTCACTTAGGAACAAACATTAGGCCTTGGGGGAATGAAAAGGAGTGAATTCAGAGCTGCTCCCAAGCCAGCATCATAGCACCAAGATTTTAGGGTCTGCCCGGTTCCTTAATAGAACAATAATATAGACAGCCCCCAGGACCTGTATGACCCAGATGTGGGCAGGAGGTAGGGAGGGGGTCAGCAAGTGGGACAGGCTGACTCAGGGTACTTTGCTTCTTATATGCACAGAAACCTGCAACCAATAAAAGGATTTATTGGGGGAGGGAAGGGGGGGTTATAGCTCCACCCACCCCCCCTGATTGAAGGAATCTGGTTGAAGGAGCTGGGGCAGGGGGAGGAAAAGTTGCAGTTAGATGGAAAAGCTGACCGTTTCCATTCCTGACTGCCATCCCCTTGAATGCTGTGGACCACAAAGCAGGTCTTTGTCTCTATATTTCAGCACAAACCTGCCATGACAGGGAGAGGCTGTGTTGCCTGATGCCAAAACCATCACCCTCCAACCCCAAGCTTATAAGAACCCCTGCTTCTTTAGGCCAAGCTTCCCCTCCTTTTCCAGGGGTCCTCCAAGCTGCCTCCACCTCACCAGATTTAAGAAGTACCCAGGGAAGAGGGTTAGTTGGATTCTAGTGGAGTATTAGAGACAGAGGAGGGTAGGAAGGGGAGAGCCACGATGGCCCAGTGTCTCATTCTCTGGTACTTTCCACCCCTCTCTGTACTCCACTCTCAGAACTATAAGTTCCCGTTTTTGAAGGCTGTTGCTGACTGGGATGGGCCAGGCAGAACCCAATCCTATGGCTATTCTGAGATAATTTCCGCCGCCCCACTCCCTTGCCCCACCTAGGAAGTTTCTGCCTGGGAAAAAGCTTGTTTTCTTCCATTTCATATTGGGTGGCAAAAGGAGTTCCAGCCTATGCCACAAGGTCAGTGAAATCATTTGGGGCAAAAGGTGATGTTAATAACCTACTTGAGAGCAAAAATGGATTTGAGGCTTGGGGAAAAAAAGTTCTGGGAGGGTGGGAGTGGGAACTGGATGCTCAGCTGTTGGATTTCCTCCAGCCTGGAGGAGGGTGGCTAGTGAATCTTGGAAGGGGTGGGTTTTTCCTTGTGTTCAAAATAGAGAGAAGAGGTCAAGAGGATCCAGATCATGGCCAGCGACTGAAATGCAAGTCTCTGGTCTCTCCCTGCTTGTCCACACTGGGGCAGTGCAGCAGAGTCCCTCCAGGGCTGTGTTCCAGGTTTTTGCCTCTGCAGTGCTATACCATACCATTCATTAGCTTCACCAATTTTCCACTCAGGCTTTGCCAGCCAGCCAGCTCCTCTCGCTGAGGAGGCGGGGAAGAATTTCTCAGGGCAATCCTTCAGGGAGGAAACAAAGGAACAAACTATTAGGAGGCCTTTTCCCCCCTCCAGAATCAGGGTGAAGGGAAAACTAGTTCATCACCTTCTGCTGTTAGAGGTTTGGACTGGGATTGGGTGGCTGGGGAAAACAGCACTGGTTGAGTTAAGGGCCACTATCCTCTGGAAACGTTAGTCTGCAGTTCTTGGAGCTTGTAACCCTTGCATAAAGGTCATGGGGTGCAGCCCAGCTCAGGCAGAGGGCTTGTTCTTGGCCAGGCCGGAAGCAATGAGTGATGGCTTGTGTCTGGTGCATGATGGATAGCCTCACCCCAGGGAAGGAGAGGTGGAAAGGTGAGTTTGGGGAGCCATTATCCAGCAAGGCTGAGCCCTAGGGTCAGAGAGTGCAGCCAGCAGCTGGGCCCTGTTTTTGTTTTTACAATGAAAAATTTTCCTGGGGCCTTTGGGGCCCTAGTTCACCTCCATGGACTCCACCTCCTTCCCCTCCCTCTCCTTAGGGCCTCAAAATGACACAAATACTTCCCCTGTCCCCACAAGCTCTACATGACTGTCCTGGTACCCTGAAGGGTCCAGCTACTCCGTCTCTCCTAGTATTTTGGCTGCCCCTGTTTCTCCTGACTCTTCTGGGAAGATGGAATGTTCCTCATACATATCACAAAAATCCTCTTTCCAGTGGTGGTGGCCAAGTAAATTAAGCAGAGCCTTGTGCCTTGTTAGCAATAGCCCCTCTAGCTTTAAAATGTTGTAATCTTGCCTCCAGAATTCACCTCTCCTGACTTCGCCATTGATCCAGGATTTGTGAAGTCAGATTTGTTGTTGTTCAGTCATGTCCTGTGGACCATGCTGTCCCTGAGATTTTCTTCACAAAGATACTAGTGTGGTTTATCATTTCATTCTCCAGTGGATTAAAGTAAATAGAGTTAAGTGACTTGTCCAGGATCACACAACTAAGTATCTGAGGTGGGATTTGAACTCAGGTTTTCCTGACTCCAGGCCCAGTGCTCTATCCACTGAGCCACCTGTCTCTAAGTCAGATTTAGATTTGGCCAGATGAAATGACACTGTCTTAATTTACAGGGCAGTGCCCCTAAGCAGAGAGTGCCAGGGTTAAGGGATAAGGGAGCCAACTCACTGTTGCTAGAGTACAAGAAGAAGATTAGCTCTTGTCTAACTTGAAACTCAATGCCTTTTCCCTGTCCAGAATATTATGGCTGGGCAGTGCCCTCTGGGATAGGTTGGGTAAGAGGAGGTGACTGTTTGGGCAGCCAGCTCTGCTACTTGAGCAGTTGTTTCAGTGTTTCTCGGGCCTCAGATGTGTAGGAATATGGGATCCCAGATTGAGTAGTCCATGAAATCAGCAAGGACAAAGATAGGCTTGGTAGGGGCCTAAGGTTGAAAAAGACAATTATATACTTCATGGACAGTTTAAGCCAAAATATAGCTTCATATTCCTCTCCTAGGACCAAGGCATTTATCTCACCAGACATTTTCTCATTCATTCATTCAAAACTTACCAGATGCAAAATAGTACTTTAGAGAATACAAAGATCCTGGTACTTGTAGTTATTGATTGGAACCCCATTGTGAACAGTGCTATGTTTGCCCCAGGGATTTCACGGAAACCCACTCCCCCGTTTCCTGTAACTCTAACATCCCAAGGATGTGCTTGGGGAGAGTGGTTTTGTGTTTGGGGGAAGGTGAAGGAGGCTATACAGAAACGTCCAGTGCCTGGTGTGACTTTCTGTTCTTCACAGGCTAAGGTTGTGCTGAGGGGACAGGTCTTTGAGTGGCCTTCTGGAGAACTTTTCCCTATCTTAATGTAATCACCAAGAGAACAAAGACTTCATTGAAGTTGGCTGCTCCACTGTAGCCAGAAACTGAGTTTCTATCCAGAGAGAATTTAGGACCTAATTCAAGGTCAAAGGCCCCAAAACAGCCTTAACACCTGAGCATTCTTTGTATGAATCAATTAAAATCAGTTCAGTAAACATTTTATTAAGCACCTACTGTATGCAGAGCACTATGCGGGATATTTAAGAAGATACAAAGTTTGGATAGATCAGATTCCAGAATATCATGGAACCCTTGCTTAGACTCTAAAATCTCCCAGATTGGAGGCAAAAGGTTCTGTCGACTTTGTGAGAAAGGACCAAGTCTGAGGAAAAGGAAGTAAAGAAAGGTCCTCTTAGACTCTGCACTAAGTCTGTATCAGTGGGGTCACTTTTCTGCCAAACATGGATTAAGAGAAGAATATATGATACCATCAGAACAAGAATGTGGCCACTCAGCACACAGCGTTCTTCCACTGTAGATATCCAATTAAGGTATATTAAGTGAAACTTAACTCACCCATAGAAAAATCATCAGCAAAAACCTAATATATGTTTCTTTTAAAAGTAATTTACTTTTATTTTTAAAAACAATACAAAATATTTAGCTTTCTTATTTTTTTTAATTTTTTTAAATTAAGGACAAAAACCAACATACAATTTGATTTAGTAAATACAGCAGCAATGGTCAGTTTCTTATAACAAATAAAGGGAGGTAGGAAGGAATGAAGAAAATGGAAAGAGAAGGGAGTTTCTAGAATAGAAGAAAAAAGATAAGAGATAACATGGGGGCGGGTGGGAAGCTTAGCTGGCTGGGAGGTGATCTTGTTAGAGATAAAATGCTTTTAGAACTTGGGCTCTAGGCACAAAGTAAGTTACCCCCTGTTTTTCACTACCCTTTGAAATTCTGATTAGTTAGCTAGTAGACTTTCCGGCAGTCTATTCAACCTGTATTCATTAAACCCTAACTATGTGCAGGTACTGGGCTAAGCAGTGGGGATACAAAGAAAGTCTTTTTGCCCTCCTGGAACTTATATTCTAATGCGGGAAGCAATGTGCAAATAACTATGTACAAACAAGAGATACACTGTGTAAATATAAAATAACCTCAGAGGGAAGACACTAACAACATTTAGGATGGGGAAAGTCTACTTGTAGAAGAAGGTGAGATTGTAGCTGACATTTCCAGGAAGTCAGGAGGCAGAGATAAGAAGGGATGAGAAGTCCAGGTGTGTAGGATAGCCAGTTGAAATGCACAGACAGGAGGTGGAGTATGTCGTGTGAGAACAGCAAAGATGTCAGTCACTGAATCTTGGGGTAAGTAGAAAGGAGTAAGGGGAGTACCATGGAGTGACACGGTTAGTCCTGGGCTTTAGGGAGATCACTTTGATAGCTGAGTAGAGAATGAACAGGAGTAAATTGGGAAATCACTAGTATTTTACCTCTAAACTTTTGGTTTTTGTGAGATTCTGAAGGTTTATCGGTCTGTGAAGGAATGTTTTAGGGTAAGTACAGGTAAGGAATGATTTAGGGTAATTTTAACTATGATACAGTTAAAATTAATCAACATGCAGCTCTTTTTGTGGTGACTAAGAATTGGAAATTGAGGAGATGTCTATCAATTGGGATGAATATCCGGTCACTGGATGCAGATGGCTCTGGAGGAGAAGTGAGGCTAGTGACCTGCACAGCCCTCCCTCACTCAAAGCAAAGTCAAGTGCAAGTCATGTCATCATTTCTCTGATGGCAACGGACACAGCTGAACAAGTTGTGGTACATGATTGTAATTGTGCTATAAGAGGCAGGATGATTTCAAAAAAACCTGGAAATACTTACATGTACTGATGCAAAGTGAAGTGAGCAGAACCAGCAGAACAGTGTACACAGTTAACAGCAGTATTTTACATACAATGATCAACTGTGAATGACTTGGCTATTCTCAGCAATATGATGATGATCCAAGACAATCCCAAAGGACTAATTATGAAACATGCTACTTGCCTCCAGAAAAAGAACTGTTATTATCTAAACACAGACTAAAGCATACTATTTTTTCCCTTTCATTCTTTTTTTGTTCAAGTCTTTTTTGTACAAAATAACTAATATGTAAATGTTTTACATGATTGAATATGTATGACCTATATCAGATTGCTTACCATCTCAGGAATCAGTGAGGTTAAGGAGGGAAGGATGGTATTTGGAACGCAAAAGTCCAGCATTCAAATTCTACCTAAGACACTTAACATATGATCATGGACAATTTTCTCAGAGCCTCATTTCCCTTATCTGTAAAATAGGGGATGAATCATGGAATTTGAGTTGAAAGATATCCCATCAGTCATCTAGTCCAATCCACACCCAAAGGAATCTCCCACCGTATCATACTCAACAAGTGATTGGGTCATTCAGCCTCTGCTGAGAAGAATCCACCACCTCCCAAAACAAGCCATTCCATTTTTAGACAACTAGAGTTGGCAGGAAGTTTTTCTAGACATCAAGCCTAAATTAGTCAATTTGCAACTTTTATTCATTCCTCCTGGTTCTTCCTTCTCCGGAGCCAAACAGAACAAATCTAATTCCCTCCTCCATATTGTTCTTGTTCAGTCTCTATGTGACTCATGGACTTTTATCCGTAGCTTTTTCTTAGCAAAGATACTGGAGTGGTTTGCTATTTCCTTCTCCAATGTGTCCCCATTTTATAGTTAAGAAATTGAGGCAAATAGGGGTTAAATGATTTGCCCAGGGCCACACAGCTAGTAAGTGTCTGAGGTCAGATCTTTCTTATTCCAGGTCCAATGTTCTAATCCACTGTGCTACCTAGCTGCCCCTCCTCCATTACGACAGCCCTTCAGATGCAGTATTTGAACACAGATATTATCTGTGTTGTTCCTATCCGCCCCCTCCCATCACCACCAAGCTTCTCATCTCCAGGTTAAACACGCCCAGTTCCTTCAGCCAGTTCTCATAACCATTTTTATGCCTCCTAATGCCCATAATCAAATTACCTTTTTTATTTTTTTACTGTCACACCACACTGTTGATTCCTGTTGAAGTCCACCAACCCCATCTCCCCATCCCATCCTTTTTTAGAACAACTGCTATCTATTCACACCTTCCTATTTTGTATTAGTGGAATTGTTTTTTTTGTACCCAAGTGCAAGATTTTACATTTATCCCTAAGGAACTTAATCTTATTAAATTCAGCCCAATGCTCTTGCCTGTCTAGATCCTTTTGAATCCTGACTATCTTCCATTGCTTTAGCTATTTTTCCCAGCCTTGCATCACCTGCAAATTTGATGACCATACCATTTATGCATTTATTCAAGTTATTAGTAAAAATGTTAGATAGCATGAGGCCAAATGCAGATTCCTGGGGTGTTTCTCTAGAAACTCTCTGCCAGGTTGACATTGCACCATAAATAACTGCTCTTCAGTTCTGAATCCATCCATTTGTATAATCATTAAGTCCACATCTTTCCATTTTCTCCTCAAGAATAATAGGAGACATTTTTTAAAAAGCTTTGCTAACTATAGGTAAATTCTATGCACAGCATTCTTCTTATCAGTCTAATAATTCTAACCCCCTCCCCCAAAAAAAAGGCAAATGAGCTTAGTCTGCAATTTCTTCTTCTTGATGGAGCCATGATGGCCCTTTGTAATCACTGTCTCCTTTTCTAGATGTTCTCCAACTATCTCTTTAATGAAATGTTAGAGAGTTTCCTCAGGAATCAAAGTCAAATTCACTGGCCTATAGTCTGATTTCTCCCCGTTTTGAAAAAATTGGGAAATTTTGCAAATTT
This sequence comes from Notamacropus eugenii, assembly GCF_028372415.1. Lineage (NCBI taxonomy): Eukaryota > Metazoa > Chordata > Mammalia > Diprotodontia > Macropodidae > Notamacropus > Notamacropus eugenii. The sequence goes on from NC_092872.1 coordinate 622,485,240, forward strand.
GTCCTCTGACATTATAATACCTCTCCCTTTTCCCTGTCGTCTTTCAAATATCACTGACAGGAGCTCAAGGTCACATCTGACCCAAGGAAGCAGTTCATCTGGTACAGGTTGACTTTATTGAAGTACAGTCTTAATATCTCTCACAGGTGACTTGAATTCATCCAGGGCAGCTGAATACTATCTTAATATCTCCCGTACTTAAATGTTTGAGTTGTTATTAGAAGAAAATGGTCAGTTTATTTATTTATTTGTTTGTTTGTTTGTTTGTTTGTTTGTTTTATTACTTTTTATTTTATCTAGCAATGGAGTGCTAGACCCAGCTCATACCAGGACTGGTAGATTTTCAATGTGAAATTTATACTTTGGAAATGAACAGGCCTTGATTTATTATTTTGTTGGTTTTCAACTCTTAAGAAAGTGATGAAGAAAATGTTAATAATTCAGATTAAATTTAAATTGTATCCTGCACACATACACCCTCATCCCCCAGGGCTGGTTGTTAAACATTTACCAGTACACCCCTGCCTGATTGTCACATGGTCAGGGTTAGAGTTAGAGGAGACAAGTATCTAGTCTGAACTAACACCTTTTTATAGATGAGTAAAATTAACTCCCTCTGACATTCAAAAGTTTACCTTTATCCTTTGAGTATTTAATTGCTACAGTGCTTAAAGATTACATTTTAAACCAGAATGGATCTAGAGATCATGGAACATTTTCCAGCTCATTTCAATTCTTTGGTCAAGTAGGATCCTACTGAGAACCAGATATAGTAGCTACTATAAAAGAACATTAAAAGCTACTTCAGGAATAAATGTGTTTACCACTGTTCACGGCTTTTAGAGGTTCTTATCACTTTCAGAGGCATCATCTGAACCTCTATATAGTGCTTTTACAGCTTACAAAATGCCTTCAATTTTTCATTTGCTCCTTATAACAACCTTATAAAGTAGATAAGACAGGTATCATTTCCATCTTAAAGATGAGTAAAAAAATGAACCTTAGAAAAGGAGTGATTTATTTAAGGTCACATAAATAGCTTGTAAAAGGCAGAATCAAGACTCCAGCCCAAGTTTTCTGATTCATAGTTCAATGCATTTTCAAAGAAATTAGACAGACAAAAAACATTCAGTGCCTACTGTGTGCCAGGCACTATACTGAATGCAAACCATTCAAGAAAAGACAATTCCTGACCTCAAGGAGCTCATAGTCTAATGGAGGAGAGAGCAAGCAAACAACTATGGACATACTCAAGATATTTTGGATATTTGGATATTTTGGAAATAATCAATACAGAGAAGGCACTAGAACTAAGGGGAAATCAGGAAAAATTTCTTGTAGACTGTGGGACTTTAGCTGGGACTAGGAAAAAGCCAGGAGGTGATGAGAAGAGAAAGAATTCCAGAAAGATTTCCCAGTCAGTGAAATCAGGCTGTCTCATTTTAATCATGGTAGAGGGCCAAAGGGACATAAACATTTATTGAGAATATAGGGAGGGAGCATTTATGGCTAAAGAGCCACATGACCAGAGCCATAACATCTTATTTTAGGGAGGATGAAATGAAATTTCGAGCTACTTCCTTACCTTCTCTGTTTTGTTGTTTACAAGGAAGTGCCTGTTTTACTTGGTGTTTGTTAAGAATTTTTTTAAAGAAAAAATGTTTTTATTAAAGAGACTAAATTTGAGATAAGGCTAGAGATATGTGACCATATCTCTAAATTAAGTTGACAGCTAGTTCCTTACCTGTGTATTAGACAGAGATTGATGCCAACTTAGGGGTTTCTGAGTGATGCCTATTGTTCAGTCAAGATGTAAAATCATCTGAAAGCTATTGCACAATAGATTAATGGTCAAAGAATATGAATAAGCAATTTCATAAAGAGAGATGTAAGCTATTAATAGTCATAAGCATGTTCAAAATCACAAATATTAAGAGAAATAGGTAAACGAAAACAACCTCATATTTCCACCTCGTACTGAAAGATGACAGGAAGACAGGAAAGGCGTGCTAATTCACTGTTGGGAGAGATGTGAATTGGTTTAGCCATTCTGGAAAATGATTTAAAGCTACCCAAAAAGTGGCTAAGTTGTGCATACACAGACCTAAATCCAATGAAATCACTAGGAGGTCTACACCCCAAGAGATCAAAGATTCACATGTACAGAGAAATTTATATAACAGCACTTTTTATTGTAGCAAAGATCCGGAAACTAAAGGGGGACACCCATCAACTGGGAAATGGCCAAATTATGGTACGTGGATGTAATGGAATAGTATCACCCCATGAGAAAGGACAAAAGGAATGGATTCTGAGAAACCTGAGAAAACTTGCATGAGCTGATGTAGAACAAAGTGAGCGGAACCAGAAAAATGTATACAATATCTACAGCATTGTAAAGGAAAAGCAATTTTGAAAGACTTAACTCTCTGTTCAATACAGTGACCAACCACTACTGCAGAGGACCAGTGGTGAAGCATGTTACCCATCTGCTAACAGAAAGGTGACAGACTCAAGCTGCAGCAGAATGAAAAAATATTTAAAGGCATGAGCAATATGTGGATTTGTTTTGCTTGATTGCTTGGTTGTTGCAAGAGATATATTTTATTTTCTTTGTTAGGGGAAAGTAATTTAAAAGGGGAGGGAGGGAAGTTAATTATACAGATAACAATTTAAAAAGAAAAAAAAAGGAAAGGTGGTCATCAAGGTATAAAAAAACCCTAACATCCGAAGGAAGTTCCAAGGAAGACAGACAAGCAGGAATTAACATGTTAAGATCATGTATACCTTTTAAAAAGCAAATAACAGAATTTCAAGGTTTTATATACAGTCCTCTTTTTCTCTTCTTTGTACAGGCAAATGTTGTTCCTGTTTGTTGGTATTTGTCAAGTTCAAATTAACAAAAAATAAAAAGCCATATAAGTGGAAAACTAAAAAGTACCTTAGATTTCACCTACTCTTAAGTCCTTTTTACAGATCATGAGATTCAGTAGATTAAATTAACTTGCCCAAGGTCATCGAGCCCATTGGTGTCAAAGTCTGGGGCAGAATACAGTTCTCCTCACCTCCAACATGTTTATTCCAGTATGCCATGATATCACTATTGACACGTCCTCAACTACCTTTAGAATCTCACAATTTTAAGAGATCTCAGAAGTCATCTAAAGCCAACCCTGAGTTATATCCTTCCCAATAACTGGCTGTCTGACCTTCATTTAAAAACCTCCAGTGATAGGAAACTTATTCTGGTGGTCTATTCCACTTTCAGAAATCTGATTACTAGAAAGTTATTCCATATTATCAGACAAATCTTCCGCAGGAATTTTCACCCTTTGCGCCCTATTTTGCCTTCAAACAAAACCAGTGTAATGCTGTTTCTCCATACCTGAAGATAGCTATCATGTTTTACTAAGTCTTTTCTTTCTCTAAGGCCATATACATCTCTACTTCCTTCACCTCATCCTCATATGATCAACTGCCTTACCATTCTGGTTATCCATCTCAGGCCTACTAGATTCTAAGCTCTTCCATTAGAGTTCATTGAGGGCAGAGACTAACTTTTTATTAATTGTATCCCCATTAATTAGCACAGTGTGGTGGCACATAGTAAACACTTAATAAATGTTGATTAGATTGGTTCATTCCAGGTTCTCATCCTTGATCCTAAGTGCCCAGAGATAATCCAGAGTTTGAATAGACCTTCGCTCTGAATTGTATGCTTCTGCTGACTCAGCCTGAATTAACAGTAGGAAAGCATTGTGACTTGGTGTGAATTTATTTTTGGACTTTGTTAGAGAGCCCTAAGTTCAAAAGTCCCAACCTCACTTCTGACATTTACCCATAGATGTAACTGAGGGTAAGTCACTTAACCCCTTCGAGGCTCAGACAATCCTCTAAACGAATCTACTGAGTTAAAAGACAGCTGGTTATTCTATCTGAGCAAAGTACAGTTCATTGAAGTTTATATTTGCATTTTTAGCTGCCATATCACAATGTTGACTCGTATTGAACTTGGAGACCACAAAAACTCCTAGGTCATAAGTTCATGGATGTAGAATTAGAAGGAACTTCCTAAACCATCTTGTATAATCCCACTACTCTAACCTTTCCTTCCATTTTCCAGATGAGGAAACTGAGGCCCCAAGGAGTTAATTGACTTGCCAACAGTCACACTGGTAACTTGACAGAGTCAGGATTCAGATCCTGTTATTCAGACCTTTGAGCCACTATTCTGGCTGTCCACCTCAGGGCTCATTCTAACTTTTCTACCTGCTATTATCTAGTCATGTGTCTTTCATCTTGTAATTGTGGAGGTAGCTAAGTAGTGTTGAAGAGAGACTGATAGACTTGTAGTCAGGAAGACCTGAATTCAAGTCCTGCCTAGACACTTTGTAGCTTTGTTACCTTTGGCAAGTCATTTAATTCCTTTGGTCTTCTGTTTCCTAATCAGTAAAATAGGGATAATAACACCTATCTACATGAGTTATTGTAAGGTTTAAATGAGATTATATATGAAAAGCACTTTGCAAATATTAGAGTTCAGTACAAATGTTAGCAAGTTATTGTACAGTTGATTTTTTGAACCCAGGTATAAAGTTTTGCATTTATTCACATCAAATTCCATTTAATTAGATTCAATCAATTATTTTAACCCACTGAGCTACTTTTAGAGCCTGATGCTGCTACTCTGTATATCAGCTATCCCTTCCACCTTTGGGTCACCTGAATATTGATCACCTGCTATCTGTACCCTTCATCCAAGTTGCTGACAAAAGCTGAACACAAAGTGACTTAAGGGAAGTTCATAATATTGTGATTTAAGTGGCTTTCATTGGGACCTGGGTGTAAGTAAGCCCCATTAGGATACCATCACACATCCCTGGAAGAAAAATAGGTATGAGTCAGGAAGCTGGGTGGTGCATTGAAATTGCTGAAAATGAGTGTTAATTTGCTCAGAGGGATCGTTCTGTTTTCTAATCCCCCAAGCAAGTGAGCATGAAGGAAGATTAAGCTTTCATAGGAATTCTAGAGGAGAGATGAAAATTCAATCCACTCTTCATATCAAAGTAATATTCCTAATATGCAGGCCATTTTTATTCTTGTGTATTAAAACTTTGGGTGTTTTTCCATCACCTGTAGGAGAAAGTACCTTTTGCCTGATCCATAAGGCCTTTCATCATCAGACTCCAATTCACTTTTCCAGTCTTATCTCACTCTATATTTGCTTTTACATGTCTTGTCTTGTTCTTGCCTCCCTGCATTTATACCAGATATCCCCCATTCCTAGAACACACTCCTTCTAAACAGTCAGCATTTAATAAGTGTCTGTTGTATGCTAAGTGCTTTTCTACACATCTTACTCTCGAAATCCTTCCCTTTCTTCAAGGCCCCAGCCAAGGTACCATCTTCCTCCATTAAACCTTTCCTAATAATTCCTTCTACCCCTAGCTAAGATCCCTCCTCAGATCTCTCCTATCCTTCTTGTGCATTTATCACATTATAATTAGAACTGTCTCTGTTCCCATATCCCATCCCTTCCTTAGATTATAAGATCTTTGAGGGAAGGGACTTTCATTTTGTCATCATCTTATTCTGGTTGTTGAGCAGTGTTTTTGCAGAAAACAAGTCCTTTAGTAAATGTCAGATTGAATTGAAAATAGTTTCCATCCCACTTAGACCTACCTCTACCATACCACCGTAGAACTGAAGGTTTGTGGTACCCTGGATCTATCCACTATGCACTAGACTTAAAGTCACTAAAAGACCTGAGTTCAGATTCTACCTGTGTGACCATGTGCAAAATTACTTAACCTCCCTATGCCTTAGTGTCCCCTTATATAAAATGTAGATAGTAATAGTACCTCTCTCCTAGGGTTATTGTGAGATATTTGTGAAGTATGATTTACAAATCTTAAAATACTATCTAAATACTAGCTGTTGTTAAGAGAAAGATCTCAATACTATATACTTTAACAATCTAAATTTCTTTAAAAACAAAAAGCAGATCATGTAATCTTCCACATGAAGAAATTTAAAAAGCAGACTGCTTGTGTCATGTCTGTGTCTGGAATAGCTGTGGAGTGAAGAGATGGCAGCGGGGACAAGGACTGAGAATGTCCAAGTCCTGTGATTCCTTTTCTCTCAGGTAGACAGCAGAGATAGAAATTGTTCTCTTTAGGTCAAATTTGGGGCTTCCAAGGTACCACATTAGTCCCCAAGCTTTGGAGCAGGATTCTATTGCTTGGCAAAGGGAATTTCTCCTCTTTGGCCTGCTTGAGCTTGATTTCTCACTCCCAACAACTTCTCTTAGAGGGAAGGGGAGGGAGACAGGTTAGCCAATTATTAGGAGGAGAGTGGGGCTACTGGTTGGGGGAAGGGCAGCTCTACATTCCTTTCTTTGAAGGAACCTGACCAGCCTTTAGGGTCAAAGAACTGTGGTGAGTAGGAGCAGCAGTATTACCATTCTCCTGTTGATTCATCTCCCATTTTTCCCTCCCCCCACCCTTAATGATCTTTCCATTACAGAACCCAGACCAGGAAGTTCATGACAGGTCGCAGCTGCAGACACATGGCTGGGAGACCTCAGCTGGGCCAATAATGGTGGGAGGGTCCTTTAGCTACACGTCCCTTCCCACCCCCATTTCTCTTGGTCTCACATTCCCCCTTCCCCCACCCCCAACTTCTCCACTAGTTTAAGGAACATTTCCACTAATAGGACCTAAGGGAAGTAAGAGACCTTGCTATTTGTAATTAGAAGCTTTACTTAAGTTGGTAGCCTATTGTATTCATCTTCGAAAGTGAGGTTTTGGTTTTTGTTTGTTTTCTGCAGCTGCAGGAAAAGGGCAGGCAAGTTGGCTGCCCTAGATCTTTTCGCTCCAGCCTATTCACAAAATTGGCCCTTGTTAGATGTCATCTAAGTGATGCAGTGGATACAGGACTGGACCTGGAGTCAGGAAGATCTGAGTTCAAATCCAGACTTAGACACTTAATTTGGCTGCCTCAGTTTCCACAATTGTAAAATGGGAATAACAGCATCTACCTCAGAGTCATCGTGAGACTCAAATGAGGTAACATGTGTAAATCGCTTAGCACACTGCTGGGCATGTAGTGAGGATTTAAGCTTGTTTCCTTCCAATTAAATCTAAGTCGTTATTCGAGGTAGGGAAGACCCATGTTTGAGATGAGAGAATTTGGTTGCTTTTAAGTCATCTGCTTTCCCCAGATACTTAACTTACCATTGAGGTGGAAGTAGTTGGTTTTGAAATCCAATTCCACAAGCATTTATTAAGCATTGACTATTTGCAAAGCTGAGGAATCCCAGAATCCCAAGTCCCACTTTAAGTACATACTGGCTCTGTGACCCTGGGCAAATCACTTAAAACCTCTCAGTGTCTCAGAAGATGCTCTAGATTGTAAATTGAAGAGATCTGAATTGGTAGAAGGAATTTCATTATCTGGGAGTTAGCTCCTTTCATAAACAAAATTACAGTTTCAATGCCTATCCCTATTTGCAAAACACAATGCTAGTTGATACAAAGTCTAAACAAACATAATCCCACCTTCAGGTAGGGGGGGAAGAAGATATACAACATGTAAATCTCAGGCTTAATGCCTTAACAGCTATGGAAGTTTTTTTCTATTTTCTGCAGTATGTTATCAGCATTGAGCCTAGGAGTCGGAAGAATGAGATTCTAGTACTCATTTGCTCTCTAGCTGTGTGGGCCACAGCAAACCACTTAGCCCCAATTTCCTCATCTGAATAATGCGGATAATAATACCTGTGTGTGTACTTCACTGAGTTGGAAGGATCAAATGAGATCAGATATGTAAAAGACATAATGTTATGTGATGTAAGGTATTATTATTCTCTTAAAGGTCCCTCCAGTATCCTAAGGGGCTGCAGCCACACAGGGATTACTGGTTCCAGAAGCATTCCTTTTGACTCTTTTTTTTTAATGAAGGTGCAAATGCAGGGACATCCATTTGATGCCAGATTTGCTAGTGACAAAGATAGGTTGGAAGGCACATCAACCGCTTTGACCATCTAGTAAGTAAACTTACCTGCTGGAATAGTCTTGTCTCTGTGGACCCAGAGACCAAACAGGCTCTATATAGCCAAACCCATCCCTCATCTTGGTGAGGTGGCAAGCCCAGGAACAAAGCATGTTGAGATCTTGGTTTGGGGGTTTTGGGTGTTAGGACAACATTGTTTTCCAGTTTGTTGGAAATGAACCTGGGAGATGTTGAGTGTAGGGAGAGGGTTGGGTTTTTGGGGGGGGGGGGGAGAGTCTCTTAAAACTTACTGTACATTCCTCTGGTAATCACTTAATTACAGTCCCTTGCCCACAACTGGAGAGAACCTCACTCAGTTGTGGGAAGGGGAGGAGGTAAGGTATGGATGAGGAGGGGAAAAGGCCACCAGCATAGAATATTATTAGAAGCAGGCCTCGGAGGCCACCACCCTAAGTTCCTCTACTCCACAACTCTTCCTCAGTAACTCTCCTTTTCTCTTTTTACCTCCTCACAAGGTCTACCACTTCTTGTCCTACTCCAACCCAAATCCTGGCTGTTTTCCCACATAGGGGTCACTATGCCTCTCCCTTCTCTCCCATCCTCGTTTCCTCTGAATCTTCCTGGGCTTTTGGTAAACTGAATGCTCCATATGAGTCAACAGTGTGATTTGGCACGGTGTTGAGGGAGGGGGGAAGAAAAAACAACTAATTTTATATTAAGTTGAATTAAAAAAGGAGGCATAGTATACACAACAGTAGTGGTGGTGACAGTGCCACTGTACTCAGTCATCTGGAATATTCTGTTCAGTTCAGGGCACCAAACTTTAAGAAGAACATTGATAATGTGAAGAACTTCTGTTGGAATGATACCAGGATGGGGAAGGGCTTGAGTTCACATTAAATGAGAGCTGGTTAAAGGAACTTGGGATGATAGCTTAGACTAGGAAGACTTGGAGGGGGTGGAAGGAAGTGGGAGTGGAGAAACTGAGGGCTGTCTGCACTGTATATGAAGAACTATTTTATAGAAGGAAGATTAGACTTATTCTACATGGCTCCAGAGAGAAAGTCTAGGAGGAAACTCTCAGTTCATTAGAGAGATCCCCAATAGAGCGGGTTGCCCCTTACTAGTGGGGATGGGGGAGGGGGTGTCTCAGAGCTAGACCTGGAGATCCACTTGCCAGGAAACTGAAGGATCTGGCCAGTGAGTATCTTCCCAACTCTTGAGATGTTGGGGGTCCTACGATTCCCTGCACCCAGCAGCAGGAACTCAGACTGTTTCCTCTCTCACAGCCTGCTTAAAGGAACTCAGAGGAAGAGGAGGAGAGGAGGGAGGGCGCCAGGGACCTTAAAGCCCCCAGACCATTTGCTGCCCGGGCCCAGGCCCTGTGCTAAATTACAGTGACGAGGTGAGACGCACAAAAGACAGAAATCTTTTTTTAATAAAAACAAAACAAAACCCCAGACCCCTAGCCCCCCCACCCCCAAGCCCCTGGGCTGTTGAATGGCGAGGGCTTCCTGTCAGGATTAGCAGGGCTGCTGGGCATGTGTGTGCTGCCTTTTCTCTTCAGGAAATACCTTTAGTAAGCCCCGGTGGGGTCGCCATGGCAACCAGAGAGAGGACCTGCTGACCGAGGCCATTCAGCCGCCATTGTGCCCCCATCCCCTTTGTTGGGAGCTTTATTGCTAGCCCTCTGGCAAACACAGCAGTTTGCACCGTTTTGTCGGGCTGAATGTGGAGTTTTTACATTTTAATGGGATCCTCTGGCAGCCGCCCATTTGCATGCAAAATGCTTCTTCCTCCTTTCCCTCCTTCCATTAAAAAAAAAAAAAGCCTATCTAACTCCAAATCCCCAAGGCCTGGAGAGGCTAATGAATGCCGCAGAGCTTAGGGGTATCGGCCCCCTTCCCCCAGGTCCCCTCTTTCTACCCCTTTGCTCCCCATTTCCACAGCATTCCTTCCCTCTATGGGGAGAGAGAGAAACAGTCATGAAATTCTGGCTCTCTAGGACTGCCCACTCCCCCAGACCCCTCTACACGGGGAAGTTCTCACTAGGGGCTTTGGTGATTTCGCCCCATCTGGTCTGGCCTTTGCCAGACCAAAGTAAGTTTTCAGTTCCATTTCAAAGCCAAAATAAAGTAATAAAAAACCTGTACAGAGGGTTCCCGGAGCCCTGCTGAGCTGCTCTGTCTTCCTTTTGAGCGCCTTTCAAAGCCACCCTGAGTTCCTCCCCCACCCACAATTGCCCCCTCATTTAGCTGGAGAGTTTGTGCCAAGATTGTAAACACCCCTAGACCACCAGTCTCCACGCCCCCTCCCCACTTAGAAAGGCCTTTCCCCGTCAAGTTTCTTCTTATAAGTAGAAATACTCAATCAAGAATACTTATTAAGAGATGAATGACATTCTCAGTCCCTCCCTCTTAGTACTGATTGAAGAAGTATGGATTTTTTTTTCTGATCCCGTGAGCCTTTTCTACCACTCAGCAGCATCCTGGTGCTCCCAAGAAGTCTAGTTACTAACAACAGAGTAGATCATTACTGAGGCATAAACCCACCAAAGAGTTATAATAGCAGTTATAATGGCAGAAGTCCTTCCAACTGTGGAGACGAGACAACACACAAATGCCTAAAGAACAAAGCTTTATGGGATGACTTCAGGGATGTAGATACTCTCTGGGTGCCTTTGTAGTTGAGCTTCCTGAGTTTTGTGGAATCAACTTCTCTGAAGTTCTTTTGACTGGTCCTCCCAGAACAGATACACACCCAAGTCTTTTATTGGTTATCTTGACTGGTCCTCCCAGAACAGATACACATCCAAGTCTTTTATTGGGCTCATCACTGGGGGAAACTTGCCTCAGTTTACACACACTATCCTGGCACAGGCTTGGAGACAAGCTTCCCTATGGAAGAGTTCTTTAATGAAAGGATATGTGAATAAGTGATTGATTAGGGTAAAAATTATGTGAGTTAATGCAGAAATGAAAGAGTAAGAAAGAGGATGAGGAATGGAATTAAGGAAGGCTTTGAAAGTTCTCCCTTCTATAAGAAGCTTTTCCCAATCCCCCATTAACTCTAATGACTTCCCTCGGTTGATTATCTCCGATTTATCCTGTGTATGTCTTATTTGTCCATAGTTGTTTGCATGTTATCTCTCCCATTAGAACGTAAGTTCCTTCTTTGTATCTCCAGCACTTAACACTGTGCCTGGCACACAGAATAATAGAAGCCGACTGGCTGACTAGAAGGATTTTTTGTAGAAGTTTGTGTTAGCCATGGATTTTATAAGAGTTTAAGCACCCGGAAGGCAGCAGAGGCTTTTCTGTTTTTCTTTGTCTCCCACCAATGACTCTCTCACACCCACAATAGCTACATAATTTGTGGAATGAAATAGATTATTGTTATAGAAGAGAGAAGGAAAAGATCAATTTTTTTAAAAAAGAGAGGTGTTCCTGTATATATGGGGGATGGGTAACTAAGGAGGATTAATAAATAGGCTGATTTATTACTGTAGGTGGGGCTGTATTGGAGATTAAAGATGGAGAACGGAATTTGGAAAGATATAAGGGAGAGATATTGAGGGCAGTGAGTTGATAAAAAAAAAAACCTCAAAGCCTAGACTCAAATAATTTAGATTTCAGTTTATATTACATTTGATATGAACCACAAAACTTAGCATAGTTTAAAGTTTAGCCTGGTTTAATGGGAAGAACACTGGATTCAGGGTCAGAAAACCTGAGTTAAGAGTCTTTGCTTAACTACTTACTAATTATAGTGATTTTGACTGGGAAGCAGGGTACAAATATTAAGAGTACTGGACATGGAGTCAGAGAGCTTGGGTTCAGAGCCTACCTACAACGGCAGTGTATCCATGAGCAAGTCACACGCCTTGTGTGGGCCTCGGTCCCATCTGAAAATGAGGGGATTGGATTAAAGGGGCTCTTGGGGTCCTTCTTCCAGCTCTAAATCTGTGATTTTAGACTCTTTAAGGTACCTTCCAACCATGATGTTATGATGCCATAATTCACTTAACTACTTTGTGCCTCAGTTTCCTCATTTGTAAAATGGGAGCAATGCTCTCTACTTTGTGGGGACACGCAAACTTTGTGTGTGTATAAAATTTAGTTGGATATGTATTAGGTTTATCCCCCAAAACGAGTGTAAACGACTTGAAGGATGGGGTCCTTGTCTCCTTGTCCTTTCCTTGTATCTGTCCCTATACCTCAATATATCCTTATTCTTTGATGTGATAGGAGGCAGTCAAGGGATCACGAATTCTTTTGTCCCAATAATTCTCAAAAACTATCTACTCCTAGATTATAGTGGGGTCATGATCTGGCATTGTTAGCCAGACAAGGAGATCACAGGTCCTTGAAATATCAAAGAGGAAATTTAAGCATTTTATCGATAGGAGGGAAGGAAGAGAAGTAGAAGGTTAAAACACACTCGAGCCAGAGAGCAGAGAATGAAGATTCTTGTGAGGTGAATGAGAGGTGGAAGACAGAGTCCAGATGTAGCCATCCACGTGAGTTAACTTTTGAGAGGAGGAAGGACATCTCTAAGTAGGGAAGGAAGACAGTTCTGGGTAGAGGGGGTGATTAGCTGCTTCTGCCAAATGTTCTTAACCTTCTCCGTGAAATAAAACAGATCATTAGAGGTCATCAGCTGTAAGCTGTAATCGAGGCTCAGAACTTGAGCAGAAAGGTTTCAAATAGCTGATTTGGGTAGTGAGCCAAGGAGTCCATAAAAGCAGAAGGAGCACTGTCAGGCTATGGCTAAAACAGATTGTAATTGGAGTGGGGCAGGTCTGCCCTCTGCATTGTAGTGTTACCGGTGTTTTACACTGCACAGGTTACCTATGGCTAGAAACAGAGCCTGGGGCTGATCTTTCAGCCCAGGACTAGGAGTCCGGTGATCTGGGTTCTAGTCCTACTGCCTAGCTGCTCAGCCTATGAGTCTAGCCTTGTTGGACGTTCCTTCCCTTACTTTGCAATCCAGACACACTGGCCTGCTCTCTGTTCCTCACTCAAGACATGACACTCCACTTTCCATCTCCCATCTGCATTCCATTGCAATGGTCTTCCCATGTGTCTGGAATGAACTGCCTCCTTCCCATAAAGTCCCTCTCTTTCTTTATGCACTCTTTTTTGTGAAGGCTCTCTTGTTCCCCCAAGTACCCCAATCTCTTCTTCCCAAACTACCTTGTATTTAATTACTTTGTGCGTGTATGTATATTTTTGTATGTAATTGTAGTCTCTCCACTACATTATAAGCTTCTTGTGAATGGAGGTTATTTCATTCTTTTACTTATATCCCCAGTCCCTAGAATAGTGCCTGACAAATTACTTAATAAATGACATCAAGCAGATCACTTAAATTCTCCCCAATTATACAAACACTTAAGTGTAAGAAAATTTAGTCTAACACCCACTAAAGAGAAATATTTGTTCTACCTTGGAGGATTGTTGTGCATACAAAAAGAATGGGAAAGTGCCTAGAAAATTTAAAGGACCCTAAGGCTCTAAAGGGAATAGTGTTCACAAGAGTTTACCTTGGAATCTAGAGCCAGCCAGAGGGCTGTATGTGTGTGTTAAGCCGAGGATCAATGACCTCATTTGTCTGAGGCAGGTGGGTGGGAATCAAGAAATGGAAAGTGTGTGGGCTGATAGGCGGTTGTGGTCTTTCTCAGAAGAGGTAATACTTTTTAACATCTTTCCCCAGTCCTCAAAGTTGCCACCCCACCCGCCTTTAAGCCATGCCCTCCCCACCTTCCAAATTGGAGAGACTTTGTAAACAAACTGGGTAGGTAGTAGAATCTGAATATAAACTGTTCTTCCTCAGTCAATCAATTAACAAACGTTTATTAAGTATTTCCTTGTGTTTGTCAGGCACTGAGAAGTGGTAGGAATACAGAGAAACAAACAAACAAAACCCTGACCCAGGTCTTTCAAAAACTTATATATTCTAGTGAGAATAGTAGTATCAATGGTAGTGAGTTGAATTGCATCTAGACTGGAACTGGAGAAAGAGAAGCAGACCTACTAGCTGTGTGACCCTGGACAAGTCACTTAACCCCATATGCCTGGGTTTCCTCATCTGTCAAACGAGCTGGAGAAGGAAATGGTACACCACTCCAATATCTTTGCCAAGAAAACCCCAAATGGGGTCATGAAAAGTTAAACAGGACTCAATTAACCTATTTTTCCCTTTAAGGAATGGAAAAGTCTTTACTGGCTATGGTAGCCAAAGCAATAAAGAGCACACTAGCACAAGGAATAAGACCAGCATTCTAAACTCTTCCACTAATTTGTTCAGTTGTTTCAGTTGTGATCCCATTTGGGATTTGCCATTTCCTTCTCATTTTACAGGAAAGTGAGGCAAACAGAGTGAAGTGACTTGTCCAAGGTCACACAGCTAGTAAGTGTCTGAGGCCAGGTTTGAACTCAGGAAGATGAGACACTCTATGCACCTCAACACCTAGCTGCCTGGTCCACTAACTAACTGCCTAATAATGAACGAGACACTTTACCTGCCCTCTGAGACTCAGCTGAAGGGATTAGACTAGATGATTAAAGCTATTTCCAGCTCTAAAATTATTTTAGGCTACAGCAACTCATGTGGACCATTTATTAAGGCAAGGAGGGGTTTCAGTGGAGATTGGTGGAAGAAGCACTTACACTGATGAAACCACAGCTTTGAAGGAAATAGAAGGGAGTGGTGTTCTGGAACATTTCCTAAATATGTGAAAGCTCTGTGGTTTTATCAGAATGGGGAACCACAACCTATTTATGATTTAATACAGGAGTTCTTTTGACAATTGGATGATGCCCATGTGATTCTTCTCAGAAAGATGTTTTTAAATAATTGAAGGAAAAGAGAAATTTCAGTTAGAGGCTAGTGAAAATAACAATGCATTTTTTTTTCTCCATTGAAGTTCACAGACTCCTGGAAATCTAGGGTTCTTTAGGCCCCAGGTTAAGAATTCCTGATTTAGTAGATAAGTCAGTCCTAAGGAGTTGCCTTAGGCACATAAAGATAAAGGGACTTTCCCTGAATCCCAACTAGTATGAGGGATTTGAACTCAGGTCCCTCTGATTCCAGACCTAGCAGTCTACAGAATACTATAGTCAGCCTTGTACCCTCCAGAATTTTCATGTACTGATACTTATGTAAAAACATGGAGTGTATATTAATTAGTGAAGTTCTATTCCATCAAATTGGCTCTATTAGGAATAGGGCCAGTGTGTTGATTTTTCAGAGTTTGGGTAGCTAACATTTACGTAGCACATAAAGATTTGCGAAGCAATTTACCAATATTTGCTCCTTCAAACACCCCTGAGAGATTGGGGCTATTATTATCTCATTTTTACAGATGAGTTAACTGAGGCAAGCAGATACTAAGTGACTTACTCAGGGTCATTCAGCTCTCAGGCAGTTTGGATTTGGACTCCAGGCCTGGCACTCTCTCTACTGTGCCACCTAGCCACTTCTAGGTATGTTCATCCTTGTTCCTTGTTGACATGTTACATGGGAGAGAGTGTTTTAATGGGAAGTGACCTGGGTTCAAGTTCTCCCATTGCCACTATTACCTGTGTGACTTTAGGCAGCTGAAAAAGGAAGGTAATGAGCTAGGTCTAAGGTCCTTTCCAGACCTAAAGCCATGATCCTATAAATACACCATGGTCATACTCTTTACCCTTGAACTCAGGGCTTCTTTATATAAAGGTCCTACCCTTTTCCCTATAGCACTTGTTGAAGACAGTCTTATTTCTTACTGCTTCCACCATGACCCTTCTGTTGCAGTTGGTCTATTTCTCCTTGTGTCCCTGTGGCTATGTCATCCTTATAAGCACCTGTGTGGATCTGCTGAGACCATTCCTTCCACCTGGAGAGCCTGTCTCTTTATCATTCAAAGCCCCACATTCTTTTTCAAGACACCTCTTCAATTCTACCTCCTCTATTAAAAATCCTTGTATTATTTTCCATTTGTTCTTTATTCGGTTTTTTTTTCTTTATTTCATGAGCACTGAAGAGACACACGATGAGGTGAACACTCTGAAACATATAACTAAATGAAAAATTTCCAAGAACACACGAAAAACATGTTGTGAGGGAAGTATGATAGGAAGAAAAGATGGGCTGACCTTGTGAGGGTGAAGAATAACAGAGAGCCTTCCACTGATATCCTCAAGATGTCAGGAGAATATCCCTACCCCCTGGTAAACTGAGGACATGATGGACAGAGAGAGTATCCAGATCAATGGATGAAAAGAGAACTGACTTTAGACTTGGATTTCTTAACTTTTTTTTTGTGGTATGGACCCTTTTGGTAGTCTGATGAAACCTAAGGACTTCTTCCCAGAATAATGTCTCTAAATGCAGAAAATAAAGTACATAGGGAATAAATTATGAAATATAGTTATCAAAATATTAAAAAAAAGAAAACATGGACCCTAGGTTAAGAACCCCTGCTCTAGATTCAGAGAATCTGGGTTCAATTCTCACCTTTAACACCTACTATCACCTATGGGCAGACCATTTCATTTCCCTGGGACTAAGGCTCCTCATCTTTATAGTTTGACTGTATATAAGCTGTGATACCCCTTGAAACTCTAAATCTATAATCTCATGAGATCTCAGATCCATTTGAGTACATTTCAGGTGGTTTTTAAGTCATGTTTCTTCGAAGTCAAGGAGACCATGTCCTTTCCTAGGACCTTTTTACATAGGTTCTAGTCTTTTTTGCCACTAGAATAGTAATGTCTAGATGAGTATGAACCTCTCTCTGTCTCTGTGTCTGTCTGCCTCTGTCTCTCTTCCCACATTTGAAAGAAGCTTCCCCCAAGACAACCCAACTGGGCACACACTGCCAGTGCCACCTCACAACATACAATACATTTGGACGATAAAAGAGGGAAAAGTTTGTGAAGAATAGCTTGGACCTGTTGCCTTATTAAACCTTGGACCAGTGATACTGTATGGCAGAGGAAGCCAGTCTTGCCACCAGCAAAATGCCACACTTCTTGACTTGTTTTAGGTTAGAAAGCAATAGTGTTTAGGGGAAATAGAAGAGAGATGGGATTAAAAGTAGTGTAATTTGTATATACCCAAGAAGAGCAGCAAATCTTTTCCCCTGATTTAGGGCAAACTGGAAAAGGGTCTACCTTAGAAATTTACTATCTTCTCCACCAAAAGTACTGGTTCTCCCTGAACACACCCTCAAACTATGCTTCAGAGAGTGTAATTCCAATGGGCTGGCCACGTTGTTTGAATGCAAAATGTACGCTTGCCAAAAAGACTTTTATGGAGAATTTACATGGGGCAAGTGATCAATCACATGGTGGCCAGAAGAAACAATACAAGGATACTCTCAAGGTCTCTCTCAAGAACTTTGGATTTGACTGTGCAACATGGGAGACACTGGCACAGGACCGCTCAGCCTGTCATGCCCACGTAAGAAAAGGTGCTATGCTGTTTGAGCAAAGCAGAATTGAGACAGCACAAAGGATGCTCAAATTTGGGATATCCACCCCAAATATTCATAGGGACTATCTGTGCCCAACCTGTGGTAGAGCATTCAGAGCTCGTATTGGTCTGATCAGCCACAGTTGGACACACTGAAACTTCACTTTACAATGGTGATGTCATTTTGGTCCTCTTAGAAGATGAAGGACAACAACCAACTATCTTCTCCAGCTATTGAGAGTCACTGAGAAATGTGTTCCTATCCTCGGTAATCTTCAGGCTACTTAAAATATGACATTTTATCAAATCTTTTACAAAAATAAAAGAGCAAGGAAACTGATGGAGATAAATGTAAGAAGGAACTGAAGAAGGTATCTGGTAGAAAAGATGTTGACCTTATAGGTGTTTATCTTGATTGGCCCAAGACCTGCTTCTGGACTTAAATTATTTTAAGGGTTTAGGCTGGTCCCAACACCTTAGCAGACCCCTGTGTTCTCTTGGAGTAAGTAAGCATTGACTTGAGTAGGTGAATGTGAGAGCAATCCAGACTCTTAACTAAGTACTTAACTAAAGTATGGTCAGCTATTTCAGTAAGGCAAAATTTTGAATCCTTCCTCCCTCCTTTTTTTCTTCTATTCTTAACCTATTATCCCTACCCCAACCCATGATTACTTTCCATTCCAGCCAAACCAGGTTATACATTATTCCTTGCTCTGATCCTACCTTAATTTATCTCCTTGTCTTTGCCTGTAATGTCCCCCATATGCATGAAATGGACTCCTTCCCATCACCATCTCCACTTTTTAAAATAACTCCTTTCAGGATCCAAATCAAGTATCTCTACCATGGAGAACTTCCTTGATTTTCCTCCTCCCTCAACTAAATATGATTGATTTCTCTTTACATTTATCATAAGACTGTACAAACCTATTCCTTTTATTTATTACATTCCTTTTTTGCAGCAGTTACACGTGTATATCCTGACCTTTCCCATCTCTTATTACATTGTAAGTTCCTTAAGGTCCATTTCAAATCCTGCCTCAGATTTACTAGTTATGTGATCCTGAGAGAATCAACCCAACTCTCTGCCTCAGTTTCCTTATTTGTAAAATTGGAATAATAATAGCACCTACCTCGCAGAGGATTGATGTGCAGATCAAATGATATAATAGATATAAAATGCTTTGTAAACCTTAAAGTGTTATATTTGTTAGCTATTACTTCATCTTTATAACCCAAATACATGTAATTTCTTGTAATGATAAAGGTTTGAATTGACCTTGTGTCCTGAAGTGTACAACTCTAGCATCTTCTTCTCCTTTTTCTTCTAGTTATAATAATGATAGTACTAGAACAGCATTCTCCAACTCAAATAGAAACAAGGACCACTAAGCTATATATAAAGGGCTGCATATTGACATAAAAAAATCACATATTAACATTATTTTTCTTCTACTGCATTTTTCTTAATTTCGTTCAATATTTCCCAATTACATTTTTGCATTGCAGCATGTTTGACTCCTCTGTACTAGAAAATCATAGAAGTTTAGAGGCCATTTGTTCAAACAGTCCCTGCCTGGGAATCTCCTTTACAATGCCCTCAATACCTAGACTTCCGTGGAAGATTCTCTGTGATGTCTGTCTCCCACAGTAGCCCATTTTACTTTCAGGCAGTGCTCATCATTAGGATGCTTTTCTTCATAGCATATCAGTCCAAAATTTCCCTTCTTCTAACTTCCACCCATTGCTCCCAGCTCTGCTCTCTGTTCAGTCTTATGACAACCCTTCAAATATTTGAAGGCAGTTTATGATGTCCCTGCCATCTTTTCCAGGCTAAACTTCACCAGTTCTTTCATCGGATCCTCTTGTGGTCTCATTTCAAGCATTCTCATTATCCCCATTGCCTCTTTTTGATACACTCTAGCTTGTCAATAATCATCACCCAGTTCTCCCAACATAAGTCATTTCCCATCTCCCCTCAAAATGGGGCTGGGATTTTGGTTTCAACTGACCTTCAACCTATTTCTCTTTCACTCCAGTTTTCTTAGCTCAATTTCATCCTGTACTTCATCCTAATACCTGGTTACTGACATAGAAGACTAAAGTCAGGTGCCTAGAAGGCCATGGTTGGTCATGGTTGGTATGGGGGGCAGATGGAAATAAGCTAACCTCCTTGACTTACCTCCTAGTAGTGGAGAGAGACAAAAAGAGAGTGGGGCAGTGGGGACTACTGATTGGTTTGGGGCCCATGAATCAATAAGCTTGAGATGATCTGTAGCCTCCAAATCAATCCTCCTTAGACAGGGGAATAGAAAGATGGGCATGCAGTTGAACAAATGGAGTCATTAGCTTTGCAACATTTCTGTGATGCATCTTTATCTCCATCTTACAAACTGAAATCAAGGCATAGAAAGATCACAGTGAACAATGATAAAAAGCACTAAAAACTGTCTTCAACACTACGTTGTCATTAGTACCCCTAAGTTGTCAGATGTGAAATTCAGTTCAAAAAAGCATTTATTGGGAAAATTATTGACCATCTAATATATAACTAGCCCTCGAGAGGGTGTGAGGAGGGATAAAGAGGAGATATAAAAGAAATATGCCCCAGTTGACATAATCTCTCTTTTGAAACAATACAAATATATTTTATAGTTAAGTAACATGGTAGTCAATCAATAAGCATTTATTAATCACTCTGTACCAGACACTATACTAAGCTCTGGGAGTTACAAATACAGAAAGAAAGAAGATAGTTACTGCCCTCAGGAAGCTTATACTCTAATGGGGGGAGGGGGTCACCACTAGTTACCCACAAGGGGTAGGGGCGGCTAGGTGGTGCAGTGGATAGAGCACCAGTGCAGGAGTCAGGAGGACCTGAGTTCAAATCTCACCTCAGACACTTGACACTCACTAGCTTTGTGACCTTAGGCCAGTCACTTAACCCCAGTTGCCTCATCCTGGGTCATCTTCAGTCATCCTGATGAATATCTGGTCACTGGATTCAGATGGCTCTGGAGAAGTGAGGCTGGTGACCTGCACAGCCATCCCTCACTCAAAAACAAGTCAAGTGCAAGTCATGTCATCATTTCTCTGATGGCATGGTCTTCTTCGGCAATAAAGGACAAACACACACACCCACAAGGGGTCATGATAGAGAAATTCCAGAGTCAAGAGTGAAGACAAGAGGAGTGAAGACGAGAGGAATGAAGACATGGCTTGTCTGACCATTCTCCTTAAAATGGAGGTTCTGGGAGGAACTAGCCAATGAAAGGAAGAGGACACAGGAGCAGACAGTCCTTCCAATGTGAGAGGTCCAGGGGTAGAGTAAACTTCCAAGGTAGAGAAAGTCCAGAGAGTTAGAATTCAGGCACAACCTGAGTTCAAATCTGTCCTCAGACACTTACTGACTGTGTGACCTTGGGCAAGTCACCTACCCATGATTACCTCCAAAAATAAAAAAAGAAAGAAAGCCAGCATAGAAATTAGGAGGGAGAACATTCCAATCTTGGGGAAAGTATGACTAGATCATAATACACATGGATACAGTAGAAAGAAAGAAAATTAAAAAGGGTCAATTTGGGAGGAACGTTAGATGCTATCCAAAGGACTTAATAGCTGAACGTGAAGGTAATAGGAAACCACTGGAGTTATAGCATATGATTAAATTCCAAAATGTGTTAGACAGAGGTGGTGTGGTACAGTGGTACGGAAAGAATCTTGAATTCTTGAGTTAGGAGACCAGAGTTCTGGCCTTAACAGTTGCTGAATATGTGTATGACCCTGGTCAAGTCACTTCCTTTGTTCTGGGTCTCCATTTCTTCATCTGTAAAATAAAAGAGGTCATTGGATCCAAGTTCTTGTATCAGGCTTCATGGAGCTGGGACTTTAGCTGGGCCATGCAAGATGGGTCAAAAATCAGACAGGCCAAGAGGAGGGAAGAGACCAATAGATAACACTAATAACGAGCATGAGTGATGTAATGGCTCAGTTATTGGACTGGGAACGTGTTGTGTTGTTGGGAAGGGTCAGTGAGAAGACATTTGGCTGGAACACAGCAAGAGACAGAAAGAATGCTGACTTGGTAAAGTAGGTCCAGATTAAGGAGAGCCTTGAGTGCCAGACCAAGGAGTTTTCATTTTACCATAGTATAATCAGTGTGTGTTCTTGAGCAAGACAGTAATAAGATAAATTCACTTTAGGGAGATTAATCTGGCTGCTGAATGTGGGGCCGATGGAAGCCTCTAAAACTAAAGGCAGGGAGGATTGAGATGGTGAGGGCCTGTACTTGGGAAGACAGTGGGAAGAGAGAAAAGGAGACAAATTCCAGAAACATTTGGAAGGAGACTTGGAGAAGCAAAAACAGCACAGAGGGGAGAAAAACTGGGCCCGCAGGCCTGTGCATATCAGACAGAGGAGTTTTGTTTGCAGACTGCTCTGGGGACAGGTGGGAAGCATTTTGTCTTCAGTCCAAGTTGTAATGAGGCAAAGACTGTCTCAGCAGGGCCCTGTCTTCTTTCTTTCTCTTTCCTCCTGGGGAAAATGCCATTTGCTTTCCTTGGCACCTCTTGTCCTTGGGACCTGTTGAAGTCAAATATGTGATGCCAGAGGCTAAGAATTTGAGTTTGCTGTTTGTCCAAAGGCTGGTAACTTGGTGGGGATCAAGAGAGGCAAAATATTTAATCAGTGAGGTCATTGGAGGGAAATGAGACTTGATCAATAAAAGCGTTTGCTGTTTTCCATGAAGGGTGGCCGACCTCTAAACTGCTTCTTATTTCTCAAGTTGGACAATACCACAAACTGTTTAAAAATATAAAGGATAGTGTCTTTTTAAAACCACAGAAACTTATTTTTAAATAATTTATGTGGTCTATTTCACGTTGGTATTTTACTCAGTAGGACTGGTAAAGGTTAGGGGTCATGCTGTCAGATCTGTAGGATAGCTGTCTTAGGGCCAGAGGTTTTCTAACAGATGTTTCTCTTGCCCCTCCCCCCATCAGAAAGAGGTTTAAAATGCTTGGAGGTAGGGGAGGAAGGGGGTAAGAATATGATTCTGTAGTTGTGATATATGTATGTATAACTACTTACATTAACACAAACTCCGTAAACCATGCTCTTTATTAAGGGGAGAGGGTCTGTTTTAAATGAGCAGTGCCCAATATCTCAGTTTTGTAGCACAGTATGTGGCGGTGGGAAAAAAACCACTAGATTTGATAGGCAGAAAACTCAGTTTTTAATAATGGATCTGACACCATGTTTGACCTTGGGCAAATCACTTGGTTTTCCTCCTCTGTAAAATGGAGGGGCCAGGAAGAGATTAGGGAGTGGGCATGATCCCTAAGGTCCCTTTTCTTCCAAAAACAGCAACAGTAACTATTTACAATCCTCTGCTTTTACACATTTAGAAGTGTTCCTCGGCCCTTTGTCATGGAGGAGGGTATTGGGTTCTCAGTGTTCAGTGACTTAGCTTGGACTCCTCAGAGCATGGTGTGAAGGGTTTGGGACCACTTGGATCTGTCCCTGAGTCTGTCCACAAATGCTATTGCTATGGGGAGAGAGTTGTGGTGTATGCTACAGTAGAAGCACCCAGGAAGCAGGGTTCTTCAGCTCCTACATGAATTAGGAGAGAATAGTATACTGAATTTAAAACGTAGAGTGGGGTGGTGGACAAGGGGACGAAGCATCTGTACTTATAGCACTGAATATAGTGGAAGGAAATTAGCACTTCATTTTCACTTTGAAGAAGGTCAGGGGATATCATAGTGATTTCAGATGTCTAGTCACATCCATTTCTTGGTACATCTATACATCTGTATGTCGTGAAGGGCAGGAGTTGCTAGTTGTTAGAGGAAGGTTGTAGGAACTTAGGAAGGGGCTTTCTTGAGCCTTGGCTGCCAGGACCAGCCCTTTGAGCAATCAGCTCTGTTCCATTGCCTTCGAGGAGAGGTGGGTGAGGAGAGTAGGCTCGGGGGGGGGGGGGGGGGGGGGGGTGTATGTGAGGGTGGGCTGGTGGAGCTTGAGAGAGGAAGCCTGAATGATAGGATGAAGAGAAAGGACCTTTGTGTACAACAGCCTCATGCTGCCAAGGCAAGTGTGGAGCTTTGTGGCAGCTGCTAGCCTCTGTTTCTAATATTGTAGAACGCTAGGAATTCTTGGGCCCCGACACCTGTTAACTAGAGGTTCTCCTAAGCTGACCTCTCCCTGGGCTGCCACTCTCACATGAGTGTAGGCCTTCTTGTGCCAGATCCCGCACTCTATGAATTATTTAAGTATTCTCTTGCTGCCCCACTCCCCCCACCCCAAAACAAGCCATCTTCTTCAGATTTGAGGGGGAAGATGGGCAGTGCTTTTCTTTGTAACAACGTGTGTTCTGCTGCCATTAGGGAATGGGACAAGAACAAGGTAGTACTGGAAAGGAAACTGGGGCTGGCCTCTAGGAAGTGCCGCCTCTTGGCAGCCAGCCACAAATAAGTGTGGGGAGACAAGATACCCTGACTGCAGAGGGATGCTGGGAGGGCGGGAGGAAGGGCCTGGAATAGCTAACCTTTTCCCTTAGGATGGAGGGAAATGAAACATGAAATGAAATGCTTAATGCTGCTGCAGCTGCTTTCTAACTTTTGCTTTTTTCTTCCTATATTCTGAGAGAGTCGGTTGGGAAAGAGGTGGAGAAGGGGATTCTGGGCCAATCCCCACATTCAGCCACCACCCTTCTGATTTTATGGTCCCCGAGCTAGTGGTACTTTGAATGCCATGGCTGCTACTCAGCTAGTGTAATGCCCTTTGTCTCTTCCCCCCTTCCCTGTCTCTCTCTCTCTCTCCTCTTCTCTATCCCTTCTGCCTCTGCGGGTGGCGCTGTGGCCCCAGCCCTGCCCTGGGGAGCCCCCGTAGAAGTGGAGTCCTCTCTGGTGCACCCTGGTGACCTGTTGCAGCTTCGCTGTCGGCTAAGGGAGGATGTTCAGAGCATCAACTGGCTGCGGGACGGGGTGCAGCTGGTGGAGAGCAACCGCACCCGCATCACGGGGGAGGAGGTAGAGGTGCGGGATGCCGTCCCCTCGGATTCTGGGCTCTACGCCTGTGTGACCAACAGCCCCTCAGGCAGCGACATCACCTACTTCTCCGTCAATGTCTCAGGTTGGTAGCATCTCACCTCCCCACCTTTCTAGTAGTCTCATGGGGAGGTGATGCTCCCCTACTCTCTTGTGGTTTCCCGCACCCCTCCCCACTCTGCTTCAGAGCCGCTGCCCACTAACCTCTGCTGCCCGCCTGCCCACCGCCTGGCTTAGCTCTCAGGTGATGAGAGCCCTATGGAGAAGACCCAGGGGCCTCAAGATCTTCTTTCTCTTCCCTACAGCATTAGCTGACTGCTCCCACATGGTGAGCATCTCCCTGAATCCTCACTGTCATGGCATGCCCAGATCTCCAGGGAGCCAGTTGGGCCTCAGCTGCTCACTTGGACAGCTGACATCCATCACCCTTGGTACACATAGCACAATAACCCCATCTCAGTGCCGCTGTATGAGTGACAGCACAGAGGAACCTGGCCACATGCATAGAGAATACTTGGGGCCATTTTCTTCCTGAGCTGTTGCAGGAAACTGGAGGGCTCTGTGGCACTGGCTCCTTTAAAGACCCCAGTTCTGCTACTTTTGAGGTGCAAGAGTGGGATTTTCACCAAAGAAGGGCTCGAGGGGGCATAAGGACTTCTCTGGACCATTCATGAATCTCTACAGCTGGCATCATTGCAAACAGGCTCCTACCTAGGGATATATGTGTCCTAATGTTCTCAACTCACCTCAGAAACACTAGGAGGGGTTGGGAAAGTATCTGACATAAACCTGGATGGTTATTGACAAATGAAACCAAGCCCGTGGGTGAGGCTGGAAGGTCTGTGCTGAGTTTGGTTCTTGTTCCTGCTTAGGACGTACTTGTTGGAAAGTGGTACTGTCAGAGGCATTGGCATGAAGTAGACTTTTTGTGTTAAAGGCAGGTCAGAAAGCCCTAACTGCGGCTCTAGGGAAGGGTTACTTCCTTACTTACTATGTTACTACTTTCTTATTTACTATGCTGTCACAATGGTCTTAGATATAAGCTATCCCAAAAAGGACACAGGCTCCTTGTCCACCACTGCTATGTCCCAAATCATCAGGGACATCCATGGTCCCTGGAGCCAAGATTGGGGAGGAGGAGAGACAGTTGACAATTGTCACCATGTTTATTAAAAGGCAGTAGCTGTAGCCTATGTGACTGACAATGGTGAGACTTTCTGGGCAGATTTAGGGATGGAGGCAGGGATAGGGCACGGGATGAATTTGAGGGAGGGGGTGGGAGTTTGAATTTCTGGCAAAGCTATTAAACAGTTGATATTATATTACATTGAAAGTTAGTCTGTGAGGGTAAGTGGCTTTGGGGGGAGGGTCATCTATATCCTGGACAGTTGTAGAGTATAGTTATTAAGATTTATAAAGCCTGGGATGCCCCCTTCTTCCTTGGAAATAACTCCAAATGCTTCTTCCTTCCTTCACAGATGCTCTCCCTTCCTCAGAAGATGATGATGATGATGATGACTCCTCATCAGAGGAGAAAGAGTCAGATAACACTAAGCCAAACCGTACGCGTGAGACACTGTTTCCTACCTTATTACCTGTGGAAATTGGGAGCTTGGGGCGGGTCAGGGTGTGGAGAGAGGGAGAGTTAGAGTATACCAGCAGATTGGAGTCTGCATAATCTCTGTGGAAAGGCTGGAGGGTATTAGGTGCTCCAAAATGCACAGTTACTTAGACACATGGTGGGGAAGAATAATGGGCTTTGATAGTACATGGCTGTAAAATAATTCCATGAATGATCCAGCTGGGATTGGTTCACTTGGGGCTAAGTGGGCAGTGCCAGTCACTTTTCCCAGATACTATGCCTGGCATCAGGGTCATTCCTGGGAGATGTGTCACACAGCACTGACCCAATACTCTTGCCTGCTGGTCTGGCTGATTTCCCCTCTACTTTTTTTTGGTTCACCCTTGGCCTTGGCAGCCGTGGCTCCATACTGGACATCACCAGAAAAGATGGAAAAGAAATTGCATGCGGTACCGGCAGCTAAAACAGTGAAGTTCAAATGCCCTTCAAACGGCACCCCTAATCCCACTCTGCGTTGGCTGAAGAATGGCAAAGAATTCAAACCTGACCACCGGATTGGGGGCTACAAGGTGTGACGAAGTGGGGGTTTGGTGGGAAGATGAATAGGGGACACAGGGACAAGAGCTGAAAGGGGGGCTGCTGAGAGTAGACAGCAAGCATTTATGAAGGGTCTGCTATGGTACCAGGCACTCTGCTAACTGCTGGGGATACAAAGAAAGGTAAAAGACAATAATTGCTTTCAAAGAGTTCAGTAACTAACTGGGAGACAACAGGCAAACAGCTATGTACGGAGAAGATCGATGCAGGATAAATGGGAGATAATCACCAAGGGAAGGCCCTAACATTAAGGGAGGTTACAGGAGAAAGGCTTCTTGTAAAAGGTGAGGTTTTAGCTGGGACTTGAAAAAAGCCAGGAAAGCTGGGAAATGGAGATGAGGAAGGAGAGAATTCCAGATATGGGGGACTATCTTTTGCAGGGAGTGGTAGGAGACTCAGTGTCACTGGAGGGCAGTAAGATGTAAGACAATTGGAAAGACAAAAATGGACCAGGGGAGGAACAGCTGTACAAGCCAAACAGAGGACTTCCTATGTGATTCTGGAGGGAAGAGGGAACCACTGTCATTTATAGAATGGATAGGGAAAGGAGCAGGGGAACACGGTCAGACTTGCGCATTAGGAAGATCACTTTGACATCTGAGTGGAAGATGGATTGTAGTAGAGAGGGACTCTATTGCAGTAGTCTAATCATGAGGTGATGAGGACCAACACCTGGGTGGTGACACTTTCAGGGGATAGAAAGGATCATATAAGAGAGATGTTGTAAAGATACAAAGAATAGAACTTGATGGACAGTTGTGGGGTGAGTGAGGAGTCAAGGATGATACCTAAGTTTCAAGCCTGAGTGACTAGGAGGATGGTGGCACCCTCGGAGTGATTTTCTCTTTGTAGTTTAATAAGTAAGAGAAAAGTTAGGAAGAGGGGAGGGCTTGGTGGGAAAGAGAATGAGTTTGCAATCTGCCCCCACCATATATATATGTATATATATATATATATATATATGAGAGCCTGCTCCAGAGTTGGAGTAAATAGTCAGGACAGAAAAAATAAGGAGTTTTCTCTCTATCCTGTTCCTACCTATCCTTTAAAAGAATCTGAAGTAGCTGCTGCTGGGTTAAAGAAGACACATTTTACCTGTTTTACTTTCCCTCTCATCTTTTCATAATAATAATATAATAAGAGAATAGATTGAGATCTGGAAGGGGCTTCAGGGCTCATCTAGTCCAACACTTGCATTTTACAAATTGGGAAACTGAAGCCCACAGAGATGAATTGATTTGTCTAGCTTTACCTAGGTAAAGCAAACAGCAAAATAGCAAATCTGGAACTCCAGCTTACATCCTCTGACTCTAAATCTTTCATTCTTCCTACTGGACCACCTCCTACCCTAATACTATCCTTATTTGTTAATTATTCTTATGAGCCCTTATTCTTTAAACAAAGAGGAAAGATAAAAAACATGGAAATATTGAAACTTTTTCTTAAACCTCACTGGTACCTGTAACTTTACCGGGTATATATTTTTAAACTGCACAGTGCTGTGTTTGGATTTCAAAATATGAAGAACACATAGCCAATGCTACAAATGAATTTATTTGAAAGGGTGCATCAGGGCTCTACCCTGGAGTCTGAGAAATGGGATTGGGATGATTAAAAGTTGAGGCACTGGGTCTTTATATGCCCCAAAGATAGCTGTAGCATGGGGTTCCTACCTGACTTTCAGTGAGACTCTTCCTGAAGGCAGGGAATGCTAACTGAAGCATTTTACTGCTCTCACTGTTGTTTAGGGTGTGTAGAAACCAGAGAAGAACACCTCATCTAAACAAAAATCTTTGTGTCAGAAAACATCTTGTGATGGAGCATCACAAGAGTGGTTGTTTCTTTGTAGTAGATAGAGAACTGAACTTGGAGTTAGGAAGACTAGCTGTGTGACCTTGGGCAAGCCACTTGATCTGTTTGCCTCAGTTTCCTCATCTGTAAAATAGGGATTATGATAGTACCTACCTCCTCGGGTTGTGGTGAGAGATCAAGTGATATAACATGATATAACACTTTGCAAACCTTGAAGAGCTGTGTAAATTATTGTTATTTTTTTCCCTTGGGTTGGAGAGATGAAACTATTAATGTACTGGGTTTGTTTTCATGCTCTGTGCCCCGCTCAGTGGTTCACTCTTCCTTTCAGGTCCGCTATGCCACCTGGAGCATCATAATGGACTCAGTGGTGCCTTCTGATAAAGGCAACTATACTTGCATCGTAGAGAATGAATATGGCAGCATTAACCACACCTACCAGCTGGATGTTGTGGGTAAGGAGAATAACAAGAACAAGGGACAGTTCTGTGACCTAGATCCTTTGAGGAAAGGCCCAAGAAATCAGAAGCTTGAGGAAAAAGAAGGCTGAGGGTAGAAGAGGTGGCTTCCATGTTTACTAAGGGATAATGCTTTCTCATACATATAAAAGCTCCTTGAGGGCACCAACTGTATCTTATACATCATGCACACACACATACACACACACACACACGCTCCTTGAGGGCACCAACTGTATCTTATTCATCTTCCTGGATCTCCCAATGTCTGTCAGTTTCCTACCCATCACAGGTTCTTGATGACTATTTAGTAGTGGTAGTAAGCTGTTATTTGTAATTGGTAAAGGAAGCAAAAGAGATGTAGACAGAAGAAATAGATAAGTACAAGAAACAATGTGGACTTGGGGTGTGAGTCATGGATTCTTCTCAAAGGTTTCTTGATATGAAATTTCCAGAAATGAAACATCTAACAAGCAGGTATTTAAAAGCTTCAGTGTCTAAGAAACTGCAATTATTCTGAGTTAACTGAGGGCCAGTGGGAGTGAGACCTTTTCTGACTCCCTGAATCCTTGAATTAGGATGCAGTGAAAAGGCTCTTGTTCATTGCTTTTAAATTACCCTCTGGGAGTCGGGTGGAGATCAGTGAGTGAGTCAAGAACAGTGTCTATGCTACAACTCTTTTGACTTTCTTATGAGACTTGAATTGCTTTGAGATATGACTAGTGTTTTCCTGCCTCTCTTTTGCCTTCCTCTCTGTAGAGAGGTCACCCCACCGGCCCATCCTGCAGGCTGGATTGCCTGCTAATAAAACGGTGGCTTTGGGCAGCAACGTGGAGTTTATGTGCAAGGTGTACAGTGACCCACAGCCTCACATCCAGTGGCTAAAGCACATCGAAGTGAATGGGAGTAAGATTGGCCCGGACAACCTGCCATATGTGCAAATTCTAAAGGTAAAACTGGTCCCTGAACTTGGAACCACTCTTCATGGGCATTGTGGTCTAGGAAGGAGGCAGTGGCTCCCAAGCAAGGATACTTTGATCCATTTGTCAAGTCCCCTTACTGTTCTTGAGCCCAGGTTCCTTTCCCTCTAAGCATCATCAGTCTTACTGAGAATAAAATCCTCTTTCTGGAGATTTGCAGTAGGGGAGGTGGGAGAAAGGAGGAAGAGGACTAAAGATGGGAGGTGGGCTAGGGACAGTGACTTTTCGGTGGCTTGAGAACCAGCCATTCATGAAGCATCTTGGTTCCATCTTTAGACTGGGCCTTTGGACAGGGCCTTTCCATGACCTTTCCCTATTCTCCCCTCCATATTGAAGTCACTTTCTGGGAGTTAGGGTTGAAGTAAGGGCAGTCAGATAGAGCGTCTTCTTCAGGCTAGCAAAATACTATGTACAAATTCTCCATCATGGAAATGCTCTCTCTTCCCTTTGCTCCTAAGTACTGACTTCCTTAGTCCCTCTCATGTCCCTTTTCCCTTCTCTGCTTCCTCCCCTGACCACATGCCCTTCACCCCTAAAAATCTGCTTCTCCATTAATCCTAGGGAGGAGATTGCCCAAGTCTCCATAATGGACCTTGTAATAGGAAGCCACCAGAAGTCAAAAACGTTCATATTTTTGTCCTTGAACTACACGTACCTCATCTTTCTGCAGCCCACTTGCCCCAGGCTTAAGCCTGACCTTGCCATTGGTCCTGAAACTGGTCCTGCACATAAATGGGACTGTGGATGTGCACTTAAGCCATTCATATCTTTCTGTTGCCTCCCATTCAGTCCCAGACTTTACCTAATACATAGATATAGATATACATATATACATATGTATGTATATGTGTGTGGAATGGGCAGCTAGGTGGCACAGCAGATAGAGTGCCAGGCCTGAAATCAGGAAGATCCATCTTCCTGAATTCAAATTTGGCCTCTGTGTGACCCTGAGCAAGTCACTTGACCCACTCTAATATCTTTGCCAAGAAAATCCAAAATGGGATCACAAAGAATCAGACATGACTGAAAAAAACTGAAATACATACATACATCTATACACGTAAATATACGTATTGCATACAGATATTTGTACGTATGGAATATAGAATAAAGCAGGAACATTTGATTTGGGGGGTAGCTACTGTTTCATTTTTGAGGGATTTTTAATTTTCATTTTTCTCAGTCAGATTCTCTTCATCTTTGAGGGAAACTGATCCTATCATGTAAAAATTAGAAAAGATGACAAATTTCATTTAATCACCCCTTTCCCTTAGCACCTTGCACCTGCCTGGTATCCAGCCGGGGGCTAAGCATGGCAGTGCGCACATGTCTGCCCAATTGACTGGTATGTAATTGGTTTATTCCAGCATTCGGGGATTAATAGCTCAGATGCGGAAGTGCTGACCCTGTTCAATGTGACAGAGGCCCACAGCGGGGAGTATGTGTGTAAGGTTTCCAATTATATTGGTGAAGCTCGCCAGTCTGCGTGGCTCACTGTCACCAGACCTGTGGCAAAAGGTAACCGGGAGATGGGGCCATCCTAGGCCGGGAATTTGGTTTAGGCCCAAATCGCTGGGGCAAACAGAAAAGCCAGCCCCAACCTCTCCCTGTTTTCCTACTGTGTTTCTGGTGCCCAGAGCCATGGAAAAATGCCTGGCATGGGCGGCTGGTTTGGTTTGGTGTCATGTTGGTTTCTACTGGTCTTTTTGCCTTATGTGTTGTTCCTTTGCTGTGTGTGTATGTATGCACATATGTATGTATGTATGTGTATGTGTGGGTGTGTTCCTATGTGTGCTTTCATAGTGCGTTACGAATGATACTAAAGGCAGTGTGGTGTAAAGGAAAGGGCACTGGACTTGAAAATCAGAAGATCCAGGTTTGGATCCTATTTTACTAACTGTGTGAGCAGGGGTAAAACATTTAAAAAATAAAATCTCCTTTAGCCTCAGTTTCTGCATCTGTAAAATGGGTGTGATATACAGCTGTGGTACCTACCCCACAGGGCTTTCCTGAAGCTCAGATGGCACTTTACCAACCTTAAAATTATGATATAAAGGTCAAGATCAGAGTTTAGGAGACATGCCAAAGGATGAGATCAAGTACTACCATCTCAACCCAGCCTCCATGAGTTGTATATGAATCCAGTTACCCTTCTTTCCTCACGTTTGTGCCTCCTCACCCTGTCTCTCCATTAAACCAAACAGCCTCCCGCCACCTACCAGGCCCCATTTCTCCATGCCGCCCATTGCCAGCATGCTTGGATGGGCCAGGGGGTGCCAGCATCTGGTGAAGGGTTTTAACTAGCCATCTTCTTGTAGGTCTGCCAGAGGTCTCCCTCAGGGTCTCTCTCTCTCTCTCTCTCTCTCTCTCTCTCTCTCTCTCAGGTCTCACTGCTGCCTGGGATTTTTTTGTTTGTGTTTTGCAAAAACAAAATAAATATTGGGGAGCATTTTTCATCTTCTTTTGCCTCCCTTTTTTCTTTCTTTTCCTTCTCTCACCATCTCATCATCCTGGAGGTCTCATGCCCTGTGCTTGTCCATTTTGCCCCTGTTGTCTCTTTTAGACGGCCGGTGTTAACACCACTGACAAAGAGATGGAGGTGCTTCACTTAAGGAATGTCTCCTTTGAGGACGCGGGGGAGTATACATGCTTGGCGGGTAACTCTATCGGACTCTCCCATCACTCTGCATGGCTGACCGTTCTGGAAGGTATATACTGTACTTCTTCTCCTCTCGATGTCCTGCCCCTACCTTGGGCACGGGGGGAGCATGCATTGCAGGTCTTGGAGGAGCCTACAACCTTAGGAAGATGGAGGGAGGGAGACAATGGAACTAGGCCTTCACCAACACCAACACCCCTGGCTCTCTCCAGCTGTGAGAATTCAGCCCTCTGCTGAGAAAGGAGCTTTCCTATTTCACAAGAGCAAGGAATCTCCTGTCCATACATCCATCCACAGCTGGCTCTCTCCTTGGCCAAGGCAATGCATGCTTGTAGTTTGGATTTAACCTGTGGCTGGGTGCCCCTCCAGAGTAGACTCCTTCCATTCTTATGTCTGATATGTCCCTCTTCCCCCGACCAAAAACAAAACACTCTTTGGGATTGAGAATCCCCCAGAGATGTATGATTTCCTTTATTCCCCCCTAAACCTAAGTGGTTTAGGGGAAGAACCACTACATGCCAGGGATATGCTTTTATCCCAATCTTCTCTGCAAGTCCCTATAAGTGTACTGACTTCAGCAGTCTTAAGCATGATCTCTCTCAGGCAGGCTGTACCCATTTTCCCTATTTAAGCCAGATGTGGCCTGACGTTAGACAGGAAAGGAAGGAGCCTGTTCAAGGTGGTGGGATGGTTTATGTCCTGGGGAATGGAATCCCTTACTGCTGCCTTTAGAGGTCTCTTGCTTGGGGATTCTGAGGCTTTTTTATTTTTACTGTCATTGCTGCTGCCGCTGCTGCCAAAGCCTTTTATTTCCTTCCATGCTAGTACCACAGGCCCGGCAAAGACTGCTAATACCCAGCTTGTGACTGTCCTGGTTCTGTCCATCCTACCTATGTCCCTCCCCATCGATTGTTTCTGTCCTTTGACCTGGAGAACAAAACAGATTCTTCTCCCTGTTATCTGCTGCACTTGGGTGAAACTGTGTTCCAGGCTCTCTCCTATGGAACTGAGGCTGGGGTTCCTGATGTTCTCTCAGGGTGTCTGTTTCTGTGATGCAGTGGTTTATTTGGAGGGGAGGTGTAGAGAAGCCTGAATCAGTGGACGGGGGTGGGACTGTGTACAGGGGTTTGTAAAAAATGCTCCCTAGTCTGTGCCTGTGTTGAGAAAAAGAGTTGAGTTAGACTGACTGATGAAGATAGTGGAGTTTGAGGGAAGTACAGAGAGGGAAAAGAAGCATGACCTTCCCACCTTTGGTTGTAGGAGATGGAGGCTTTGAAGTAGACTACTTCAAAGAAGTAAGAGGGGGTGAGGGGGGAATCCTTTCCAGAATATTTTCTAGAGTTTATTTTTCAATCCACATATAGGAGTTTGGTCATGATTTGAGGATGCAAACATTTGTTATTTTGGTTTGATGTGACATGAAGGTAATAGTATATGGTAGGGATGAAAGATGAGGTATTAGACCTATATATTCAGCAGCAGGGCCAAGATGTGTGCTTATGTTCTTTTCCCTTCCCCTTCTGTTTCCTGAAGGACGGTGCTAACCAAATAGGGCAGCTCACCTTGAAGTTTTTCCCCCTCCCTGGGTGTGGGGCATAGAGCACAAAGCAGTTTTATCCATGATGATAGTCTGGGGAGTCTCAAAATTTGGATGGTGCCTAATGTGTTCAGTGATTGGGGCCAGGGTCTGACCAGCCTCCATTCTGCTCTATAAGCCCCCCCGGGGGGGGGGGGGGGAGAAATAGGGAAGGGCCGTTTTTTTTCTTATGGAGTTGGGGCCCTAGGAGGCTGGTACCCCCCAGTGCCTGCTGACACCCTGTTCACACCGACTCAGCCCTGGAGGAGAGACCAGCAGTGATGACCTCGCCTCTATACCTGGAGATCATCATCTACTGCACGGGGGCTTTCCTCATCTCCTGCATGGTGGGGTCTGTCATCATCTACAAGATGAAGAGCGGTGCCAAAAAGAGTGACTTCCACAGTCAGATGGCTGTGCACAAGCTGGCCAAGAGCATTCCCCTGCGCAGACAGGTAACAGAAAGTAGATGGGGGGTTCACATCCTCTCCCACCTATACCCAGCATCCTCTGTCTCCTCCACCACGCCTCAAATCCTCTAATCTACCTTACCACTTCCTAGCTTTGCTTTCCCATTTCTGAGGCCAAGTCAACTATGCTCCCAGGTTAAAGTTATAACTGTCCCCCGGGAGATGCAGCTTCTCTACCCACTGCCTTCCCCACTAATTTCCCTTCCAAAGCCCCAACTCCAAGCTTTTGACACAACTGAATATGTGGATTAAGTGTTGCCTGGGCCTGGGCATGCAGATCAAAGGTCATGTCTAAAAGGGTTCCCAGCTGTATATGTGGAAGACCACTTCAGATACAAGTCCCTAGGCGCAAGTCAGAGGTGCAAGGATGCAAGCATGCATCCTGAGATCTTTTTCTCATTTATAAACATTTTACAGGAATTTTGTAGCAGGAGAAGTGTGAGAGGGAAGGCTTTTGAACTGGGCTATAACTCTGGGAAGAAGAAATGTTTTAAGGATTAGGAATCTCTCATCTGGGCCAAAAGGTTATTTACAGGGACTAAGTTCCCTCCTGAGGTATAAAGGCACAATTACTATTGGGGTGATAGGATAAACTGGTATAAAATCTTCTAACTGTAAGGGATCTTAGAGATTATTTAAACCTACCTCTTCATTCTACAGATAGGAACCTGAGGCTCAGAGAGGTTAAACAATTTATACAAGGTCACCCAGCTAGTCTGGAGAAGTATGAATTTGTCTTTGGAGTCACAGGACTCTTTCCCACTCTGCTATGCCACCTTAGAGATGGATAATAGCTAGTTAAGACACTGATGAAAAAAATCTGGCTGTAAGTAGGAATTTATTCATCCTCCAGATGCAGAACTATCCAGCCTCATATCATGTTTCTACTTCCTAGAAGGGTAACCCCACTCTTTTTTATAGGTATCCGCTGATTCCAGTGCCTCCATGAACTCAGGGGTCCTGCTAGTTCGGCCTTCACGCCTTTCTTCCAGTGGGACCCCTATGCTAGCAGGGGTCTCTGAGTATGAACTTCCTGAGGATCCCCGCTGGGAACTGCCCCGGGACAGGTAATTCTCCATCCTTAACTTTCCTATAAAGGTTCCTATAAAGGTTTCCTATAAGGTTCCTTGGTCCCTTCTCTTAGGACTTATTTCGAAAGGTTAAAAAAAAGTATCCACAGGAAATTTTCTCTATTCATGACAACTCTATCACCCCACTGTCTATCCTCAAACAGGTTGGTTCTGGGCAAACCACTGGGAGAAGGCTGCTTTGGACAAGTAGTTTTGGCAGAGGCTATTGGGTTGGATAAGGATAAGCCCAACCGAGTGACCAAGGTGGCAGTGAAGATGCTGAAATGTAAGTGACATATTGCACTGAAGCCACTTCTTTCTCTTTCCCATGGTGTGTTTTTTTCTGAGCAGAATGATAAGCCTCAGGCCAAGGGAAACACTGCAGCTTATCTGTTCTTTTCCCCCTGCCCACACAGTGTACTGACTTGATTGCTTCTGCTCTGGACATATTCTAGGATGTTTCCCTAGTAGGAGGTGCTGCTGGCCTAGGTTGTTGTCAGATTATGTAAGATCCTACTGTCACCTCAGCAGTATTCCTCTGGCTCCCATCCCTACCCTCAGCCCCATCTTATCATATCTACAGGTCTCTGTTGCAAATGCAAAAGATGCACATGCAGGGAAGAAAAGTGGGAATGTGAGGAAGGGGGAAAAAGAAGTAAATCTTGGGGAAAAGGAGCTCCTCAAGGATCGATAAGGACTTTTTAGCCCACTCGGCACCTCGCTCTGCTCTTATGCTCTGAAGTAAACGAGTACTACCTGTCTTTCTGGTTTCTGTTGAAAGCGGATGCAACCGAGAAGGACCTATCAGATCTGATCTCAGAGATGGAGATGATGAAGATGATTGGGAAACACAAGAACATCATCAACCTGCTGGGGGCCTGCACACAGGATGGTACGACCTGCAGCTTGTCACAGCAGGCTCAGGGAAGCGTCTCTGTGGGCACATCAGTGATGAGCTCTCAGCCATTCCTGGGGAAAAAGAAGTGGGAGACAGTATGGCCTAGCCAGCCTGAAATCAGCAGGATCCAGACTGCCGGGGAAGGGTGCATGCATGCATGTGTGAGAGGGAGAGAATGGAAGAGAGGAGGGAAGGGATGCAAAGAGACAGTGCTGGTTCTCATTGGTGGGCATTAGCCATTCGTGGGGCTTGGAAAAGCAAAGATCTCTGGACCTACTTAGGGCTGGTTTATGCGGGGGGGGGGGGGGGGGGGGGGGCGGGGGGGAATGTGAGCTGGAGAGGTATGCAGCTTCCAGTTCTCTTATGTGCAGTTGCAGTTCCCCTGTGCCCACTGTCACTCATGCATGAGGATTTTATCCCAGTTTGCTTCATGAGTGCCCAGGTCCATCCTGAGTCTTCTTTGAAGGGTAGTGCTTCATAGAGTGGCTTGAATTCCCAGGGCAAAGCA
Organism: Notamacropus eugenii; assembly: GCF_028372415.1. Classification (NCBI taxonomy): domain Eukaryota; kingdom Metazoa; phylum Chordata; class Mammalia; order Diprotodontia; family Macropodidae; genus Notamacropus; species Notamacropus eugenii. The sequence goes on from NC_092872.1 coordinate 622,522,368, forward strand.
GGGCTATGTTGACTTATGTGGACATTTTTAGGGCTTTTGAAGAGAGATCAGGATGGGGCCTGGAACCTGCTAATTCTTCTAGCCCCTTCTTCTTTATGCCTCCCAGGCCCTCTGTACGTCATTGTGGAATATGCCTCCAAGGGCAACCTTCGAGAGTACCTGCAGGCCAGGCGGCCCCCTGGGCTGGAATACTGTTACAACCCCAGCCATGCCCCAGAAGAGCAGCTGTCCTCCAAGGACCTAGTGTCTTGTGCCTACCAGGTGGCCAGAGGCATGGAGTATCTTGCCTCCAAGAAGGTGTGGAATCCCAAATGGGCCATGTGTTTAAGGGCAGAGGGTGGGGAATGGGGTGACTTTCTCTACTTCTGGTTTGAGAATACCAACCACCCTACCTAAGCTTCAGGTATGAATTTAACCCTTCAATCAACCTCCCATCAAATAAGAATCTTTAATTCTCTCAGGTTCTAATTTATTAGGTACTGTATTAAATACTTGGAAGAGTAAAAGGGCAGTAGAAGGCACAGTTAGTTCATGGTGCCAAGGAGCACGATACTAATTGGAAGGCAGGATTTGTGTGTATATATGCATATATGCATTACTAAGGATCAGCTTGGCTACAGAGCACAGTGGGAGAGAACACTGGGCTTAGAACCAGGAAGCCTCATCTTCCTGAGCTCAAATCCAACCTCAGATACTTCCTAGCTGTGTGACCCTGGGCAAGTCACTTAACCCTATTTGCTTCAGTTTCCTCATCTGTAAAATGAGCTGGAGAAAGAAATGGCAAACCACTCTGGTTTGCCAAGAAAACTCCAAATGGAGTCATGGAGAGTCAGACACGACTGAGCTTAACTCAACAACATTACTAAAGATCATAAAATAGTAATGTTAGAGTTGGAAGGGACCTTAGGAATCAGCTAGTCCAACCCCCTCTTTTTTGAAGATGAAGACATTCTCAGATCTGAAGTGGTGAGGTATCTTTACCTAGGTGATACAGCTAGTTAGCAAAGAGCCAGGATTTGAATGTAAGTCTTCTGACTTCCAATTCAACACTATTTCTACCATAAAAACACATGAATACATAGACAACAAAATGAAGCTGAACTGACTATCTACACACAACCTGAACATTTGTGGGAAGGTAAAGATGAAGGCTAGGACTGCTAGAATGAAGAGAAAGCCTACAGTTAAACAGCATCATCTTCATAAAGATGGCAGTTTGTTTTGTTTTCAGTGTTTAATTTTATAATAACAAGAAATAAAGAGCAGTTTATACATAAATTTTTCTGAAATTTGATATATTCAATTTTTATTAGTTTTTTTGAATATCTGTTTTTAATTTTTTTCAACCAAATCCACCTTCTCTTCCTCCTATTTCCCTCCCCCAATGTTTTTATATATGTGTAATAAGTGTATATATAGTAGTCTTAATTCTATTTTTTTGTCCTTGATATTTTAATATTTAAATGTCCATATTTTTATATTCTTCATGTGCCTTTTTCATAGCAATATCATAAATCATTGCACTACTGCTTAAACAGCCACAGTCTACCTAGTCAGTTCCCTGTTGTTGGCCAGTCAGGCTGTGGAGAGCACTTGAGATCATTGGACTTAGAATCAAGAGATGTATAATTTCAGGCCTCACCCTAAAACTTAACAGCTAAAATAACCATGAGCAAATCAGGTTGCTTCTAAAAATCTGTTTCCTCATCCGTAACAACAGTATTTACCTCACAGGGTTGTTTTGAGAAACAAATGAACACTCTCTATTAGTGACTATCTGTAAAATGGTGGTAATAATAACTATACTTCCCAGGACTACCAAAAGATGTGATCTGTTTTATGGCTCTTGTATGTTGCCAGATCACGTTCCAGAAAAGTAGTGCCAGTTTGTGGTGCTACTGCCAGTGTGGAACCTCTTTCCCCACAACACTGAGATTTCACACATTTTTTGCTAAATTAGTGGATCCACCAGTGGCATCCTATTGCTTTAATTTGCATTTCTCTAACTATTAATGAGGTTAGACATGTTTCCAGGAGGTTATCTGTCGGTTCAGTCTTTCACCATTCATTCTTTCAAGACTGTATATTGCCTTTGTTGGCTTGTGTTGTGTCAAGTCTGAAGGTCAAGGTTGAGCAGAGTTTTGGAAAAGCAAGGCGATAGGTTATGGCTGAGCAGAAGAGGAGGACATTCTAGGTATGACACTATGTATAGTGTTTTAGAAGAGGGAAGGGGATGATTTGTTGGATATATGACATACGAATGGGAGTATACAGAGCTGAGGGAAGGAGTTTATAAAGCTGATAACTGTTAAAGCCTCCCCTCCTCCCCGCCCAGAATTCTACTCTCTGATTCCATCTCTAGTGTATCCACCGGGATCTGGCAGCCCGCAATGTCTTGGTGACTGAAGACAATGTGATGAAAATTGCAGACTTTGGTCTTGCTCGGGACATCCATCACATTGACTACTACAAAAAGACAACCAATGTAAGTCAAGATGCCCTTTTCCCATCTGAACCCCAACTAGCCTGTTTTTGCCCCTCTCAGATTCTTCCTCCTGCCATCTCCCTTGGAATAACTTCACCCTTTCTATTCAACCTTTTCTGTAGACCTGCGTAACTGCAATCTTAATACAGTCCTCCCCAGATGAGGCTGCATTTCCCAGAGGGTATGGTGGGAAGCACTGTAGATGCCCACTCTAGTCTCTGGACATTTTCTACTGCCTCCCATACACATCCCTGATTTCACTCAGTTACTTCATGCTTACTGTACTACATGTAGGGTCGGCTGCCTGTGAAGTGGATGGCTCCTGAAGCACTGTTTGACCGGATCTACACACACCAGAGTGATGTGTGAGTTGGAAGTAGTTGTTAGAACGTAGGATGCAGACAAAGGAGCACAGGGAGATCTTAACCTCATAACTAATAAGGAATCCCCTGGATTTGAGTAGAATGTGGGGCTGGGGGGCAAGCCTGGCAGGGAATAAGACGCATCCGCTCACTTTGGGATTGGGCTGCCACATCGAGGCTGGGAGAAATGCCTTCTAGTATTCTCAGAAACCGACTAGGTTTGGAGTGATGGAGTATGTGATACTTGAGAGGAAAAGGTTCTGGATGACAATGCCTACTAGTTAGTTCTGAACCTATACAGAACCACTGAATCTGTGTTGATATGCAGGTGGTCATTTGGGGTGCTGCTGTGGGAAATTTTCACCCTGGGAGGCTCCCCTTACCCTGGTGTGCCTGTAGAGGAGCTTTTCAAGCTGTTGAAGGAGGGTCATCGAATGGACAAACCCAGCAATTGCACCAATGAACTGTGAGCAAAAGGGCCAAAATGGGGGAGCTGTGGGAGGAGAGTGAAAATGCATGGGAGGAAGGAAAAGTTGGTGGGAGTTAACAGGGTTGATACAGAAAAAGCCCCTTTTTCTCTAGTCATCCTGTTCTTTCTCTTCCACCCAACCCACTTGGTTTTATCACCTGGTTACCTCTCATTCCCTACCCTTGCCCCAGGTACATGATGATGCGGGACTGTTGGCATGCAATTCCCTCTCAGAGGCCTACTTTCAAGCAGCTTGTAGAGGACCTGGATCGAATTGTGGCTCTGACCTCTAACCAGGTACAACTGTCTGTCCCTTCTTGGGCTACAGGAACACCCCAAGACCAGTAGCCCAGATGAATGGCTTCTATCCAAAGCTGAAAAAGCTTCCTCCCTAGCTCTTCAATTTTCCAAACCTTTATAACTCCCCCACTCCCTCCTTCTTTCCCACCCAATTCCTTTGAATGTGATTCTCTAATTTTTCCTTGGATTTGTCTTATCTCCTAAAGGATCCCCTGCCCTATGCTAACTGAAATTTCTCTCCACCTGTCATAGGAGTACTTAGACCTGTCAGTGCCCCTGGACCAGTATTCACCCAGCTTTCCAGACACCCGCAGTTCTACTTGCTCCTCTGGAGAGGATTCAGTCTTCTCCCATGACCCACTGCCTGAGGAGCCCTGCTTGCCCCGACATCCGGCCCCACTGGCCAATGGGGGACTCAAACGGCGCTGACATTCCCCCAAAATGAACTCCACAAACTGATATCCTTATTCCTGACTCTTGGTTGGGCTCATCTCCCTTCCTTTTTTCCTTCTCCCTGCCCCCAGGAGTTGGCTGCCTACAACTCAAGGCCTTCCCTTTGTTGCCCATCTCTATCTCATTGAGCTGATTTCCCTTCCATTAATTAATCCCCTTCTGTTGGGAAAAAGGGAAAAAGAGGTACTTCCAGTTGGCTACTCCATTGCCCTTAACCTTGGACTAGGACCTCTCCCTGACTGGAAGGGAGAGAGAATGGGGAGTGGGCGTGGAAATGGAGGCTGACTGGGCTCTCTCTGGCACTGTTTTTATTTTAACCTACCAGCCTCCCGCACGTTGGCGGCAGGTGCCTTGTCCTCAGGCTGCAGCATGCGGAGGTCAGTCAGTCAGTCAGTCAGTCAGTGCCTCAGGCCCCCACTGAAGGTGACCTCAGCACCAGAAGGGTGGTACTAGTGGCTTATTAATTCCAATACTAATTTGCTTTGCTGACCAAACACACCTGGTACCAGAGGATGGTGGGGCAAAGGCTGGGGGCAGTCTGTGGCCCTGGGGCCCAGCCCCATCCTGGGGCTTTGTATATAACTATGAAGAAAACACAAAGTGTATAAATCTGAGTATATATTTACATGTCTTTTTAAAAGGGTTGTTACCAGAGATATACCCATTGGGTAGGGCGCTCCTAGTGGCTGGGAGACATCAGTTGCTATATATTGAAAAAAAAGAAAAAAGAAAAAAAGGAAAAAAGTTTTAAAAAAAGGTCATATATTTTTTTGCTACTTTTGCTGTTTTATTTTTTTAAATTATGTTCTAAATCTATTTTCAGTTTAGGTCCCTCAATAAAAATTGCTGCTGCTTCAGTTTTATATGGGTTGTATGAAAAGGGAGAAAGGAATTTTGGGAATTAACTGAGAAAATGAGATTAATATGTACTGGGGCTGCACTGTCTCTGTAAAGGGCATATGCCTTATAGTTCCTATTTACCCTTTCATTCAATTAAGTTTAATTCAACAAAAAATGTATTAAATGCCTACTATATGTGCAAAGCACTGTTAGGCACTGAGAACATCAAGAAAAATCCATTCTGTGTCTTCTGAAAATCTTCTCAGAGGTTGCCAAGGGCTCTGGTCCTTCTGGGATGGTCTAGGGATAGTATACAGGAGTAGAGAGGAGTCTTCTGTCAGTAAGCCTGCCCGTGAGGTTGGGTGCCAGGCCCAGGCCAAAGCAGCCCTTTATAACAGATAATTTCCTTATAGGAAGTTGTTGATTCAGGCATGCTACCCAGTGGGAAGAGGGTGGTGGGGGCAAGTGAGCTATATATCATGCAGAACAGTTCCCTGGGCAGGGTTCTAGGAGTGGTCCCTGAGGCTGGGTGGGTGGGGCAGGGATCCACACCTTCCCAGGCTCTGGGGCTCACCACTCCTCAATCCACACCACAAATGGTACTCCCTAAGTCATACACACTAAGTACCCAGGCTCCATCCAAGCCTTTCCCATGGCAACATCACAGATTGATCACTGCCTTCCCAATGCTCTTCTGGTTTAGAGTGGAGGAGGGCACCCCTCTAGGGGGGAATCCTTGGGAGGTTTCTGTCTGTTTATAATTGTGCTTTCTGCTGCCACCTGCCGGGCCATTTCCTGTAACGCTAGCTAAGCCTCTCTCCGCTTTCCAGTGGTCGTCCCCTTTCTGCACCTCTTAAGGCTCCCCCACCTCCAGATTTTCCAGATTTCCCACCCCCCGAATGTAATGACAAGTTCAAGATGTTGCTCATTCCTTTGATTTCTGTGGGGAAGGCGGGAGCCGCTGCTTTAACGTTTTATCTCTGAGTCAGTCATTTTGTTGCAGCTCAATGCTGACACCTGTGCAGTTGTTTCTGTTATCCTTGATTCCTCTCTATCTGTAAAACCGTCAACCTTACTGCAATTTGGTTGTGTGTGTTTGTGTTTAAAAGAAGCATGATCTAGTGGACAAAGCCAGGAAATGAATCTCAGCTCTATTACTATTTACTATGGGACTTCAGACTGGTCCCTTTCTTCAGTTTTCCCATCTGTAAAATAGTGATAATCATCTCTGCCTTGGCCCTACCTCACAGGAATGTTGTGTGAATGGATGGAAGAAAGTCTATCAAGTGCTTTATGCTCCTTGGGGAGAGGTGCTGGAGAAAATACAAGGCACTATTACTATCAAATTGATGTCCTTGCTGTTATTACTTAAATCACCCATGAATTCCCCAGAAGACTGAGTGGATGGGAAATGAAACGGCAGCTTCACAGAGATGATCAGATTGGGTCTCCTGGGGCACAGAACAGAGTTTATCTAATGAAGACGTCAGGCTCGGAGAGAAGCCTGTCAAGGTGCTGAATCTTGTTTAGTCTACTTAGGGTTAAAGAATTTGAGTCTAGGATCACAGCAGCACTGTGCTGTGTATATTTAATCAATTCTGCATTGGGCCTTTCCAGTCTCTTCTAATTGCCACAACACAGGGACCCCTTTGTCCCTTGGTGCTGCTAATGCAACCTATTGATCTCAGGTAAGTAAGATTCAGCATCAAATGAAGCAAGAAGTCAATTTCATCAATAATAATAAAGTTGTAGTGTTTACTAACTACAACTGTATGAAGTCAGCAAGCTAAAATCCCATTCACATTAAGCAAATTGATTGTCTGAGCCTGCAACCTAACTGAGCTTACAGGTGTGTAAGAGTGGGAAATCTTTAACCCATGGTTTAGCATTACATATAACAACACTATCTATATGATAACAATTATAGTGGTTAAAATATAGAATGGGAGCATGGATGTGGCAAATGTGGATTCCTAAATAGAGCTACTGAAAATTTTATCTACTTTAGCTATCCTAATTAACTCTCCTCTACCCCCATCCCCACCACTATGAGATGGGCATGGCCAAATGTGAGGGTTATAGGATCCTCTTTATAAAATATGCCTATAAATGTCCATCTAAGAGAATACTGAGAATGGATAATACTAGATAAAAAAATACCATAAAAAAGCCTATATGGCTATATCCATCTATCAGTAATGGGGAGAAAAAGCAAGGCCTGTTATCAGCCTTTCTTCTTTCCTAGAAACAATGAGGGGGGTGGAAAGGGTAAATATAGGCCCTAACAGTCAAGAGAAAATTGCTACTAGACTAAGTTATGTCCATTCTGGAGCCACTTCCCTTATTAAATAATAGATGTCTTGGCTCATCAGAATCATAAATTTTATTTAAAATACAGCCAACTAGTCTAATAAGAGATTAAATATAGCCTGTCTTTGGCTTTCTAAGATCCAAATCATGAAACTTGTTAAGATAAATTGTGTTGAGAGGAGAGAATGGTCTCTTAATGTCTAGATGCAATGAAAAGGTTAAAAGTGGGCTGCTGGTCAGAAACAGCCAAGGGCTCCCTTTGGCTTAATCATTCCCACTCTGCTCTGGGAAAGGACAGAAAGAGAATTCTAACACATCCTACTAGTACCTATGAATCACTGGATGGGAACAAGACTGAGCAAGTTAACTGGCTAATCTTTCTCCCACATTCAACCTTTAAAATGTGAGCCAAGTAAACTGAAAAAACAAACAAAAAAAAAACACCTCACCACTTTAGAAATATAAAAGTTTATTGTGAATCACCTTGCTAGGCTAATGGCAAGACTCCATACAATGTTGCATTAGCACAGCAGGGTATTCTTAATGCTCAAATAACTAGAGTTGATTAGGAGTACAATATGGAGATCATCCCCTGCTGAAAGAGAGTCAGAGGAACCAGTTTAAAGTGCAAATTATTTCTAGTTTTGAAATAAGAATGTAAGTTATTCATTTAGGTGGTCCCAGCCAGTCTGAAGAACAAAATTTAAGTTTCACTTGGTTTTTAAATGTTACCCAACTAAGTGCTTTCAATTTCCAGGAAATAAAAATAACTAAATGTTACCAGCAAGCCTGGTAACGTTTTTCATCTCCCAGATCCCTGAATGTGTCTATTCCCTCCCTAACCTCTTTAAAACTAAGAGAGCTATTGGTCATCTTTGTGGCAATCTTCCAGCAAAGGAAGTTACCACTAAAAAAAGTTTTTAAGTAATAAATAAGTATCTGAACATAATATTTGTTATTGGGTAACACAGACAAGGACAATTAGACCTAAACAACCTCCACGACTAACAAAAAAAAAGTCTGATTTGTGAATCACTTAAATAGATCAGGGAGGAAAAAAAAACACCCAACCCAAACAAACAGTTAAGCCACAAACCCTAATTATGTTTCCTAGCAAAATGATGGCTAATGAAAGCCATATGTGCTAGCAAAGTGGCAGCTCCTTCCCAGCTTATCCTGCAGCCACTCCAGGCCCAAAAGGAGATGTCAGACAGAACAGCCACTCTGAGGCCAAGCCCTGTTAGCTGCCAATGTGTTTTAACTCCTCACTCCCCTCTAAGAGGCTTTCTCTTCTCTCCATCAGAGCAGCACCCTTTCCCCTGTCTTATAAGTTAATTGGTTTTGAGGGTTTGCTCCCCTTGCAAAAAGACCATGAGTAAGTAGCATCAGCATTTCAATTTAAGGATAGGAAATGTGCATATCAAGCCACTAGCTAATCAAAGGTCTGTCAGAGAAAGAAGGGGTCAGGCTGGTAAAGTCATTGCTGTGCTTCCAAAGGCCAAAGTCAAGATGCCATGCTAGAGGAGGCTAAGGTCATAAAAAATCAAAGTAGGAGCCATTCTATACAAAACATTTTTCCTTTAAGGAGTGCTGCACAAATTGCAGATATCCAAAGACAGATCACTGCAAAAGCTACACATTACACAATTTCGTCAATAATGAACAGGTGTCTTTACACATTTACACTTCGTGGAGTTAATTTACAGTGGGAGTGAATAGTGGCAGAGAAGAAATGGGCTTTCTGAAGAACATGAACTTAGATTCACTGCTAACATCACCTGGGGTAGTTTTCAGGGCCTCAAGGAGTACTGTTACAATGACGAAATGGCCATATTCCGAAGATGATATAGACAGCCCAGCCTGGAGTCCTTTACCTACTGAGGTACGGAGATGGAGTGGGTGAATGGATTACAACATCATCTTCAAGTGGCCTTACACTCCATTTGGACTAGCTTTGCTGCTTTGGGATGAGGTTTGTGATTTGATCTGAAGAGAACAGATCAAAATAAAATAACTTTAGAATGAAGCCACAGTTTCAAGGTGAATGCTCTAAGAGCCACAGGCTAATTTCCTTAGGTCAAATCATGTCAAACCATTCTGACTTTACAATCTAATATCAGAGTGTGTTTTACAAATAAGTCAACAAGCATTTATGCACCTACTATGTGCTAAGGTGAGGAGTGGGACTGAGGAAGTTTATATTGTAAGAATACCAAAACAGACTTGCCACCTTAAATGCTTGAATTACCAGTACCTGGACATTATCCCTCTATGTGTCCAGAGTTTCCATCACCAACCCAGAAATATACTAACCTTCAAGGGGAAGGACTGCTACTGTGTTTTGTCTCTGCTCATATCACTGGCCTCTGTTGTTTCTTCATGGTTTGTCCTGTGCTGTGGTCCCTACTTCTTATTCTAGTTGGGGAGTTTAATCATTGGTGGAGGAGAGGGCACTCAAGCGACTTTTACACTAAAGGTCTCTGGAAAATTGGGGGTGGTGGTGAGGAATACACTTAATGCCGAGATTTAGGTTGTTTTCATAATATTTCTTTACACAAAGGTCCTGTGTGAGATTCACTACATGAGGAAACAATTTCTAATTGGCAGAAGAAAATAAGGATGTGCCTGTATTGTAATTAGTCTCTAGACTTAGCATGTTTAAGTTTGATACTTGATTGCACTTGTGGATAGTTTACTTAAAAAGGTCAAAAATGTAGTGGTTACAGGATGACTACACTTCAGCCTACAACATCCTGTTTAGGAGCAAAGGATTATGCAGTGTTTCACAACTGTTCTAGTCCAAATTAAAAGTGCTCTTGAAAATAAACAAACAAAAACAAATAAGAAATAAGCCCTTTCCCTCTAATAAAAATGCTTACTCTGGAAGAAGAAAGAGATTCTTCAGTTAATGAAACAGGTGGCGGTGCTATAGTAGGTGGCAGATTTTTTAATTTTTCCATCTGAAACAACAAAATCAGACACTATGTTAATGAATTTAACAACAATTCAATTCAGAATACAAATGTCTAGACTCTAGAAGATGCTGTGTTAAATTATACACACACTGTTACTACCAGGAAGTTATAATAGCCATTTTTTTTTTATACTGGCAGTGTCCAAAAGATAAAGCCTAGAAGCAAAATGAAACAAAGCTGAAACATACTGCTTTCATAAGAATGAACCAAACAGTAGACTAACTCTTCCTTGTTAAAGAAAGTAACTGTCAGGTTAACATTCCAGTTTATTCAAAAGGCTTTTACATAAAGAAAAAAAACTAGGCTAACCTTTATTCCCTGAAGCTGAGATGCAAAGTCCACCAGGACCTCTTTAGATTCAAGTAAAGAGGGTGGTATTTCTTGAGGAGCTTTAGCTTTTGAAAACTAAAGGAAAGGTAAGTTTGGTGTTGTATTTTGTGCTCACCCTAATAAGTCTACTGGCCTCCTACAAGTCCAGACAAACACTTCAGCAATAGTCAAAAAGCCTTCCCCAATTCCTCCAACTACAGCCTTTATGAGCATGAGAAAAGAGACAGAGAAATACAGGTTTATGTACACTGTGTATTGTGTACACTATGTAAATCAAATTATAAACCAATGTTTACAATTATTAGGACATTAAAAGGACATAAACCCTAATTCTATATTTGTTTCAAAAAGAAACCATTCTCAATTACTCTATGTCTGTTTTTTAACAGATTTCAGATGAATGAGATAATATTTATAAAAGCACTTAGCCAAGTGTCTGACACAGAATAGAAGCTGTATAAATACTTATTCCCTTCTCTACCTTATTTGATAGTCAGTGTAGTCAGTGGTAAGCTTTAAGATGCATAATAGGCAATATAATTCATCTGAGTATTTTAATCAACATTTTAATACACACACTTTCCCTTCAAGAGCTAAGCAGGGGAAAATAAAACATGCTATTTACAAGAATACCAATAAATGAAATCACATAAGAATTCATATTTATATCTATCCTACTAATACCGATTATTTAACAAAGTATAAGGTAAGTTAGCAGAATGAGGACTAGAGGGCAAAAGGAGACAGAACGCTTCTCTCAGTTCTAATTTATTAGAAGTCTATATGCCAGCAAATATTGAATGTCTTATAAGTCATGTTCCAGGAAAAGATTAATCAGACTGAAAAATACTCATCATTGTATTTTGGGAAACATATTTGAGTAATTTGAAAGAAAGATGTTATATAAATCCAAGATAATGGTAACATTAACTTGTTGTCATAGTCTAAATCCTTTATCGGATAGAAAGTCTTATTTTATAACTAAGGAAAGCTGCTGCTGAAGATGGACAAGAAAATATAAGACAATCAAGGTATCTATGAGCATATCATCTTATCCTGAGGCTGATAGTTTTAGCCCCTCTTTTACCACACCCTAGGGAAGGAGTTCCTAAGGTATGAGGGTAAAAATAAGACATTTTTATTTTATTTTATTTCCTGAAGAGTGCCTTCAGGAAACCAAGTCTGGTCCTAGACACCTGTGGCTTAGATGCCCTCTTGAAGTGCTGGAGCATTCCTAGGAGGGTTTATGGATTCATGTCTGCTCTAAAATAAATTCATAAATTTGAACCAGTCCCTAGCTCCCCTAGAAACATCCTCCAGATCAGATCCAGAATTGAATCTTATCTCAGGGGTCCCTCCAGAAATGGGTTAAACTTAGACTTGCCTCTGATTTACGTAAAAGGGTAGGAAGGGAGGGCAAAGGGGCTTGAATATGGACATTTACCTGGGTTGTAAACTCCATACTATATACCCACAGAAGTATTTGATGTTTAAGTGATTTTCTCTGATTCATAAGAGTTAGCAAAAATGAGGTTAGAACTTCTGGCTCCTCACTCTTAGCTATTTAGTATTTGGAGCCGTGCAACAGCATCCCTTTCTCACCAGTGAAAATTATAAGTCAGACACGAAAAAACGTCAGAGCACAGAGAGGTAAGTTTGATTCTCTAATGGGATCACACTAGAAACATGGTACTTCATTCAGTCTTGTGTTCTTCAGTGCTAGGAAGGTAAGTTTAAGAGAACACTGCAAATGGTGATAAAAAATGATGAAGTAACAGATATAGAGAAAAAGGAAAAGAACTTTAGCTCAATGCACCACTTTTTAAGGGATTCAAATTTAGTCATTTATAGAGACTGAGATCCAGTGACACTGGCCTCCTTGTTAATCATCACCTAAAGCACGCCATCTCCTGACAACATTCTCCTCCACCTCCTGGCTTCCCAGATTTCCTTCAAGTCTCAGCTAAAGTCCTACCTTCCACAAGAAGTCTTTCCTACTCCCCTGTACTACTGGTGGCTCTCCTCTGAGACTGACACAATTTGTCTTGTAGACATCCTGCATATATCTGTGCCTTCCTGTCTGCACGTTTCTCCTCCATTAGACCATAAGCTCTTTGAGAGCAGCAGCTATTTGTTTCTTGCCTTTCACTGTGCCTGGCACACAATGGGTACTTAATGAATGCTAGTTGACTGACAGAAATACAGAATAATCTCTGGAAAGGCTTTGAATACAGCCCTGTGTGGCTAAAGCAACAGATTTAAAAGATTACATACTATAACACTGTTGGTTCAATATTAGAAAAATATATAGTCATAATAACTTATTTAAATCACATGATTATACTAATAGATGTAGAAAAAGTTTATAAAATGCAATACCCATTTCTGTTAAAAACACTAAAAAAAATATAAATTACAGAATATAAATTCTTAAATATGGTAAATATACCTAACTAAAACTAAGAGTCAACATTATATGTAATGAAGAAATGCTAGGCTTTCCAATGAGAAAGTAAAAATGTCCATTATCAACACTATTACTTGAATATGCTACCAGAAATGCTAGCTATAGAAAGAAGACAAAAAAAAAATTAAGGGAATAAGCATAAGCAAGGAAAAAACAAAATTAATGGGTCTCTGCAGATGATATGATGGTCCATATAAAGAAACCTAAAGAGAAACTAAAAAATTAATTGAAACAATAACCCCAGCAAAAAAAAATGGCTATAAAATTAATCCACATAAATTATCAACTTTTTGTGTATTACCAATAAAATCTGATAAAAAGAGAAATGTCATTCAAAACCAAGAGCAAGCATTATCTATAATGGGAAAAAACTAGAAGCCTTTCCAATAAGGTGAGGGGGAAGCAAGGATATTCATTATCTCCATTATTATTCAATATGGTACTAGAAATGCTAACTACAGCAATAAGAAAAAGAAATCAAAAGAAAAATCACAATAAAATAAACCCATACAACTCATCAACATTTCTAAATATTACTACCCAGCAAGAAAATACAGGAAAACAATTCCATTTAAAATAACAGCAGACGATATAAAATTCTTAGGAGTTCACCTGCCAAGACACATGATGGGGTACATGGGCCCCAATCATAAGATCATGTCTCTGAAAACCTCCCAATTTCTCAGGAGGCCCCTGTCCTGCGAGAAAATATTTTCTTGTTGCAGAACACACTGTTATCAGAACAGACAAAAGGGTGTCTGGTCCAAGGATTTTTGTCCCTGGCTGACCCAAGGATTCTCCTTCATGTTAGATCTTCTAGGTCCATGCCTGACAACTCCCTCATACTGAATATTCCCTAAACTTTCCCATCCATAGCTCCCAAAGATAGCTGGACCCCTAGATTACCTAATTAGCATTCCTTTCCCATGCCCCTTTTCCATATAAACCCCAGCACCATCCTCATTCTCTTGAAGTTTTGCTAAAGTGTTACAACAAACTTTTTTGTCAGTTGACAAAAGGCTTGAGTGTATGAATTCATTCCAGGCAACTCTGCCTTGGCATTCTCAGGGTCCCAGCACCCCCAACCTCATCACACACAGGAACCATATGAACACAATTATAAAATATTTTTCACATAAATAAAGACAGATCTAAAGAACTGGAGAAATGCTAATGGCTCATGGGTAGGCTGAGCCAATATAATAAAAATAACAACACCTAAATTAATTTACTTATTCAGTACCATACAACAAATCACTTTACAGATCTAGAAAAAATAATCAAAATCAACTGGAGAGGAACAAAAATATCAAGGCTCAAGAATACCAAAGGTCAAAAGGGAATCAATGAAAAAAAAGATGAAGGAATGAAGCCTATCAGATCCCAAGCTATATTACAAAGCAGTAATCATCAAAACAATATAATGTGCAACCAAAATTAAAAGGAAAGCAGAAAAGGAGAAGGGAGGAGTTTGCAACAAATATCTCTGATAAAGGCCTCATTTCTCAAATATATAGAGAGTCAAATTTATAAAAATACAAATTATTCCCCAAATACTTACTTATTCTCCAACTGATAAAAGGTCAAAGGATACAAACAGGCAGTTTTCAGAAAAAGAAATCAAATCTATCTATAGTCATATGAAAAAATGCTCTAAATCACTTTTGATTAGAGAAATGCAAATTAAGGAGGTATTACGTCACACCTAATAGGCTAATATGACAGAAAGGGAAAATTATGGATATTGGAGAGGACATGGGAAAACTGGGACACTAACGCACTGTTGGTGGAGCTGTGAACTAATCTAACCATTCTAGAGAGCAATCTGGAAATATGTCCAAAAGGGCTATAAAGTTTGGCTACCCTTTGATTTTAGCAATACCACTGCTCAGTCTATCTCCTGAAGACATCAAAAAAAAAAGGAAAAAGAATTATCTGTACAAAAAATATTTATAGCAGCTCTTTTTGTGGTGGCAAAGAATTGGAAATGGAAAGGATGCCCATCAATTGGGGAATGGCTAAACAAGCTGTGGTATATGATTATGATGGAATATTATTATGCCATGAGAAATGACAAACAAGATGATTTCAGAAAAACCTAGAAAGACTTACATGGACTGATACAATTTGAAGTGAACAGACTCAGGAGAAAATTGTACACTACGGCAGCAATACTGTAGGATGATAAAATGTGAATGACTTAGCTATGCTCAGCAATACAATGATCCAAGATAATCCCATAGAACAATGATGAAGCATACTATCTGTTTCCAGAGAAAGAACTGATATTGTTTGCATATAGACTAAGCATGTTATTTTTCACTTTCTTTCATTGTTTTTCTTTTATTCAAATTTTCTCATACAAAATGACTGATAGGAAAATATTTTACAAGATTGCACATGTGTAACCTATAGCTGATTGCTTATCTTATCAGGGAGGGAGGGAAGGAAGGAGGAATAGAATTAGGAATTCAAAACTTAAAAAAAAGCAAATTAAAAAAAACTGTTTTAACATGTAATGAGGGAAAAAAATAAAATACATATTTATAAAAATCTGATACTGGATAAGAAAAGGGCACTTAGGTAGTACAGTGGATAGTGTGCCAAACCTGGAGTCAGGAAGACTCATCTTCCTGAGTTCAAATCCAGTCTCAGATACTTCCCAGCTCCATGACCCCTGGCAAGTGACTTAACCTGTCTGCTTGTTTTCTCATCTGTAAAATGAGCTGGAGATGGAAATGGCAAACCACTCTAGTACCCTTGCCAAGAAAATCCCAAACAGGGTCACAAAGAAGTTGAACAATTGGATGAGAAATAGAGAGGTTGATCAATGAAATAGACTAGACACACAATATTCAGAAGCAAATGAACACAGTAACCCAGTGTTTGATAAATCCAAAGATCCCAGCTATTAGGACAAGAACTCAATTTAACAAGAGCTGCTGGGAAAAATGGAAAGTAGTCTAGCACAAACTATGCATAGAACAATATGTCACAACATATATCAAGTTCAAAATGGTTACATGATTTAAACATACAAGGTGATAGCATAAGCAAGTTAAGGAAGCATGGAAAAAATTACTTGTCAGATTTATGGAAAAGGGAGAGCTCATGACCAAACAAGAGGTAAAGAGGATCACAAAAGGTAAAATAGCTATTCTGATTACATTAAATTAAAAAGGGTTTGCACAAACAAAACCAGTGCAGCCAAAATCAGAAGAAAAGCAGTAAATTAGGGGAATATTTTATAGCAAGTTTCTCTGAAAAGGTTTCATTCCTCAAATATATGGAGAACTGACCCAAATTTACAAAAATAAGAGCCATTTCACAATTGATAACTGGACAAAAGATATGAACAGGCAGTTTTCAAAGGAAGAAATCAAAGCTATCAACAGTCTTATAAAAATACTCTAAATAAATATTAGATTAATGCAAATTAAAAGAACTCTGAGGTACCCCCTCCTATCCATCAGATTGGAAACAATAAAGGAAATAAAGAAGAAATAAAGAAGAAAACAATAAAGGAAAATGCTAGATGCTGGAAGGGATATGGAAAAACAGAGACACTAATGCCCTGGTAGAGCTGTGAACTAATCCAATCATTCTTGAGAACAATTTGGAATTGTGCCCAAAGGGCTATAAAACTGGGCATATCCTTTGACCCAGCAATTCTGCTACTAGGGCTATGTCCCAAAGACACTTAAAAAAAAGGAAAAAGAAAAGGGTCTACATGTACAAAATATTTATAGCAGTCCTTTTTTGTGGTTGCAAAGAATTCAAAACTGAGGGGATGCCCATCAACTGGGGAGTGGCTGAATAAATGATGGCATATGAATGTGATGGAGCACTATTGTGCTGTAAGAAATGATTAAGAGAACGGTTTCAGAGAAACCTGGGAAAACTTATATGAACTGACATAAAGTGAAGTTAACAGAAGCAGGAGAACATTGCACACTACAACAAAAGTACTGTAAAGATAATCAACTGTGAAGTAGCTACTCTGATCAATACAATGATCCACAACAATTCCAAAGGACTCATGATGAAACATGCTACACAGCTCCAGATAGACAGCTGATGGACTCAGATATACTGAAGCATATTTTTTTCTCTTTATTTTTCTGGAGCATAGCTAATGTGGAAATATGTTTTACATGAGTTCATATATGTAGTGGGTATCGTATTTCATGCCTTCAATGGGTAGTGGAGAGGGTGGAAGAAGAGAGAGAATTTGTAACTCATATTAAAAATAAGTTTAAAAAAAGAAAAGAAAATCTTCTGCACAAACAAAATCAATGCTGTTTCAAATTAAGAGGAAAATAGTTTAAATGGGAAAAAAAGTCTTTAGAGTAAGTTTTTCTGATAAAGATTTGATACCCAAATACAAAGGAAAGTGATGCAAATATACAACATCAAAAGTTATCATACATAAATGGTCAAAGGACATGAACAGGCAGTTCTCAAGGGAAGAACTCTAAGCCACCAACAACCACATGACAAAATATTCCAGATCACTAAAAGATAATGCAAATTAAAGCAGACTGGCAAAGATGACAAAAAAGGAAAATTGTTGTGGAGCTATCAGGAACTCTGAACTGGTCCATCTATTCTGAAAAACAATTTGGAAGTATCCCCAAAATGTCATTAAACTGGCTTGACTAACTGGTACCACTATTGGAAATGTACCCCAAAGAGATAAAAGAAAGTAGAAAAGGACTTATATGTTTATATGTGCAAGATATGTGTGTGTGTGTACGTGTATAGTGGACCTTTCTGTAGCAAAGAACTGGAAACAAAGTAGAGTATTCATCTATTGGGGAATGGCTGAGGAAATCATGGTATATGAATTAATAAATATTATTACACCACAAGAAATAAGAAAAGGAATGGATTCAGAGAAACTTGGAAAGACTCATATGGGGGTAGCTAGGTGGCCCAGTGAATAAAGCACCAGCCCTGGAGTCAGGAGGACCTGAATTCAAATTCAGCCTCAGACACTTGACACTTAACTAGCTGTGTGACCTTGGGTAAATCACCCAACCCCAATTATCTCACTTTCCCCCTCCCTCCAAAAAAAAAACAAAAAAACAACTTGTATGAATTGATGCAGAGGAAGCAGAACCAGAATAATTTATACATTATAATGAAAAAACCTTTAAGGAGTTAAGAACTCTCATCAATGTAATAATGACCAACAATTCAGAACACAAATGATAAAGCATGCTAACAAATTCTTGAAAGAGATGATAGATTCAACATACAGAAAGAGACATATTTTCAGATATGGTCAATATGTGAATTTGTTTTATTTGACTATGCTTATTTTTACCAAGAAAAAGTTGTTTTTTCTTTTGTTTTGTTTTCTGAGGAAAAGGATTTGGGGAAAAGAGAGGCTAGTAATTCTGATACCAAAAAAGAACATGAGGAAGAAAACAGAATCTTTTTTTCAATGAAGTGACTCTCTTCAATGTGCCAGACTGTGACCCATCCATGCCTGCCCATTATATGCAAGTCTGCTTAGCATGCAGAAGGCCTTCTCTGCCTTCTCTAGACATTATGATATACTCTAATTATCCACCTTTCATCTCGTATTCTTACCATATAACCCATCCATCTTCTCTCCTACACAATTCCTCAATATTCCTACTCTTTGGAGTTCTTCATTGGTTTTCTGCTGCAGCCTGCTCCTATTACCATGTGTCTCTCCACTACCCACTGTGTGGTACTAATGTTTAGATCCTTGGAAGCAGTGGTTTTCTATATATCAACACCAGCAAAATGTTAATACTAAAAAGATGGGCCTTAACTTTCATAGGAATCTTGGAATCAGTAAAAGAGCTTTGGGATTTCTTGAAAACTATATGGTTTGCTCTCCTCCTCCTGTTCTAGGTCCAACTTTTTATCCATCTGTATTGTCTTTCCTTAATATACAGACTGTTGGAAAAGCTCTAAAGGGTGTCAGTCCAAATGTACATTGAAGAACAAATACTCTTCATCCACTTGGCTTTCTTATATGGATGGACTGGCCAAACTGCTTTGAGTGATTACAAGAGCCAGGAGGCTCTGTAATGCTCTGGACTTCAATTTAATCAGCACAATGTCATCCACAAACAGCAGCCTCTGGAGGACCTCACTCTTTACAAGGGATCCTTCTCTGACCTGGACTCTGCACTAGATCTCCAACTCAGTAGTAAACACTACTATTATTAAGTATACATAAATGAAATAAGAATCAAGTGAGAACATAGCTATTCATGCTGGCCTAATAGAAAAAAATTAGCACTAAAATGAAGTTAAGTGAAAGAAATTTGACTAAAAAATATCCTAATAAAATCTAAATATGAGGAGAAAAAGAAAGTAATGACAAGCCCTTGGCCAGAGATTATTTTAAACAGGCCAAACCCCAAAGAGTATTTATTTAATAGGAGCTAATTGCACTGGATACAGGTAGAGACAAGTATGCCCATGCATAAGTCTTGGTTATGACAGAAACACAGATTCTCTATAAATCAAATTACTCACCTCAATGCTTGGAGGAATCTCAATAGGCTTTGGCTTCACATCTACCAGATAGAAGGTACGGGACAACAACAACAGAGAAGGAGGGACATTCTCTTTCAGATGGAGGTCCAGCCACTAAAGGATGGGAAAGGAATGAAACAATAGAAAAAGCTCTGAAAAGGGCCCAGGGAAATGGCTCCTTCCCTCTGTAAGCTTCTCTTTCAGCTGTTCAAAGAACCCAGTGACCTGCTCATCCCTACGCCCTTATAGGCACTTTATATTTCTGATATGCTAAGGTCCTTTAATAATCACAGAATTAACTGTAAAAGACCTTAGAGATCTAGTCAAAACCACTCATTTTACAGTCGTGGAAAATGAAACAAGAGAAGCTAAATAACTTCACACAGAGAGTTAAGTAGTGATAAAACCAAAGTTAGAATCCAAGTATCCTGAATTCCACAGTCTATGTTCTTTCTACTACATCAGGCTGTCTCTCTAACCAGTGGAATAAATGAAGTCACTAATGCAGCAGGTAAAAGATAAAATAACTAAGGAAACAAAGGTGTAAGTTTCTGAGCATATCAACTTATTAAGCAATGAATATTAACAAACAGAGGCCAGTAGCCTTCCTCAGCTTTGGCACTAGACCTGATTTCTAATTGGAGAAAAGATTAACTAAGTTTCTAAGTTGTGAGGGAGAGAGTAAACAGGTACAATTTCCTGAAATCAAAAAAAGTGCTGTCCCAATCCCCCCAAGTGTCTGTAAACAATGAAGGAATATGGAAACAATAACTGATTGATCATCAGCCCAGGGCCAATTTTCAGATAAGACATATGGGTTGCTTGAGATGCAAAACTGAGAGAAAACTTTTTGCATCAATCTTAGGATCTAACTGGGTTTCTGGTCAGCATAACCTAGATCTTTAGGTAAAGGTCTCTAAGCAGCAGGTAGAGGTGGTCCAGCATCCCAGCAACACAGGGACAGATTCAAACAATGCAACAACGTTCCCTCACAATTTCCACAACTGAATAACCTGGGACTAGACTCATAATTGAATAGAAAAGGGAACCATGCTAGCTCCAAAAATGATTCACAGGATGGAGTCAAGTGTGGTATATTTAATTCCCACCACCACTTGCTGCTCCAATCCCCTCAATTCCTTCACTGAGAGGCCACTGTCAGAACAAGACTGCAAAAGGTTATGATGTAAGGTTCCTTCAACCTCTCAAAGTACTGAATAAATACTTTCAAATAAGATCAGCATCTATAAATCTGCTTATCCCCTTTAAAAGGAACTAGCGAGTAGTGCTGGTTAAGTTTAGAAGGCAGATTCTGAGAACAATCTGTCCTGGATATGGGTTAAAAACTGAAAAATGACAACTATCTCTATGTCTCAGTGCCACTATCAGAACCCTTCTTTCTGTTGCTTTGGTGCTGTAGCCAGGGCTGAATGTAAAGAAAGGAAGCCACACTAGTCTAATCAATCAATAAGTACTTGTTAAATGCCTACCATGTGCCAGGCTTTGTGCTAGGTGCTAGAAATACAAAGACAAAAGTAAAAAGGCTTTCAGGGAGCTTCATATTTTATCCAGAGAGACGTACATTTCTAGTTACAGACAAGATAGATATAAAGTGATTTTCAGAGGAAGGATACTAGCAGCTGGGGAGATCCCAAAAGGCTTCATGTAGAAGATGGTACTTGAGCCTAGCCTTGAAGGAAATCCCATAGGAATTTTAAGTAATAGAGGTAAAGGGGGAAAATACATTACAGATTTGGGGGGATAGCCAATGCAAAGGTACAGGGATAAGAACTAGTGCTGTTTGTGAGGAAGAGTAAAGAAGGGCAAGTCCGCTGGACCACAGACAGAGCAATGGGGATAAGGTTAGAAAAGTGGATGGGGGTCAAGTTGCAAAGGGCTTTCAATGCTAAACAGAAGAGTTTCTATTTGCTTCTAAGTCATAGGGAGCCTTTGGAGTCTACTGAGCAAAAGT
This sequence comes from Notamacropus eugenii, assembly GCF_028372415.1. NCBI lineage: Eukaryota > Metazoa > Chordata > Mammalia > Diprotodontia > Macropodidae > Notamacropus > Notamacropus eugenii. Next base: position 622,543,853 of record NC_092872.1, read on the forward strand.
ATGTAATATTCTCAGGCCTTCACTTAAGAAAATTCACTTTGGCAGCCCCTTTTCCCTCCCCCACCAAATTCTATAGACTAAGAGGGTCTGCTGAAGTTACTAAAATTCTCATTAATCAGGAATAATGGATCAAGTCTTTGGCTTAAGTCACTGGGTTAAAATGCAAATATGCTACATATAGATGGGTTTCTTCACATTGTAGACTTTGTCCTTTCTTTAACCAAGCTGGAGGACCCCTTGACTTTCCAGATATCCTACTGCAAACCAACTACTTCTTAGTGGGGAACTGAAATAACAGGAAATATAATTCATTTGAAAACTGAACTTTATGATACAGTGGGAAAAGCACTGGCTCTCAAGCAGTACCTGGGTTCAAATAACACCTTTGATACTTACTGTCTGTGACAGTTTAGGTAAGTCATTTAACATCCTAGGTCCTCAGTTTCTTCATGTGTAAAATGAGGGGGTTCAAACTAGATGGCCCAAGGTCACTTTTCAGCTCTAAAGTTATGATCCTATGATGCAAGGGCAGCCAAATCTGCAACTATATAAGGAACCTCTGAAAAGAGCCTAAGGAAGTGGCTACTTACCTGTGTAAGCTGTTCTCTCAATTGCTTCTCAGTGAGCCCCAGTGACCCCATCCCTCGGGCTCTACAAGCACTTTGTAGTTCAGATATGCTCAGGGCATTCACTCCTTCTGTAGCAATCACCTAAAAAGAACAGAAGGGTTGACAGAAGCCCGTGGGTTCCAAGTTCACCTCGGCAGAAGTTATGACAAATATGATTACTGCCCCCAAGCTTATAGTTTGTGGGAGCCCTGAACTGTTGTAGTGGTAGATGCGGGGACAGTTAAGATGAGGGGAAAGGAGCACCCTTCCTTTAGCCAAGATATTAAAAGGATCTGGGGCATTCAAATGAATTCATCATCAAACTAAAAATTCCCTTCCCCACAGACAGTACTTGAGGTAATATGGTGCCTTCTGATGACAACCCTTTAATGTTTAGTTTCATCTTTATAAAAATGGCTGGGAGAAGGGATTTACCCCATAATCTTTCATCTAAAAACTTCAAAACTAACCTCAAACAAGATCTGACCTCTACTCCTCTTAACACAAATGATGGCTATGACAAATCCCCAGTGCTGAAGCAGTGATACTGAAAGAAACTAAGGAGAAGGTGTGCTGGGGAAATCCTGCTTCTTCTGATCATCTTCCTTTTAGAGCATTATCAGCATTTCTTCCATCTTTTTTTAAGCAGCCTGCTTGGTTCTTATAACCAAGGCAGCGTCTCTTACCCAATATATTCAAATGTTTTAGTTTTTGTCCCCCTAAAAAATTGTATTCAGTCACTCTTCCTGTGGTACCAAATCTACCAACAGAAAACAGATTTGGTTAATAGCAGCATGGCAGAAGAGGGAGGTGACGAACTTTCCCTATCAGTGTGATATCAGGATCTCACTTCCTATTCCTCCAAGTAGGCCCCTATCTGCTCTAAGTTAGTCTTAGCTAAAATACTGGAATTAGTGACATTTTGCCCTACCCTTTAAGAGAGAGTTCAGGGAATGACAAGTAACTAATGATTTTAAGTGAGAGTCAAAGGAGTGCCTGGGGCTATGAAGGGAGCCTGAGAGGGAGGTGGGGGTGGGGGAGAATTTTCATTCACCTTGGCAGAAAACTTGTCATTAAATGAGCCCTTGATGCAAATATTTCATTACTAGGCTAGCCCAAGATAAAGCAAATTTCTTGTGAACCCCCTGAAACTACAGTTAGGCTCTTACTTCATCATCTGCTTTTATAGACTTCAGTTTCATCAGAAGTTGAAAGCGGAGCAAGTTGTTGGTTCCAAGGGTCTGAAGTTCTAGGAGTTTGCACAGGGCAACCAGTAGAGATCGGTCTAAATGTTCGAGAGTTAGGTCATACTCAAATAGTTTGGAAAACTGAACAATTTCCTTTGTGCTAGGTGTATGGCCTGTCTGGACCTACACAATGGAAAAAAGAGGCGTTAAAATATGCTTACTACTTATTTGAACCTCCCCCATAGTACCCTGTTATAATGTCACATTTCCTAGGATAATCTACAAGCATTTACTGATAATGTCTGATGGCATTATACTCATTTTACAAATTAAACCTCACCACCCCCACCAACAGGCAGAAAGACATAAATAATCTTGCCTGGGGTTAGTGGAAGAATCATAAGTAACCCTCAAGTTTAATTCTGTTCTATTCATAAATCTAAACTTTTCATGAACATTATCTGATATATAGGTTGCATAAGCAGTGACATTTCTGTTACTGAGTGAAGATACCATGGATTTGTATTGTGTTATATATAAAGGGGAAACTAGTGTACTATTGCATATGCTTAGGCAGGTTTATTAGAGATCTAACAGACCTTTAATAATTATTTTAATATATTTATATTGACATCTACAATATACTACACTCTGGAATTTATTCATTAGCATACTAAATGATGACAAATACACTTCATTTGTTCATATGAATATGTATAGACATATATTTCTTTCACTTGATCATACTCATATTTCCTGAGTATCCACCTCCATTTTCATATCCCTTTCCATCTGAAGTTACTTGTGTAGAAGGCTGATACCTGTTTTACATAGGATGAAAACTGTGAAGAGGCATCTCCTAATTTGGAACCTTTTCCCAACTTGGCTCTGTTCCTCCTTGCCATCTCTGTAATAGTTTCTTGGAGAAACTTTGCTAGTTCCAACTTTGCTGCCATTTTCTTTTTCTGTTTTTCTGCCTTAATGGTAGAAAAAGGAAGGAAAATGAATTAATCTTTTCTGCCTTGACTGAATCTTAACAAACAAGGCTTGGAGAATAGGGATTATCAATTCTAACTGGTCACTGCTACCTCCAATTTAATATATTTGTTTTTTAAAAGTTTAATTTAAAAAGCTATTAGGGAGAACCAGTTTAGACAAAAGGCAAAATTTCATTTTATAATTTCTCACTTTAATCTTACAACTTAATTTTGTCTATCTTCATTCATTGAATAGTAGTTGACGTATATAACCCAGGGATGAGGAACCTGTGGCTGAGGCCACACGTGGCCCTCTAAGTCCTCAAGTGTGGCCCTCTGAATTCAAATTTCACAGAACAACTCTCCTTAATAAAAGGGTTTGTTCTGTAAAACTTGAACTCAGTCAGAGGACTGCACTTGAGAATCCTGTGAGGCAGCAACAAGCTCAGTTTTCTGACCTCAATAGAGAAAGCCCAGAGGAGTTTACAACAGAATCTGTCAATAAAGATTATACGTGGAAAGTACAAGCACAAAAAGGAGAGCAGAAAACCAACCAGGAAATAGGTGGAAGTGTAATGGAAGTATAAGCGTTTACAAGCTATGTAAGAAAAAGGTGGCAGTATGGACAGACTGTCATTATTTATTAACCAGATTTTTGGGCCGCCACTACCTAGGTTAAGGTTCACAGGTTCTGCATCCTTCAATGCAAGCTCAAAAAATGCAGAAACTTTGCTCCCGAAGGTTTTGTCTACTAGGAAAGGCACACTATTAATAAATAAAATGAAGGAAAGTAAGTTAAATCTCCCTTCAACAAGCTTAATATTCTTTATCAGTAGTGGCTAGGCATCTTTAACACATCACTTTAACTACAGTAAGACTATGAATTGCAATAAATATTGGCTAAGATTAGAAGATATTTCCATACTCTAATGCACAAAAAGATAAAGGATTTCTTCCAGTTTGAATAGTCTTTAACTAGGTGTTTTGTTGTGGTTTTTTTTCAACTTTAGTTCAGTTCAGTATGCTAATATCATTTCAGTTGGTACTCAGTGAATTAAGGTAGCTCATTCTAGTTTTGGTTCACGATTCCAGAGTTTAGTTCCTGGTAGACCAAAGATTTCTAGAGGACAGAATCAGAGATGCCCTTCAGTTTGATTCTGAGAATTGTGCCTCAAAAATATGAAACTACTAACAATTCTTGACTCATATACAAATACTCTCTTCCCATGTAAAAGTTCTATATATTTATCATCCGAAACACATGGTTTTGAGTTTTATTGTCATTAGAAAATTGACAGGCCTATATATTAAACTGGGTGATTTGTACAGCTACAGTTATTTTCCCTTCATCAAGTCAGGATGATTCTTTTAAAAAGCAAGATTTAACCTTGATTTTATAATGGAAAAGTAAGTCTGAGGTTGTTTCCCAGAAAATGAACTAGGGGCAACATTCATATCAATTATCTTCTATAGCAGTTCCTTCAACTTTGCTACAACTCTAATACATTAATGGAAGGATACATTATCCACAACAGATTATATTATGGGACAATCCCCCAAATGTCAGCAAGTATATGTATCAAGCTAGGTTCCCAAACAGATCTACAAGATTTCATTTTCAATGCAATCATTTCCAGAAAAGTCTATAACAAACACAATAAAGGATTTTTTAATGGATTCCCAATGAAGGATTCACCTGGCAACCTATTCATTCTTTTAAATGACATAATAAAAGTTGGATGTTGCTTTGTTATTTGTTTTTTTTTTTTTAGGAGAAAAACAAGTTAAAAGTACAGATATACACACCTTTTTGGATTCAGTCTCAAAAGTTGATGGCAACATGTCTGGAAAGAGTTTCAGAAATACTGGTAATAGGAATTCCATAAAGGGCACAATGATGAACACGATAAATGGAACCAGGCGGAAGAGATCAGCACAAGTTCTCAGCAGCTAAAGAATTAAAAGCATATGTAATGTTCATTCTTTTAAGACATATCAAAAAATTGCTTTGGGTTCCTAATGTGTTAAAACCCAAGACAGATTTTCTGCTGCTGCTTCTAAAACAGACAGGATGTTCCCCTTCCCTAAGATTCTGTATGAATATTTATTATATATTATCAGGGAAATCTATATTAATCAAAACATGTTAATGGAATCTCACTGCTTCATCCTTATAAAACAGAAACCTCTACTCTAATAATGCAGTATGTTTTAACATTGGTTCTGAAAACTTGAGATACTACTAGGTTTGTACTTAGAAGGACAATTCATATCTGAAGGCCCTCAATACCTTAGAAAGGTTGGAAAGCAGCTAAAGCTGAAACTCTAACTAAATAACTGGAAGCATAGGTTAAGTGACTTGCCCAAAGCTATACAGCAAGTCAGTAAAAACTCAAGAGTCTTAGCCATTTCTTTTTACTAGCAAAAAAAAAAAAATCCCTTTGAAATTTTAACATGTTAGTTGTACTCAAAATTTAGTTCCCAAATAGTTAGTTTCAATTTCACCCTTCCTCTTGCCTACCCTTCGTCTCTCTCTTCTGGTCAGCACCTGTCCATGTAATAGTCTCCATACCATCCTGGCAGCAACTTTGGTGTCGATCCAAAGCAAGTAAAATCCATTGTAATAATGTTTAAGTTCATCCACAATTTTTTGTCTCAAAGACTGCTTAACCTCCTCAGTCTTAATCCCTGTTTCTTTTGGGGTTTTGGGGCTTGCTGTTACTGGTTTTTCCATGGTTTGTTTAGGCTTATCTGGGAAACCTTGAAGCCAGCATGTGGATGTATGTAGTTTTCGTATTGCCTTAGTTCGTAAGTGAGGTAGTTTGCTGCTTGATTGAATAGGATACAAGAAATTTTTGCTTCCATAGTTCTTCACATGGGTTTGATTTAAATGGGAGTCTGCCAGATGAAGAAATGAAACTGATGGGGAATATCGAGGGTAGCTAGGGTGGACAAAAAGGTGAGGACCTCTAAAAAAAAAGGAACACTGCTGAGTTAAGCATATACATTTACAAATTTAACAGGTTTTTTCAAGTTTGTATATTCTTTAGGCACAGTTTATATATCCACTTAAAATGAAATCAGGATTTTTTTAACCCCATAAATTAAAAGTAAACAACATAAAATAACTGGTTATTCGAATTTGTGGCAGCATATTCTGATGCTAAATTAAATAATCCATCATAAATGTTAATAAGAAATCAAATTTAACTTGAATAAGAGAAACTGCTGATTGGGGAAAAAATCTTCACATCAAGTACTTCTGATAAGGGTCTGACTTTCAAAATATTATAGGGTATTTACACAAATATATAAGGATTATGTATTTGTAGCTGGAAGGACTCAGAGAAGTCATCTAGTTGAATCCCCTTCCTTTGTAGAAGAGAAAACTGGAGCCTAAAGAGATTATATGACTTGCCTAAAGTTACCTAGATAGTAAGTGACAGTACTGGGATTCAAACCCAGTTCCTCTGACTCCAAATCCAGCCCTCTTCCCTCTGCACCATGCTGAATAGGACTGAAATTCATTCCCAAATTAAAGTTCTTACATGACCAAGGGATATCAAGAGTTTTTAAAAGAAATATAAATGATCAACAGCCATGTGAAAGCATGCTCCAAATCACTAATAATAAGAAAAATGTACATTAAAATAATTCTAAGGCTTTAACCTCATGCCTATCAAATTGGCAATGATTATAAAAGACAGAAGGAAGAGCTATAGGAAGCCAAACACACTCATACTATTGATGAACTGTCAATATAGATCCAACCATTCTAGAAAACAGTTTGGAACTCTACCAGATAAAAGACTAAATTGTCTACACCTTTTGACCTAGCATACTACTACTATGTATATACCCTAAGGAAGACACAGATAAAGGGAAAGGTAAGATATTTATCAAAGTATTTATGGCAACGTTTTATATGGTAGTAAAAAATATGAAACAAATTGAGAGATGATCAACTGAAGACTACATGAACAAATTATGGTATGTGAATGGAATATTACTGAGCTGTAAGAAACAACAGGTATGAGGAGTTCAGAGAAACATAGGGAGACTTGAACAATACAGAACAAAATAAGCAGAATCAAGATAATAGTACATACTATCACAAGAACGTCAAGGATAACAACACTAAAGGACAAAAGAACTCATCGATCCAATTATCAAACCTGCCTTCAAAGAAGTGACGATAATACAAACCTCCAACCTCTTAGTAGACAGAGATATTAGACTGACTACCAAACCGAAGGTCTACAGAGCCCTTCTACTGACCTCACTGTTGTATGCCTGTGAAACATGGATGCTCTACCAACACCATGCCAGGAAACTGAATAGCTTCCATTTGAACTGTCTGAGGAAGATTCTGAGTATCACCTGGCAGGATAAGGTACCAGACACTGAAGTCCTTGCTGGAGCTGAACTGCTGAGCATTCAAACTATGCTTCAGAGAGTGCAACTCTGATGAGCTGGCAAACTCCGATGGGTTCGAATGCAAAATGTATGCTTGCCAAAAAGACTATTTTATGGAGAACTCACATGGGGCAGGTGATCACATGGTGGTCAGAAGAAGCAATACAAGGATACTCTCAAGGCCTCTCTCAAGAACTCTAGATTTAACTGTGCAACATGGGAGCCACTGGCACAAGACCACTCATCATGGCATGCCCACATCAAAAAAGGTGCTGTGCTCTATGAGCAAAGGATAATTAAAACAGAAGAAAGGAAATGTAAGATGCCAAGTATTCACCCCAAATGTTCACACAGACTATCTGCGGCCAACATATGGTAAAGCATTCCAAGCTCATATTGGTCTGATCAGTCACAGTCAAACACGCTGAAATTTCACTTTATCATGGTGATGTCATTTTGGTCATTTTCAAGAGCAAAGGACAACCACCAGACAGGTGATGGACTACAAATGTTGAATGAGGCATACGCTGTCAAGTATGGTCAGTGTATTCATTTTGCTTAACCATATTTCTTGGTTATAAGGGAGGTTTCTTTAAGAAAAATATTAAGAAATGACAACAATGTAGAAAAATAGAACTTAAAAGTTAATACGTAAGTCCATTTTTAGGAATAAACTGTTATCATAACAATTAAAAGCTCTGAAAATGGATGGTAACACATTTTACAATAGGAACCACATTCAAAAAGTTTTGCCATCTTATAATCCCACTGTCAAAGACCAGGTAAAATTATAGTGTTGGTAGTTACTTTTCTGGTAATATAAACATTCTTTTAATGAAACACCTTAGTTTCTCTCTAGTGATTAACCAATCACACAAAAGCATTAATTACTTCATATCATGCCAGGAACTTCCTCAAGTAATAAGCACCTACAGAATGCCCTTTACTTTAAGATTCCTGGAGAGCTTTATGAACATGAATCAGAGTAAGCCAAGACAGGCGGTATATTTCAGTTATATAACATACCACATCTCAAACTGTATACCTAGTATACCTGGTAGCTTAAAAATAAAAATGAAACTAGTACCAGCAAAGAAACTTCTTATGGGATAGCTAACAGCCCATCTTTGCTCCTATTCTTTTTATAAGTACAAAATAATAAGAGGTAGCTCAGTTTAGTGCAAAGATTTCTATACTTGAAGTCAAGAGACTGGGTCTGAACCCTGGCTCTGACACTTACTTGTTGGATGACTATGAGCAAATCACTTAACCTCACTGAGCCCCAACTTCTTCATCTGTAAAATAGGGATAATACTTACCATAAAGGACTGTTCTGAGGAAAGAGATTGGTAAACCTTAAAGTGCCATAGAAATACGAAATGTTATAAATGGTACCAAAAAGTACCATGTAGCATGTGCTATATATCCACAAATATAAATTACAACTGTATTACTATAAGACCCTTGACAACTACAGCACACTAATAATCCATGTCTTCATATAATATATAACAGAATGGTTAAAGCTTGAAAGGAGTCTACTGACCATCCAGTCAAATTCTCTCAGATATTTTTGAGTATTCATTTCAAAAGAAATAGAGAGCTTTATTGGAGTAAGTTCAAGTAAATACATGTCAATTTTCTAAAACATGAAAATACTGGGAAAATCCTATGAAATAGGGTAAAAAACACTAACTACTGTAGTCCTAGCTCTGCCACTAACTTACTATTTAACCTTGGACAGAAGGCTTCATCTCAGTATGACAAATGGAGCTCCAGGGTCCCTACATTTATACCCAACTCTCAAATTCAATGAAATATTTCCTCTAGACAATAATAAGTACATCAATAAGGAGTAAAAGCTTCCAAGTCTTACCTTGTTCTAGCAATAGCAAAGAGTATATTACGGCCACAGAAAGCCATATTTATATTGGTTTCAACTGGTCAACAGAGGGACCTAGGCAAAAGGAGTAGGAAATGGTTTAGTATTTAAGAAGTCAGGAGTTACAAAGATGATGAGATTTAAATTAGCAACTACTGCAAGACTAGAATTGTTTTCATATTCTTTTCAAGATATTAAAACTCCCCCAAGTTCAATATTCCTAACTATCATAAATACATCTGCCACTGGCCTTGACAGGGCTGTTTTGACATACTAACAGAGCCTATGGAAGGCAATTTTAGTGAAGCTGGAAAAGCACTGGGTTGATAGATTAAGAAATCTAAGTTCAAGTCACTGTTCTGCTATTACCTGTGTAACCTTAGAAAAGTCACTGAATCTCTAATGCTGTTTTCTCATCTGCAAAATTGGTTGAAAGGATTGATAAACCTTAAATAAAAGGCTACAAAAATGTCCACTGTTATTTGAGATGATCATGATGATTTGCGACCAACAATGTTTTGATTGCTTGTTAGTGTCCTCTGGTAGGAACCTGCTTGAGCAATTACCAAATTTCCCAAGTTGCTGAATAACGCATAGGTTTCCTTGTAGGTCATAAATATATACTGTAAAATTCCCTGGATTTCAATTCAATTTATTAAATGCCCACTATGCGCACTGTGCTAAGTGCTGGCTTTATCCTTTCAAAGTTTTGCTCTGCTAGTCACCTTTCCCCAATCACAGAAAATCCAAAGTAGCATTGCTTTTATTTATGCAGTACTGACGATCTACAGAGTTCTTTCCAGTACCTCCAAATAAAAAAGCCTAGTCTCTGCTCTGGTGTATGGCAGTTAAGGGAAACCAAGCTGGAGTTTGCTGCATTTTAATTAAGACAGCAGTTTTAATTAAGACTGCCTGGGACTCTTTTTTTTTTCAACACCGGACCATCCCTGTATACACTCCCAGAAAGCCCAAAGCCGGGAGGGCAGCCAGGGAGTGCAATGTATCCTCTTTAAGAGCCACTTCGGGCTAGCACCGCCTCAACCCACGACTGGCAGTTTTCCACGGAGGTTCGTTCAAATGCTCCTCTTCAGATCAGAGTGAGCAAGCAGACAGGAGGTCTGGCAGGTGATAACCCTCCAGGGGCAGGTGGGGGAGGGGAAGGCCAGGTCACTTCCAAGGTTCTGGGGTCAGTTAAGCTGCACAGGTGGTGGCAGGTCGTGCCCTGCAGGTGACGGAGGTGGGGAGGAGAGGGCTGCGCTCCTCCAGGGCGGCCCTTCGATCCAAGTTTGGGCTCCGTCCGAGGGCCGTCCGGGAAGACCCACACGTGGCCTCGAGGCCGCAGGCCCCCCAACCTCAGGGTAGCTATTACGGCTCCCCGCGAATGTGCTGGTATGGGGAGCACAAGGGAGGCGGGGCACTACATCCATCCTCCAGGTCAATACTCGGTGGGTTACCTCCGGTGCCGGAAGCCTCATGACCCCGGTGCAATGGACGTCTGCGGCCCCCTCGGTCAGCGGGGGAGGTGGGCGAGGGTGGGCGTGGTTCTGGGCCAGGGGTGGGCTCCGGGTTTGGCCGGAGGGCTGGCCCGGGAAGGAGAGGGGGAAGGCAGGGCCAGGCGGACGTGGAGGGGGTCGGGAGGCGGATAAAATGGAGGGCTGAATTTACGGGCCCAGAGGAGAGCGAGCGGGGCGGCTGCCGGCCTGGGGTCCGAATAGCCGGGCGAAGACGAAGAGAGCTGGGAGCCGGCTTCGGGAAGGAAGGCGGGCGGGAGGGCGGGCGAAGGCCAGCCCCGGCAGGCTGGCCCAATCCCCTCGCGGGCTCAAGCCTGCGGCCTTCCCCGCCCCGCCCTCTTCCGCCCGGCCCCTCCGAACAGCTACCTCACCCCGCCCACTGCCTTCCCAGCCCTCCCCGCGCTAGAGGGGCCTGAGGCCGGAGGCTACGCGACTATGCTTCGCCCTGACCATCCCGCCTCCTCCGCCACCTCTCTGGTTCTACCTCGCCTCTCCCCGAGGCCGTTGTGATGATTGACAGCTTCAGGCACCAATGAACACGCAGTGCCTCCGGCGGGTTGGGCCCCCTCAAAGCCGTGGACGTCCGGGAGAGGAGTCGGCCCACGTTCCCGCCCAGGGAAGGATTTCCGGGCTTGAGTTGCTGAGAGGAGACAGGGCGGGGAGGGAGGGAAAGGAGGAGGGAGGCGTCAGGTTTCCCGAGCTGCGAAGGCTTGAGGGCACTGCCAGTCTCCATGCCTATTCAGTGGGAACGCTGGATGAATCCTGCCCCTCGCCGTACCGCTAGCGCATCTTACGCAAGTCGCCATGGCAACCCCCGTGGCGTGGAGCGTGACGTCACTTTTCTAAGTCCCCTCATTCTTGGCTATTGGTACACAGAAGGACAAGTTCCTGTGACCCCTTTTCCGGGCTTCAAGGCTGTTCCTTAGAGAGGGCTTAATTCGAACCGAGTGCCTCTACGGAAAGGTGTTTTACAGGACTCGGGTGCTAGTCCGGGGAGCATCCGTGTGCCCCCAGACCACTGCCCTCCCTTCCCTGCCTGGATCAGCGTTGGGGAAGTGCGCTGGCCTCGGGCCGCAGATTCCCCACCCTGCTCTGAATGCTGTGGTCCTTTCCTCGAGGCGCAGCCCACCCTGGCATCCTCTAGACCGCCTTTCTCCAGATGTTTGCAGTCTGCCGATCCTCCACACCGCCCAGCGTGGCCAGAGGAAATCCCGAAGAAGTGCTGATTCGATCCACTTCAAATGCACGCTAACTGCAGCTGAGCCCTCAGCCGGGGTCGCCAAACTTCTCAGATCAGTAGAAAACTTTGGACTTGGATTAGACCGGGATGATTGACAAGAGCCACCCCAAGTTCCTTCGCCTCTCATCTTTCACACAGGTGGCCTGACTGCACCCAGGAGAACGTGGCCCTCTTACCGGCAGAGTTAGCTAACTCCTCCGTTGGTGTCCTTGATCCCCTCCATTGACTGATTCACTTATTCAGGGATCATTCTTTAAGCACAAACTATGTGCCACGCACTGTGCTGAGCCTTGGATGGACAAAGACAAAAAAGAATCCCTCACCGAAGTCATAGTAATCAAAGAGGGCACGTGGTGTAGAACAGAAAGTGCTCCAAAGAGGGAGCCAGAAATCCAGGGTTTTAACTTATGTGCTCTGTGACCTTAAACCTTCTGAAAAACAGTTTCTTCACTTTTAAAGTAGAAATGAAGACATCTATCCTGCCTACTTTACAAAGTATGTGGTGAGGATGTCATAAGATTTCATGGAGAAAATTCCATGAAATAAGTAACTGAAAAGCACCCCACAATGATAGGCTATCGTCATCATCATCATCACTACCATTTGTGTAAATGTTGTACATATATTTTCTCACTTTAATCTCACTCCAACCCTGGGGGGTAGGGGATATTTTTGTCTTCATTTTAAGGGGGAGTAAATAGAAGCCCAGGGAGGTTAAATTATTTGCCTTGAAACACACAAAAAGTAAGTGTTTGAATTCAGAATTTTCCGACTTCAGGCTTAGTGTTCTATATACTGTGCCACCTAGCTTTTATTAGCTTGGCAATAACTGCAGGACACAATGTTTTACTAAAATTATTTTTTACAGATATTGGGTTCCATCGAATATTTATTTTGATACTTGGCACTGAGATATCAACATGGACTAAATGTTGATTGTGAATCAACATTGATTGAATCAATAATCCTTTCCTCTATACTCAGGTTGCATTGTGCCTATAACAGCCTGAACAGATAAATACCATTCCTCCTTTCCAAACCCCTACTAAGTTATAATGATGCAAACCAAATAGAATCATAAGATCTTGAAGCTGAAAGGAATTTCAGAGCATATCAAGAAATTTTCAATACTTTCCAAACATACACATTTCAGGATACCACATAAAAGACATTATATAAATAGTAGCTGTGAAGATGGTAGTGATGGTAGCTTATCATCATATAGTACATTTTATTTATTCAAGTTATTACATGGAATTCTCTCCATCTAACCTTAGCTTGAAGACCTCCAGTGGTCCATTTGATTTGTCATACCTTTAATTAGTAGCAAGTTATTTCTTATATCAAGTTGAATAATGTTGATCTTCAATTTCCCTTGATTTCTTCCAGCTCTGCCTTCTAGAACCACATAAAACAAGTCTTAGGTTTTCTTTCTCCCAACTAAGCAACTCAAGTTCTCTCAACCAATTCTTGTATGGTATGGCTTCAACTCCTAATGCCATCGTGATTGCCTTCATCTAGACATGTTCCAGCTAACCACCATTTTATCTAAAATGTACAGCTGAGAACAGAACATAATACTTCAAATACGGCCTGACCAAGTCAGAATATAATAACAGATTTCCTTCCTTGTTCTAGACTAATGGGAACATTTATTCCCATGAATGCATCTTAGAAGTACCTCAGCATTTTTGACTGTCACATCACACTGTTGATTCATATTGAGCTTGAAATCTACTATAAGAAGTTGGATTAGGGTGGGGTGGGGGTCATCTCCTTAAAGATTTGCTTCATTCATAATAATAGCTTATAGCTAGCATTTATATAGTGTTTTTAAAAATGCAAATTTTATGTGACTTCATCCTCACAACAAACCTGAGAGGGAGATGCTTTTATTATCCCCATTTAACAGTAGCAGAAACTGAGGCAAACAAGTTAAGTGATTTGCCCAGAGTCATGCAGCTAGTAAATGTCTAAGGCTGGATGTGAACTCAGATTTTTCTAGCTCCAGGTCCAACGTTCTATCCACTGTACTACCTAACTGTATCATTTTATCTCTTTCATTTTCAGTTTCTCTGTCTACTCATTCCCTATTGCCTACAGATGTGATCAAATCTCTCCAATTTTAAGAAAACCTACCCTTGAACTTTCCATCCCCAAAAGATTTTTTTCCCATCCGTTTCCTTCTTTTCTTGGCTAAAACTCTACCAGGGATGGGGAACCTGCAGCCTCGAGGTCACATGTGACATTCCAGATCCTTGGGTGAGGCTTTTGACTGAGTCCAGGTTTTACAGAAAAAAATCCTTTTATTAAGGGGATTTGTTCTGGGAAGTTTAGATTCAGTCAAAGGGGCGCACTTGAGGACCTAGAGGGCCACATGTGGCCTCAAGATCAAAGGGTTCCCCACCCCTGTTCCAAACCTTCACTTTATATTACCCATTTATCATCACCTTGTATTCTGCCTTCTACCCCCACTAGTCCACCCAAAAACTGCTCTTTCAAAGATTGCCAACTATCTAAACTACTAACTTCAATTTTTTTTCTCAGTTGTCATCTTTGACAATTGGCCACTTATTCCTTTGCTTCTATGACACTGCTTTTACATCATTCTCAGCACCTACCACAGTGTCTGCCTGGCACATATAAATACTTAATAAACACTTGCTGACTGGCTGATTGATTGATTCTCTCCCTACTTGTGTAACCACATCTGTGACTCTGAATCTCAGCTGCCAAAAATCAAACTCCATTAGACCTAGCTGTCCCATCTGTCATCTTCATTTACCTGAACCGTCCCCCACCCCAAAAGGCAGCTAGGTGGTGCAGTGGATAGACACTTGACTCTCACTAGCTATGTGACCTTGGCAAGTCACTTAACCCCAATTGCCTCATCCTGGGTCATCTCCAGTCATCCTGATCAATATCTGGTCACTGGATTCAGATGGCTCTGGAGAAGAAGTGAGGCTGGTGACCTGCACAGCCCTCCCTCACTCAAAACAAAGTCAAGTGCAAGTCATGTCATTATTTCTCTGATAGCATGGTCTTCTTTGGCAACAAAGGACAAACACACATATCCCACTCCAGATCTTCCCATCTCTTCCACTGGGCCTTCTGGAAAGCCTTCCTAATTAACAAATTTGCTGTCAGCATTTACTACTTCCCATCTTGTACCTTCCATCTTCAGGCACTCATTGAGACATGGCTCACACCTAACAACACTGCAACTGTGACTACCATTTCCAGTAATATACTGGATATAATATACTGTTACACGTACCCCTGACTGGTCATAATGGAATGGTTGGATTATTCCTTGCTCCCCATTGCTCCTCCACAAGTAGGAGTTCCAAACTTTCTTTTTATGGTTAAATTTTTTTTTAATTAATTTTTAGTTTTCAACATTCACATCCATAAGATTTTGAGTTCCAAATTTTCTTTCCATCTCTCTCCTTCACCCACCCCACGGGATCTGCATTCCAAGTACCCCTTCCCCCAATTTGCCCTCCCTTCTCATCCCCATCCCCTCTATTTTCTTGAAGGGGAAGATAGGTTCCTATACCCCATTGTTTGTATGTCTTATTTCCCAGTTGCATGTAAAAACAATTTTTAACACTTATTTTTAAAACTTTTGTGTTCCAGAAGATGGCGGAGTAGAAAGACGCACATACACATAGCTCCGAACCCACAACCCACAGAACGGCTACAGGGGAGTAACTCACGGCGAATTCTGTACCCAGAGGCCACGGAATATTGGAGCGAGGGAGATTTCTGTTCTGGAGGGACCTGCAAACCTCTCGCGGGGGGGTCCTTCGCGCTGCGGACTGGGCGCAGGGACTGGAAGCTGAGGGCAGCGCTGCCATGGCCGCAGCACCAAGAGAAAAAGATCCGAGCGGGCTTCGGGGACGGGATCTCCAGCGGCCACGCGGGTCCCTCCACCCACAGAGGGACCTTCAAACCTCCCGCAAAAGGTCCGTTGCGCTGCAGACGCAGAGCCCAGCCCAGCCCAGACCAGCTGCGGCCACGGCACCAAGAGAAACAGACCTGAGCAGACTTCAGGGACGGGATCTCCAGTGGCCGCACAAGTCCCTCTGCCCACAGGTGACGGGGTCGGTGAGAGAGTCTCTTTGGCGGGTCGAGAGGATAGTGGGGTGCCCCCATGATTCAGGCCCCCCCCGGGAGGTAGAAGCTGAGAGGCGGCTGCAGACAGGGGCTCCCCAAGTGGGCGGGAGCCTGAATCCTTTGTGGAAGGTCTGTGCATAAACCCCCTGAGGGAACTGAGCCTGAGAGGCGGCCCTGCCCCGACCTGACCATCTGAACATAATCTCATACTGAATAGCAGCCCTGCCCCCGCCAAAAGCCCTAAGGCTGGAAGCAGCATTTGAATCTCAGTCCCCAAACACTGGCTGGGAGGATCAGGAGGCGAGGTGGGTGTGAGGAGAATATTCAGAGGTCAAGTCACTGGCTGGGAAAATGCCCAGAAAAGGGAAAAGAAATAAGACTATAGAAGGCTACTTTCTTGGAGAACAGGCATTTCCTCCCTTCCTTTCTGATGAGGAAGAACAATGCTTACCATCAGACAAAGACACAGAAATCAAGGCTTCTGTGTCCCAGCCCACCCAATGGGCTCAGGCCATGGAAGAGCTCAAAAAGAATTTTGAAAATCAAGTTAGAGAGGTGGAGGAAAAACTGGGAAGAGAAATGAGAGAGATGAAAGAAAAGCATGAAAAGCAGATCAGCTCCCTGCTAAAGGAGACCCCAAAAAATGTTGAAGAAATTAACACCTTGAAAACTAGCCTAACTCAATTGGCAAAAGAGGCTCAAAAAGCCAATGAGGAGAAGAATGCTTTCAAAAGCAGAATTACCCAAATGGAAAAGGAGATTCAAAAGCTCACTGAAGAAAATAGTTCTTTCAAAACTAGAATGGCACAGATGGAGGCTAAGGACTTTGCGAGAAAGCATGATATCACAGAACAAAGAGAGAAGAATGGAAAAATGGAAGATAATGTGAAATATCTCACTGGAAAAACAACTGACCTGGAAAATAGATTCAGGAGAGACAAATTAAAAATTTTGGGACTACCTGAAAGCCATGATCAAAAGAAGAGCCTAGACATCATCTTCCATGAAATTATCAAGGAAAACTGCCCTGAGATTCTAGAACCAGAGGGCAAAATAAATATTCAAGGAATCCACAGAACACCGCATGAAAAAGATCCAAAAAGAGAAACTCCTAGGAACATTGTGGCCAAATTCCAGAGTTCCCAGGTCAAGGAGAAAATATTGCAAGCAGCTAGAAAGAAAGAATTCAAGTATTGTGGAAATACAATCAGGATAACACAAGATCTAGCAGCCTCTACATTAAGGGATCGAAGGGAATGGAATAGGATATTTCAGACATCAAAGGCACTAGGACTAAAACCAAGAATCACCTACCCAGCAAAACTGAGTATAATACTTCAGGGGAAAAAATGGTCTTTCAATGAAATAGAGGATTTTCAAGCATTCTTGATGAAAAGACCAGAGCTGAAAAGAAAATTTGACTTTCAAACACAAGAATGAAGAGAACCATGAAAAGGTGAACAGCAAAGAGAAGTCATAAGGGACTTACTAAAGTTGAACTGTTTACATTCCTACATGGAAAGACAATATTGTAACTCTTGAAACATTTCAGTATCTGGGTACTGGGTGGGAGTACACACACACACATGCACACACGCACACATACATAGAAGCAGAGTGCACAGAGTGAATTGAAGAGGATGGGATCATATCTTAAAAAAAAAAATGAAATCAAGCTGTGCGAGAGAAATATATTGGGAAGAGAAAGGGAGAAATTGAATGGGGCAAATTATCTCTCATAAAAGAGGCAAGCAAAAGACTCATTAGTGGAGGGATAAAGAGGGGAGGTGAGAGAAAAACATGAAGTCTACTCTCATCACATTCCACTAAAGGAAAGAATAAAATGCACACTCATTTTGGTAGGAAAACCTATCTCACAATACAGGAAAGTGGGGGACAAGGGGACAAGCAGGGTGGGGGAGATGACAGAAGGGAGGGCATGGGGAGGAGAATGCAATTCGAGGTCGACACTCATGGGGAGGGATAGGATCAAAAGAGAATAGAAGTAATGGGGGACAGGATAGGATGGAGGGAAATATAGTTAGTCCTATACAACACAACTATTATGGAAGTCATTTGCAGAACTACACAGATTTGGCCTATATTGAATTGCTTGCCTTCCAAAGGGAAGGGGTGGAGAGGGAGGGAGGTAAAGAAGTTGGAACTCAAAGTGTTAGGATCAACTGTAATGTTCTTACCGCTAGGAAATAAGAAATACAGGTTAAGGGGTAAAGAAAGCTATCTGGCCCTACAGGACAAAAGAGAAGACGGAGACAAGGGCAGAGAGGGATGATAGAAGAGAGAGTAGATTGGTCACAGGGGCAATTAGAATGCTTGGTGTTTGGGGGGGGAAGGGATAAAAGGGGAGAAAATTTGTAACCCAAAATTTTGTGAAAATGAATGTTAAAAGTTAAATTAAAAAAAAAAAACTTTTGTGTTCCAGTTTCTCTCCCTTTCTCCCTCCCCGTCCACTTCCATTGAGAAGGAAAGCAATTAAATGTAGGTTATATATGTGTAGTTGTGCAAAACACTTCCGTAGTAGTCATGTTGTGAAAGACTAACTATATTTCCCTCCATCCTGTCCTGCCCCCCATTTATTCTATTCTCTTTTGACCCTATCCCTCCTCAAAAGTGTTACTTTTAATTACCCTGTCCTCCCATTTGCCCTCCCTTCTCTTATCCCACTGCCCCTAACAACACTTTCCTGTAGTGTAAGATAGATTTTCATACCAAATTGAGTGTGCATCTTATTCCCTCCTTAAGCCAAATCAGATGGGAGTAAGGTTTACTCTTTCTCTCTCACCTCCCTCCTCTTTCCCTCCATTAAAAAAGCTTTTTTTCTTACCTCTTTTATGTGAAAGATAATTTACTCTATTCTATTTCTCTCTTTCTCCTTCTCCCAATATATTCCTTTCACCCCTTAATTTTATTATATTTAGATACCATCCCTTCATACCAACTCACTCTGTGTCCTCTATCTATCTATCTATCTATCTATCTATCTATCTATCTATCTATCTATCTAATCCATCCAGCTACCCTAATACTGAGAAAACACGAGTTACAAATATTATCTTTCCATGTACAAATGTAAACAGTTCAACTTTAGTAAGTCCCTTATGATTACTCTTTCCTGTTTACCTTTTCATGCTTCTCTTGATTCTTGTGTTTGAAAGTCAGATTTTCTATTCAGCTCTGGTCTTTTCATCAAGAATGCTTGAAAGTACCCTATTTCATTGAAATTCCATTTTTTTCCCCTGAAGTATGATACTCAGTTTTTCTGGGTAGGTAATTTTTGGTTTTAATTCTAGCTCCTTTGACCTCTGGAATATTATATTCCAAGCCCTTCAATCCCCTAATGTAGAAGTTGCTAGATCTTGTGTTATTCTGATTGTGTTTCCACAATACTCAAATTGTTTCTTTTTGGCTGCTTGCAATACTTTCTCCTTGACATGGGAGCTCTAGAATTTGGCTACAATATTGCTAGGAGTTTTCCTTTTGGGACCTCTTTCAAGAGGTGATCAGTGAATTCTTTCAATATCCATTGCACCCTCTGGTTCTAGAATATCAGGGCAGTTTTCCTTTATAATTTCTTAAAAGATGATGTCTAGGCTCTTTTTTTGATCATGGCTTTCAGGTAGTCCAATAACTTTTAAATTGTCTTTCCTGGATCTATTTTCCAGGTCAGTTGTTTTTCCAATGATATATTTCACATTGCCTTCTATTTTTTTGTTCTTTTGATTTTGTTTTATAATTTCTTGATTTTTTTCATGAAGTCATTAGCTTCCATCTGCTCCATTATAACCTTTAAGGAATTATTTCTTCATTGAGCTTTTGGAACTCCTTTTCCAACTGATCAATTCTGCTTTTTAAGGCATTCTTCTCCTTCATTGGCTTTTTAGATCTCTTTTGTCATTTGGATTAGTCTATATTCTAAAGTGTTATTTTCTTCAGCATTTTGGGGGGGAGGGTCTCCTTTAGCAAGCAGTTGACCTGATTTTCATGATTTTCATGTATCACTCTCATTTCTCTTCCCAATTCCTCTACTTCTCTTACTTGATTGTCAAAATCCTTTTTAAGCTCTTCCATGGTCTGAGATCAATTCATATTTTCCTAGGAGGCTTTGGATGTAGGAGTTTTGACTTTGTTGTCTTCTTCTGTTTGTATATTTTATTCTTCCTTGTAAGTAAGTAAGATTCTATAGCCTGATTCTTTTTCTGGTTTTTGCTCGTTTCCCCAGACATTTACTTGACTTTTGAGCTCTTTGTCAAGTTAGTTCTCTGCTTCCAGTGGGGGTGGGGGATGTACTGGCAGCCACTCAATTCTCCCACAATCTGTGGTCCTGAAACTCTAGAAAGAGTCCTACCACTGCCCCTACAGCTGCTGCTGTAGCTGCTGCAGGCTCCTTTCATCCCCTGCACCACGCTTGGGCTGGCACCTGACCACTCTACTCTCTCACACAGGTCCAACAGGTTTTTTCCACTGAACTTTCAATTTGTCCTCAGCATTTTAGGGTCATGAAGTGTGGAAACCACCACAGGTACCAGAGATTCTGTCTCTCCTAAGCCTGCTCAGGTTCATTTTGTGCCAGCGTGACTTACACTGGACTGTGCTCTGCTCCCAGTACAGCCTGATAGACACTTCCTGTAGACCTTCCAGGCTATCTTGGGTTGGAAATTTGCTTCACTCTGACATTCTTCAGGTTCTGCAACTCCAGAATTTGTTTAGAGTAATTTTTTACACATATTTGGCTGGGTTTGGGGGAAGAGCAGTAACAAGTCCCTGCTTTTACTCTGCCATCTTGGCTCTGTTCTGAGTTCTAAACTTTCTTCTCTCCTCAAGCCTCCCTCTACCCTCTCTGATGACAGCCTTGCTTTGTACTTCATCAAAGCCAAAAAGCAAGTAAATAAAAATAAGACCATTTGCTGAGAGTTCCCTCTTCAGTCCTCCTCATCTCCCATTTCTCTGACATTACTCCCCTTATTTCCTCCTTCAGTGCTGTCTCTGATGATGAGCTGACCATTCTATTTGTTAAGGCCAAATTCTCTCTATTACCCTTGATACTGTCCCTTCTTGTCTTCTCTAGCAGATTGTCCTCACCATCATCCCTACTCTCTCATCTTCAGTCTCTATCTAGCAGTTCCTTCCTTGCTGCCTATAAAAAAGTACAAGTGACCCTGTAAGGCAAATAAACACAGCACACACAAGGACTGCTAGCACAGGTTCACTCTTGATCTGGTCAGACAGGAAAAATACTAAGAAAGATTTAATAATCTTACTTTATTCTTCTGGTCTAGTTTTCTCAGAAGAGGTTGCTGATAATGGGAGCATAACTCCTACAGTAGTTACTAATCACCTTTCTCACAGGGGCCTGCAAGAAGATGGGCTCAATTGAAATAGGCACAACTTGTGCATCCCCCTAAATCTCCTTAAGCCTCAATGGGGGCCAGTTGAGGCAAACACAGATATCCTCCCTGCCTTGATGGAGGCTGATCAAGGCATACATAGTGTTCTAGCTTGTGCACTCAACCCTACAGTTTCTCATTCATTGACCAGTGACCACCTGCTTTATAGGGCAACAGACAAAAAAGATATATTGCCAGCAATAGCCTCCCAAGTTTACATCACCTCATCCCTGTATCTCACTGCACAGCCGCAGTGGCTGTTTATATTATTTACCATTACATAACTGTGTGCAAGGGTGGTGGAGATGTTTTGAACCATAATTGTGGGAGCTCATATCTAATACTTGAGAATAAGAAATTGTTATGGTTATGGATCCTAGGAAATTGAAGTCTAAGAAATATTAACAAAAAATCCACTTTAAACATACTAATATCTATCTTACACTAAAATCCACAGTCCCCCACCATTTAAAAACTCTAAATTAATCCCATCATACCCAACAACTGTAGTTCTCAATCTCTCCTCCTCTTCTCAACTAAATTCCTTGGGAAAATGTACAGTTGGAATCTTTACTGCCTTTCCTTTCATTATTTTCCAAACCCTCTGTAGTCTGACTTCCAATCTCTTCATTCAACTAAAATTACTCTCTTTAAAGTTGCCAATGATTTCTTAATTGCCAAATCTAATGGTCTCTTATTAATCCTTCTCTCTCTTGACCACTTTGCAATTTGACACTATTAATCATCACTATCAAATACCTTCTCTTCTTTAGATTTTGATTGTACTTACTCTTTTGCTGAAGCTTCATACATGTTATGCCTACTAACTGTAGATGTTCCTCAGGCTCTGTCCTGGACCCTCTTTTCTCTCTATACTCTCTTATTTGATGTTCTCATTAGCTTCTTGGGTTCAATTATCATGTTTATGCATATAATCCTCAGATCTATTTATCCAGACTAGTCTGGCTCCACAGCTGCAGTACAATAGCACTACCTAATCATCTCCTATAGGTAACTCAATGTGTCCAAAACAGAATTCATTATGTTTCTCACAAAACCCAACTATCTTCCTAACTTCCCTATTTCTATCAAGAGCACTACCATCCTTCTTCCAGTCACCCACATTTACAACCTCAGCACCATCCCTGACTCCTTATTCTCACTCACGCCTCACACTCAGTTGGTTTCTAAATCTTATTAATTTCGTTCTCTATAACGGTGGTTGTTGTCTTTTGTTCCTGAAGAGGACCAAAATGACATCATTATGTTAGAGTCAAGCTACAGTGTGTGACTGTGGTCTATCAGACCAACATGAGCTGGGAATGTTCTACCATAGGTCAGGTGCAAATAGTTTATGTGAACATTTAGGGTGCATTCTCTAAATTTGCGCATCTTGTATTATACATATGCATTTTATGTCTTTTGAGCTACTTCAGTTCTGATGAGGGTATGCCATGCTGGGTAGTCCTGTGCCAGTGTCTCTCATATCACACAATCAGTTCCAAAATTCTTAAGAGAAACCTTGAGAATATCTTGTACAGTTTTTTCTGACTACCATGTGAATGCTTGCCCTGTGAGAGTTCTCCATAAAATAGTCTTTTTGGAAAGCATACCTTTGGCATTCAAACAACATGGCCAGCCCATTGGAGTTGTGCTCTCTGCAGTAGAGTTTGAATGTTTAGCTGTTTAGTTCAAGAAAGAACCTCAGTGTCTGGTTTCTTATTCTGCCAAATGACCTTCAGAATATGGGGGCTATTCAGTTTCCCGGCATGGTGCTGGTAGACTGTCCAGGTTTCACAGGCATACAACAATGAGGTCAGCACAAGAGCTCTGTACACCTTCGGTTTGGTAGTCAAGTCTAATACTTCTATCCTACACTTTCCTTCAGAGCCTCCCAAACACAGAGCACATGTCAGTGCACATGTCAACCTTATTATCATTGTGTACGTAGTTGGAAAGTATACTCCCAAGGTAAGTGAACTTATCCACAGTATTAAAACTTCTTTCTTCGCCGTAACAAATGGTTCCACATATGGATGGTGTGATACTGACTGAAGGAACACCTGTGTTTTCTTGGTGTTAATTGTTAGGCGAAAATTAGTACAAGTAGCAGAGAATTGATCCATACATTGTTGCATCTCAGCTTCAGAGGCTGCATTGAATGCACAACCATCTACCAAGAAAAAATCACACCCCAACACTACTCTCACTTTAGTCTTGGCTTATAACCTTTTCAAATTGAAGAATTTATCATCAGTGCAGTAGCTGACCTTGATGTTGTATTCATATTCTTTGTGCTTTACTTTTGATGGAATTAAATGATGCCTTCTTAGAGATGGATGAATTATCCTGTTGGTAAACCCTGTGGAGTTCTCATTTTTCATTTAGCAGCTTCTGAATTTCCCTATAATTCTGTCAAACCGGTCTTGATGTTTGTGAGTATTCTGACCCAGATGTTCAAATGCAGTGCTATACATCAAATCTCTGAAAGCTGCCCACATCTTTTCTGCTCCACTACTGCCAAGTGTGTGTGGTTCAACTTTCCCTCCAAGGTAACAACAAACTGCTCCCACTCAGAGAAGCCTTCTAATCTGTTGACATTAATTCCTCTGGTAGTCATTTTGCCTTGGGGCTGCCACTTTTGTTGAATGCAAACATTTAGTTTGAAGAGGTTGTCTATACTTAGTCCTGCACTGTGTGCCACACATTGCCGTCATTGCTCTCACATCCTATCCGTCTTTTCTCCTTACAGTCACATGGTCTATTAAATGCCAATGTTTGCTTCAAGGGTGTATCCATGAAGTTTTATTGTGTTTAGGTAAATGGAAGACAGTGTTGGTGCTGAGAAGGTCATGAGATGCACAAGTCTTCAGTAGTAAGTGGCCATTGCTGTTGCTGTTTCAGACTCCATTCCTCCCAAGGACTCCTTGCCATGTCTGGTAGTCTGAGCCTACTCTATCTAGCACTAAAGTCACCTGGAATTATAAGTTTGTCCTCTTTTGGCACATTAATGATAGGGGTCTCCACGTCTTCATAAAATTTTTCTTTGACCTCATCAGGGTTCAAGTGGCAATCGCATTGTCATAAGGCTGGCATTCACTCCTTTTGGCAGGCATACCAGTTTGGTGACTAGATATGTTGTGATTGCAAAACCTATACCAGCTTCATGGCACTCCCCTTCACTGTGGCTACTCCAGAAAAACAAGTATCTAGCTCCACTTTCAGTAAGCTGGCCTTTATTTGCCAGCCTTATTTCATTCAAGGTTGCTATTTGGATGCAATATCTGCTGAGTTCTCTTGCAACAAGAAGTGTTGGTCTTTCAGGTCTATTGGATTTTGTGTTGTCTATAAGTGTGCACATATTCCATGCACTGATGGTAAGTAGAATCATCTTTGCAGAAGATTTTGTACATTTTTTTTTATGTTTCATCCACAGGGTAGGATCCCTACCTGCTGCAGTAATCAGACCAGGATTGGGTAAGCATACAATTTTTAGGGCACCTTTTCTAACCCCTTCCTCACACCAAGAAGTAAGCAGTGTGATCCTTAAATGGCTGCTCAGACACCTAAGGGGCTGTTGAATCCCACTGCTGCTTCTAGTGAGAAGACAACCCTATGGCCTGAGCCACTGGTATGCAGAGTTGTAACTACAATTCCCAGCGTATATGCACTTGCTGCTTTGTCACCTGCCTGTTGGAAACTGAACTCTAAGAAATAATAACAAAAAATCCACTTTACACACACTAAAATTGCAGATTGGGTCTCTTTATCTCACCTAGACAAGAAATGCAGGAACCACTCATGGGCCATTCCCAATACTGACTGGCACAAAAGCTTTTACTTTAACTTTATTTTTCTGACCTAGTCAGTTTACCTCTCCTTAGGCAGTCTGGTGGACCTCTACTCTCTAGGGTTCACCATACTATTGTCAGATGCACAGAAATTCAGTTGCCTTTGGCCTTACTGCAGCTCAGAAAGCCTAAATTCAAGTGATCCATCAGCTTTAGCTTCTCTCACTGCAAGGACGACAGGTATATGCCACCATGCAGAGCCCATCTACTGATGTACATGTACACACATGCACATAAACACATATGTATATATGTTATTTCCCCAGTTATAAATAGACTCCTTGAGGTCAAGGATTATTTTTACTTTTTATGCAAATATATGTGATTGGAATATGTAACCATAAAGATATAGTTGGCTCACAGGTATCATGGATAGATGTCTGATCCAGGAGCTGGCCTACCGCTTTCCAAGAAAGAATGGAATTTCTACCTTTATGGGGAGCAGAAGGTGGTCCATGACTGGGAAATTGCACCTTCTTTCTTCTATTTCCAAGAGGTTCATTAGAATTACATCTATCCACTACAATTCACATATTGATAGTCTAAGGTATATAATACTTTGGGATCCAGAATAAATCCTTTCCTTGATTGCTCTCAAGGGAAATGTAACACTCAGTTTACATTCTGTAGCTAATCTCCCTCCCACCAAATGCTGGTTACATAAAAAAGCCATCACAAGTAATGTGACTAACCACATTTATCCAAGCAAACAGTAAATAGATGTAGGAAAGTTAAAAAGATTAAAATAGACCAAATAACACGCAAAAGTAAACAACCCCTTTAGCTTTGTGCAGGATAAAGTCTCACCTCAAACCAGGAGAGAGAATCACCAAGGAGAAAATTCTCTCTCTGCAGTTTCTAGAATTATAAGTACCAGAAGTCTAGGAATATGATCAAGAACCAGCTTTCCTTGCATATCTGTAGCTCTGGGAGGCACTAATAGTCATCCAAAGATTCATACTGGCCTCTCAGGAGCATTTCTAAGTACTTTTCTGAAGTCTTTTCCAACAATCTAAAGAAATTCTTTCTTTACTCATGATCAGTGTTTTGGCTCACACAATGTTTTGATTCAATTGTCTCTCAACCAATCAGCATTCACATGCCTATATACACATATACATATAAATATATATGTATATGCATTGTGTGTGTGTTTATGCAGTGTAGCATATATATATATATATATATATATATATATATAGACTGTCCCTCAGAAAAACCACCCCAGGCTTGGGCAGGAAGAAGTTTATACTAGTCTATTGAATTACTAGCACAGCAGCTTGGGTATAATGAGTGTTAAATTCGTGTTTGTGGAATTGGATTGGTGAAAGAGCCCTAAATTTGAGAGTACAAAAACTTGGTTTCAAGTCTGAGCTCTGATATTAGACTTAGCCAAGTCACACCACTTCTGTAAACCTCACCTATAAAGGAGGCTTAGTAACACTTACGTTACTAACCTCAAAGGGTGAGGAAAACACTTTGTAAGAAACAGAAATGTGAGCTAACGT
The DNA here is from genome assembly GCF_028372415.1 of Notamacropus eugenii. NCBI lineage: Eukaryota > Metazoa > Chordata > Mammalia > Diprotodontia > Macropodidae > Notamacropus > Notamacropus eugenii. The sequence goes on from NC_092872.1 coordinate 622,570,557, forward strand.
TATTAGTAGTATGTTATGGGAACTCTAAATAACAATTCTTAATTGTCAAATCTGATGGTTTTTTCTAAGCCCTCATTCTTCTTAACCTATCTGCCGCATTTGATACTGCTGTCTACTTTCCTCCTGAATATGTTCTCTCAGATTTTTGTGGCACTACTCTCTTCTGGTTATCCTCCTACCTGTCCAACCATTCCTCTTCAGTTTCTTTAGGGGTTTACCAGCTACAGCATGTCCTCCTAAAACTGTGAATGTTCCCCCAAAATTCTGTCCTAAGCTCTCTACTCTTTTTCCCTTAGCGATTCTCTCTTTGCAACTTTGTTTGCTCCCATTGATTTAACTATCAACTCTAAACAAATAACTCACAGAGATGCATATCTAGCTATAATCTTTCACCTGAATTTCTGTTCCACATTGACAATTGTTTATTAGATATTTTAAGTTGAATGGTCTGGAGATATGTCAAATTCAACTTCTCTAAATCAGAACTCCTTATCTTTCCTCACAAACTCCCTCCTTTTCCAAACTCCACTCTGTTGAAGGTACCACCACTGAGGTATCACCTCAGCATTATCTTAGACTCTGTCTCCTTCACCCCATGTATTCAGTCAGTTGCCAAATCTCACCATTTATATCTTCACATCTCTCAAATCTGACCCCTTCTTTTAACTCACACTGCTGCCATCTTAGTCCAAGCCCTCATCACCTCTCACTTACCTTTTTGCAACAGGCTCCTAACTGATCTTCTTGCCTCATGTCTTTCCCCACTCTAGGACATCCTTCACTGTCCAAGTGATTTTCCTTAAGCATAACTCTAACCATGCGATTCCTCTGCTCAGTTAATTGCAGGGGCTATTTTTTTAGGATGAAATATAAATTCCTTTGTTTAACTTCTAAAACCCTTCACAACCTGTCTCCAAAACGTGTTTCCAGCCTTATCAGACATCACCCCAGAAACATTTGGTATTATAGTCAATCTAAACTGTTTCTCTCTGTTTCTCACACATGCCACTCTCTGCCAAGTCTTTATGCCTTTGCACTAATCATTCCCCATGCTGGATTCATTTCCTCCTTACCTCTGCCTCAGAGTCCCTTCCCTTCTTTTAAGAAACATCTCAAGTACCAAGCTGTTCCTGATTCCCTCCAATGTCAAGGGCTCTCCCTCCTAAACTGCCTTGTATTTAACTGCTTTGATTTTTATTTGTGCTTAATCATTTTATATCTATGCTGTATATACTTATATATCTATTGGTTGTACCCTACCTCTATTGGAATTTAAGCTCTTTACAAGGAGACATTTTTTCATTCTTTGTATTTGAACCCCCAGTGCTGAGCACAGTGCCTGGCATATATTAGGCACTTGAATGCTTATTGATTGATTGACTAATTGATTAAACATTGAAAAACTCTTCACTAAAATAATTCATCAAGGTGGCCACGATGGACCTCCAAAACCTATGGAGATTCTGAAATACTAAACCCTGAGGTATCAGCAAGACAAGGTGAAAGAAATGGCAGTGTCACTGGGACACTTCTTTTACACCCTATCTGGCCCCACATTCCCCTTTCAAAGGAACGTATTTCTTCTGATTCATAGCTCTTGCTCATCTGGATCCTTAGAACAAAGAAACATGGCAGGTGCTAAAATTCAGTCAGAAAAGCAAACATTTGCCAGTTAGATGCAGTTAAGTAACTGGTCATCTGATCTTGACCAGTAGGGGTCCTTTCATTCCTATTTGATGTCCAATATGCCAGGCAAGGAGAATAAATTTACTAGGAGTTTTCAAAGCTGTATTTTCCTTAGTACCCCATTACCCTTTCCTGCCCCATCCCTCAGCCAAATTCTTGTTGAGCTTAAAAAAAAAAAAAAAAAGGATTGGGACTCCCTCTAGGCCATGTTGAAAGTGCAACAGCCGCTCATCAGCAGATCCTCTTACTGTTTGGCATGGGAGTCTGTTTCCAACTCCAGCTGGTTCACCCTTCCTTAGATTGCCTGGTGTACTTCCACTCCTGGGGTTCACTACATTGCTGCTGGATTATTGCAGACACCTGATAGGCCTAGTTCACTGAAACTCAGAGCTTCAAACCTGAGGGTTATTGTGAGGATCAAAATGGGATAATATTTGTAAAGCATTTAACACAGTGCCTGTCAAACAGTGTTCTTGTTGTTTAGTCACGTCCAACTCTTTGTGACCCCATTTGGGGTTTTCTTGACAAAGACACTGGAATGGTTTGCCATTTCCTTTTCCAACTCACTTTTAGAAATGAGGAAACTGAGGCAAACAGGGAAGACATCTTCCAGTGATCTATCCACTGCCCCACCTAGCTGCTCCTTCCCCTTATTTATGGGAGAGTACATCCCAGTTTTTTGTAGAGATCTTTGTGCTATTCTGACTATATCATCCCAATAAATTTTATTTACTTCAATCAGTAAAAATCCACCTTCTCTCCCTTCTTCCTCCCCATCTGAGGAAGAAAATAAAATACAACCCTGTTTAGAAGTATGGATAGTCAAGCAAAAACACATATACATATGCATATATGTATAAATATACACACACACACACACACACATACACACATATGTCTCATTCTGCCCTCTGAGTCCTTCATCTCTCTATTAGGAGGAAGGTAGTATGTTTCATCATGAGTTCCTTTTATATTTTCCGTATTTTTACTTGGTTTTACTATTTTTTTGTTGTATCATGAAGTTATTAGCTTCTATTTGGTCCATTCTAATATTCTAATTTTCAGGGAGTTTATTGCCTAGGGAAGGTTTTGTACCTCTTATACTGAGAGATTAGGTGGAAAAAGTACAAGCAAAGCTTAGAGAGATGCAGGATTCCTGGCTCAGTAAGAAGGCAGATGAAATTCAGTTTTATGCTGATAGTAACAATCCAAAGCACTTTTATGATTCCCTGAAAGTTATTTGTGGACCAAAAACCTATGGTCCATCACAATGACTCAGTGCTGATGGAGCCACATTGATTAGTGATAAGAACATGATCCTAGACAGATGGGCTGAACACTTCCATAGTATTTTCAACAGACCATCATCAGTCAGTGCTGAGGCCATTGACCATTTATCTCAGGTTGAAGTCAATCCCTCCTTACCTGAACTTGCAACTGAAGAAGAGGTTTTGAGGGCCTTTAGGCTCCTTTCATATGGCAAAGCACCTGGCGCTGATTCTATTCCAGCTGAGATTTACAAGGTAGGGGGACCATTGCTTATACAACAGCTGACTGAAATTTTCCAGGTTATATGGCAAGAGGAGGTTATCCCCCCCAGGAGTTCAAGGATGCCTTCACTGGCAATCTCTATAAAGGTAAAGGGAATAGATTGTCCTGCGACAATCACAGGGGGAATCTCTCTCTTAGTCATTGCTGGTAAAATTCTTGCTAGAGTCCTCCTTAATAGGCTGATTCTTCACCTGGAAGATGGTCATCTACCTGAGAGCCAGTGTGGCTTCAGAAAGGGCCAAGGAACAGTCCATATGGTGTTTGCTGCCTGACAACTCCAGGAGAAATGCCAGGAGCAGAACAGAGGTCTGTACATGACATTTATAGATCTGACCAAGGCCTTTGACACTGTTAGTTGTGAGGGCTTATAGAAAACTATGTCAAAATTTGGTTGCCCAGAGAAGTTTATTAATATTTTACATTAATTTTATGACGACATGTTTGCCTGGGTTCTAGATAATGGACAATGCTCTCATGCCTTCCCAGTCACCAGTGGAGTGAAACAGGAATGTGTGCTTGCTCCCATGCTTTTTAGCATGATGTTTTCAGTCATGTTATAAAATGCTTTCAGTGAGGATGAACATGGCATCAAGAACAACTACCATGCTGATGGCAAGTTCTTCAATTTGAAAAGACTACAAGCCAAGACCAAAGTGGAGGGACTGTTGGTGCATGATTTTCTGTTTGCAGATGATTGTGCACTCAATGCAGCCTCTGAACCTGAGATGTAACAAAGCATGGATCAATTCTCTGTTGACTGTGCTAATTTTGGCCTAATAATTAACACCAAGAAAACACAGGTGCTCCATCAATCACCACCACACCATTCATACGTGGAGCCATCAGTTACAACAAATGGAGAAGTTTTGAATGCTGTGGATAAGTTTGCTTACCTTGATAGTGTACTTTCCAGGGATGTACACATTGACAATGAGGTTGATGCATGCATTGCCAGAGCTAGCTCAGTGTTTGGGAGGCTTTGAAGAAAAGTTTGGGAGATAAGAGGTATTAGACTGACTACCAAACTGAAGGTCTACAGCACTGTTGTGCTGACCTCATTGTTATATGCTTCTGAAACATGGATAGTCTACCAGCACCATGCCAAGACACTGAATTGCTTCCATTTGAACTGTCTTAGGAAGATTCTGAGGATCACCTGGCAGGATAAGGTACCAGGCACCAAAGTCCTTCCTCGAGCTGAACTACCAAGTATTCAAACTATGCTTCAGAGAGCTTCAGCTCCAATGGGCTGGCCATGTTGTTCGAATGCAAAATATACACTTGCCAAAAAGACTATTTTATGGAGAACTTCCACGGGGCAGGCGATCACATGGTGGCCAGAAGAAGCGATACAAGTACACCCTCAAGAACTTTGGATTTAACTGTGCAACATGGGAGACACTGGCACAGGACTGCTCAGCATGGTGTGCCCACATCAGAAAGGGTGCTGAACTCTTTGAGCAAAGCAGAATTGAGACAGCACAAAGTAAATGCAGGATGTGCAAATTTGGGATATCCACCCCAAATATTCACATGGACTATCTGTGCCCAACCTGTGGGAGAGCATTCCAAGCTTATATTGGTCTGATCAGCTACAGTCAGACACAGTGAAATTTCACTTTTTCATGGCAATGTCATTTTGGTTCTCTTCAAAGACAAAGGACAACAACCCACCTCCTACTTCTGCTTTCTTGGAATATATTAAGTGTTATTCCAAGGACAGCTCAATCGGGAGACCTGCAAGGTTTCAGTGCTCCCCAAATGGCCTGATCCAGGGTTGTCTGATTGTTAGCTCCCTGCTTAGAGCCTTACACGTTCCTGACCTGGGTTTGAGTTGAGCAATACACTGTGATTTTTCTCCATTTGGAGTTTCAGTCTTATTGCTGTACTTAGACACTATCAGCCAGCTAGAAAACTCTCTTGTCTCCAGGTGAAAGAAATGTACACTTCTCTTTATTCTGGGATTCCTGCCCTGGTTATTCCTTTGTAGGCTTCAAACTGGGCTGGGAACTGGACCTGAGAACCAGATCTGCTCCTGGAGTCAAGAGTCACACAGCAAATACTTGCTTCTGAATTTATTCTTTGTTCAGAACATAGCCTAGTTTAGGGCTCATGACCACTTCTCAGTCTGGAATGTCATTCTAGGCATAAGTGCCCTACAACCTTTATCTGGGTAGTGAGCAACAGAGCTGCCAGTTCACACCTGTTCTTGCATATTACTCCTTAGGCTCTTTTACTCTAAATCTGGGACTTCTTGCCCTGATACACAATCTCTTCCTGTGCTAGAATGCTCTACACAGTATACTTCTTAGCTAGACTCTGTCCCCAGTGTCTGTAGACCTCTCTATCCCCCTATACTGACCTAGGCTGGAAAAAAATCTCACTGTGATTTTTTTTCTCAGCTTTCCTAATCAGGATACTGTTTTCTAGATCTGTTTATAGGAGCTATGGGGGAGAGGGATGAAATTTATCATAATTTTTCCTTTTGCCCTATCTGGCTGATTATTAATGGGAAGCACACTGATGTGGGCTCATGAACATGTTAAAAGTATCACCTCACAGGGTTAAATCCCAAGGGTAGTAGACCTGCCCCCCATCCAACCTACATAGTATAAGCTGAGGGAATACCCCATAGTGGGTGTTTACTGTGCTTGATATACAAATACAACCAACCATACTAGAAATCCTTCAGTGTTTCTAAATCAGTTGAAGGAAAGCATGTTCATAGTTACCAATTCATAATTCTTTGCTCATAGTGGAGGCTCAAATAGTTTGTTGTATAACCTATAGTCTAGGACCAAAGCACTGGGTTTATTGAGACTGACTTGAATCCTTGGAGCTTCTCACTGAACATTTCTTTTTTTTTTTTTTTTCAAATTTGTGTCCCTAACCAGGGTTTCCACTGAGGACATAAATATTTAGACAGTTGTATCTCTATTCAAGGTTTCTATGGGGAACATGGGAACTTGACTTGTGCCTAGGTCTTTACAACAAAAGGAAGATAACTTTTATCTTCCCAGGTTAACAAGGTAGGTCAGGCTTTATTTAATGTGATAAAAAGAATAAAGTATCATAGATCTAGAACTAAAGTGGACCTCAGAAACCGTCTATTCCTATTTCTTCATTTTGTTTATATTTTGCTTTTTTTCCTCTCAATGCACCCATTTCATAGATGAGGAAGCAGAGGCTCAGGGAGGTTACCCAAAGTTACTTGAGTAGTCACTGTCAGAGGCAGGATCTGATCTCAAATCCTCTTATTCCAGAGTTGTAATGCAAATTTGATACCCATAGCAGTTACTATGAATATGCATGTGTATTTCCAGAGTAAATTTGAAAAATATAATAAACTCTCTTCCTCAATGCAAAACCAAAATATTTATTTGGGAGGTAAGATTTAACAGGGTACTTATCACTAATCTAGGTGGCGCCAACATCTTAAACCTTCTTTCTGTCAGGCTTCCCCACAAAAACAAGCTCCCCTAGACAAATTCCTCTCCCTGCCCACTCACAGCTTGCTTCTCTCTCTCGATGCTCTGCCTGCTCTCTCTCTCTGCTGGTTCTCTCTTTCTCTCTCTCCCCTAGGGCAAGCTCCTCCCAGCCTGAGCTCCATGTGACCTCAGGCTCCATGTGTTAGGCTTATTAATGGGCAGGGAAGATCTTCCTATTCTATTAACTTTACAAGAGTCAGTGCCCTTTCCATTGTACCACACTGCTTTAAAAGACATATATCCTATTACATTAAAAAAAATCAGTCAATAAACATCTATTAAATACCTGTTATATGCCAGGCATGTGCTAATCTCTGGGGCCAAAGATGGTCCCTTCTCTTAAGGAGCTCACAATCTAAGCGGGGAAGACAACATGCAAAAAGAAGCTGAAAAGCAGGAGGGGCAGAGAATAGAGGGAAGGAAAAGTATCTGGTATGAGAGCATGACGAGCTATTTGCCTTGACTTCTTACCCTCAAATAGAGTATCTAGGAGGCAAGAGGTACTGAGGAGGTGTGAATTTCAGAATTGACTTGATCTTGCAGGAAGATGAGTTTCTGGAGATAATGGTTAAGTCCAAATGAGCAGCCAGATGGGAAATGATGAGTTGTCTGCCCTAGGTCCCCTCCTTAAGTAGACAAAAAAATCAAAACAGCTCTTATTTCCTCCTTATTTCTTCCTTCACTCACCTAAATAACCCTCCAGACTGATAGTACTACACTGGCACTAGGTGGTCTAGAAATTCTGTGAGATTTTGCCATTGATGGGGCCTCAAATTTCTATAGTGTTCCCAGGAACTCAGTGCTGTTTGACTGCTCCCTTTCTGTGACCTCATGATTTTGTGGTGGAATTACTTTGCTACATAGGCTTCCCTCTGAGCATCTGAATTTATGTGTCTGTGACTGGATTTAGTCAGACCTCTCATTTCCAGTTCTGTCAATTTGTTTGCCTCTAATTTAGAGGCCAAATAAAAGGCTATACCCTTGTGTCTTGTGTATAACCTATATATAGTGTTCTAACTGCTCATGAATAAATCAGAAATTGTTAATGTTTAGTATCTGGGGCCAGGCAAGTTTATAACTGTATGAATGGTCCAGTCAAAGTAATTTGTCAAAGTAATTTAACACTTCAGAAAAAGGATTCTTTTCTATTTCACCAAGGCCATATTACCAGAAAAGGAAGAATAAGCAATCTCATTTTGAATTGAAGAGAAAATATCCTTGTCCCTGATCCAACTTCTCTCCTTTGCCCCCTTTGCCTCAATGAAATCCATTTATCTAAAGTCAAATCTAATCATGTTTGAGAATTTTCCAAGTTTTAGGGTATGTGAGCAGCTTTTAGATACCACATTAACATTTTTTTAAAATTTTATTGATACCTTTTGTTTTTATGTCACAATAATTACTAGATACACAGATACACAGCCCCTCATCTAACCATACTAAGCTTCCCTTTTTACAAAGAAAATAGTTAAGTAAAAAGATCAGCTGACTTAGCAACCACATCAGATAGTGTATCCAGTATCTCCAAGGAAATAAGAAGGATACATTTCCTTCACCAGAACAGAGATTTTTTTTTTTTTGTTATCAGTCTAAGTAAGAATATAAGCAAAAATTTCTTCTTTTCCATAATCTCTTTCACCCTAGCTATGGGGACCATCCTGCTGTTTTTTAAGGTGCTGTCTATGACTCCACCTAAGGATTTCATAGGATGCTAAATATTTAGGACTGTGTCCTTAAATATGGTAAAAGACTAAATAAAATTATATCTTTACTTTCTATTGTTTTATAGGCAAAAGGCTACTTCCATACAACTTTCATTCCCAAATTTCTATTTTGCAACTCTCCTTCTAAGAAGTTTTACCTGCTTCCATCCTAAAAAGTACTTTTATAGCAAATAAATGTGTATTTAGAGGAATTAGAGTAACGTGTTGTAGTACCTAGAAAGTTGGCCCAGAAAGACCAAGGTTCAAGTCGTACCTCTGACATATGCTGGCTGTGTGACCCTGGCAAGTTATTTAATTTTTCAGTGTTCTAGTCAGCTTTTAAAAGACTATTGCAAAAAGAGATACACATTTGTATCGGTAGGAATTCCTCTCTAGGAGATTAATATACTAATGAAATTACACATCTCATAAACCCTCGCAACTATCAGTTAGCATTTTCCGAGCCCCAATGTGGTACCAATGATTAAGAGTTAAAGACTACACATAATATTAATAGTATTAATACTATTAATAACTAATAGTGCCAGGAATTCAGTTTGACCCTTAATCTTTGGTACAACAAAGCATATTGGAGTTCCAAAAATCTGATAATAGAAACTTAGAGTCACTGATGAAATTTTTGTAATAATATTGATCTTTCCTCATGTTAACTCTTACAGGAGTCTAAGGTTTAAAAGGGTTGAGTTCTTCAGAAGACCAGTACTCTATAAATCTAAAATACGTCAACACTTCATTGATATGAGTACATCCTTCACATGTAGATCTAAAGTCATCTATGTTTTCTCTCTGGGTACCAGAATTAAGATTCCTATCTTTCCCCTTACATGTATCCTTCCTAGGAGGATTTATCCATTGCTTTGGAGGCATTATCCTAGGGCTTTGACTATTTCATGGATACTAAGTATTACATTAGTAGTTTACTTTTGCTACATGAGTAGACTAACTTCTATTTCTGGACTTACTTGTCTTTGATGATAACACCAAACAAATAATGAGCACTTCTCTAAAGTAAGAGAGTGATTGGGAGGAAACTTTTCATTTAATTTGTTTGAGTGGTGTTCAGGACGTTCATTTATAGCCCAAGAATTTTTTCAACAGCAGCAGACATACAGCAGTACACAAAGATGGTGAGCTTTGTTGTTCTCAGTACTCAGAGGAGACCAGTACCACTAGTTTTCTTTTCTTTTCTTTTTCTTTCTTTCTTTCTTTTTTTTATTACCACTAGCGTTCTTATGCACATGCTGCTTGTGGTCCTTTTGGACTTGCTTTTGGACTACCTTCGGAATTCAAATGCTTCTAGGCATTTCTATCAGAAACTGTTTCACTAATTATGGTCAATATAATTAACTCGCACACCACTGCAAGGTTTTATTAACTCATCACAAAAAAAAGAAAATTTTTTGTGCTATAACTTTCCTAGAATAGAGAGAGAGCAACACTCGAGGATGGGTGGTAGAACAAAAAAGCTCTCATACAGCAACTGGTCTGACAGAAAAAGCAGTAGAGGGCACTGACAGCTCAGGCACACTGAGAAACACACTGGAAGCTACGTGATCTGCATGGAACTCTCTGAACTCTGAGCTCCCTAAACAGTCCAGGATATAGTAGAGATGCTGACGTACTCTACATTACCCACAAGCCTCTGAGTCAATAGTTACAGCAGGAAGAGAGTCAGTAGAGGCCTAGATGCCTAGAAGAGGTGTTTGTAGGCCTTCCTGAAAAGAGAAAGGAGGTGCAGTCTTTACCATCTAACGATTACAGCCTGGCAAACCACTCCATTTCGGGGAATGCGGGTGGAGAGGAAAGATTGTCCTCTTCAGGGTCAAATCCCAAATAAACACTATCTAGATCACAGAAACATTCTTGACTTATATTCTCTGACAGGTGCTGGAGGGTTAACATAGTTCAAGAAAGCAATGGGATTCTGTTTAATCCCCCAAAGCTCTTAAGTGTGCACGTTTGTAAACTGACAGTCTTCTCACCCAGAAATCTTCAGTGCTAGCCTGAAAGAATCAAGTCTACATTGTTACAATGCTTTTCATCTCTCTCAGCAGCCCAGTATTTGTTATTATCAAAGAATAGGTTACAGCTACAATGTTTCCTCAGGAGACAGGACCCTTAAAAAGTCAGTCTTTGATCCTCTACGAAAAGCAGGGATAGTAAATAACCTTTTCTCTTTGACTTCACTGAAACATTAACCCTGCATCTTTCTTAGGCTGTTTTTATGTTCTTCCTCCTCTCTTACATCACTCCCCTCCCTTGCTTGTAGCCCTCACCTCACATCTTCATGTTCTCCCCCGTTTCCCGTTTATCCCTCCCTTCCCAACCTCAAACTCTTCTTTCTCTCTCCTCCGCAACCCCCACCCCACCCCATCCCTCTCTACTCGCCTCTTCCTCCTTTTTTCCTCTCTCTTTCCTTCCCTCCCGCCCCATTATGGACTACACTTCCCAACAGGCATCGCACCCCTCGGCCAATGAACGCGTGAGGATTTGGCGGCGGTGGCGGCGTTGCCCGAGAGAAGTGGGGGGTGCTTTGTGCGCGGCGGCGGCGGCGGCGGCGGGAGCGAGCGAGCGAGCGAGCGAGCTAGCGACGACGACGACGGCGAAGGCGAAGAAGACGACCAGGACGGGGGGGCGTAGAAGAACACCGCGGCGGGAGAGCGAGAAAGCGAGCGATCAAGTCCCCGAGACCCTCTGCACCCGCCGCCAGCCCCGCCGCTCGCCCCGGGCTCTGCTTCGGCAGCAGCGGCTGCGCAGCCACCCCACCCCCCGTCTTTCCTCCCCCTCCCTTCCCCCTCCCCTCCCGCAGCTCCTCTGCCCCTCCCCCACTCCCGTCCGGGCCGCGGCCCCACGGTTCGGGCCGCGATGGCAGCGGCACCCGGCGTGGAGGAAATTTAGGCCGGGGATTCATGCGGCCTGGCCTGGATCCGACTCCTCCCCCCTCGGCCTCGGCTGTGCCCCGCGCTCCGGCCCCCCTCCGGGCTCCCGTGTCTCTCCTGTGATCGTACTGACACGGCCGGAGGGTTAGAATGGAACAGACTGAAGGTAAAGTGGCGCCGCGTGCGAGGCGGGGCGGGCACCCATCCACGCCCACACCCACCCGGGACGACTGACCCCGAGTGGGGCTGGGGAAGAGGTGGGGCGGGCAAGGGAGAAAGGGAAAGAAACCGAGAGGAGAAGCCCTTGGGGAGGAGTGGATTGGCGTGGAGGCTGTTGGTGGGGGTTGGGAGCGGGAGGATGGGGAGAGGAGGTCGAGTGGGGCTGGGCTGGGTCAGGGGAGAGGAGGTGGGATGGGGGCGGGGAGAGGGGGAAAGGAAAAAGAGGGGAGGGCAGGGAAATGGAGGGGCCTTCGCGAGTAGTATCCGAGGTTGGGGAGGGAAAGAGGCTTTGGAGGCCTTACGTGGGAGGGAGGAAGGAATGGAAGTGGAGGGAAGGCTGGTTTCGAGAAGGGATTGAGGGAGTGGGCATAAAGGGATGGGGAGTTTGGCATCTGGGGGGGGCGGAGGTAGAAGAGGTGGGGTGGAGGAGAGGGTAGGAAATTAAGTGAACGATGAGGAATTGATAAAACCCTGAGCGTGGGAGGAAATGATGGGGTTTGGGGACTGATGAAGTGTTAGGAGGGGAAAGCCTTTTGTTCCTATTTTTGTGTATTCCCTGCCGTTTCTGTCAAGGCCAGAAGGGCTAGTGGTTATAGATAGTGCTGTTATCCTTTCTGGAGTGAGGTGGTATCGGTTTTATTGTCTGAAAGTAGGGGCTGTGTTTTTGCTTTCCTCGTTCTAGCGGGAGGTAGGGGTGGAGGGTGGGAAATCGGTAGAAGGCAGGACATAATTTGATGGGTTTTGTGAGGAAGTGAAGACTGTTAAGATTTAAAAGGGGTAGGGGCAGCCATGTTTGCTCCCAGACACTGCAGTGTAAATAAATTTCCCCCTCCCCCCAAATACTCCCCCCAATATTAATCTGAATGGTGCCAGTTGAGGTCATTAACCCCTACTCCCCATCTGCATGTCAACTCTTTTCCTTGCCTCATGGGTCTTTCAAAATAATCCATAACCAGCAAAGTAGGTGGTAATATTCTCTCTCTTGCGTGTTCTACTTCTCTTCCCTTTGCTTTTTTCCCTTTTCCTTTCATTTTAGGTTGCAAACAAGACATTGGAGTGGGGAGAATTGCTGCAAAAATTAACCCTTTTTTTGTAATTCGGAGCAGAAATACAAGCATAGAATTTTAGTTAAAAGGGCTTTTTGTAGTGACAATACAGATATACTTCCCCTCCAAGATTATGAAGTTTTTAAATACTAACGATTACATATGCCTTAGAAACAACAGAATTAACCATGTTTTCTGCAATTCTTAAAGTAAATAAGGAAACGGAGTAGGTTACTTTACTTGGTCTAGTGCTCTTGGAGAAGAACAAGTGATGTTTAGTATAGGAAGACCTGTTTGTGCATTATCTATCTCCATTTTAAATCTAGAAAAATAGCAATATATTTGTTTCATATTATGTTTTTGAAAGGTATTTTGCTCATAGGTTCAAGGTGTGTTAAGGAAAGTACTCCTTTCACAAAAACCATTGCTCTTCCTCCTATCCAGCCCCCACCCTTTTTTCTTGCTTTTATGTAGATAACCCAGTATAATCCCAAAATACCAGTACAGTGCAGTGATGTATGAAGTAAGCATGCAGTTCTTACAGCCTCATTGAGGTGCCAATTATATTTAAGGGGGTACTTTAGGTTACACTAAATAGAAATATAGTGGCTTTTCTGAATTGATGCAAATGTAACTACTTGTGATGTTGACGTGGTCACTTATTCTAATAGCTCCTCTTTGGATAAATTAGTCTGAGTTCAGTATTATGACTATTAAAAAGTTAACTGGAAACTTGTAGTATTATAGATTTAGATCCTAAAGCAGCCTTAAAAGTCCACCATCATTTTACTGGTGAGGAAACTGAGCCATAGGGAAGTTAAGTGGTTTGGCCACTCACACAGATTCTGAACTAGAATTTGAATTCAAGTCTCCCTGACTCCAAGCCCAGTATTCTATCCATTACACCACCTAAGATTTTAGAAGTAGAAGATACTTGAGTTATGATCTAGTGCATCTTTTTTTTCTTATAGATAGGAAACGATCTAGAAAGATTAAATGGTTTGTCTAAGATCTCCCAGTTAGTTGTTCCAGAGCCAAAATTTGAATTCACATGTTCTAATTTCTAGTGGTATTTTTTTTCTATTCTATCAACTTCTCTAGTTTTTCTTTTTCCTTCTCCTAAAGGATTAAAAGGGAATATATTAATGCTTAATAAATATCTGTGGACTTGTTGAATTGAAACATCATGTTTAAGGTGATACTCTCACTTTAGCAGTGAGAGATTCTGGCATTGACATGAAGGCCTAATAAAAATAAAATGTAGATACTTAAACTATATAAATACTAATTTAAAAACTTGGAGTATTTTGTTTCTTAAAATGTCTGAGTATTCATACTAAGGATTAAGATTTAGAAAAGGATGCAGAATTAGTTAATATGCTTTTTAAAAAATTATTTGCATAAACAATTTTCTTTCTTGACTACTGTATTTACACATCAAATGCTAAATTGTGGGGCATAAGAGTTTAAGTAGAAGACAATGTGCTATGGTAGGAAAAAAACTACTGGGACTGGAATCAGGAGGCCTAGGTTAGAAACCAGCTGCCTGTACCTGATGACTCTGTGACCTTAGGTAAGTCAGTACATTTTTCTGAACCTTTGTTTCTACATTTGTAAAATGGGAGCAATACTTGATACTGTACTCCAAGGATCAATGGGAAGAGTGTACAAAAAGTACTTGGTAACAATATAGGTGTATATAAATGAATTGCTGTTTTTTTCTGAATGATATTAGGACCTCATAGAAATTATTCTTTTCTCCCAAACCCTCACCTTCCTAATTTAACTTTCCTTCTTCAGTTATTTGCACTTCTTTTGTCCTTCTTATCCATATTCAAAATTGGAAGTCATCTTTGACTTTCACCTCTTCCTCCACATGTTGCTAAAAATATCTGTCTAATCCATCCCTTCCTTTTCATTTCCACACTACCACCATTTGAGACTGTGCTAATGTTACAGCATTATTCCCTTGGCCTCCACTCTGCCTTTTGCACTACTGCCTTAGTAGTTTTCCTATTCCACACGTATTTCCTGATGTGCCCTTATTACTTAACCTAGCATTTTCAGAACTTTCATTGTATGCATCTGATACACCTTTCAGCAACAAATATTTATTAAGTATCAACAATTTCTGAGATACTGTACTAGACTCTGGGGGTTACAAAATTAAAAGTCTTTGTTCTCAAGGAGCTTACAATTTAGTCAGGGAGACAAGTTAGGTAAAATAACTATAATGCAAAATAGAATAGAAATACATGGAACAGATACAAAGATGTAGAATCATGATCAGCAGGACTTGGCAGTAGACTTTGGAGATGGGTGAAAGGAGAGGGGATGGAAGAAGGAATCAAAGATGTTTCTCAGTTTTGAATTAAATAGACAGGAAGAAGTTTTCAGATATGGGGAAATTAGAAGGTGTATTTGCTTATCTTTAAGAGAATTTCCAACCTTGGTTGCAACTTAAAGATATACAGAACTGCCTAGAGCATGAGAGGTCACATGGTCATGCTACAAGTATGTGTCAGAAGTAGAACTTGAACTCAGGCCTTTCTGGCTTTGAGGCCACTATGCCATGCTGCTTCTTCACATAGTATTTAATACATTTGTGGAATATGGATTGGAATAGAGAAAACTGCATGATGGACATAGAACTTAAGATACACAGTGGACGTGGAACTTAAAGCAAGGAAAAGATTTGAATGGGCCAGAAGGAGAAACACTCTGGACAGTGTGAGTTTGTTTGGTGAAGTTGGAGGGCTTTTATGATGTACAACGCTGAAGGAGTCCCCTTCTAGATTGTTACTTAACAATTAGGTGACCTAAGAATTCCTTCCCAAGTCTCAGTTCCTTCTTTATAAAAGTGAAATTGTTGTTTGTAATGTTGATCTAAAGTACGTTGGAAACCACAAAGAGCTATATAAATATCAGCTTTTTTTTTAATGTTATGGGCAGAGGTAAGGTGGGTGGAGCATATAATAAAAATTCTGGCTTTTATTTTTTCGAGACTTACAGAATGTTTCTTATTTTCTCAGTTCCACATTTACTCAGCAGTAAAACAGGAAAAAGTGAGCTGGGTTCTGAGTTCTGAGAGAATACTTTTTAATGGTAGTTATCAAAAATATTAATATCCACTCAGGCCTCTTCCAGAACAGTTCATAGTAACCCTGCTGATGTCTAATATATGTAAATTAACATTTTGCAATTATAAAATGTTGGGAACATGTGAGAAAATGTGAGTGAAAGAACTGTAGGGTCAGCTTTGAAAAAAATTTGTTGTTATTTAAATTTCAGTATCTTCAGGATATTTCAGTATCTGTACCCTCTCCTAGGCAGAAGGGTACCTACCCCTACCAGCATTCCAGTCCCTTTGACAGGTGTATATCTCTGTAACACTGAAGAAGAATAGCTTAGGTTACCCTATTTGTTTATATAATAGTACCTAGTGATAAGTAAATTTTGTTGAGAGAATGTTGAATTATAGAGTTTGCATTTTCTTTTTTAAAAAAAATTAATTTTTAGTTTTGAACATTCTCTTCCATAAGATTTTTAGTTCTAAATTTTCTCACCTTCCCTTTCCTCCCCTCTCCCCAAGATGGCATGCAATCTGATATATTCAATACTTATACATTCATATTAAGCATATTTTCACATTAGTCTTGATGTAAAGAAAAATTAGAACTAATGGGAAGAATCATGAGAAAGAAGAAACAAAACAACAAAAGAGAAGGAGAGCAAATAGTATCCTTCCATCTACATTTAGACTCCAAAGTTCTTTCTCTGGATGTGGATAGCACATGAGTCTTTTGGAGTTATCTTAGATCTTTGCATTGCTGAGAAGAGCTAAGTCCGTCAAAAGTCAGTCTTCACACAAAGTAGCTATTACTGTGTACACTCTTCTCCCAGTTGTGCTCATTTCACGCAGCATCAGTTCATATAAGTCTTGAAGTCCACCTGCTTATCATTTCTTATAGCACAATAGTATTCCATTACTTTCATATCCGACAACTTGTTCAGCCGTTCCCCGAATTGATAGACACCCCCTCAGTTTCCAATTTTTGACCACCACAAAAGGAGCTGCTATAAATATTTTTGTACATATTGATCCTTTTCCCATTTTGGTGATCTCTTTGGGATACAGACCAAGCAGTGATATTGCTGGGTCAAAAGGTATGCATAGTTTGATAGCCCTTCCTTTGGGCATAGTTTGCATTGTCTCTACCTCAGTGAAGAGTTAAAATATAAATCGCAACTATCCTTGCAGTAATAGACAACTTGACATAAAAGAGAGCGACCCTGGCTAATGAGTCAGGAAGACCTGGGTTGAAGTCCTTCATTGACACATACTAGTGACAGATACTTGGGCAAGTCATTTAACTTCTTAGTTCCTTGGGCATTTCTCTAAGACCATGATTGCAGAACATTAATAGAGTAGTTTCCTGTTAGAATGAAAGTTCCCCCCAAAAAAAATTTGTATTGGAGAAAAGTTAAATGATCCTGGCCCTGACTATTGCCTGAAGTATTATAGTTCTCTTCAAGTTGGTAGCCATACTTTCAGTTTCTCCTCTTTCAGGGCATCCCTAACAGAGCTGCCAAAATGATATTCATGTATGGGTCTTGCCAGGCCACTTTTCTGATCAAGTACCCTTTAGTTCAGTGATTCTTAACCTGGGGCCCTCAAACATTTTTAAAAAAATATTTTGGTAACCACTATTTCAGCATAACTAATTTCCTTTGTAATTTTATCTATTTTTATTTTATAGATTTAAAGACATTTTTTCTAAAGAGCTGTTCCATAGACTTTCCATGACATAAAAATGGTTAAGAACTTTGCTTTAGTGGCTCTTTGTTGCCTGTTGGATAATAAAATAAAATAAAATATTGGATAAAATCCTTCCCTTGGCAAATAAGACGGCCAAACAACAGTTCCAGTCTTCTTTTCATATGACTTCTCTTCAGACACTCTGCATTCTAGTGAAATTAAACAACTACTTGTTTCTCTCCTGAATTATTCTGCCTGTGTGCCCTTTAACAGATTCTTCCATATCTTTCCTTGTTGAAATCTTTTGTTTTCCTCAAGATCTAGCTCAGATGCTTTGTCCTCCTGGAAGCATTCTTTTCCTCCTAGGATTTAGAACTGGAAAGGATCTTAGAGTTCATCTAGTTTAACCTCTTTATTTTACGGCTGTGGAAATTGAGGCTGAGAGATGTGAAATGACTTTTCTAAGGTTACATAAGTAAAGTGCAAAGCTAGAATTTGAATCCAAGTCCTTGTGCTGTTTCCAAAACTGCAAAGTAAAACAGTGCTGAAACAGTAATGACGACTCTTAACCCAATTTAAATTGTACACATGTTGCATCCACTTCCTCTCTCTTTTCCTCCCCAGATGAGACTGTCAACCTCTTGAAATCAGGTACTGTCTTGTTTTCATCATATAATCTCAATGCCTAGTACTGTCTTGCATACAGTAGGTATTTGATGAATGTTTGTTGAAAGAATACTGGTGAATACCTAGGTTATTTTATGATGTTATTCTACCAAAAAAAGGAAGAAAATACTCGTTGGCTAATTTAAATTTTTTCTTAGTTATGAACACATTTCCACCAATTAAAAAAATTAATAGATATTTATTCATAAGTAGAAATCATTAAGAATAATTTTGTTTGCATTTAATATCCATTTATGAAAAGAATTGAGATGGAATTTTGTGTTTGACCTTTTTACTTTATAAGGTTGTTAATGTCTAATGAAAATAAAAAATAATAGCTGAAAACTCATTATTTTTACATTGCACATTATTAAGAATTTCTAAATTTATATAAGGATATTTTTTAAAAACGAGCCTCTAAAATGAGTTGCATGGTTTTACCACAATTAAGGAATGGTAACATTTAACATTAAAACTTGAAAACAGCATTTGTGTGTGTTGCAGCAGAAGTCTTGAATTGGGTAATATTGAGGTTAAATCTTTGAGTTTGACTACTTTGGCATTTAAGAACACTTAAGCACTTTGCAAGCTTTAAATCACTATGTAAATGTCAACAATTATTGATAAAGGGCAACTGAGATGATTTATCCCCTTATAAATAATAGTTAATATTAGCTAAAACTGACTGCAAATAGGGAAAATGATTTTTTTTATCCTCTAGCTACATTTTATACTTATAAATGGAGAATCTTATTTCCTAAAATTACCAGTTATAAACAGTAAGAATTTAATTCACCTTGGGCAGCTAGGTGGCACAGTCAATAGAGCCCTGGATCTAGAGTTAGATCTGCCACTGTGGACTGATGCTAGTTTAGTTAATGATGCATTGGGATAGTTGGATTCTTTGAACAAAATTGTGCTGTTGGCCTGGTACAATAACACAGAAATATGAAGAATCTGTGACTCTTGAGTTTCTTACTATTACAGTAAATGGATTTTATAATTTTGTGGCCAATTTTCAGAGGTGGGATTCTAGGGTTACCAGTAGGAAGAACATACACTGAATGTTTATTCTATGCATAGACTGTGTATTGTAATAGAACCTCATAGTGGAAAATTATTACTGAATAATATAAGAGTAAAATATTGTCTTTTTGGAGACAAGCTAGTGTAGTAAAAAGAATCCTGGGTTTGGAATCAGATGACCTGGGTTGGAATTCTAAACTTCCATTTTTACCTGTTTAAACTTAGGCAAGTACTTCAGTACCACTTCTCAGTTTCCTTATTTGTAAAATGAGGTTGGTTTAGATCAGTGTTGTCAAACTCAAATAGAAACAGGGATCACTAATCTGTTCATAAGGATTCCTGTAGGCCATGTGCTGGCATGGTTTTAAAATGTAATATCTGTTTTATTGTATTTTTATGTATTTTGCTAAATATTTCCCAATTATATTTTAATCTGGTTTGGGCTGCTTTGATTGTGTTATAGGCTGCATGTGGCCCTCATGTGAGAAACACAAGGTCAAGTCAGGACTTCTTAAACTTTTCCCACTCTCAACCCCTTTAGCACTTCTTAAACCGTGGGACATGATCCCATATAAGGGGTGACCCACAGTTTAAGAAGCACTGGATGACCTGTAGCTATAAAATCATGATTTTTTGGTAATATGATACAAACAATGGTACTGTCCCTAAATGGTATAATGATACTATTTCAGATTTAAAAATGAAATCTAACAGTTGTAGCTTTTGTATAGAAATTGGCTTATTGGATTCTTCTTAACCTGACATCAGAATGTCCTTAAATAGAAATTAAGCCTTGACTCCCTGATATCAGCATAACTTGTAAAAAGAATTAGTAGCCTGTTTTTGAATTGAGCCTGTTTTTTTGGATATCCTTTTTTCCACAGAGGGTTTTTAGATCTCACAGTCTCTTTGGATAGGTGTAGTTCTCTACACCTATCCAAATAAGATAATAAGGGAATAAATAAGGGAATCTAATTTGAATATTCTTACTTTTATTTTCTAATACCATAAATGTTAAATACTGTGCTTTAAATAATTATGTTTACTGTCTGGCAGAGAGCTGAATTCTAAGTCCCCTTCCCCAGTAATAGGGAAGCTTGGGAATAATTTCCATTACATGATGTGGGTTGTCTGAAAGCCACAGATTCATCTCTATTTTCATCCGTAACCTTGCTCTCATCTCATCTTTTTTCCTTTTTTTTCATGTCAGTATTGTTTGTTACTTTCAAGATCTAGAAGGATTAGAATGCAGTAAACTATTTGCTATGATGTACCTGTTTAACCTGGTGTTAAACTATGATGTACCTGAATAACCTTGGTCATTATCTAGACCAAGGGTGGAGAACCTGTGACCTCAAGGCCACATGTAGCCTTCTAGTTCCTCAGATGGGGCCTTTTGACTGAGTCCAAGTCTTATAGAACAAATCCTTTTATTGAGGGGATTTGTTCTGTGAAGTTTGGATTCAGTCAACGGGTCACACTTGAGAACCTAGAGGGCTACATGTGGCCTTGAGACCACAGGTTTCCCACCCCTGATCTAGATTAAGGTAAAAATATACTAGCCTGTTTTTTTTCCCCTTTAGAATGATCAAAAATAACTTTAAAGTTATAATGTGGAGACATATATTGTATTTTCTTATATTTAACAATAGTCATTTGAATTGATTTTGTTATGCTTGGAAATACAGATTAGATAATGTAGAATGTAAGTTCCTTGAAGGGAGGAATTTTTGTGTTTGTGTCACTTGCACCTAGCACAGTTACTTAACTCCCTAAGTGTTTTTAAAATGTTTGTCAGTTGAATTAATTTTGCATTAATATATGTGTATTTTGCAGTATAAGGAAGGGGTAGAATCCTTTTGGCTCTCTTACACCTACTTTGTTGCTGTTGCCTCTTCACTTAGCTTTAAACATTTAAAGTCGAACCTATAGAGAAGAGCAGAGAATATCACTATACGTACTCTCTTTTATTATCACTATATCCTACCTTTTATTTATTTTGTTAAATATTTAATGTAATTTTAATTAAATTTAATTTAATCCTCTCCCATTAAATATAAGATGATTTGAATTTACAAAAGACATAATTTGGAAGACTGTTATTTGTATAAAGTATTTACCATTCTCTTCAAGACTTTATATATTCAAGAATAGCTAGTGATTTAAAGTACATTTTGATTGATAAAAGATGTGTTATGTATGGTTCACTTGTATAATTTATTAGAATTGTAAATTCCTTATGGTTAATAGTATATTATTCTTTCCTCAGTACCTACCCAATGCCTTGTATATGATTTAGAGTTGTAAAGACTTGAAAGGAATAATCCCCAAAGTAGGGGGTGTGTATGTGTGTGTCTGTGTTTCTGTTTGTGTCTCTGTGTAAAAGTAACATATTTCATTGGGATGTGCAGAGCAGATATTACAGTTGCAAGCAGGACTGCCATTCAATCCACTTGTAGCCATCACCTGCCACTTTTGTTCCCTTTCACCTGTTGGCTTCCACTGCAGTCAGTGGCACATGCTTCTTCCCAGGCAAAAAGATGTGCATGCAAACATTCTCCACCTGGTATCAGACATGCCCTGTCCTTCCTTCACCTTTGCCATAGCAACAGGACATACCTCTCTTAAATCCCCTAACCCAGGCAAAAAAAAAAAGTTTTTTTTTTTTTGATACTGTTAATAAAATAGTGTTCCATTTTAATTGCTAGTTTTGTATACTTTTATAATCTACATAACAGTAGTAATGTATAATATAGAAATAAATATATATTAGTACATATGACTAAAAACGTTTGGAGACAGCTGCTTTAGAGGTCATCTGTGTTTATTGTACTGGTAAACAAACCCTTCTTAACCAGCTTATCCATAGTACTTCTTACCAGTCAAGCATCTTAGTGTAGCATGGTACTGAGCAATTTTTCCTCAATCTCAGATTAAAGAACCATTCGCTTGAGTACTACTCTCAGTGTGAAAGCAAAAGTGACACTTTATACCTCTTAGCTTGGGAATGTCATGTGGAAATATATATAAACCATTCCCAGGAATTATTTTCATTATCATTTAAAAGCTTATATTTAGGGGCATTTAGGTCGTGTGGTGTGTGTGGATAGACCACTGGCTCTAGAGTTCAAATGTGGCCTCCGACACCTACTAGCTCTGTGACCCTGGGCAAGTCATTTAAACTCTAATTCCTCGCCCCTCCCCCCCCCCAAAAGCTTATTTTCAAGAAATAGTTACTACTCCCAGGTGCTGATTGTGTGCAAAAACAAAAACAAACAACTAAACCCAACACTGTGGTTCTTAAGGTGGATAATTCAGAGTTCCTGGCCTCAAAGAATTTTCAATTTAGTGAGAAAGACAAAGTCTGTCTATAAAAACTATAATCAAGGTAAAACATAAGTAAATAAGAGGTGTACAGAGTGTTATGAGAGTTCCGAGGAAAGAGAGAATTTCCAGAATTAGAGGAATCAGGGTAGATTTCATGGATGAAATGGCACTTATTTGAGTAGGGCCTTGAAAAGTGGATAGGATTTCAATAGGAATGTAGTGGGTGGGTGCTGAGCTGTTTCCAGGGAAACAACACAAAACAAAGACGTAAAGTTAGGCCAAATGTATATACGTGTTCATATGTTGATGAATTGTTCATTTTGGTTGGAACCTCTGGCACTGGGAAAAAATATGATAAAGTTGCAAAGTTCGCAAAGTCAGTTTGTGGAAGGTCTTTGGATCATAGATTTAGGGTTGGAACTCATTGTGGAGGTTATCTTGTTTAGGACCCCATTTTACAGAAAAGTAACGTTCAGACATGTCCCAGCTCATACAGGTAAATAGCAGAGCTAGAATTTGAAGTTAACTTCTTGGTCCAAATCCAAGACTCTTTTGTCCCTCATAATGCTGTGAAACCCTTGGCATTCTTTGGATCACCATTTCAAGCCTGCTTGAGTGCTACCAAAAACCACTGGGGGAAGTCACACAACCATTTTTCATAGGATAGATCTTAGATAGGATTTAGAGCTGAAAGAGACTTTAGAAATCATCTGGTTTGATTTCTTCATTCTTCAGAAGAGAAATCCATAGAGGTGCCCCTTGTGCCTTGTTTGAAGTCATTCAGGTAGTAAGTCATAGATCATAGGTGGAAAGGAGGTATTCTCTCTCCAGAACCTGTGGATTTTCTCATTATACCAGTTTCTGTACTGTTTATAGCTGAATGATACTGTATTTGAGTGATTTTTGCTATTGACTATTATTAGAGAGTCAATCTTAAATTGCGCCCAAATGGCGATTCCTTGTCTATTATGTAATCAAGAACAAAAGGAAAGGTTATTTAGAACTATTGGGTAGGGCAAATAATGTGTTGATTTTCAAGTATTTTTGTGTTGGTACAATAAATGAGGATTATGAGGCAGCCTAAAACTATTTGAAACTTAATGAATGACATTGTAGTCAAGTGAAGATACTTTTGACCTAAATTTCACAACAAGGTTTGTAGTTGAATTAAATGAGTTTAATTTCTGTATTCTATTGCACTGAAATGCCTCAAATAATGAAAGCAGTATCTAATATGGCATTATCTAAATGTTGTTGCCTTTACTCCTTCTTAACATTTGTGAAATGGTAAATATCCCCTAAAATGTGAAACATGACAGTTTCAGGAAATAGTCTAGGTTTTTCTCTGTCAAGTTAGACAAATTTTGGGATAGAAATAAAGGTACATTGATACATTTTGTAATGAAAGAGAAAACTGAACTCATGCTTTCAGGAGGGGATATGGTATGAATTTTATATAGAAGTTTGTTCAGGGTTTGCAATTGAGACCATAAGGGTTTTTAATGCAAATTTTTGCATATAGAATTTACATGGGAAGCCTTAAACATGTAAACATACCTTTTGTAGATTAATTAAAATGTGTTTAGATATGGTTATGATTAATGAAATACAAATTCATTTTTAAAGTATCTCTGACTTCTTATTAGTAACTTTTTATCATTTTATATACTCAAAAGATACTAATAATTATTCTACTATTGTATGGGAGTCCATGGTATATTTTAACAGCAAGAAGAGGAGCTTACCAGATTTGCTCCTAGCCATTTCCCCCTTTTTGATGGGATTTATTAATATTTCTGGGATTATGGGAAATTTACCTATTTGTGACTAAAAACTAATGTAATTTTGTTCAAGTATTCACATAGATGAATGTGTGGGCATGTATTTCATTTTCCCTGGGCATCTCTTTCAAAAATTAAGTTACATGTGTTTTTCCCATTGCCATAGCACTTAGAGATCCCCTCATGTGAGTCAGGCCAAATGTAAGCCCCCTCTTACCTCTGATATAGGCTAATTACTATGTTAGTTTACTTTTCATCACCAGGCTATTTTTTAGCACCTCATATAGACTATCACATTTTAACTGTTTTAAAAAAAGGCTGCTCTTGCTATTAAAGGTACCCCTGGCAACTGAAAAGCTTGAGATTTCATTTTATTGGCAATTGCTACCCTTCCCAATAAATTGATTATATTCAAAAAAAAAAAAAAATTAAGTTACAGATGAGCTGCTAATCTTCATTACAGGAGGTAATTTCTATACCAGAAGTTGCTTTTACTAGTAAAAATCACAGCACCCTCTGACCTTCAAATAAGATAACACATATATTCACATACCTTTCTTCATACATCCTCAAAATTTGGAAAGAATTCTATGTGTAATGAAAAATTGAAAAATGTCTTTTAATTAAACTCTTGCCTCATTGCTCCTTTGATTTTTGTTATAACAACTATTATACGTATTTCCTTTAATATGTTTCCATGTGCTCCAGTATTTCATTATAAGTGATAAATCCATAAGGAATTTTCCTTATCAGTATTGAATAATTACTAGCCATGGAGAACTTGAAATCAGTGAGTCTGAGCTAGAATCTAGGCCCATAGACTTGGGCCGAAGTGATGGCTGGGCGAATTATTTCATGTCTTCGAACTTCCATTTCCTTGTCTATAAACTGAGACTAATAATCCTGGCACCCATCTACCTCAGAGGGTTGTGAGTAACATAGCTTTATAAACCTTAAAGTCATGTACATAGAAACTCATGCTGCGGTCATGAAATGAAAAATAAAATATAACTATGGCTTCCAGGAGCAATCTTCTTTAAAGTTTTTAATTTTTTTGGTCCAAAATCCATAGGGATTATTTACACATGAAATAGCTCTAACTTTACCCCAGCCTTTGAGTTATTTCTTGGAGTTAGTCCTGGATCATGTCTTACGTTGAATATAGACAAGGAACTAAAAGAGAAATGATAGTTGCCTTACCATATTTGTAAGAATCAAATTCCATAATATACATTAAGCTTTTTGTAATTATAATAGATGAGACCTATAATTAATGATTAAAATCATTAAGTTATTTAAAATAATTTAAGGTATTTATTTTGTTACATGGAAAACTAACAACAACTTTTCAATTAAAAATAGTTTTGCCTGTGGTTGGACATTGTCAGAATTATCTAAAACAAAGTGAGCTCCTAGGAAATAAGTTACTTTTTGTATCTCATCTGTTTTTGCTTATTAAGCAAGATTTACCCATTCGGGTAGTCCTGTTTTTGGTATTACAAATCCTTTCTCAACAATTGATTGCTGCCTGTAATGATTGATACTGCTAACTTGAAGAACCTGCCTAAACTGTGGACTGAAATCCAAGTTAGGAATTTTGTGATTTTTTTTTTTTATCCACCCTTAGAAGCATGAATGCAGGTCAAATAATGTCTTGAATCATTTTGGAACTTAGTCAACATGGGCTTGTGAGATTAAACAGTTGTAGGATCTGACTTACTGATGAATAGTTTTGATGCATTTCCACCTCTTTTATCTTTTCTATATTGGTACATCCTGTACGGTTGATGTTAAAAATTTGTCCATTTGGAATTTACTGTAAAGAGTAGTGTAATGAGAGAAAGCTAGGTGTTACAGTGGATAGAATGCTGAACCTGTAGTCAGGAAGAGCTGAGTTCACATATGGCCTCCGATAACTTGCTAGTTGTGTGATACTGTGTACTTAGCTGATATCTATCTCAGGAAAATTGTAAAATTTTGGGTAATAGTAACACCCACTTCTAAGGGTTTTTGTGAGGATCAAATGAGATAATATGTATAGAAGTGCTTTGCAAACCTTAAAACTATAGATGCTAATTGTTGCTGCTGTTATTATAATATGAATGCAGTAGAAAGAATGTTCTATTTGGAGTTTATCGCTGTTGTTGCTGTTCAGTTGTGTCCAGCTTTTTGTGGACCATAGCATGCCAGTACTGTCTATGGAATTTTCTTGGCAAAGGTACTGGAGTGGTTTGCCCATTTCCTTCTCCAGTTGATTAAGAGGTAAGTAATTTGCCCAGTATTACACAGCTAGTAAGTGTCTGAGGTCAAATTTGAACTCAGATCTTCTGACTT
Organism: Notamacropus eugenii; assembly: GCF_028372415.1. Classification (NCBI taxonomy): domain Eukaryota; kingdom Metazoa; phylum Chordata; class Mammalia; order Diprotodontia; family Macropodidae; genus Notamacropus; species Notamacropus eugenii. The sequence continues at coordinate 622,597,043 of NC_092872.1, forward strand.
CCAGACCCAGCTCTCTATCCGCTGAGCCACCTAGCTTCCTATTTGGGGTTTAGAGGACGTGTATTCTCATTCTGGCTTTGTCACCTATTCTCACTGTGATGTTGGTCAAATCACTCTATTTCTTTTAATCTCAGTTTCCTCATTTGTAAAATGAAAATGTTGGAACTTTGAGATTCCTTTCACTTCTAAATCTCCCAACATTATAATCTCACAATAAATGACAAACTATTGGGAATGACAGGTAACTGAGCACATGATTCATGAAATTTATAGGAATAAATAACTTGAGGTCCAACTTTTGATTTTGCTGAGTGTGAAAATGGTTTGTTTAGAATGGTACCATATGTGAAAGTGACTTTCCTCATAAGCTTTTATGAAAATTTCTTTTCCTCTACAGGATCTGAAAAGCTGGAAAGGACCTTAGGAGCTTAATAAGTTCTATCTAGGTGGTAAAAAATAATCATGCAACTTTTTTATACAATTGTTAAAACAAAAAATTGGTCCAAAAAATGTGTTACTGTCATCAGTAGTTATAGTGTGTGGTAATCTTTTGAGTTGTTAACCTCATTTTTTTCCACATTAGACAAGTGAAGGCAGAGGTTATATAGTTAGCATAGTTATTTGTGTACCATTGGCAAAATTGAGATGAAAATTGCCGGCTCATTACTATCTAGTCTGTTGTTTTGCCTTTTGAGCCATGTATCTTCTCAGTGTACAAACATAAGCATTTTTATTGACATAAATTTTTTTTAAATTGAAATTCATTTGAGTTGCTTATGGGTAACAGAAACAGAATGTGATTCTCTCTATTTGTGTATAATAAAATAGATGACACAACTTTTTTGTTGTTAACATGCTAATATGGTAGATGGGCAGAAGGCATTTGCTCCCAGTCTGGAAATTCTGTTCCTGTTTTAATTTCTTTCAGTAGTTTACCATTTTAAAGAAATAAAAAAAAACAAATCTTTACCTTCAGTAGCCATGTAATCTTTCTCCTTCTGTAACTGGGATTTCACACTGTGTCACAGAATATGAGTTGGAAGGGATGTCAGAGGCTGTCTAATCCAGTTTGTATCTAAGAATCCCTCTACAATTTCCCTGACAAGTAAGCAAGTAAGCCTTTACTTTAAGACCTTTAATGGAGGTTGGTGGGGGGAGAGGGGGGTTGGAGGGTGGTAGAAGCTCTCCCAAGGGAATGGATTGCTTCTTGTGGCATTCCATTATGTTTTGGATAACTTATTATAAATGAATATTTTTGCTTGTATCAATGTGAATTTGCTTCTTTGCAATTTCTACCCATTACTTCTAGTCTTTCTGTTCTCTGGAGCCAAGCGAAAAAGAGTCTCCTGCTCTCTTTCACTTTGCTGCCTTTTAAAAACTTGGGAATATCACCAGTTTCTTCAGCCAATCTTCCTAAAACATAATGAGTCTCTTTACTTCCAGGTCTCCAGTCTCTGGATCATGTTTTAATTTTCTAACTCATATGTAACGCTCAGAACCAAAATAAGTTATTAATTGGAAAACATAGGTGCTGTATCTGTCTTTTTCCATGAAAATTCTATTAAAATACCTCATCATAGTAAGGAAGCAACCCTGAGTTATCAAAACCTTTGTCTGTGGAGTATAACTGTCACTTTAGAAATCTTTATGTATTCATGACTCATGATGGATTGTATGCCTGTATTCCCAAGACTAATTTAGCCAGAAGTATTAAGGCGTATGGACAGAGATAGTTACTTATTTGTAAATGTCTCAGTTGTAAATCTCTCCTCTTTTTCTGTAACTGCTATTAAATAGGCACAGTGAAATAACTGGTTTGCAAAAATGTCGCTTTATAAAATCCTCTGTCCTAGCAGTTTCAGAACTGGTTGCTTCTACAGGACTATTTAGGGGACACATTGTATGTTACCTATAGCTGTGGAAACCACTTTTTCTTTGAGATAAGATGAAGCTATTTAAAATTGGTAGTTTATATTTTGGATGACCCAATCTCAATTTAAATAAAGTTATTTCTTCTGTTGTGTAATTTGTAGACATGCAAATGAGGGTAAAGAAGATCAAAATATGTGAGTAAAGCTATGAACTTTTCTTAGGGAAGGTGCTATATAAATCTATGCTGGTGGTTGGAGATTGTAGAATTAGTATGTATTTTTCCAAGATAGCAAAAATCATATTAGTTATAATTTGTGAATTGCTATAGATTGATAAGGAAATGAGTTTACTGTTTATTATCTTTGAAGCTTTTGTAAAAGAGTATATGTTTAAAAATAAATTTTATCTTTTGTAGTTCTATATATTTATGTCCTTTCCCACATGTAAAGCTTTTTATACATCCTAAATTGTCACATCCTCTTGTTATTCAGTCATGTCTGACTCTTGTGACCCCATGGAGGATATCATGCCAATCCCATCCATGAGATTTTTTGGCAAAGATACAGGAGTAGCTTGCCATTTCTTTCTCCAGAAAATTAAGGCAAACAGAAGTTAAGTGATAAAGGTCTGAGGCTGGATTTTAACTCAGGTCTTCATGACTTGAGGCCCAGCATTCTTTCCACTGAGCCACCTTGCTGCCACCTTATAGACATTAAGGAAACACAAAAATCTGAGAAAACATCAGCGGTGATTTTGCACTTAGTTATGGTAAGAGTTCAGTACAGCAAGTACCTGCTTAGGTGCTGAGGCACTGTGCTAGGAACTGGGAATACAAAGACAAAATGAAATAAGCCCTGACATCAAGAAACTTACATTTTGTTTGGAGAAAAACTCTGTGGTGTGTGTGTGTGTGTGTGTGTGTGTGTGTGTGTGTGTGTGTGTGTGTGTGTGTGTGTGTGTTTTTACATAACACACGTGTAAACAAAATTATTCAAAGTAATTTCCAGAAGGGGTTACATGTATGATCTAAAGAGAAGTTTGTAAAAAATTGAGCAGGGGTTCCAAAGGCCAGGAAAGAACAGGATAGGGACAATTACCAATTAGATCATTTTAATTTTGTTTCTTGTTTATGTTGTCTATTTATTCTAGTTTTAAATCTTTTGTTGGATTAATGATCACACCAAGTTCAAAATCACTTATTTCTTGTACAAAGATTTATAGAAATACTAGGTAAACAAAATTCCAAATTTGATTTGGTACTACTGTGAAATGAGTTGATAAATTTAAATTGTTTTTAGGATATCAGCTTAGATAAGCACAAAAATGTCAGCTCAATTGAATGGTACTTTTAAGAAAAGTAACCAACTAGAATTATTCTCCCAATTTTAGATGATGAAGCTGAGGAAGCAGAGTGTTTAGAGATTATTATTTTGTGCCTAATCAGTTTTGCAACATGTGTTTAAACATTTAGGTATCAGTGGCAACTTATCACCAACTTGTTCTGTACCCGCTTTTGAAACTAGTTGGACTTTTAAAAAAATTAATAGCATTATTTCATATAAAATATAGATCTTTCCCTCTTTCATTTTCTTCATCATATATAACATTCTTATGACAAAGCATCATGTTTGGTTGATGATTCTAACAGTATATTTTCTAAATATGATCTCCACATTTTTTTTGTAACTTTTGAGGATTCATATTCATGTTTTCCTTTTAATTTTTGTGGTATAACATCCTTTATTAGAAGACACACTGATTGTTAAAGGTCTTGAAGATTAAACTACAGAATAACTTAAAATATCAGGTGTACATTGAGAAAGTTTATTATAAGACTGCATAATGAAATGTTTCATTTTGCTATAGAAATTACTAGCAGATATTTCTGATTTTATGTAAATATTAATGACAATTCTCCCTTAGATATTAAAATAATTTATCTAGATTTTATGCAGTATTATAATATCATTTCTTGAACCTAAAGTTGTATTTTCAATTGAGTTGATTGTATGTCATACACAAGTTTGAAATTGGTTTATGAATTAAAAAAACAGTGAGTAAAATGTTCGCTATATTCCTATCAGTCTCTGTTTTTATATTTGTCAAGTAATGGTAATAATAAATCATATTACATATGTAAATGTTAAAGTAAAAGCATTGTTTTGGAATTGGACTGTAGGAAACAGTGTACATCTTTTTGTATTGTATTTCAGTTATTAAGCATTTTTTCCCTCCTACTCAGGCCCTCCAGTTGGAAAGAAAAAGCAATAAAACTAACAAACATGCAGAGTCAAAACAGATTTCCACATTGTCCATATTCAAATATATATTTCTCATTTGGCATCTTGAATCTATGACTTCTCTGTCCAGGAGATGGCTAGTATAGATTATCATCAGACTTCTGGAATCCTGATTGGTCATTACATTGATCAGAGAACTTAAGTCTTACAAAATTGTCTATCTTTACACTGTTGCTGTTGTATACATTCTCCTGATTATGCTCACTTCATAATACATCAACTCGTATGAATCTTACACGGTTTCTCTGAACTCATCTCTTTTATCATTTCTTATGGCATAATAGTACTCCATTATCATACGATACATAATAATTCATGCACAGTGCAGTAATTTGTTCAGCAATTCCCCAATTGATAGAAACTCTCTTAGTTTTTGGTTCTTTGCCATTACAAAAAGAGCTGCTAAAAAGAGTATTTATAATACTTTTGTATTTAGGGGTTATTTCGCTTTCTCTTTGGTTTCTTTGTGATATAAACCTGTTATCGATGGGTTGGAGAATATGCACAATTCAGTTTTCTGGGCACAGTTTCAAATTGTTTTGCAGAATGGTTCTTCTAATTTACAGTTTCACCATTAATATATTAATGTGCCTGTTTTCCTTCAGCCTTTTCAACAATTCTGATTTTGCTCCTTTATTATCTTTGCCAGTCTGATGGATGTAGGTTCACTAGTTCACTACTTTGCATTTTTCTAATTATTAGTGTCTTGGTACATTTTTTAAAAAATATACTTAGTTTAGATGTTTTCCCTTGAGAAATGCTGGACAATGTATTGTCAATAGTTTTTTTTAAAAAATAAATTCATATCAGTATTATTAGAGTTATAATATTAACCTTCATATTTGCTAAATCCAAGAGAAGGTTTATGGCAGTATTTGGGATTATCTAGAAAAAAAAATGTAGATGCAGTCAAACCCACAAATCTATAGAGTGATATGTACATACATACATACATGTGAATTCCATAATTCTGAGCAAAATTCAAGTAAATATCATTGTTATCAATCTCTTTTGTTGATGAGAATCCTGCCTCCAGAGAAAAATTAATAATTATATGAAAAGTAATTAAAATAAATTTGTTTTATCCTCTCCACTATCTTATACCCATCAAATGAGGGGCTTGTTCTACTGTCCTAAGTTTTGCTTCATACTTAAGTGGAATATGAAAGGAAATTTTACTACAGAAAGTTTCAGAGCCTTAGTCTTAACCTTTTACAAAGGAAAAAGAACAGCTGAGGCCAAATTCATGCAACTTGATCCAGTTAAAAAATTTTTTAATTGTACTGTATCAAATTAATAGTTTCATCTATTTTGTCCCTTATTATCAAAACTTAGACAATATATACTCTATTTTATGATTCCTTTGGATACTAGAAGGTAAGGGTAAAGCTTACTGCAGATATCAAGACTTAGTGAACTTTCATCATTTACATATAATGACTTTATTTAAAGATATTTGTACATTTTTGAAGAAAGGAGTTAGATAGAAAAGGGAACTATTTTTTAAGTTCTCCTTTTTGAAAAGTAAGGTGCCCTAATCACAGGTCTTCTGTTTTATACTAGAATTACTGGAATTTTGTATTAATTTCTCACCAGCTAAGTAGAGGGAGCTAAAAACCTTGAGGTCTTAGATTGTCATGAAAAAAAAAACAAAAAACTTAAATGTTTCTGAAGGTTGTGGATAAGGTCATTTTATAAGAGCAACCGAAAAAAAAAACAACCCAAGTTTAGAAAAAATGTATTTTTTTTTTATTTAACTTTTAACATTTATTTTCACAAAGTTTTGGGTTACAAATTTTCTCCCCTTTTCTCCCCTCCCCCCCCAAACCCAAGCATTCTAATTGCCCCTGTGACCAATCTGCTCTCTCTTCTATCCTCCCTCTCTGCCCTTGTCTCTGTCTTCTCTTTTGTCCTGTAGGGCCAGATAGCTTTCTTTACCCCTTAACCTGTATTTCTTATTTCCTAGTGGTAAGAACATTACAGTTGATCCTAACACTTTGAGTTCCAACTTCTTTAGCTCCCTCCCTCTCCACCCCTTCCCTTTGGAGGACAAGCAATTCAATATAGGCCAAATCTGTGTAGTTTTGCAAATGATTTCCATACTAGTTGTGTTGTATAGGACTAACTATATTTCCCTCCATCCTATCCTGTCCCCCATTACTTCTATTCTCTTATGATCCTTTCCCTCCCCATGAGTGTCGACCTCGAATTGCATTCTCCTCCCCATGCCCTCCCCTCTATCCTCCCCCCCCACCCTGCTTGTGCCCTTGTCCCCCACTCTCCTGTATTGTGAGATAGATTTTCCTATCACAATGAGTGTGCATTTTGTTCTTTCCTTTAGTGGAATGTGATGAGAGTTGACCTCATGATTTTCTTTCACCACCCCTCTTTATCCCTCCACTAATAAGTCCTTGCTTGCCTCTTTTATGAGAGATAATTTGCCCCATTCAATTCTCCCTTTCTCCTCCCAATATTTCTCTCTCACTGCTTGATTTCATTTTTTTTTTTAAGATATGATCCCATCCTCTTCAATTCACTCTGTGCACTCTGTCTCTATGTATGTGTGCGTGTGTGCATGTGTGTGTGTGTGTACTCCCACCCAGTACCCAGATACTGAAATGTTTCAAGAGTTACAAATATTGTCTTTCCATGTAGGAATGTAAACAGTTCAACTTTAGTAAGTCCCTTATGACTTCTCTTTGCTGTTCACCTTTTCATGGTTCTCTTCATTCTTGTGTTTGAAAGTCAAATTTTCTTTTCAGCTCTGGTCTTTTCATCAAGAAAACCTGAAAATCCTCCATTTCATTGAAAGACCATTTTTTCTCCTGAAGTATTATACTCAGTTTTGCTGGGTAGGTGATTCTTGGTTTTAGTCCTAGTTCCTTTGACTTCTGGAATATCCTATTCCATTCCCTTCGATCCCTTAATGTAGAGGGTGCTAGATCTTGTGTTATCCTGATTGTATTTCCACAATACTTGAATTCTTTCTTTCTAGCTGCTTGCAATATTTTCTCCTTGACCTGGGAACTCTGGAATTTGGCCACAATGTTCCTAGGAGTTTCTCTTTTTGGATCTTTTTCATGCGGTGTTCTGTGGATTCCTTGAATATTTATTTTGCCCTCTGGTTCTAGAATCTCAGGGCAGTTTTCCTTGATAATTTCATGGAAGATGATGTCTAGGCTCTTCTTTTGATCATGGTTTTCAGGTAGTCCCAGAATTTTTAAATTGTCTCTCCTGAATCTATTTTCCAGGTCAGTTGTTTTTCCAATAAGATATTTCACATTATCTTCCATTTTTCCAATCTTCTCGCTATGTTTTGTGATATCATGCTTTCTCGCAAAGTCCTTAGCGTCCATCTGTGCCATTCTAGTTTTGAAAGAACTCTTTTCTTCAGTGAGCTTTTGAATCTCCTTTTCCATTTGGCTAATTCTACTTTTGAAAGCATTCTTCTCCTCATTGGCTTTTTGAACCTCTTTTGCCAATTGAGTTAGGCTAGTTTTCAAGGTGTTAATTTCTTCACCATTTTTTTGGGTCTCCTTTAGCAGGGAGCTGATCTGCTTTTCATGCTTCTCTTTCATCCCTCTCATTTCTCTTCCCAGTTTTTCCTCCACCTCTCTAACTTGATTTTCAAAATTCTTTTTGAGCTCTTCCATGGCCTGAGCCCATTGGGTGGGCTGGGACACAGAAGCCTTGATTTCTGTGTCTTTGTCTGATGGTAAGCATTGTTCTTCCTCATCAGAAAGGAAGGGAGGAAATGTCTGTTCTCCCAGAAAGTAGCCATCAATAGTTTTATTTCTTTTCCCTTTTCTGGGCATTCTCCCCAGCCAGTGACTTGACCTCTGAATATTCTCCTCACACCCACCTCGCCTCCTGGTCCTCCCAGCCAGCGTTTGGGGACTGGGATTCAAATGCTGCTTCCAGCCTTAGGGCTTTTGGCGGGGGCAGGGCTGCTATTCAGTGTGAGAATTAAGTTCAGATGGTCAGGTCGGGGCAGGGCCGCCTCTCAGGCTCAGTTCCCTCAGGGGGTTTATGCACAGACCTTCCACAATGGATCCAGGCTCCTGCCCGCTTGGGGAGTCCCTGTCTGCAACCGCCTCTCAGCTTCTATCTCCCGGGCAGGGCCCGAGCCATGGGGGCACCCCACTACCCTCTCGACCCGCCAAAGAGACTCTCTCACCGACCCCTGTCACCTGTGGGTGGAGGGGCTTGTGCTGCTGCTGGAGATCCCGTCCCTGAAGCCTGCTCGGATCTTTTCCTCACGGTGTCGCGGCCGCTGCAGGGCTGCACTCAGCTCCCAGTCCCGGCGCCCAGTCTGCAGCGCAAAGGACCCCCCTCGAGAGGTTTGCAGGTCTCTCTGGAACAGAAATCTCCCTCGCTCCAATATTCCGTGGCCTCTGGGTGCAGAATTCACCGTGAGTTGGTCCCCTCTAGCAGTTCTGTGTGTTGTGGGTTCGGAGCTATGTGTATGTGCGTCTTTCTACTCCGCCATCTTGGCTCCGCCCCCTGAAAAAATGTATTTTTTAACAGGTGATAGAAATATTTATTCAGTTATGACATTATAAAATGACCTCTCTTAAAGTGAAAATCATTTTGTCTACTACTGGACTATGGTATTAAAGGCCACAATTATAAGTAGAATCGAGATCTATTTTTGGAGTTTGCATATTTAGAATAGCACATTGATTACTGATAATCTTAGGGTGTTTAGGAATAAAGAAGAATGCTGTATAACTTTAGAGTAATAGCCCTCACTCTGTCAATTTGTGTACCCTTGTGACTTCCTTCTTCTTTTTCTGATGTTTTTAAAAGGTTTTGTTGATGTTCTTTTTCATAGATTACCATCTCTTATTAAATTTTATTTAAGGTTGATTACAAGAGAATATTTAAGTTTATCATCTTTCCTTTGATGGTTAAACTAATGAAGAATGAAAGCAAATGTGCAATCAATCTTGTATAGGTTTCTCCTGATTTTTACACATTACTCAGACAGGAAGAGCATCGGTGGCCACAGAAGCTTTAGAACAGTAAGAATCTTTCAGTAAAAGCTTTATACATATATTTAAAAGACATTAGCTTGTGTGTTTCAAATCATATTTCTCTATGGAGTATTGCACTGAGAAGAATAAGTGGAGTTTTGAGCCCTTTAGAGTTCATTTTTTATTTGTATGTAAAAGGGCTGAATTTAAGGGATAATGTGAACACTGTAACAACTGAGTAGTTTTTTCTGTAAGAAAGGAGGACAAAGGAAGAAATCTTCTTTACATTCAAGAGACAAGGTAAAAATCATCAGCCTCTATTTTCCTTAAAACTTTTTATTGTTGAGATATCCAGTTCATGTTTTATTTCTTCCTTATTAAAAAGGACAGTCATATATATCTTTCTGTTTTAATTACTCAAAAAGTTTCATTTTCATTTAAGTCAAGGCTATTCTTGATCTAGAAAGAAAACTTCTGTTGATGTATGTTGAGTTTATTATATGCTGATGAAGAAACATACAGATGTCATAAAAGAAACATCCTGTTTTAAAAAGTGATCAATAAATCTCTAAAACATCACATAAAAATTTAAATATGAATGTTTTGCTTGAGTTTTTTAAGAAAATAAAATTTACAGTTTAGCCTAGAAATTGTCAGCAATTCTTTTTCAAATAGTTGATTACCTCTGAAAATACATTTAAATCTGCTGGCTAACCCAGATAAGGTTTGCTGTTATAAAACATTTAATTTTGCTTATTAGAACATGTCATGTCCTGATTGTTATTTGGAATAGTATTAGACTCAGTTAAAGGGCAAAGGTTTTTAGCATAAAAAATTTTTTTCTTTCCAACCTCCAAATCCTAAAACTAACCAAAAAAACCCCAAAGAACTCAACAAAATCTAGCAAAATTACAGAATTTGACATTTGACATTTCAGTGTTTTGACCAGACAAAGGAGTTTTCTTTTTCTTCACAAACTTCAACAAACAAGGACATTTCCACATACAAAGAAGTACAAAAAATTAGGATTGTATATGAAACTCTGAATTTCTCTTACACATAGATTGAGTATTTATTGAAATTAATGATTTGGCATCAGCACTGCCGTGCTCGTCTTTGTTCCTTTCTGTTTCATTGATCCTTTTACTTTCTTTTCCTTTTTCTTCTTTGTTCCTTGTCTCTTCCTTTTTCCCTTCCTCTTCCCATTATTGATCACTACTTTTCTATTTAGTCCTGTTGGGAGAGTTTTCTTCCCCCAAAACCCTCCCCAACCCTCATAAAAACTCTCCCATGTAACAAGTGTAGTCAAGGAGAGTGTCACGCAGTGGGTGTTAATCTGAAAATGTCTGTCTTCCTTTTAATTACAGTTGATCACCTTGGCCAAGAGTTGAGTGAGAAGCATGCCTTTCATCATTAGTCTTATGTGATCGTGATTGGTCATTGCACTGATCAGAGGTCTTTTTTAACAAATGTTTTCTTTTCAGTGTTACAGTTGTATAAATTGTGCTTCTGGTTCTGTTCACTTTACTCTGCACCTTTTTGCATGTCTTCTTGGGCCTCCGTGAATCCATCCCTTTTGTCATTTCTTATGGCACAATAGTGTTCCATTGTGTTAATGTACCATAATTTTTTCAGCCAGCTCCCATAGATAGGCACCCACTTTTTTGCAGTTCTTTGCTATAACAAGTATTATTTTAAGTATTTTTGTAAATATGGGTCTTTTCCCTCTTCCTTTAATCTATTTACTGTCTTTTGGGGCATAATTCCAGATTGTTTTTCCAGAGTGGTTATACCAATTCACATTTCCTCTACCAGAGCATTACTGTGCTTGTCTAAGGGCAGCTAGGTGGTGCAGTGGATAGAGCACAGTGCAGGAGTCAGGAGGACCTGAGTTCAAATCTCACCTCAGACACTTGACACTCACTAGCTGTGTGACCTTGGGCAAGTCACTTTAACCCCAGCTGCCCCATCCTGGGTCATTTCCATATCCTGAGGAATATCTGGTCACTGGGCTCAGATGGCTGTGGAGGAGAAGTGAGGCTGGTGACCTGCACAGCCCTCCCTCCCTCACAACAAAATCAAGTGCAAGTCATGTCATTGTTTCTCTGATGGCATGGTCTTCTTCGGCAACGAAGGACGAACACACTGTGCTTGTCCTCTCATTTTCCCTTCAACAATTGTTTTTTACTTTTTAAAATCATCTTTGTAAATCTGGCAGATAGGAGATGGATCCCCAAAATTGTTTTAATTTTCATTTTACTTAGTGAGTTTTAGCATTTTTCATATGACTATAGATAGCTTGCATTTCTTTTAAAATTAATTTTAATAAAAATAATTTATTTTGAACTTAAGCACAATTTTAAGACATAATATTGCTTATATTTAAGTCAGTTATTTTTAAAGGTTAAAAAATTTTGTCAAAGAAAACTGCTAAAATATTGGCAGCAAGGTGACACAGTGAGTGGATTGAGTGCCGGGCCTTGAGTGAGGAAGCCTCAGACACTAGCTTTGTGACCCTGCGCAACTCGCTTAACCTGTTTGCTTCAGTTTCTCCAACTGTAAAATGGGGATATAGCAACTGCATCACAGGTGGTGGTGGTAGTTTGAACTTCATTCTCAAAGAGGATCATAACACCAGGGAGGTGATGCCATGACATGCACTAAATTGGATTTAAGTGAGGAGGGCTGTGCAAAGTCACTAGCCTCACTTTTTCCTGTTGTAAAGACAAGAAGAGAGAATAATTGTAAAGTGCTTGGCACAGTACCTGACACATGGTATGTACTTTGTAAATGCTTACTACTTTCGCCTTCCTCTTTGATCTCTCTGCACCTAACCTTATGTAATAAATAGACTTTGAGTCTAGGGATTCTTACCTCACTATAAACAGGTATTTGTGCTACGATAAGAATGTTAGAACTAACATTCCTAAGTGATAGAAAATGATGCTTTTGTCTCTGAAATGATTTGCTTCTAAGCAGCAATGGTTGAAATTTGCATATATATATAAGCGCACAGTGAGTCTTGGTCTGTATTTTTAAAGTTGTAATTATATTAGTACATTTCAAAAAGTCTTATGTGATAAGGTTTCGTTTCTGGCTAAGAATAACAGATTCTAGAACTGAGAAATGCCGACAACAGTTTTTAGCTCTTTGGGTTTCATTAGCTAAAATATTTAATAAGTTCTTTGTTGTTGTTTTTTTAAACAAATGAGTAGTTGACATTTTGTTTTATATTTGTTGTACCAAGTATTATTTGCTTGTTTGCTTGTTTCTTTATGATGAGAAATATTTGCAAGATCTTGATATCAGTTAATCCAGACTTTAGTGAATTGGAGGCAGATGCTTTTCATATCCTTTTTGGTGTTAAAAAGGTGTGGTCAAGTTCTTAGAAGCAGGTTGACTGTGTGAGGTTTTATCTCAACCCCTTCCCTTTGTTTTCATTTTTAAAAACAGATGTAGAAAGAAACATAATCATAGAAAAAAGACGTTCTATTATCCTTTTAGGAGTCATGAGTGAAGTTGCCTTTTACAGATATTTCATGTTCTCTCAAGACCCAGAGGAATGGAACTACTTATGAATATATGCATATATAACGCAATAGAACATTATATGATATGATATACAAATATAAATATTTGTCTACAGTCTCATCTCCAAACTATATGTTTCAATCAGGAATCTGTTTGAGAGTAATATTTGATAGCATTTCTTGTCACACCTTGAGTTAAAGATTGCATAAGTAAATCTTCACTGAATTTTGATTTCACCAAGGGGCTTATGAGCTATTTTTAAAACAAAGACTAAAACCTCTTAACCATTTGTGATTTTCTTTTCATAACCTTTTAGTGTTGTTTCTGTAGAGCTTGCCAAAACAGGGGGAAACACCCCCCCAAACCTTGAGTTTCATATATAACATAACAGAACATAATATGATATAATATACAAATATAACAAATATACAAATAACCAGCTTGGTTGGCCCATTATTGTAAATTCTGCCCTCAAGCTCTACATCCACTCCACTCCTGTTGCTATGGAAACACACAGACCATGGGGTTCATCATAAACCTTGAGAAATGTTCACTATGACGGGTTTCAGTAAAGAAACATCTGGATCTCCTATTTATCCCTGTGCAAAGGAAGGCCATCCTTTTTTTTTTTTCTATGATACTTATAGTGTTATATTCTACATAGAAACCTGACTGAACATAGTTTCTTAATGCAATGGATTCTTCTTTTTGGAATCACTCTGGGAAATTCTGATTTCTGTTCATGCTGATGCACTTGAAAATTGACCATGAAAACACTATCTTCAGAGAGCATCAGAATGTGAAATTTAAATATTAGTCATAAATTTTGGCTAAAAGTTGATGTGTATAGGAAGGTCTAATACCTTTCAATAATCTTGGTTGGATTAAGAGAACCTGGCAATATTTCATGGCCCCCAAGAATTTTAGGTGTTGCTTCTTTTTCTTTATTTTAAATTCAGTGGCATTACATTTATTCCCCAGAGCTGAAGAAAAAAAATTCTTTTTCCACTTTGGTCAATGTTTCACAGAATAAATTTTTAAAAAATTATTTAATTAGTGCAGAGGAAGGGAAGGCCTGTAAAAATCATTACAGAACTTTATTTTCTGCCATTCTCTCCCAAAGAAAACCATCATGGTCTCAAACCGAAAAAAGGATAAAGTTGGGCAAATGATACAGGCAAAGGCATCCAAAGTCATGTATACTGAAATGAATGACAGGTACCTCACTGTACTATAAGAATGCTCATCTTCCTTCCCCCTCCACCTCTTGCTTCTTTTTAATTTACAACTGAAGTAAGTAAATGCAGTGTTGTAGGAAGTTCTTTCCCAGAGGGGAGGAGAGTCTCACCAGTGATACAGTAAATCTTCTAATAGACAGTCATTATCTTTGCCAAATTTCTCATTGGGCTGCTACCTGAAGTGGCTGTAGCTGTTCTCTCCTACAGCTTATATGTCTCCAAAGGGACTGCATTTCACATCTCCTTAAATCAGGGGTGGGGAACCTGCGACCTGGAGGCTACATGTGGCCTTCTAGCTGCTCAAAGTGCAGCCCTTTGACTGAATCCAAACTTCACAGAACAAATGTTTGGACACAATCAAAGGGCCTCTCTTGAGGGCCTAGAGAGTCACAGGAGGTCTCCAGGCCTCAGGTTCCCCACCCCTGCAGCCTAAAGGATTACCTTGATAAATAAATAAATCCCCTGTTGTATGAGCATTTACAGTGAACCTGGGTGGGTATCTAGAGAGTACCTTAAATTATAATAGCTTCACATTTATAATTCTTAAATGAGAAAAAAATTTAAGCATAGTAAGTTGAAAAAAAGTTTTAATTTCTCCTGTATTAGCTGATAGTTAATGACACTTTGAGTTTTACAAAGTGCTTGGCATATATTATCCCATTTGAACCTCACATAAAAATTTTAAACTTTTCTCATTTAGCCGCTGAAGAAAGTGAAGCTTATAGAGGTTGAAGAATTTGTTGATAGTTAGACTAAGATACAGTTGCCTCACACCACAGGAAAATGGATAGTAATAGCATGATTCGTTAATGTATTTATCACCTACTAAGCACCTAGTACTACTAGAGTACTATCCTGGGTGCTAGGAATATAAAAACAAAAATGAAATAGTCCTTGTCTTTAAGGAGCTTACCTTTCTATGAGAGAAATAGCACATACACTTCTAAATTGGTACAAAATGGATGCAATATGGGCACGCTAGCATCTGAAGAGGATCTTGGGAATAGGTAGAGAAAGAGACTGAAGGATACCTGACTCGAGTCAAATTGATAAGGCCTTCAAATGCCAAACAGAGAAGTGTATATATTTGAACTTAGAATAATAGGGAGCTAATGGAGCTTTTTTAGCAGGAACAATACAGTTTGACCTGTATTTTAGGAAGATCATTGGTAGCTAATTTGGAGAATGGATTGGAGTGGAAAGAGACTAGAGGCAGGGAGACATCAGGAGACTACTGCAGTCGAGGAATTGGGGCCTGAATTAAGGGTGGGACTTATGTAAGTGGAGAGAAGAAATAGCATGTGAGAAATTATGTGGATCAGCAAGACTTGACAGCTGATTGGATATGTAGGTTGCTGAAGAATTAAAAGTTAGGGATGAAATTAAGGTTGTGAACCTGGCTGACAGGTAGGATGATTGTATTCTCAATATAAGAAGGCAGATTGGAAATAGGTAAGGTTTGGGGTAGGAGAAAATTCAAGATGTCTATGGGATCTCTGATTGGAAATGTCCAGTACACAGTTGGTAATGTAGAGCTGGAGCACAAGAAAAGCAGAGGTAAGAAAGGGCATATATTCCAAGCATAGAGAATAACTTTTCAACCATGGAGGCTGATTGTCAAATTTGGGGACTAGCAGAGAGGCCAAATGTAGACTATATTAATGGACACAATGTCAACTATGGAAAAACAGACTAGTGTTAGCTTATAAAGAAATTTAAATGGTAGTCCAAGGACTTTGTGTTTTCTCCTATAGGCAGTAGGGAAACACTGGAGACAAAAGAAAGCCATAAAGGAGAATTCCACTAGGTATTAATTCCTTGAGAATGAGGATGGTTCTTCTTATGAGTTTGTTACGGCACATGTTTTGAGGTATACATTTGACATTCCATAGGGATTGAATGACTATCTTAATAAATCAGTCTTGATCTGATTACTTGATCTATATCTAAGACCATGAAGATAGTACATTCTTCTTTGAATATCCATAGTTTTTAATGCTCTCTCTCTCCTAAAGTTACTTTGTCAGTCAACAACCATTTATTAAAATACTTTGTATTTTTTAAAAATCAGTGAATATGTTATATAAGTTCCTTGAGGGCATGAACTGTTTATTTTTTTTCCTTTCTCATTTTTGGTCTTTGACAAGAGCCTAGCATTACAAATAGTAGGCACTGATTTTAAGTTAATTTTAAAATAATTCAAAGTTATAGGCGTTAATTGATGGTATTTAACTTTTCCATGATTTCCCAAATTTATTTTTCCAGCCCCTGTCCTAGGAAGTCCGGACCTAAAACTTTCAGCAGCCTTCTGGACATCTCTACCAAGAAGCCCTGTCATCATTTTAAACACAACATGTCTACAACAAAACTTATCATTTGTTTACCTGCTAAGGCCCACCTTCACCATATTTACTGTCTCTGTTGAAATCTCTGCTCTCCTTGTAGTCATACTTCTTTATAACCTCAGAGCCACTCTTGATAATTCTCCCTACCTCAATCAATACCCCATCCATTCAGTTGCCTGCTTTGTCAACTCCACCTCCATAACTTCTTTTGCTTCCATCCTTTTTGTTTTAGAAACAAAGTCACTATCTTCTTTTAGACCAGAGGTTCCCAAACTTATTTGGTCTTCTGCCCCCTTTAAAAAAAAAAATTACTCATCACCCTCTTGGAAGTCTGCTTTCTTTAACCCTTTAACAGTTTTTCTAAATTCTGCATCATTTCAAAAGAATAAAAAAAATGTATCTTTAAAATGATGCATCTTAAATTTAATAATTTATTGTAAATTTGTGGAATTTTTCCTGCGTTGAAATCTTGATGATGCAGTATTGTATCATGTTACCATATAGTGTCGTATTATAAACAAATCATCACATGTACCTATTCCTACCAATGCATGCTGGAGTTCCCAACAATGCACTAGGTGACATGCTCACCTGTCAACACTTGCTTGTTTAGGACCTTTCTGCAAACTTGACCACTGATCAGTTATAATTTGCATTTTGTATGTTTATTTGGAAAATAATGTAATCACTATGATTTTAACAGATGAAACATGTATGAACAGTTTTTCAAAATTATCTTCTCTTTACCTATTCTTCCACTGCCCCCTTATTTAGATTCAAGTCCCCTCAATTGCACCTGAGGTTACTACTATGCCCCCCTGGAACATTCCAGTGCCCCCAGGGAGTAGTATGGCCCACTTTGGGAGCCTCTGTTAGACCTTCTTTGCCTCTTGCCTTGGTTATTCTAATAATCCCTTCATTTGTCTCTTAATTCCTGTTTCCTCAAGATATGTTCTAAACTTCCAAAATAAATTTTCCTAAGGCACCTGAACTGTGAATGTATTCTTTTAATTCTGCTTTTTGTAATTCTGCTATATCTTCTACCAGTAGAATATAAGCTCCTTGAAGGCAGGAACTATTTCATTTTTCTCCCTGGCATATATCGAATGCTTAATGTTTATACGTGTCAGCATTTGTAACAAAAATAAATAATATAGTCACCCGTTTTTCTACTTAGTAATACTAGGGAAGAGAGATCAGTAGTATTAATTTATTGGTTTTGTTAAATTAATTTTATTTTAAATGCAAAAAAAAAAGATTGGAAGAGACAGAATACCAGCATTAATAGGTAGTCTTCAGAGCTACCTTAAGGACAGTACGGTGGGAAATGGTAGGCCATTCGTATTTCAACCATTTATGGATTCCAATTCAGCAAACATTGTGTAAGCATATCTTACGATAAAAGACACTGGTTTTTTGGGGGGATACAGAGATGAAAAGAGACACACCATTTCTACCTTTGAGAAACTTGCAGCAATAGAGTAGATAAAACAAGTACATAAAGGACACTACAATTAAGAATGATTAAAGGTGTGAAAAAATTCAAAAAAAGGAGGAATCGCTTCTGGTTGGGGGATTAAAAAAGGCTTTATGAAGGAAGAGGAAGGTTTTAGTGCATAGAGATATGCAGTGGGAGCCTCTTTTAAGAATGCACAAAGGCTGGTTTTGGTTGGAATGTGGAGTGTAAAAGGGAGATTCTCTAAAACAAGACTGGGAAGGGAGCTTAGAACCAAACGGTAGAGACTTTGGAGTGCTAGCCCAAGAGTTGATGTTATTTATTTAGCGGGGGAGTGATTTGATCAGACCTGTGTATCGACAGTTATTCTGGTAGCAGTGAAGCATGATTTAGAGATGGAGAGCTTAGAGTCCATGAAAAGACTCAAGAAGTCTGTCAACTTGGATGGGAAAAAATTATATTATTATTTACTAACTTCTTACTGAAATTTAGCATTTCCTTCCATCATAAATAATTAAATAACATTTAGAGAGGAGTCTGTAGGCTTCACTGAACTCCCAGAGATGTCCATGACGCAGAAAGAGTTTAAAAACCCTGGCTTAAAGACAGGCAGATAAATTAGGATTTTTTTCAACAGGCCGTACAGGTGAGAAATTTGAGGGTACTGAAATGAAGGGGACAGGGATAGAAATACAAAAGATTAATGGGGGAGATGTTGTGCTTGTAGTCTTTAGAGGACTTGAAAGTTATTTTGTTTTTATAGGTAGGGGAGTCAAAATCACAAGTTTTCAACCTGGAAGACTGATTATGCCATCAATTGAAAAGTGGAAGTTAAGGAGTAGGGGGATTGTTTACAGAGCATGAAGTAGCTGGAAAGGGCATTCTAGTCAAATCCTGCCTCTGACTTTTACTAGGTAAGACTAGATAATCTTGGGCAAAGTTAATTAAGCTTATTTAACTTAAATTTCCTACTGTATAATATGGATAATACTTTAATTATCTGCTCCATAAGGTTATTAAGTTGTATAAATTTTGTAACCAGAAAGTATGTATGTGGCTGTTATTGGAGGTTTCTCTCTTTATATCCCTAAATTTTGGCATTTTGTCTCCTTCATTTGAATGTGAGCTCCTTGAGGGCAGAGTCTTTGTCTTAAACCTGTCTTTGTCTTAAACCTTTCTTTGTATCTTTGTTGCTTAGCACAATGTCTGGTAAAAACAATAAGTGTTTGTTGCCTGAGTGCTACTGATTGTTTCATATATGTTAGTCTTTTGTACCCAACTGGATTATAAATTTCTTGAGGGCAAAGAACCTTGTCCTTTTAAATCTTTTGTCTCTCACCTCAGCTGTACCTATGGTAGCACTTAAATACCTGTTGATTTATTATTGCAGTGGTCTCTGCCTTGAAACATCTTTTGAATACTAATTTATATACTTTGTGCTTCCTGGTTGCCCTTACTTGTACTTCTAGACTGCCCTTTTTGCAGTTATCTGAGGGGACTTTATAGCTCCTTTTATTGAAGAAAATATTCATGATATGATATAGGCATGAGACTTTGAAATATCCATTACAAGCCTTTAACTTCTTTTTTTCTTGCTTCTGAACCATATTTTTTTTTGCCATCTTTCCCTTTGCCTACCTGCCTTTGCAATGATATCACCAAGTATTAAAATTATTATATTAATTTGGAGAGTTTTATAAAGGTCTTTGTAAAAGTTTTCTACAGCAGGAATTGGCATATAAGCTGACATTATCTTAATAGTGGTCTTTTTCACAAATGCTTTGCAATGGCCGTTGTAATATAAGATGACTAAGTGTCCCATAAGATTATATTTCTTGTTGCTTTATGATGCTTGATAAAAAATGAACTCTCTTCCACTAACTTCTTTGCTTGCATCTACAAGGTCTGTGAACCTTTCTTCAATTGAGCTGCAAATTCCTTTGTCTTTTGGTTCCATATCAATATTAGTATTACTCAGGTTTCCCATTTGGCATTTGTAGCACTATTAGTTAATGGTTTTGGGTCATCTTTTTAAAAGTGTTATTCTTGGCCCCCTCAGCAACTTTCTTCTGTTGCTGCTACAGTTGCTGAAGAAGCTAAAAAAGGCTGTGTAAGACCGATGACCATTTTTTACTTTTCTTTATTTTATGGTTGCTAAGACCAAAGAATCCACCTAATAGCCAACCTATTTAGGTGATAATCCTCTCAATACTTAGCTTTACAGCTCTTAAAGTAGATTTAATTGTTGATGGGATAGTACTTGAAGATTTTCCAGCATGGTAGAACCTGCTGGAGCACTTCACTGAACATAGCCTTTGAGAAACTAGGGTCACCTCCCTTACCAAGAGACTTTGTAATTTGCCTCTACTGCTTATTACTCAGATATATTCATAAGCTCACATTGGATTAGTAAGAACATTATGGCAGTTGAAAGTAGGGTGCATAATGACAGACTTTCAAAGGACTTACTATAAAATATGCTAGCCACCTTTCAGATAGAAAGCTTGTGGACTAAGTGCAGATTGAATCATCTTTTCTTCTCTCTTTTTTTGGTCATGGTTAATGATGGAATTTGTTTTGCATGATTATACATATTTGTACTTTGGTGTGGTTTTACTTTGTTTTTTGCCTTCTTGATAAATGGGAGAGGGGAGAAGGGTGAGAAAATTCAGAGTTGAAAATTAAATAAGAAAGTGGGATAAATGACACTTTATAACTTTTAAAAGTTATAATTTTAGAAAAAATCTTGTTTGAATTTTATACATAATTCTTCAAAATTTAAGACCTGCAAGTTTATTAGTGGAGTTGAATCTAGTGATGCAAAGGGTAGCCTATTTATGAGCTAGTAAATGATTTTAAGAGTTTCTGTAATTGAAATTCCCCTCTCTCTTTGTGTACCTACTTGATCATCCTCCTCTGAATTAGCTAGGTTATTCCTTAAGCAACAAGCATACAGTTTCTTATTAGTCCCATACTCTTCTCTTATCATCCGCCCCTTTAATTAATAAAACTTATTTGTTCTATACCCTCATTGGAAGGGAGGAGAAAACCCCTTGTAACAAGTATGCAGTCAAGCAAAATATATTTCCACGTTGGCCATGATAAAAAATGTGGGTGTTGTTTTACTTACCTAGTCCATCATCTCTCAAAATATGGATAGTATTCTTCATCATTGGTCCTCTGAAATCATGGTTGAACACTGAATTTTAATAATAATTCTTAAAAGTTTCAAAGTTGTTTATTTTTTGTATAAATAGCTTTCATGCTTCTACTCAATTTATTCTGCATCAGTTAATACAAGACTTCCATGTTTTTTTGAAATTGCCCCTTTCTTGGAAGATGATGTACCTCTCACAGCTATGAGTAGGAGATATACTCTTAAGTGAACGAGGGATAGAAGTGATTACAAAAAAGAAAATAGATAACTTTGATTAGATGAAACTGAAAAGATTTTATACAAACAAAATCAGCGTACCTTTGCTAAGAACGGAAGTCTAATGGGAAAAAAATCTTAATATCAATTTATCTGATAAGGGTTTGATATCCATGATATATAAACAATTAAACCAAAAGGCATTTCCCGCTGGAAAAGTGGTGAAAGGAGAAGAACAAATGGTTCTCAAAAGAATTGTAAACTATTAAAATCATGGGAAAGAATGCTCCAAATCATGAATAATAAGAAAAATGCAAATTAAAACAACCCTGAGGTTTTTTACTTGACACATTGCAGTTTGGCAAAGATGAAAAAGATGGCAATAGTCAATGTTGGAAGTTTTGTGGAAAGAAAGGAGTGCTGCTGGTACAGTAGTGATGGAGCTGTGAGTTGATATAGCCATTTTGGAAAGCAAACTAGAATTATGCAAATAAAATCATTAAACTACCCATACCCTTTGAACTAGAGATTTCATTACTAGGCTTATATCCCCAGGAGGCCATTGATAAGAAGAAAGGCTCCATGTATGCTATATGCACTTTTTGTGATAGCAAAGAATTGGAAAGACAGTCGATACCCATCAATTGGGGAACAGATAAACAGATTGTGGTATATGAATGTGATGTAAGAAGTGATGAATGTGATATACACAGAGAAGCTTAGAAAGATCTACATGAACTGATGCAGAATGAAGTAATTAGAACCAAGAAAGTAATATATACAGTAACTACTACCAAGCAGATTGTAAGAACAACTACACACAGAAAATAATCTAAAGTGAATATTGAAAAATTATAAAGAACAATCATGCCTTCAAAGAAGAGATATGAGATAACATCTGTTTTACCCCTTTGCAGATGTGGGAGGTATATAAGGTGTTTTATATTACATACATTTTCAAGCTTCTTTGGTATATTGTTCTATTATGCTGATTTTTTTCCTCTCTTCATTTTTTTGTCTTTAAAAAATATTTCTTATTCAATGGCTTTTGTGGGGGTTGGGATACTGGGGAAACTATGGTGATGTAAAAAAACCCAAAAACAACAATAAAAACTTATTTAAAAAAGAAACTCTACCTTTTATATAGTTTCTTATACTATCAAAACATTCCATTACATTAATATGCATAATTTGTTCTGCCCTTCCTCAACTGATGATTCCCATTCTCTTTATGTACCAAAAGATAGCTTTAATGATATGTTGTACCTCAAAGGTAAGATGGTATAACGATAATAATAGACTGTCTTCATTAAATATGTGCACATTTAACTCTTCCCTGGATCACTTTCTTGTCAGCATTCTCGTAATTTTGAGGGAGTGTCAGTCGTAATAATAATTTCTTAATTTGTGTAAGCCCTTAATAGTTTGTAAAGAACCATAACATAGACTATTCACTTTTGATTTCTACCTCAACCTTGTAAGCAAGCAGGGGAAGTGTTAACATTATAAATGAGAAAGCGGAGTTTTAGAGTTTATAGAAAGTTGCCCACAATTAGTTATTGATAAAGCTAGGGCTAAAAACTCGGTCGTTGTATAATGCATAAATTCATCCCATTAGACTTTTTTTATCTATACCATGCTGGTCTCAATATTATCTAGTTAGAAAAAGCTTTCGTTGATATGAATCAACAGTATTCCTTCTCTAGTGGCAGTTATTTTAAATGCTGCTCAGGTGGATAGCTAATTTCAAACCCTTGTTCTAACCCTAAAATTCCTTGTGATTTATATCAGATGAATTTAGGTAACACTTAGATTAAAAAGACTTTGCTCACAATAACCCTTTGATATATAGGTAGCATGAATATTAATCACATTTTACAGTAAGCTTAGAGATGAAATGACAAATCTTTAAAATGTCAGAATTCTGTTTGAAACCTTTCTTCTGACCTCCAAGATAGTTTTCTTTCCACTATACACAATGGCACTTCTTAAGAGTATAATTCTTGATAGGAATAGGGATATGACCTGGGATTTCATTAGAATGGTAAACATTCAGATAGAGAAACTCCAGTTAAGATGCTTTCTATACAACTTTCAGTCTTAGATTTATTTACCTGAAGCTGAGAGGTGACTTGCCCAGGGCATACAGCCAGTAGGTATTAGTGGTTGTCTTTGAATCCATGTCTTTCCTCTAGAGCTCTCAAGTTCTGCCTTTCAATAGGGAAATAGAGATTGAGATAGGGATTGGACCGTGATTTCTTTGGTAGAGGGAACTCCCTATGTGAGTGAACTCCCTTTCTCTGCAACTTATATAGTTTTAGAAAGTTGCCTAGACCACTGAAAAAAATTTTGTAACTTTCCCAGGGTACACTGCTGATATGTGCTAATGGTGAAATTTAAATCTGGTCTTTCTGGATTCCAGATTGGTTCTCCACTTTGCTGTGTTCTAGTAAGTAATACTGGAGGCAGTTGTTTTTCCTAGAAATGATAATTTGAATTCCTAGAATCTCTGCAGTGGTATCAGCACATGAATGAATAAGACACAAGTATTTATTAGCGTAGCTATAGCATTTTCACTTGGTGAAGGTATGGGGTGATTTTTAATTAGTTAACTAGAAATTCTTTTCCTGAAAATAAGAAAATCTGTACCTTCAGATTCCTATGTTACAGTTATATTATATATATGTGTGTGTGTGTATATATATATATATATATATATATAGGTATTGAGATCTCTTTGCAAATAGAGCATATTGTGTTGATAATATGTTGTTAGAGTAATTTCTCTTTGGACAGTTCTGTACATGTGTACTATTTTCTACTAAATTCCATTTAAAAGTTTTGTGCCAGATGTAATGTAGAAAAACTGCACAAGAGAAAAGCTGGAAAAAAATTGCTTTAGAAATCTGATGATTAAAAACTCTTCATCTTGCTAAATTTTAATTTTAAAAGATGTTATTAAAATGTTAATTCTAAACAATTTGAAGCAATAATTAAAGGCATTTTAACTGTATAACTGATAAATATGTTCATACATGAGTAATTCCATTCATAATTAAATGATTGTCGTTCAGTCATTTCAGTCTCATCTGACTCTTTGTGACCACATACCGAGTTTTCTTGACAAAGATACTAGAGGGGTTTGCCATTTCTTTCTCTGGCTCATTTTACAAATGAGGAAACTGAGGCAAGCAGGGTTAAGTGATTTGCCCAAAGTGTCACAGCCAGGGAATTGTCTAAGGCTGGATTTGAACTTAGCAAGGTTGAATCTTCTAGGTGGCCCTCTATCCACTACACCACCCAACTGCCATAGTTGTGTAATATCTCTTGCTCTTTCTCATCATTTCATTTTAAAAGAAGTCACAAAATGTCCTAAATGAAATTAATTTTAATTGATATTATGTTCTTTTAAAATTAATTTTAATAATTATTTTAAAAACTCATGCAGTATTTTGAAGGAGAAAATGATGTCAAAAATTAGATCACTTTGAGATCAAGGTTGGCATTATATAGGTAAAATTAGTTTTATAACTTGCCCTCTACTCTTTGATAGATGCTGAGATGAAAATCTTCTGAACTCAGCAAATTATTTCTGCTCTTGGTAAAACACCAAACACAGTAAATCTATTTGTATCAAGGTACCATAATGAAATACTTATTCAGTAGGAGTCCTAGAAAGCAGAATAGGTCCTTTGAATATTGCACTTGAAAGACAAAGTAACTCCAATTAAATTCCTATCTTTAGCTTGACCCAGAATTACTATTTTAATAATGTAATTCTTTACTATTTCTTCTTAGTGAAGGGAGTAGATGGGATGCTGCATTTTAGCTAAATAAGACTTAATTTGCAGTACAGATATTAGGCATCTTGTGTAGCAACACTGTTTTATATATATATACAGCAGGTCTTTGCCCTTAAGAAACTATAGATTAATAGACGGATAAGATACTAACAGACTAATGCACAATATTACATGATAAATGCGTTAGAGTTGCAAAGCAAAGTATTAATTTGAGTTCTGATAGGAAAAGTCATTCTCAGCAGGAGAACCAAGGAAGGCTTACTGGAGAAAGTAGCACATGAATTAGACTTGTAAAATGGGTAGGAGTACATCATATGAATAATAGAGGACTGTGTGAGTGAGTGGCTCTCTTTTCTGTGTGGAATCACATAATATCGTAGTAGTGGTGGTTGTTTGACACTTTTTAGACATAAAGATCCCCTTTAGAAATCTTTTTTTGGTATGATCTCAGAAAAAAGTGATGTAAACAGTGAATTTCATGAAACAAAAGTAAGTGGTAGGTTGTGTAACTTTCCCCTACATTTTTTACATTGTACAAATGAACCACCCACCCACTGTACATGTAAATTAGTTTCCATGATTCATACTGTTTTGTAGTTACACCTTACTCACTTGTAGCTTTTAATTTCTATTGTGTTTTTGCTTTGTTTTTTTCTGTTTAATTATTTTAATTATCTGTTCTTTACCATCTCCTCCCCCACACCACAGTTCCTTTTCCCCTTTCTCAGTATACTTTTCTATCTTGGTGATAAATCTTTTAGCTTAGTTCTAGCCTTGAAATTGGTAGGTAGAATGAATAAAGTTATTATTTCTTCACAGTTAGTACTTTAAAACTGACTTCAAGTGGCACTTGGTTGGTGGATAAAAGCTTTACCTTTTCATAAGTTTTCTGGAAAACATTCTTTTTTTAAAATTCTATTGCTAGTTTTTGTTTTTACATCACCCACATTTCCCAGTGTATCGCTCTCCATTCATCCTACCAGAAAACTCTATCTTATAACAACAACAAAAAAAGTTTAGCAGAAACTAAGCAACAAATCTTCCAAGTCTGACATTATATACAAAGTTCCATGTTTACAGTCTCCTCCCCTCTGCAAGGATTGTATCAAATTTCATAATCGTTTTTTAGAGCCAAGCTTGGTCATTATAATTTACTTTTTCTTAAATTTTATTGATATATTTTATTTTTATATCTCCTGAATTTTCCCCTGTATCCCTTTCCCTCTTACCCCTAGGTCATTGGAATTTCACAGCATTCAGTTTTGTTGTTATTCTTTGTTTACATTCGCATTAGTTTATATGAATTTTTCTATGCCTCCTTATATTCATCATATTCATAGTTTCTTAGCTCAGTAGTATTCCATTACTTTTATGTGCTACAAGGTGTTTATCCATTCTCCAATTAATACACAGCTATTTTGTTTCCTGTTCTTTGCTACTGTTTAAAAAATATGTTGGTATAAATATTTTGTTGTACAAGGGACCTTAATTTTTGCCATTAATAACCTTGGAGTACATACCTAACAATGGTGTGTGGTTGTTCTTTCACTTACATTTTTTTAGTTATTGTTAGCAAATTGTATACTATATTACTAAAATACCATAAAGCATATTTAGTGTATTGCTTTCTTGACTTTGCCTCCTTGATTAACTATGTTTCAGTATAGTTATTTTCCTTTGTAATCCTGTACATGTAAAAACAGTACTGAGAACCAATCTATAGCCTTAAAAGGACTGCCAAAAGGGGTCCATGACCCAAAAAGGTTAAGAACTTTTGCTTTAGAGTAATATATTTCTTTGGCCTCAAAAATTCTGAAAGACCATTAACTAATTTGTAGAGGGTTTGCAGTCTTTGTTGGTAAGCATTCATACATTTAATGGAATCCAAGCGGACATTTATTGAGATGTTACTGTGTGGTAGGAATTATATTAAAGCCATGAAAGTCTGAAATCACAGATCATAAAATGTCAGTGTATTTTTAACTATAAATTTAATAATTTCAAATATAAATAGTGATGAAAAACCAAAATTTTATCAACTCATATAATCACAATTAGGTTTATATTTTAAAGGGCTATGTACTTTAACAAAACAAGAACACCTTATTCTATCTCTTTCCTGTCGTTTCTCTCTGTATTGAGAAAATCAGATTCATTCTGTTTTGTAATTGATTCTATTCTGTATCACTACTGACAGTTTGTATTAATTAGATTAGGAATATTTCTTTTTTCTTTGAATTAAGTTCAGAAGTTTAAAAGTTCAGTTTCCCTATAAATCACTTTAATTTTTAAAAATCTATTACCTTTGTCTTGCGGTAGCTAGCTATCCTAGTACAATGAGAGGAAATCTGTTATCTATATACCATTAGTTATTCTTGCAGGTGGACTAAATCAATCAGAATTTCCTAGCAGCAAGACAGAAAGAGTTGTTCCTAGCCACACATTCCTGATTTCCAGCCAATCATATTGTTCCCCATGTCTATGATGCTTCTGACTTTGTAACCAATTATATTGTCTCATGTATGATGTTTTATTTTTTTGGATGCTTCTCCTTTTGTCTGTAAAAATGATCTGTCAGTTCTCATTAGGGCTGAGACCTTGTTTATTTGCAAATTCATGCTTCGCTAATGGATTGATTGTACTTGGATCTTGTGCCTCGGTTTACCTTAATTTCAATTGTGACAGTATATAGGAAGTTTTGTTTTCATGTAGTCAAAGAGAATGTATATGCTGTTCATTTGTGTTTGCATTGCATTTTATATCTCCCGTATTTCTTTATACCTTATTTTTCATTTTTTTAATGTGCCATTGTTATTTCATTACATTAGCATGGGAATTAGGTTTTTTTTTTTAAAGTATTTCTCAGCCACTGAATATAAAGGAAGTTCCCAGTTTTTTTGCTATTATGAATAGTTTTGAAATTATAAGACTTTTGCTTTGCTTATATCCTCCTCCTTCAGTACATAAAAGCCTCATGTAGTAGTGGATAAAGCGCTAAAAGCCAAGGAGACATGGTTTCAGATCTCACTTCTAACATATAATGACTTTGTGACACAGGACAAGTCATTGAATCTTTCGGTTCTATAGACAGCTCTCAAGATTAATTTACAGAGAAAGTGTTGGCCAGCATTTGTGGGAGAGTTCCTTTATC
Source organism: Notamacropus eugenii (assembly GCF_028372415.1). Lineage (NCBI taxonomy): Eukaryota > Metazoa > Chordata > Mammalia > Diprotodontia > Macropodidae > Notamacropus > Notamacropus eugenii. Next base: position 622,625,088 of record NC_092872.1, read on the forward strand.
TAGGAGCTCCCTAGATTAGTAAAATCATAGATTTCAGCCTTAATCCTTCAATATTTATTCCAGGTAGAGGGATAACTGCTCAAATGCTATGATCAATTTGTAGCTTTTATGTGTGTATATTACCAGATGGCTTTCCAAAAAAAGACCGCTGATTTAATTCTACCAATAATGTAAGAGTGCTTCTGTCCCTTCATGCCCCCAACATTGAATTTTGTTAATTATTTTTCCGTTTTGAAGAGTATGGATTAGTATTATCTCAAAGTTGTTTGAGTGTTCATTTCTCTGAATATGGAGTTTGACTTTAAATGATTATTTTTTTGTGTTTCCTGTCTTATAAACTATTGCATTCTGTGAAGCATTCATCCATTGAGCAGTTATTAGTTCTCTGCACCCACATGCACATGCACACACATACACACACGCACACATCTGCAAATTGTTTTTATTTTGATTATTTTATTTTACTGAATAAATTTTAATTATGTATGCATGTGCATAATATTTGCTTTGTCTTATGGAGAAATGGAAAAATACTTCTTTCCACAACTGAAATTTAAAAAAAAATTTAAAATTAGATGAGATAAATATAACATATTAGTTTAAATCTTGATTTATTCAGTACTACTTAAAATATGTTTCACCTAAGCTGTTTTTTTTCCTGTACTTCTTTCCAGTTTTCTTAACAATTTTTATTGAAAATTGAGTTTATCAAAAATCTCTGATTCGACTTAGGGATTGTCTTTTCTGGTTCATTTATTTTTTTAATACAAGGTAGCTTTTGTAATTATATATTTATAGTATGTTTTGAAGTTAGCAAATTCTTGTTTTCATAAACACTATTTTTTCCTAATATTATAAACCTTTTGTTATTTTGTTTAATATCATAGTAAATCTGTGAATCAGTTTTAAGTATTAGCACTTTTGATGCATTCTGTTATCCCAGTCATTTACAAAGGTTATCTTTTCTGTTCATTTCTTCTGTCATTTCTGTGAAAACATTTTGTCTTTATAAACTCTTGATAGCTTAATAGGAAAGGGAATAAGCATTTATATATTTTCTTTTGTGTTGTGTCAGGAGCTAAGCCTATTAAGTGCTTTACAGTGATCATCTCATTTGATCTTCTTAGCAACCCTATAAAATAGATGTTGTTATTATTTCCACTTTATAGTTGAGGAAACTGAGGCAAACGGAGAAATCTAACAAGTGTCTAAGGCTGGATTTAAACTCAGGTCTTCCAGATGCTAGACTCACAGCTCTATACACTGGGCCACCTAGCTGTCTCAGTATCCAAATATCAAAATTTTTATAGCTTTTGTCATTATTTGCATTTTCTTTGAATTTATAGGAATAGGAATTGGATTTATGATTTCATTGGCATAGGATGAGAAAATCCCTGTACTAGTGCAGGTCAGCACTTTTCTCTGAAACTTAATAGTCTGTAAGAGAGTTGCCTTGAGTTCCACAGCCAGTGTATCAGAGGTAGGCCTTAAGACCCAGTCTTGTGGGCTCTGAGGTCAGTTCTCCATTCACTCTGCCATACTGCCTGTCTTGATTTTTAGCGACTGTATAGAAGAGTTCGTCATGTGTATGTTTGCATCACCTTTTGCCGGTCATTTATTTTCTCAGTTTTTCCATTATTGATCACTCAGATTTGATAAGTTTTGAATATAATGATTTCAGTGAGCCAAATAGTAACTTCACTGGAATCAACAAATGTTTACTACTTTCCTACTTTGTTCAAGGTACTGTATTTAGTATTATGCTGATGGTGAACCGTAAACCCTTATATAGCTAAGAGAACTGTAGAGTGATACTAAGAGTTTAACATTCTCAGTATGCATTTAATATAGTTTATTTCAGTTCATAACCAAATAATGAAGCCACTTTCCAATTCTGTGGAAAGGCAGAGGTCTTTTCTCTTCTAGTAACCATTACTAGCTTGTATCTCCTTATCATTGTCTTATTGTCTTTCCCTGTTTCCTCTTCCCTGCTTTTCCCCTTAAGCCATATGAAATGGAGTTGTATCTTTTTAAATTTATTTTTTATTGATTAAAGTTCATGGCCTATACATAGTTTTGAAAGCTTTTGAATTACATATTTTATATTTTATCCTTGCAGAGAACCCACAAAAAACTCTCAAGTTCATTTAACAAATATTTATTTTGTACCTTTTTTTAATCTAAGACGGTGCTTAACATTTTTGTGCTGTGGATACCTTTGGCAGTCTGGTAAAGCCGATGAACGTATTCTCCTCTCCCCACCCCAATAATATTTTAAATTGCATAAAATAAAATACGTAAAGTTAAAAAGGGAAACCCAAGATTAGTGCACTTTTTAAAAAGATGAATTTTTTTCTTGTCCCAAGTGTACAAACACCCCCCCCCCCCCAAAACAATTTATGTATGGATCTGTGGTGAAAAACCCTTGATATAAGGTTCAGAACCACTTGTTTTAGGTGCTATGGGGCACATAAATATAAGACAAAATCAAGTCTTCGCCCCAAATAGTTTATAGTTTAATTTTGGAGACAGAGCTAGAATATAGAAAACAGTTAGAAAATAACTGTTAAAATGTTTGATTTTGACTATGTTTTAGTTTGCAGAAGTTGAAAGACATCAGTATGGATTAGAGTAGTTCTAAAGGCTGTATGAAACCAAGAGGGACTTGGGCCAAGCCTTGAAGGATGGGTAGAAATTAAATAAGCAGAGAGGGTAAAGGCAGGTAATCCCAAGAGTAGCATGAGAAAACAGCAGAAATGAGCATAATATTTGAGAAGCTAGTGACATATGCCTGAAGGGAACAGGGGATATATTTTAGGGAGAATCAGAAAATGAGATAGGAAATACACTGTAGGTTAACACTACATTGTAGGCCAAGAGAACTGGGTTCTAGCCCTTGTTCGTTCACAGACTTCATCTCTCTAAGCATCTTCGTAAAGTGAAGAGATTATATCAGATAATCTTGTAGCCTTAAATTTCTATGATTTTATAAGATATAAGCTAAAATCTTGGTTTAGACATGAAGAACAAAAGTAAGAATTTTAAAGTCATCCACACAGAGGTCAAAGCCATGAAAAAAAGATGGAGTCACCAGGAGAATGAGGGAACTAAATCCTCAGGGCTCAGGACAAGAGCCTGAGGGTTAATACTTCTGGTCATTAAAGAATGGAAATTCAGTTCAGCACACTTGTACTAGAAGACAACAAGGATGTAGAAAATCAAGTGATTAGAGACCCAGAAGAACCAGGAAAGAATTGTCACAGGTCACCAAGAGAAATAAGAGGATTAAAAGGAATGAACTGTGAAATGCTACAGAGAGATCAGAGAATGAGGAGTGAAAAAAGGGTATTTTGTCAGGAAGGAGGTGATTTATTAATGGCCTTTACAAAATCAGTTTAAATATTGTGGTTGGATAGAAGTTATATTGTTAGAATTAAGAAAATGCATATGGCTAATACATGCAGGTACTGAGTATAAATTTCATCTTTAAGGTATCAACAGGAAGGTATGAGATGGGATACATAGTAATAAGGTTAAGCAGAAAGTCCTTTAAAAAAAAAAAGTCCTAATCATGCCCAAAGGCCTAAGGGAAGGGAAGAACTCTTTGAACAGGGAAAGATTAAAGATATTAGGGAAGAGATAATTTAGGAAATAAGGTTCTAGAGGCATTTATAGGATCTTGGCTTTAGAGCTGGAATGGACCTTAGAGATTATTTAGTCCAACCTGTTATTTTTTGGTGCAGTTAGCAAAGTAACCATAAATGGACTTGATGTAAGGTAATATATTTGTCTTGTATCTTGCGATGAAGATGATTAAAAACTTAATGCAGAAATAAGAATTTTAAACTTTGGTATTCTATCATAACTGCTCAGCCATTTCACAAAATCATCCCATAAGAGCATGCTTCTTAAATATGAAAAGTCTTTTGCCAGAACCGTAAAGGCATAAAGTATTGGCAGTATAGGGGAAAACTTGTAAAGCCACCTGAACCTTATGTAATTATGAATTCTTATGTACCATGGATCAGACAAATCCAGGCTGTGGTAGTCCCTGACTAGGCGAATATACATGGATAAATGGGTATACTTTTCTGGGAGGTTGTGGGGGGAGGAGGAGGAGAACTTTGTTGCAAGTATTTTAAAATTTTTCCCAGAATTGTTAGGAGTTGCAAACACATAAATTAATTTTTCAGGATTAAAAACTTATACGCAAAGAGCAACACTGGCTCCCTAAGACTCATAATCAATAGCAGTCCCCTTGTGAGTTAGAAATTAGTTTCAGAATGTCTGTTATATGCTTTTACAGCTGCTTAACCTCTGTCCTGGGACATAAACTAATTCTTTTTTTTTCTTATGGACTTTTAGGCCCTATGAGAGAAAGGGAAAGTTAAGGATGCTGGAGCAGAACAATGGATTTCTCTTTCTCTTTCATGCAAGGGATCATGGGAAACACAATTCAGCAACCACCTCAACTCATTGACTCAGCCAACATCCGTCAGGAGGATGCCTTTGATAACAGCAGTGATATTGTTGAAGATGGTGGCCAGACACCATATGAAACCAGCCTGCAGCAAGGCTTTCCGTACCCACCTACCACAGAGGAACTTCCTCCGATTACAAATGGCTACCCACCCTCAATCAGCATATATGAACCTCAAGCCAAATACCAGACATATAGTCAGTATCCTAATGGGTCAGCCAATGGTTTTGGTGCAGTTAGAAACTTTAGCCCCACTGACTATTACCATACTGAAATTTCAAACACAAGACCACATGAAGTTCTGGAGAAACCTTCCCCTCAACAGCCACCACCTCCTCCTTCGGTACCACAAACTGTGATTCCAAAGAAGACTGGCTCACCAGAAATTAAATTAAAAATAACCAAAACTATCCAGAATGGCAGGGAATTGTTTGAGTCCTCCCTTTGTGGAGATCTTTTAAATGAAGTACAGGCAAGTGAGTACGCAAAATCAAAACATGAAGGCAGAAAAGAAAAGAGGAAAAAAAGTAACAAGCATGACTCTTCTAGATCAGAAGAGCGCAAGTCGCACAAAATTCCCAAATTAGAACCAGAGGAGCAAAATGTAAGTGGATCTCACTTTTTGTAATATTTCATATATTCACTGGGACTTATTTTCCTTGGAGAATAATGCTGCTGATGTTTGGTTTCTTCTGGAATTTGTTGAAATGTGAAGTGCATCGTAAAAAGTGTCATACTAAGTATCTTGCTTGTTATGCAACTTCATGTAAATAGGCTTACTTATTTTGATGGACTTTTGTTTTAGGCTCCAGATTATTCAAGCTGAAGTTAAAAAGACAAAAGAGACAGTGATGACTAGTGCCATTTCCTCATTTTTAGACCATCTCAGAATTTTCAGCAACATTTGAAATGTGCAAGGATAGGGGAAATCTGTCTTAACATTTATGTTTCTTTGATTATATGCTTAGTAAATTGTTAAATTAATAAATACAAAATTAGTTTGCAGAATTGGGTGAGCTTATAAAATATCAACTTTTAATACATTCTGATTAAAAATTTGGGTTAAAGCTCTTTTTCCCAAATAACATCATGCATGCTGCTGAATAACTTCCCATTTGGGTATTTTTCAGTATAAATGTGCTACAAACAAAAAAAGGTATCTAAAAGCAACTTTGGACTAGATGTCCTCTGAAGTCCATTCTACGTCTAAGTCTCTGAACCTTTGAGCTCTAACTGGAATTGAGAGTTTATTTTTGTCACTATATTACTAGATTTTTATGGAATAAGAGTTTAAGTGGTTGGTTAGTTGCCTTGGTTGACCAACATTGATTTAGGAAAATGTCCATATTTGTTATGGCAGCTGTGATGGTTGTTTGCCTCACATACCAAAATATGTGAGTGTGATAGTTTCAAATCTAATCTAATTTCTAGGTCTGTAATATTTTATTCATGGTAATGGTTGCTCATTCTAGGTTTATTTTCTGCTTGATAGAAGGGTTTTTTCCTTCACTGAATTAAAATTAGAACCCCTCTAAGTTCAGGTAAGGGTCTAGAATCTCAACTGAATGACTAGCAAGCATTTTTTTAAAATTGTGTTAATAAATTTTGTTTCAAAGCCTCATCCAGACTCTACCAAACTCATCAATTCAGTCTTTAATATGTGTAATGTCCCCCAAATAGTTAAGTAAAATTACACAAAGGTAATTGCAAACTGTAGGCGCAACCTTACTCTCTAGTAGTTAACTTTTGGTTAACTACTTTTTAGTAATTAGTACTATTTTAGTAGTTAGGTTTTTTTTAGTAGTTTAGTTTTGGTAGTTCACAAGTATTTATTTTCATTCTCCCACCTTATCCCTCAGTTTTTCCCTAGCTGCCTTACCTTATAACTTTAGCTTTCATGTTTGTAAAGTGAGAATTTGAAATTCTATGATTCCATAAGGCCTGGGAGGCAAACTTAAGTATCAGAGTAAAGTTACTATTTACTAAATATTTATATTTTTTATGCTTTTTGCATGATCAGAATCTAGGGAAAGAGTGCAGGGATTAGAATCACAAACTGTTAGAACTAGAAGGAACCTTTGAAATCTTCTGTTTAACTTGCCCCCTCTCATTTTACAGATGGGCATGAGAGTTTACAGTATTTGCAGTGTAATAAGATTTCTCAGTCTGCCCTTTCCTATTGCATTCTAATTTCCATCTTGCCTCATTTATTTTTATGATGTTAATTATGAAATGTTCATGGGTTAGTTTATTGATAGATATCTTGTTCTAGTTAACCAGAAAACTTTTTTTAAAAATGCTGATGGATTTTTTTTAAGTATGCTGGTCCATTTTTCTGCCTTAGTAATTGCATTATACAAAATAAAAATTCTTTCTCAGTATCTTTTAGTTTCTCAGGGTCATCATTTCTGAATATTAGTTGATATTATGATTTTACAGCTCTTTAGATGAAGAAGAAGGTGTTAGGGAAGTGGGTCAAATACTATTGAACCAACTTGGCCCTGAAAGCTGTTTTTCTTGTTAATCACAGAGATTTAAAAATAACTTTTTTTCCAGTTCCAAATTCTCTACCTTCCCCTCCCTCATCCCTTACCCAATGGGGGCAAAAAATCAAAAACTATTACAAATATATATAGACATACAAAGCAGATTTCTGCATAATGCCTTTTCTCCTCCCTAGAAATAAAGGGCAAGAAAAAATACATGCTTACATCTACTCTCTGTATCCATCAGTTCTCTATCTAGAGGTGGATGGCATGTGTCATAATGAAACTGTTGTGGGTAATTGTATTGATCAGAATTACTAAATCTTTCAAAGTTGATTGTCTTTAAAATATTGTTGTTACTGTATAGACTGTTCTACTTCTGTTCACTTAACTTTGTATCAGTTCCTACAACTCTTCCCAGATTTGTCTGAAACCATGCCTTTGTCATTTCCTACCGCACAATAGTATTGTAACACACTCATATGCCGTAACTTATTCAGTCCTTCCTCAATTGATGGGCATTCCTTTAGTTACTAATTTTTTTTTTGCTATCACAAATGGAGCTACTATAAATATTTTTGTACATATAGGCCCTTTTCCTCTTTTGTTGTTCTCTTTAGAATAAAGCCCTAGTAAGAGTATTGCAGATTCAGAGTTTATGCTCCTTTAAAAACTTTTTGGGCATAGTTCCATACAATGCATTAGTGTACCTCTTTTCCCCACATCCCCTCCAGCATGTCATTTCCCTTTTTTTGTCATCTCATCCAATTTGATGGGTGTGTGGTGGTACCTCACAGTTGTTTTAATTTGCATTTTTCTAATTATTAGTGGATAGAGCGCCAGACCTAGAGTCCTGAAGTTCAAATCCTGAAGACCTGAGTTCAAATCAAGCCTTAGGTACTTACTAGCTGTATGACCCTGGATGAGGCAGCTAACCCTGTTTGCCTCAGTTTCCTCTTCTTTAAAATAAGCTGGAGAAGAAAACATCAAACCACTCCAGTAGCTTTTTCAAGAAAACTCCACATGGGTCACAAAGGGTCAGACTTGACTGAAACAACTGAACAGCAAATTATTAGATATCTAGAGCACTTTTTTCATGTGACTATCAATATCTTTTCTTCCTTTGAAAACTGCTTATCTATTTATCATTTGAGGAGTAGCCTTATTCTTGTAAATTTGACTCAGTTTGCTCTTTTAGAAATGAGACCTTTATAAGAGAAACTTGCTACAAAGATTTTTTTTACTCAATTTCTTTTCTTCCAATTTTATCTACATTAGCTTTGTTTGTACAAAAACTTTTTAATTTTATGTGACCAAAATTAACCATTTCACCTCCTATGAACTCCTCTCTTCTTTGGTCATAAAGTCTTCCTCTATCCATAGATCTAGTCCAATCCAGTAAACATTTATTAAGTGCCAGCTGTGTTCCAGGCACCGTGTTAAGGGCTAGGGATATAGTCATTGAAAAAATTCTCTGCCCCCAAGAAGAGGGGGAGTGCACTGTGGAGGTCCTTGTTCCATGGAGTTGAAACCAGACAGAGCAGCCAATGCAAAGTAGAATGAGCTGAGTCAAGTCTAGTTTCCGCCCTCTGTAAAGGAAAGCATTGGGAGGAGTTTGATACTCTATCTTCCAGTCCTCCAGTCAGAGGGGAGAGGTGGTTATCGATCAGCATTCAAGTTAGCAACATGGTGGTAATTTTTTCCCTGCTCCATCAATTTGCTTTCTCCTCTTTTATGTCTAAGTCATGCTAATGTTTTATTTAAAATGTTTCCATCTGTATTCATTGGGGAAATTGGTCTATAATTTTCTTTCTTTGTTTTTGCTCTTCCTGGCTTAGGTATCAGCACCATATTTGTATCATAAAAAATTTGGCAGGACTCCTCCTATTTTTCTGTTTCATTGTTTCTTGATGTCTTATGGAGTCATTAGCTTCAGTTTGCCAATTCTCTTTTTTAAGGAGTTATTTTCTCCAGTGATGTTTTGTACCTTTTTTACCATTTGGCTAAATCTAATTTTTAAGGTGTCACAACTGTGTGTTGCAGTGGATAGAGCACCAGACCTGGATTTAAGAAGATTCGTATTTCTGACTTCAAATCTGGCCTCAAACATTTAGCTGGGGGATCCTGGGCGAGTCACTTAACCCTCTTTGCCTCAGTTTCCTCATCTGTAAAATGAACAGAAGAAGAAAATGGCAGATCTCTCCAGTATCTTTGCAGATCTCGCTGCCCTAGTTCCTAAACTGTCCTGGGCTGGAAAAATAACTCTGTAACTTTTTCTTAGCTTTTCTGATCAGGATTAGAATTTGATCTGGTGTGTTTTCTGTATTGTTGTGGAAGATGAGGTGTTGTTGGATTAACTGGATCAACACTGCTGATTTTCACTTGTCATCTTGACCCTGCCCCCCTGTTATTATTAATAATAATTTATAATAATTATTAATTACAACTGTAACAGTCATTTTGTTCTCATCTTTGTCACTTGGGTTGTGGTGAAATTGGGACAAGTTGATATTCTGTTATTTTATATTTAATGTTCTAGGAACTATTACTAGGGTAGACATAAAATAACTTAATTTTGTAATTGAAATAAAAGTATTAGGGTAGAGGTTCCTTGACAACACAACAATTCCAAGAGAAGATAGGATAACAGGAATTATAAATACCTCATCTTGTTATTGTAATTATTGTTGTTGGCATTATTAGTATCTTCTAAAACAGGTTATTTTCTTGCCATGGTTTTCTTTCTCTTAAAAGCCTAAAGAAAATGTTGTGATTGGTTATATTTTGGTTAATTGAGTTTTTGTGATCGTTAGGTCTTAGTTGTAGACTTGAAGTGCATTTATATGCCTTTTAATCTATATATAAAAGCAAATTAACCAGATAATATACTTCTGCCTGGAAAAAGAATCCATTCTAAGTCTGGAGCTCCTGAAGATTTTGCTTATCTTTCACAGAACTTTTTTCAGAAAAGCAAACAAAGGGTTATTAGCCTCATGGTTCACTGATTATAAATATCCTATTAAAGTAGGAGTACAATGGGAGCCATTGCCCTATGGTGCTCTAAATACAGATGTACTTCTTTAATGAAGTAGATGTATTCTTGTAAAGTTATGTATATTTAATAGTATTTTAAATGCGCTAGTGGCAGCTGGGTATTTATAGGGAATTTATGTTCAGTCCCTTTTTTGCAGTAGACAGCCACCTCCTAACTTATGTATTTTATAAATTTATATTGTATATGATTTTTCTTAAAGTGAAGGTCCTACATGGTCCTTTATCTGGAACAATGGTCTTGTAGCTTTTTGATGTTATGAAGCCCTTTTGCCCTGATTTATGCTTGGGTGTTGTTAATCCTTCTACTACTTCTCTCCCTCTTAGATTGGTGGTATTGTAGTGTACTTGTAATTGGAATAGATCTAAAGTTAATAGAGGAGACACCAATTAAATGTTTTACCACCATAAAACTTCTGCTAGGAGATGCTTGAAGGAATCCTGGCATTTCTTGGAAATCAGTTTGAAACCATTGACCTTTTATGTGTATTTACTATTGTTCTTTAAAAACCTAGTTGTGGGTGTATAATCAGCATGCTAACTTTTGAAGTAACATTTAGCTTTTGTATTTTAAACTTATCTCTATCAAGTATTTATTTCATGCTTAGCCACTTGGCACTGAAAATGTGACTGTTTGGGACCAAAGTGAAAGCTATGTCCAAACATCTAGATCAGTGATATCAAACTCAAATAGAAACAGATCCCTGCTGGCCAAATACTGACTTAGAAAACCACAAGTTAGCATTTTCTATGTTTAACTGCATTTTTATTTATTTTGTTAAACATTTCCCAATTACATTTTAATGTAATTTCAAAACAGGTTTGAACCTGTTGCTTGTGATATCTTAAGACTGTGGGTTAGATAACTCTTATCTAGCCAATCAGATCTGTGGGCTTATTATTGAAACTATATTTCAAAAAAAACTACTTTTATTGATAGGGAAGAAGAGTTCCTCATTAAATTTGGAGTATATGGAAACTTCTGCCCTCCCCCCCCCCAAGGTATTTGAGAGAGGTTATCTTAAATCATTTGTTTCTCTTTCTGAACTTCATGGGACTTTATCACCGATTGACTTATTTATGTGCTATTTTTGATTTGTGAAAAATCAAGCCAGCCAGCCTAGTTCTAGTCAGAGTACTAAATGCAATGTTAGCATCTCATAATGATTTTTAAAATTTAGGTTACTTGTATTTTCTCAGTGCAAAAAAATACTTTAAAGATGCTTTTTTGTTGTTCTTAACACAACATACTTTAAGGCCCTTGAGGTTCACTTAGCATTTAATGATGGAGAGTTTAACTTTCTGCTGCTAGAACCTGTCCACATTGCTAAATCTAACAGAACTATTTTTAACACATAACAAGAATAATCTTAAAGGTTTTTGTTTTGTTTTGTTTTTTTGTATTTTTTAAAAAGGAACATTGAATATACTTCACTTTCATTGGTATATATTCTTTTTTCCTGTTAATTCAGAAACTTAAGGTTATTCTTCTCTGGACACTATACTTTAAGTGTAGACCACAAAGAAGACATCAGCCTATGACTGTGGCTGTGCCGCACCGTCATACAATTATTAAATATTTAATGTTGTTAAGGGGTTGCAACAGGGGAGCTAGGGAACAATGAAAATTGAGAGAATGAAAGTCTATGTGTTTTAAATGTATATTCCCTGAGAGATACAGGCAAGGGAAGATGAATTGAACATTGCCAGTAGGACTTGGATCCAGGCAGCCTTTTTAATACTACTTCCTTCATAGGAATGCCACCTGCTGTTGTCAGTAAAGGTATCTTCCTACCCTTATCACTTTTTATGTAGCATTTTATACGTTAGACAAATGAATCATGGAAAGAAAATGAAGTGGAACACAACTCATTGTCATGTTTTTCACTGTCCTTATCCCCCAAGTATTTTCTATCAGCATTTGATACTGCTGACCTCAGTCCTTTTGGAAATGATCCTCTCCATCAGTTTCTGTGTTAATTTTCCTTCTAATTCAGATACTTAACTGTCTATGTACTGAAGGCAACTCATTTTATCCTTCTTTGTTTCTGCTTCTTCATCTATAATTTGGGAAAAATGATCACCCATTCAACCAATATTAATTAGGTGATTGCAATGCACTTATACTAAATGCCGGGAAGCATACAAAGTTTAGATGAAATATTGATCTCCCTCATGAAGTTGTCTAACAGAGATAAGACACAAAAGTAAGTATAATACATAATATTATATGATTAGAAAGTTACAAAACGAAGTATTACATTAGACCCACGTGGGAAGGTAGTGTTTGCACTAAAATACTTTACAGAGTAGTTTTAAACTTTATAATGTTGTTATTATTACTATTGTCATTCAGGTCTTTCTCCTTTTGTTCTTTTCTGTTTATATACTGCCCCCTACTTTTGCAAAGAAAGGAGAGAATATTTTCTCATCTCTTCTTCTGGACCAGACTTAGTACAGTATCATAGCCAGTAGTCTGTGACCATGTTGGTTGCCATGTTTCCCAAGCTGGCCAGTTACTTCAGCTCCTCTCCTTCCTAATCTGACTTCTGCATCTTTGTTTTGGCCTTTCTCTACTGGCTCAGTGATGCACACTAAAAAAAAAACCTCATGCTTGTGGCAGAAAAGAAGAGCTACTTTTAAGTGATCGTTTGATATTTAGTTCCATGTTACAGCACTTTGCTGCCAGTTTTTCCATGCTCACTGTGAGAAGCGCTGTAGTATAGCGATGGCTGGACCTGGAGTCAGAATTTGGGGTTGTGCATTATTAAATTTCATGTTTCTGTTATTTCCCTTTATATTGTAGTTGTTATGTGCTTTGTTTTTCTGGTTCTGTTTACTTCACTCCATCAGTTCATCATGATCATGATACTAATAGTAGTAACATATCTAACATATAGCACTTGAAAGTTTACAAAGTGGTTTACAAATATTATGTCATTTGATTCTACAACAAACCTGGACAGGTGTCATTATTATCCTCATTATATAGACGAGGGAAGATGTAGATGGGGGTCCAGTGACCTTCCCAGTGTCACACAGAAAGTAAGTGTGTGCTGCTGAATTTGAATTCAGGTTTTCTTGATCTTAGGTCTAGAGTTCTGTCCCATGTACCACATAGCTGCTTTATTTCATATAAATATATGAAATTCCCAGTCTTCTCCAAGTTTTTCATATAGGTCATTCCACATGATGCAGTGATATTCCATTATATCTATGGATTGTTCAGTGACTCATTCGGCAGGCATCTGCATTGTTTCTAGTTCTTTGCTGCCCCAAAAGGGGATCTCTTGGTACATACATCACCTTTGTTCCTAACTCAGCTTGGCTTGGCCTCCTTTGACTTATGTCTAATAGTGGGATCTCCAGACCCAAGGATAGAGATATAGAGCTAGAAGGAGTCTCAAAAACCATCTCAGTCAAATCCCCTTTTCTACAGATGAGAAAACCAGCCCAGGGAGAGGCAGTGTCTTGCCCAAGATCATACATACAAGAAGTGAACAGCAGTCAGTGAATCAACAAGTATTTATCAAGCACTTTCTGTGTGTCAGATACTGTGCTAACATATGAGCCGGAAGATAGTCCCTGCCCTCAAGGAACTTACATTTCTGATGGGGCAGACACTGCATAAAAGGGAATTGAAAACGAAGGGAAGAGATGAAGGGGATTGTAGAGAAACTCCAGGGAAGTTAAGGATACAAGTGTACTTGTATTTATTGAAGTGGCAAGTATTTACTAAGTATGCCAGACCTTGACACAAAGATAGGAAGAAAACAATTCTTGTCTTCAAGGATCATACATTAAGTAACTAAGTACAAACAAAGGGTTAGATCAAAGATAGAAAAGAGGCACATTTAGGAGCTGGAGGGATTGGGAAAGGCATGCTACAGATGGTAGATGTTGAGCCGAGTCTTTTTAAGGAGCCCTGGGAAGCTAAGAGGCAGAGGTGAAGGTGCAAGCATTCCAGACATGGAGGATAGGCTTTTCAAAGAGATGAACTGTTGTATTGAAGGAACTACAAGTAGGACAGTGCAGCTGAATCATATAGAGTAGTGGGGGGAATGAAGTATAAGAATACTGGAAAGGTTGAAAGGGGCCAGGTTATGAAGAGCTTTAAATGCCCAACAGAAGACTTTATATTTGATCCCAGAAGTAATAGGGAGCACCTGGATCTCATTGAGCAAAGAATTCAAAATCCTAATTCTAGGCATTAGAAGAATCATCTTGATAGCTTAGTAGTAGATGAATTAAAGTAGGGAGAGATTTGAGGTAATGTAATAGAAGGCTACTACACTAGTTTAGGCAAGAGGTGATGAGGACCTGACTAGGGTTCTGGCTGTCTTGAGTGGAGAAAAGAAGATGAATATGAAAGATGTTGTGAAGGTAGAAATGAAAAAATTTAGCAGTGGATTAGATGTGGGGGGATAAGTAATAGTGAAAAATGAAGGATAAGATTACAGTTGCAAGTCTGGGTGATTAGGAGGATAGTAGTGTCCCGGACAATAATAGGGAAGTTTGGCAGAGGGGAGAATTTTGAGGAAAAGATAATGAATGAGTACTGTTTTGGACATGTTGGGTTTGAGATGTCCATGAGACAGTTGGAGATACAAGACTATAGTTTGAGGACAGATAGGCTGAATATATTGATCTGGGAGTCATCTACATGTAGATAATAATTGAAACCATAGGACCTGATGAGATCACCAAAATGAAATAGGGTAAAAAGAGAAGGCTGAGGACAGACCATTGAGGTACTCCCATGGTTAGTGGACTTAACCTGGATAAAGATGTAACAAAAAGGAAACTGAGGTGGAATGATGGGGATGAATGGATATCAGGACCAGGAAAGATCAATGCCTTGCAAGTCTAGAGAGGAGAGAGCATTTCCTCTAGAGAGGAGAAAGTGATCAGTAGCATTAAATGCAGCAGAGGAGTCAAAGGAGTTGATTGAGAAGAGGCCAATAGATTTGGCAGGTTAAGAGATCACTGGAAATTTTGGAGACAGCAGTTTCTATTGTTGAAAAATGAGGTTTGATGCCATACTACAGAGGGTTTACAATATAATGAGAGAAGTGGAGGATGCACTTTGTGTAGACAAGTTTTCTTAATGAGTTAAGCCACGAAAAGGAAGAGAAATATTGGATGACAGCTAGTGAAGGTGGTAGGATCAAGTGGGAGGCTTTTTTTTTTTCTTTTAAAGAACAGGGAAAACATTAGAATCTTCATAGGCATAGGGAAAGGACCAGTAGATGAGAGATTTAAGTTGAGAGAATGGGGAGGATAGTATGAACAATTTGCTGGAGAAGTTGGAGGGATAGAATCAAGGGCATATAGAGGGGTTGGGTTTAGCAAGGAAAAAGGTCTCCTCTTTATATGAGACTAGAGTGAAGAAAGAAAAAATGTCTCAGTAATGTGAGGTAAATATGAGGAAGAGAGAAAAGGGAAGCTATTAGCAGTGTCTGACAGATAGTTGGCCATCAATAAGTGTTAATTTACTGACTGACAAATGGTCTCAATTTTTCCATGAAGTAAGAGGTGTAAAGTCTTCAGCTTAAAGGGTGGGAGATGCTTTGAGAGGTGGAATTTGAACCCAGATCTTCTGACTCCAGGTATGACTATTATAATTATATTTTAAGCCTAATGTCAAATTGCTTTCCAGAATGGTTGTACCAATTCACAGCCTCACTAACAATCTATTAATATAATTTTCTTGACATAGATCCTCCAAAAATTGGCCATTTCCAACTTTTTTGCCAATTTGTTAGGTTTGAGGTGAAACCTCAGAGATATTTTTATTATTAGTGATATGGCACAATCTTTCACACAGCCAGTAATAATTTCCTTTGTTTTTAAAAAAAACTTTTTATTCATATCTTTTGATCACTTACTCATTAGGCAATAGCTCTTGGTCTTATATATTTCTGCTAGTTCTCCCATATGCTTGACTACAAAACCCTTATCCAGGGATGTTTGATGCAAATATTTTCTCCCCATTCAATGACTTTTCTGTTATTTCCCCAGCTCCTATTCCCCTTCTTATTAACCTTCCTAAAAATTCTGCTCAAAGTAGCCCTCCTACCTTATCTACAGGATAAAGCTTGACTTTTTCCCAACTTTATAGCCTACTCTTTTACAGACACCCCTGATGTGTTTACTCACTCTTCATTAAATCAGGTGTTTATACTTTGAATAAATGATGGATTGATTGATTTGAGTCTGCTGTACCACCTAACACAGTGTTTTGAACATAGCAAATGTTTTGAACATTCACCAGATTGTTGTTTGTCCTTCATTCTCAAAAAGGACCATGACATCAGGGAAATGATGACATGACTTGCATTTGACTTTGATTTGAGTGAGGGAGGACTATGCAAGGTCACCAACCCTCACTTTCTCCTCCAGTGCCATCTGGGTCCAGTGGTCAGATATTCATCAGGATAACTGGAAATGGCTCGGGATGCATAGGGAGACCTTGGCTCTTTCAGGCTAAGGCCTTTTCAGGTTCTCACTTTGAGTGAAGTAACACCCATTCAGTGAATAGGTCTCTTTAAGAAGTGAGTCAAGGGTGGCCCCTTTAATAAGGAAAAAAGAAAAAAAAATCAAGCTGGAAGGGGAAGATCCTCAGGGTTGCTATTCAAAAGAGAAACTGTTACCAGTGACATTCATTGTAAGCCAGGAGGGCCCAAAATGCAGCTATTAAATGATGCTTGGGACTTATTTTAGTCCAATTTATGGGATTCAGAGTGAACTGGGTTTAAGGTTTTATGGGAGGGAGAGAGGGAGGGAAGGGAAGGATGGACATTGCTTTGGAGAGGGAGAGGTCGAGCTGAGGTCCCCATTCAGGCAGCTGGGTATATTCACAGATTGTGTTTATCCTTGGTTTTCGAAGCTGACTATGACATGACTTGCAGTTGACTTTGATTTGAGTGAGGGAGGGCTGTGCAAGGTTACCAACCTCACTTTCTCCTCCAGAGCCATTTGGATCCAGTTGGCAGATTTTCATCAGGATGACTACAGATGGCCCAGGATTCACCAAATATTTGCTCAGTGAAGGAATGGATGAGATGGTTTGGGAAAATTCACACCAGTATTATAGGTTCATATTGCTATGTCAAACTCTTATTGTAGTTATACTTTGAATGATATAGTTGGATTTGTAATATATCTAAATTCTTGTAAACTATGCTATAATGTAGTCCTTTTATTCCCATCTAATCAACTCCTCACTTTTTCTTAATACTTTCACACCTCTACTCCCCCTTCCATTCAACTGAAGACCTCACCTTTTTACTTTACTGAAAAAATTAAGGTCACTTCTGTTAACTTCTATCCTCTTTCTTCCTCTTAATATCTCTTTTCATAATCCCTCATTCCTTCCCTTCTTTAGTCTCTGTTAATGAAGTAGCCCTTATCTTGTGCCAAACATTGCACTAAGAGCTAAAATACAAATGGAAAATAGGGACAGTCCTTGCTCTCAAGAAGCACACATTCTAATTGTAGTAGATAACATGTAAATGAAGTTTCATATTTATGGAGTAAGGGCATAGCAGATGGTCCCCTACCAGGAAGATAGTGTGCCCCTCATCCCATCCCTCCTGTCTTTTCCAACTGAGTGTCTCTTCAGTATTCTTAACTCTACTTCCTCCAGTCTTCATTCTATTTATTGGTTTCTTCCTTTCTGTCTTCAACCATGCCCAAATCTCTCCCATCCTTAAAAATGAGGCGCTACACACTACCATCCCAGCTGTCATCCATATCTCTCTTCGTTTTCTCAGCCAAACTCCAAGGAGAAAAAAAAGCTTTCTGTACTTGTCATCATTGTTTCGCCTTTCACTTCTCAACCCTTTTTCTAGTTTCTCATCTTAACTGAAATGGCTCCCTCCAATTGATTATTTAATTGCCAAATCTTTTGCCAGTTTGCCTTTTTTCTCTTTCAAATTTCAATTTCTGATGCATTTGACATTATTTCTTACCCTCTCTTCCTGGGTACCTTGCTCTGTAAGTTTTTATGACACTACTTTTTTCTGGTTCTCTTGCCTGTCTGACCACTTTTCAGTCTCCTTTGCTGGATCATCATATCATGTATTAAACTGGTGGCAAACCACAGTGCTCTGTGCTAGGACCTCTCCTTTTCTCTGTGTCTCTCAGTGACCTCATATAGCTCTCCCATGGATTTAATTACCTGTCTGGAGATTATTCCTAGATCTGTGTAAGCAGTCTTAGTTCGCTACTCCTCTGTTTATTATACTTTTCTATCTGGATATTCCAGAAGCATCTCAAACTCATTATGTCCAAAGCAGAATTCATTATCTTTCCCCTAAACCTACCTACCCCTTCTTCCAAACTTTGCTATTTCTCTCATAGATACCACCATTCTTCCAGTCTCCCGGGTTTTTTTTTAAATTTTATTTATTTATTTTTAGTGTTCGGCATTCATTTCCACAAGATTTTGAGTTCCAAATTTTCTCCCCATCTCTCCCCTCCCCCACCCCAAGACACCATGCATTCTGATTACCCCTTCCCCCAATATGCCCTCCTTTCTATCACACTCCTCTCTTCCTTTATCCCCATCTCTGTTTTCTTGTAGGGCAACATAGATTTCTACACCCCATTACCTGTATTTCTTATTTCCCAGTTGCATGTAAAAACAATTTTTAACATTTATTTTTAAAACTTTTGAGTTCCAACTTCTCTCCCTTCCTCCCTCCCCACCCATCCTCACTAAGACAGCAAGCAATTCAGTATAGGTTATACATGTGTAGTTATGCAAAAGACTTCCATAAAAGTCATGTTTTGTGAAAGAGTATTTCCCTCCATCCTATCCTGCCCCCGATTATTCTGTTCTTTCTTTTGACCTTGTCCCTCTCCAAAAGTATTTAGTTCTAATAACCCCCTCCTCCTATTTGCCCTCCCTTCTATCATTCCCCCTACACCCCACTTAGCTATCCCCTTCTCCCCTGTTTTCCTGTAGTGTAAGATAGATTTTCATACCAAATTGAATGTGCATGTTATTCTCTCCTTAAGCCAATTGTGATGAGAGTAAGCTTCACTTTTTCCTCTCTCACCTCCCTTTTTTTCCCACCATTGAAAAAGCTTTTTTCTTGCCTCTTTTATGAGAGATATTTTGCCCCATTCCATTTCTCCCTTTGTCCTCCCAATATATTCCTCTCTCATCCCTTAATTTTATTTTTTTAGATATCATCCCTTCCTATTTAACTCACCTGTGCCCTCTGTCTATATGTATATAATCCTTCCAACTACGCTAATACTGAGAAAAGTCTCAGGAGTTACAAATATTATCTTTCCATGTGGGAATGTAAACAGTTCAACTTTACTAAGTCCCTTATGATTTCTCTTTCCTGTTTACCTTTTCATGTTTCTCATGATTCATGTGTTTTAAAGTCAAATTTTGTATTCAGCTCTGGTCTTTAGCTCTTCTCATCAAGAATGTTTGAAAGTCCTCTATTTCACTGACCATTTTTTTCCCCTGAAGTATTAAACTCAGTTTGGTTGGGTAGGTGATTCTTGGTTTTAATCCTAGTTCCTTTGACCTCTGGAATATCATATTCCAAGCCCTGCAGTCCCTTAATGTAGAAGCTGCTATATGTTCTGTTATCCTGATTGTATTTCCACAATACTTGAATTGTTTCTTTCTGGCTACTTGCAATATTTTCTTCTTGACCTGGGAACTCTGGAATTTGGCTACAATATTCCTAGGAGTTTTTCTTTTTGGATTTCTTTTAGGAGGTGATCGGTAGATTGTTCAAATATTTATTTTACCTTCTAGTAAATATCAGGGCAGTTTTCCTTGATAATTTCGTGAAAGATGATGTCTAGGCTCTTTTTCTGATTATGGTTTTCAGGTAGTCCCATAATTTTTTAAATTGTCTCTCCAGGATCTATTTTCCAGGTCAGTTATTTTTCCAAGGAGATATTTCACATTGTTTGCTGTTTTTTTAATTCGTTTTTTTTGTTTTATAATTTCTTCATTTTTCATAAAGTCATTAGTTTCCATCTGCTCCATTTTAATCTTAAAGGAATTATTTTCTTCAGTGAACTTTTGGATCTCCTTTTCCATCTGTCCAATTCTGCTTTTTAGGGCATTTTTCTGCTCATTGACTTTTTGGATTTCTTTTGCCATTTGGGTTAGTCCTTTTTAAAGTGTTATTTTCTTTTGAGTTTCCTTTAGCAATCAGTTGATTCGTTTTTCCTGATTTTCTTTCATCACTCTCATTTCTCTTCCCAATTTTTCACCTGCTTCTCTTACTTGATTTTCAGAATCCTTTTTGAGCTCTTCCATGGCCTGAGACCAATTCATATTTTTCTTGTAGACTTTGGATAGAGGAGCTTTGACTTTGTTTTCTTCTGTTTGCATGCTTTGGTCTTCCTTGTCACCAAAGTAAGATTCTATAGTCTGATTCTTTTTCTGGTTTTTGCTCATTTCCCCAGCCATTTACTTGACTGCTTCCAATAGGATTGGGGTACTGTCAGCCACTCAATTCCCCCACAATTTGTGGACCTAGCTCTCTAGAGACAGTGGCTGCAGTTGCCATTGCTGCTGCTGTGGCTTCCTCTGTCCCCTCCCCCCCTGCCACCCGGGGCTGGACCATTCCACTCTCTCACACTGGTCCTACTGGCTTTTTCCACTGACCTTCCAATTTATCCTTAGCGTTTTGGGGTCATGAAGTCTGGAAGCTGCCACAGGTGTGAGAGATTCAGTCTACCCAAGGCCTGCTCAGGTCATATCTGTGCCAGCGTGTCCCAAGCTGGACTTCGCCCTACCCCCTGCATGACTCGATAGATACTTCCTGTGGACCTTCCAGGTTGTCTTGGGCTGGAGATTTGCTTCACTACATCATTCTGTGGGTTCTGCAGCTTCAGAATTTGTTTAGAACCATTTTTTTCCAGATATTTGACTGGGATTGGCAGGAGTGCCCTAGAAAGTGTTTGTTGTTACTCTGCCATCTTGAGTCTGCCTGTCTTCCAGGTTTTTAACTGTTGTTATTCTACTTTTCACTCTACCTCACCATACATATCCGTTCAGATGCCAAATCTTGTCTCATTTTTCTTCATACCTGACACCCTACTTTTTTCTTCCCCCACTGACACCACCTTAATTCAAGCTCTCTTCATCTCTATCTAAAGTATTGCAATGGACTTCTCATTGGTCTTTCTACCTCAGCTCTCTCTCCAGTGCAATCAACCTCAACCCTCCATAGTTGCTAAAGTGAATTTCCTCAAGCACAAGACTGACTATGTCATTCCTCCATAAACTCTGGGAGCTCTCTAGTCCATCCAAGATAAAATACAGATTCCTCTTGCTTTTAAAGCCGTTTATAACCTGGTTCCAACTTACCTATCAAGCCTCATTTTATGGTATTTCTTTCCGTGCTCTCTGAGGCTCAGTCAAACTGGCTTTCTCTCTGCTCCTCAGTCAAGACATTTCATCTTCTGTTTCTCTGCCTGTATTCCCCTCTCACCTTTGCTCCTCACAGAATCCTTCTGTCCCTTCCAGAGGAAGCTCAAACCCCACTTTCGTCACTTTCCTGATGCCACTCATCTGCAGGTGTCCATTATCCTTAACTATTTTGAATTTAAGGATAAAAATTAAACTTGAGATTACATTGGTATGGGGACTCTCTCAGGTTGGGGAACTCCCTCTTTTAATGTAGGTTAGAATCTTCTTTGCTTAGAGTTTCCTAGAGCACTAAGAGGTTAAATGACTTACCTAGGGCCATCCAACTAGGATGTTTCACAAGCTGGACTTGAACTCTGATCTTCCTGGTTTGGACACCTTCTGTATCCACAATGCTACACAGCCTTCATTTTGCATTTATTCTGAATATATTTTGCATGTGCATATACTTTGTGATTTTTTTTCCCCTAATCTGTTATTCATTTATTTTGCATTCTTTTTCATTTTGAGTTCCTCTAATCCCTTGTTCTAGCCCCACCCCCACCCACTGAGAAGGCAAGCAATACCAAATCAGTTATACATGTAAAATCATGTACAACATAGATCCATATTAGCTTGTCACCTTTTCTCCTCTATGAGAGAATGTATGTTATTTGAGAATAGGGATAGTGTCTTTTTTTTTGTATTTTTATTCCCATTTCCTATAATAGAGCCAGGCATACAGTAGACACTCATTAAATACTTATTGGCTGAGTGATACAATGCTTACCAATAGGGCAGAGATTTCTAGATTACTACCCCTTTGGGAGTGATTGTAATTTGTATAAATAAACCTAAATTCTGAAAAGAAGATTGTGGGGGCAAGAAGAATTCTCATCTCTTTTATTCTACCTCAAGTGGATTTAACTCCATTCTAGAGCTCCAAAGTGAACCAAACAATAGGTGTGGGGCTGGGAGCTAAAACTACAACAGTTGGTTGGTGAAATGAAGCTATTGACTCATACACCTGACACCTTATGTGACATATTTGCAAAATTTGAAAAATTATATTAGTAATGAGAAAGTAATTTTCTTCTGAAAAAAATGACAAAAATCCTTTTGTCATTTATCCCAGAATTAAATGAAAATTTTTTAGTTTAATCATTTTTTGGTGTTTTATATGTAATTTCATATGAGCTGCTCATTATTTTCAGTCTCTCAATGAAATTCCATTCCTCCTATAAATTTAAGTTTCTACTATATTTAATGGTAAAAGAGAAAATATGACTGTAAGGGTTGGTTTGAAATAAGACAAATTTCAGGACTAAACAAAGTATCATCTCTATGTTATATTTTCCTCCCTTTTCTGCTATAAAGACAGTGCTATTTTCCTTGAGTTATTTTAATTTAATCTTATTTTTAAGTGGCCCGGTTCTCGCTGGCTCTTCCCTTCCCCTCTCCCCCATTCCCTCTTCTGGTTTATTACCCTTTTCTCTTCAGGTATTTGTTTATTTGTTCCTCTCTCTTGCTTTTATCTGGTTATGTATTTTTTCCTCTTTTTTTCCTCTCAGTCATGTAGATTCCTCATTCGTGTCCTCCCTTTAGCTGTTCCTCTTCATTAGTTTTTTAATTTGTTTTTGCATTCTTTTCCAAAAAAAATTTCTTGCTCTTTTTTTATTATCTATCCTCTCTTTCTATTTATTCTAACGCCTCATTTTTGATTTATGACCCTTATAATCATCTAGTCTATCTTTTTCTCTGTATTCTTTATTACAATCAAACCTTCCAAGGTATTCATTTTAGGACTCTTCCCTTCAGGTACCTTCTGCCACTGCCTTGAAGGGCTTACTTACCCCCTGGATTTCCATTTCCTTTGTGACTCCCAGAACAATGTCAATTATTGAATGTATCAGAGAGGAAAATGCCCTGCGGATAGGGTCATACTCCTTCCGGACGTGTACCCTTTCTTTTGATCTTTTTTTTTCTTCTATATTTGCCTGCAAGTCTACTTCTTGTGACTGTGCTTTCCCAGTTGTTCCCAGGTGTTTTTCCTCCTTCCCTCCTAGGACAAGTAGACTTTTCAGGCACCAAATACCTTAGGCCTCCACCAATTTGAGATCCTTATCTCCCTTCACCAGTAGCAGCGTTCATCACTGGAAACCCCCTTCCATCTCCCAAGTAAGACTTCCTTTTTTCCTCTCTCTTTAGATTCCACTGCTTTATCACTCACTACCCCTGTAGGTTCTTCTCTTTCTGAGACCCCAGAAGTAACCTTTTCCTCATTGCTAGCCCTTGATTTGACCCCAGAGCATCCCTCAGTTCTCTCTATCCACCTACTCCCCCCACCCCCTTCATGTTCCCTCCCATGAATGTAGTTCCAGAAAAGAAACATTTACTTCATAGGCATGGTGTCACAAGTTTCTGTCCCTAATACCTTCTGTCCACCTCTTAACTGTTACCTCTACCAGATTTCTGTCTTCACCTCTGTCTCTCTGTATACCTTCAGAAAGAAGTCTGTTACTGGTCTTTTCTGTTGTCACTCTGTTCCTATTGCTGTCTTCATCTGTTCACTCCTCTTGCAGTTCTGTTGTTTAAGAAGCAAATACTTTCTTCATTTTAAATTTTCTTCCTAAAAATGTTTCAGACTCTTATTATTGAATATCCATCTTTTGTCCTGTGTGGTTTAGTTCAGATTTGCAGAATAGGTCAGTCTGGGCTGTATCCTGAGCTCCAGTGCTCTGCAGAACATTTTATTCCATTCCCTCTCCCTTTTTCTAGTGAGTATGGAATAGTCTCGTGTTATTCAAATATCCTTTCCTTCAGATTTCAAAGTCTTTCTCCTAGTGGCTTGTAGAACTTGATGTTTCTGAATTGATTAGATTTAACTATTGTGTATTTTGAAGTTTGTAGCCTTGGTTTTTTCCTGGAGATCATCTGTGAATTTTTTCAGTTGGGATTTCATTTTCTATGATCAGAAGTTCTGGGCAGTCCTCTTCTATTATTTTTTTTTTCATTATGATAAGGTTTTTTGCCCTGTCATGTTCTTCTGGGAGACCTGTGAGCCTTAGGATGACCTTATGCATTCTGTCTTCAAGATCTGTAAGTTTTGTTTGTATAAGATGATGTTTTCTTTTAATGTTTTGGTTTTTTCTTCTCTTCCTCTAGGTTGTTCTTCACTTCTGTGTATTTTCATTCCCAGTTTATGGTTCATTCTCTTTTGTTTCTTTGATGAGACTTGCCTTTGCAGATAAAAGTTTTCTGTTCTGCTCATTATTTTTCTGTGCAGGACATAAATTCTGCTCTCATAATTCACATTTCTCTTTGAAACCACTGAGAAACAGTGTGTTGTAATTCCACATTCTCAAATTCCACAGGGTCCTCTGTCTCATGAAATGTTGGATTTTTTTCCCTTCATTTTACAGTATAGATGCTTAAACTCATTGACTGGATTTGAAGGCCAGATTTCTTTCTGTTACTGTTCTTCCTGTTGATGTATCTGTGCATGTTCAAGTTCTTTGAGATTCTTCCTGAAATCCTTGGTGCTTTCTTTCTTCTTCCTCTTCTCCCCTGATTGTGGTTTCCTTGAGACCTGGATCTGAAAGCATCTCAGCTTCCTTCCACCCTGGTTAGTTCACAATTCATCAGCCTAAGTCTCTGCCACAACTGACTTTTGAATGGTTACAACTGGTCCCAGATGAATGCTGTGCTCTTCTCAGGTTTGGTGTAGTGTTTCTCAACACCCCACACGTACAATGTCCTGTCTTGGTGACCTGTCCCACTCACTCTGTTCCTTCATTCTCTAACTGCCACCAGCAGTTGAGAATCTGCTGGTACTGGCAATTCAGAGCCTGTTTTCCCTACCGCTAGTCATAAGGATTGGCAAAAATGACCTTGCTTACAAAACATCATCTTAAAGGCCAAAGTGATTTTCTTGTTTTCCAGATTTGTATTTCCTAGTATGTAATTTTCTTTTTATTCCTTTTTTGCTAATGGGTTATTATATCTTTTCCCCTCCTCCATTCTCATTATGTATGCTATTTACTTGAGCTTGCTGCTATTTTGTTCTGTTAGCTAAAACTTTAATTTTTGATGTTGTTATTATTGTTTATCCTGCAGAGACCAAATGAGAGGGTTAACATTCTATCTGAAAAACCAAGAGAAGATTCCTTGGTTTTAGAAGAAACACCGGTGAGTTGACTTAATGCAAATGGTGTTTGCTAGCACTCCCACCCCACTTCCCACCCCCATTTCATCCCTCCAAATGCTTTTTTAAAGGTAAAACTCATAATTAACCCATAAAATGTTATAGTTGCAAATCTCATTTATAAAATTATATTGAAATAAAATTTGGAACTCAAGAAATAGATTTTTCTTTTGTGTGTATCAAATTTATTGATATATTTTGTTTTGACATAGTACAATTTTCCCTTCAAACACCCAAATTTTCTTTAAAAGTATATTTGAAGATTGCATATCACCACTTAACAGTATGACAGTGACTGATAGCACCTGTCAGTTTGAGGTAAATATTTTCTGGAGTTCTCTCTCCCTTCCTTCCAAAGGAAAGGGGGATCATAGATGTAAATATTGTTGGATTCACTTGATGTGTTAGTTTTGTTGAACCCCTTTTTAAAAAAAAATTCTTTATTACAGGCGATGATCCTTAGTGGGGGCAGGGTTGGATATATTTGGAAATGAGAGTGATATAAAGACAAAAGATAGCAATAAAAATTTTATTTTTTAAAGCTTTTACCTAGTATTTTATTTTTCTCTAGTAACACATAAAAACAATTTTTAAAACTCTGAGTTCCAAATTCTCTCCCTTCCCACCCCCCACCTCCTATTAAGAAGGCAAACAGTTTGGTATAGGTTATACTTGTATAGTCATGCAAAATATTCATAACAATCATGTGAAAGAAGACAGACAGGAACAAAACTCAAGAAGAATCAAGTTAAAAGAGTGTGCTTCAGTCTGTGTTCAGATATCGTCATTTCTCTGTCTGGGGATGTATTGCATTTTCATCATACGTCCTTCAGAATTATCTTGGCTCATTGTATTGCTGAGAATAACCAAATCATTCATGGCTTGTCATCTTACAGTATTGCTGCTACTTTGTGCACAGGACATTTCACTTTGCATCATAGAGCATCCTGCTCATCATTTCTTATAGAACAATAGTATTCCATCGTTATCACATACCACAACTTGTTCAGCCTTTCCCCAGTTGATGAGCATCCCCTCAGCTTGTAATTCTTTGCCCCCAGAAAAGAGCTGCTATAAATATCTTTGTATATATTTGACCTTTTACTCTTTGTTTTTTATCTCTTTTGGTATTCATACCTAGTATGAATTTTTTTTCTGCCTCTCATAACTATTTGACTTCTTTCTCTTGGTAATTCACATAGACTCTGAAGATGCCCTTTGACTATTCTGGGAATGGTTTTCTGATTATTTTCATTCATTTAGTCAACACATTTATTGAGCATAACTTTGAACTAGGTTAACGAATACAGAGGGCAATATGAAAAACAATTTAAAAAAGAGTTTCTTTATTGAAGAAACTTAGTCTAGTCTTTTTCTTTTTTGGAGTGTTAATAGGAAATGTCACAAGAAAAGGGAACTAATACCAAAAAAAAACCCTACAAAAAGCACAATTCTTATTTATTCTGTTTTCTTTTTATACTTCACACACAATTTAATTTCTGTTTATCATTATGGTAAAAATTTCTTTCCTGTAGGTTCAACAGTACCTACCTTCCCTTCCAGCGGAAGTGAGCACTGGTGTGAAGTTCCAAGTTGGTGACCTCGTCTGGTCTAAAGTGGGAACCTATCCTTGGTGGCCTTGTATGGTTTCAAGTGATCCCCAACTTGAGGTTCATACCAAAATTAATACAAGAGGTAAGAATCAAAAAGCAAATATCAGATGTAATTATTAAAATATAAATCAATTTTAAGTGCTTTCTCCTCTTTCATACTATAAGAGTATATAACATCTAATGCTAATACTCCTGTGCCTAGTCTATAGGTTTTCTTGTTTTTGTTTCATTCCAAGTTTGATCTGACCCTTTTGGATCAAATTACCAGTTAGTATTCTATGCCTAACCTTAAAAAGGATTTAGAACAGGATCACATGACTGCTCATGTTTGGAATCTCATGTGTAATATACTTGTGCCCAAACCCCAGTGCCTTTCATCATTGAAAATTCTGAAGCATAATTTTTAAAATGTATAAATTTGCACATTTCAGTAAGGAATCAGAGATGTCATAGAGGTAAAAATGGTGGCAAGATTTGGCAACTGCTTGGACATATGAAATGAAGAATCAAAGATTGTACCCAACTTATAAAACCTGAGACACTGTCAGGATTGTGGCACTTTTGACAGAAATAGGAAAAGTTTGAAAGAGAGAGTTTTTGGGGAAGTAATAATGAGTTAAATTTTGGATATATGAAGTTTAAAATGTTTCCTAGACTTCCAGTTTGAATTATCCAATAGACAATTTGGGATTTGGGATCAAAACTTAGGGGAGATGCTTGGGTTGGGTATGTACCTCTCAGGGTCAACTGCATATAGATGATAATTAAGCCCATAGGAGCCAAGAAGAGAGGGAGTATGTAAGGGAAAAAGAAAAGAGAGCTTTAGGAAAAACCTTGAGGAGCATCTCCAGTTAGGATGCATGACATAGATAATGAAACCCTCAAAAGAGTCGCAGAAACCCAGAGAAGAGAGAGAGTATTGAGGAGAGAGATTAGACAAGGTTGTCAAACAGAACAGATGAGTCAAGAAAGATTAAAGTGGAAAAGAAATCATCAGCTTTGGCAGTAAAAGATCAGAGGTAACTTTGGAGAGAGTAATTTCAGTTTAGTGATGAGGTTAAGATCCAGGTCGCAAAATGTTGAAGAATGAGTGGAGATGAGGGAAAGTAAAGGCAGTAAATGTAGACAACTTTTAAGTGATGGAGAAGAATTTGGCATGGTTGTTGAAGGCAGTAGAGAAAGAGCCAGAGAGAAGTGAAGATTCTAGAGGAAGGTTGACTGAGGATACAATGTTAGAGTGAAGATGAGAAGCAATGAGGTCACATATAGTACACATGTAGAGGGGTTGGCTCTGGTAATAAGAAAGGCCACCTCTTTGTCAAAAGACGGGGGAGAAGAAGAGAGGATGGGAAATGATAGGGCTTCGAGATGAAGAAAATTAAGCTAACATAGAGTGTTCTCAAAGTAAGAGGCAAGGTCCTTTTTCAAGTGTGAGGGCATTATGGATTGCTTGAGAGAAGCAGGGATAGGGATAGTGGTGAAAGTAATCTGGGAGGTTTCAGAGAGTTCTTGCTGCTCTGAAAGCCCCATTGTGGCTGGATTAAAATGAATTTGGAATGTACCCAGTTGTCATTGTTGAAACACTTCTTCCATGCATAGGAACGGATGTGGAAGATGGTAGGATTAATTCAGACCTGAAATCTGGCCAAATAAGGCAAACGAGGGAACATAGGATTCAGAAGGAGAGGATGATGTAGAATTGAAATGGCTAACTATGAGATTGAAGTTGGAGAGGAAGGAAAGTGAAATCAAAGCAGGGATAATGGCCTGAGAAAGTACTAAGGAATTTTGGTTTGGGGGAATGGGGTTTGGTGGTATCAGTAGTGAGATAAGAACAGGTTTAAGTGGGCACAGCATAGGTGGAATGATAGGGTGTAATTGCAGAGTTTCTAATTAGGGAGATGGACCACTTGGTGGGTAATGGCAGGATCTAGTCTGCGACTATCCTCATCTATGGCTGAGGCAGAGTGAAGAGTAAGTTGTAGGATTTAAAATTGAGAAAGTGGGAGAAGAGAGAGTTTCAGGGAGCATCTAAGTGGATATTGAAATCCTTGAGAGAGGAGGAAGAATGACCTGCAGGTCAGTATACTACAGCTATCATAATTTTGCTTAGGTGAAAAATTTTAATTGAATGGTCTTCAGAGGAGGAGGAGTTGGTGAATGGTAGAAGTAAAGGAAGAGTATGGAAGCGATAGTAGAAATCAAGGAGTGTCATGATTTCCCAATGTGTTTGGGACATGAGAGAAAGTACAACCATTTCTGGAGAGGAAATTTGAGTTATATGATTTTGGCGAAAGTGGGGCCAGTTCTCAGTGAAGGCTAACTCATGGCGGGAATGGAGACAGAGATGTTGTCAACAGGAGTTTATTCATAATGGAAGAGGAAATCCAGAGGACACAATGGAAGGAGTGAGTAGGATTGGAATAGGACATGAGTAGGCGAGGCTTGATCTGATGAGAGAATAAGCAGAAAGGGGCTGGGGCAGTTTTTTCCTAAATAGTTGGTGATTGACAAATGCACAGAATGAGGAGAGAAATGGGAGAAGCCATAAGGGTAGTAATGGGAGGCAGATGAGTAGAGAAGCTCAGAGTTTCTGAGGGGTATTGCCGAGGAAGCTGGGTAGATCTGCTCCCCTTCTAGGGTGGGCAGGGAAAAGTTCGGTATGTGAGGAGGTTGTTCATTCTTCTACATGATCTTAACCTTACAAGTTTCTCTCTTTCACCTTGCCTACAGAAAGTGATATAAGATATTCTTGTTATATGGAAACTAAATAGATAACTGCAAAGATCATTGGAATGAGTCAGGAGTCTTGAGTTCTGTGTCTGGTTTTACCACTTGCTTGGTTGTTGTTGTCATTTTTTAGTCATGTCTGACTCTCTGTGACCCTGTTCGGGGTTTTCTTGGCAAATATGCTCTTGTGATTTGCCATTTCTTTCTCCAGCTCATTTTACAAATGGGGAAACTGAGGCAAATAAGGTTAAATGACTCATCCTGAGTCACACAGATAACGAGTATCTGAGGCTAGATTTGAGCTTAGGAAAATAAGTGTTCCTGACTCCAGGCGCAGCACTATCCACTGCACCACCCAGCTGCTCTAAATTTTTTTTTTTCCCCATTTTTGTCATTCTATCCAGAAGACTGTTGTTCAGTCACTTTAGTTTAGTCATGTCTGACTCTTTATGACCCCAATTGGGGTTGTCTTGGCAAAGGTACTAGGATGGTTTGCCATTTCCTTCTTCAGTTCATTTAATAGTTGAGGAAACTGAGACAAACAGGGTTAGGTGATTTGCTTATGGTCACATAGGTAGTAAGTGTCTTGAGGCTTCACTTGAACTCAGGTCTTCCTGACTCTAGGCCTTGGACTCTAGCTACTGCACCACTCATTGGTTATATGACCTTAAACAAATCACTTTATCTTTCTTGGCCTCAATTTCTTCAGCTATAAAATTAGGGGATTGGACTAGATGATTTTCCAAAGATTTCTTTCACCTTTAAAATTATATGATTTTAATGTTGTTCTTAGGGAAAAGGCTAGCACTAATTAGTCTAGTACTGATACCATCATGGATTTAAAGCTGGAAGGGACCTTAGAGGTCATGGAGTCTAAACCTTCCATTTCACAGATGAGGAACCTGAGGCCAACAGAGGGTAAGTGACCTACCTAAAGTATCACAATCAGTAAGTAAATGTCTGAGGCAGGATTGGAGCCCAGGTTTTCCTGATTCTAAGTCTAGTGTTCTCTCTGTTAATGCCATGCTGCCTCTCAGCCTACTCAAGATAAATGTTTTAGCTCTTCTTGTTCAGACCCTTAATGATCACTGCATCCAAGAATACACAGGTTTAATTACCACCCAGATTCACAAACTTAGCAGTGTCAGAAAGTTACTTTTCAGTGAGAAATTTATGGAGATCCAGAATACTGGTATATTAGGCTGGCCAGCCCATCCTTTTCCTAAGAGAAGAACCTTGGGAAATTCATTTGAGATCAGGTAGTGTGAGTCACTAAATCACATGGTTTAAAGAGATCTGTTCCCCAAAGCATGGTGATGTAGCTAGCTATTTACTGCTGATCAGGGTGCTAGATACCTGACAGTGACATTTCTCGGGATAACCCTTTGCGTCTTTTAGTTTATCTTATTTTTTACTGTTGAAAAAAATGCTCATTTACATGGCTTCAGTCTTAAATTGAATAAAAATTGCTCTACTGTGTTTTCTACCATTATTTTATTCCCATTTCTGTTATTTAAGAGATATTAAGAGACAGCTAGGTTGCACAGCGGGTAGAGTGCTGGAGTCTGGAAAACGAGTTTTAATTCAGCCTCCAATACTTACTACCTGTGCAACTCTAGGCAAATCACTTAACCGCTGTCTACCTCAGTTTTCTCAGCTCTAAAATGCAGATAATAATAGTACCCACTTCCCACAGTTGTGTGAGAATAAAATGAGATATTTGCCAAACACTTTGCAAATCTTAAAGTATTTTGCTAATTATTCTTCCTGTGGCAGCCACTGCTACTCTGACTTTTAAACATAGTTCTTTGTCCTTCTGTCATAACTTACTGAATTCTTTTAAGGACAGCAGAATTCTTCTAAGGAAAGTGATCTGAAATTCCGCAGTAGCCATAAAGTAGACACCTTTTTGTCAGAGTTACTAAGAAATCGGGAGGTAAGGATAATAAGGCTCTCTAAGGGACTCCTCTTACCCTGGCAAAGCATAAAACATTTTATTTTCACCCTTGAGTTTCTAGAGCTCCACTTAAAAATTACCTCCTTAGAGACTTGTGCCTCTGAAGTCCTCTCCTTGTGTAGAAAGTGCTTCTCCCTTCTCCCTCCCCCCATTTGTGTGCAGTTTTCAAGATTCATCACGTTAATTGAATCATGATGCTCCACTCCAGCTCCAGCTGCTAGCTCTGTCAGAATGAGACAGAGCCAAGTAGCTTTGGCCTCATCTGTACATTCTAAGGAGGCTGATTCACCCAGTTTTGATATCAAGTAGTAAGTGGCACCCCCAAAACAGAGGAACATGCCACCTATTCTGTCAGGACAATCTTGCAGCGTTCTCATGCCTATAAAGAAACTGAACGTTTGAAAACTCTTCCTTGTATTATTTGAAATATATCTTAACTTAATTCTGTTCATAAATTAATAAACACATTTTTATAAAGTCAGGATTAAAATGTTACATTTGAATCTCTCCATTTAGATTTTATTGGACTTCCTGTGACAGGGCAGATGACTTGGAGATTGCTGGGGTGGAATACTAAATACTGGGTAGGCCAAGTGATACATTCACAAATGAGGACAATGTGAGCCCAGGGCTTGACAGCTTGGGGTCTGGAAACCCATCAACTGATCCATTACATTAGCAGAGAGGATAAATGATACAAAGATGGCCAGAGTGGTGTGAGGGATAGTCTGTGCTAGTGCCTAGAGAGATGGGAGCATGGAGTTATTATAGAGAAGCAGTTTGATACAGTGGACTTGATACTCAGAAGTACTGAGTATTTGGCTTCTGGCTCTGACATTTATTAGTTCTGTGACCAAAGGAAAAAGACACTTAATCTTTTAGAGCTTTACTTTCCTTTTCTCAACAGAAGAATTGTCTCATTGTCCTGTTGTCTCAACAGAGACAATATTTACACTTAGTAACTCACAAGAGTGGTGTAAAGAAAGTGTTTTATTTATAAACCATAAAACACAGTAATATAGAGGCAGCTGGTGGCTCAGGGAGTAGAACGTTAGGCCTAGAGTCAGGAAGATCTGAGTTCAAATCTGGCCTCAGTGACCCTGGGCAAGTCACTTAGCATCTGATTGCCTGACAGAATGGATCCCCTAGAGGAGAAACCACAAATGGGGTCATAAAGGTAGGACTGAGGTGACTGAGCAACAATAAGTTAAATTATCATTACTTTGAAATTGTTTTCTAAGTTTTCAAGATCTATCTTTTTCCATTATCGAGGACAAATTAAGAGTTGGGTGTTTATTACTCATATATGTAAATATTACAAAAATCAGTTTGTTTTTAACCATAGTTACTCAAAATTCATTGTTATTCAAAAAATTCAATGATTAATACAATTTTCTTTAAATTCAGAATCTTATTATGCAAACATTTAATCAATAGGCATGACATACTCTCAATATATGATAGTGGTATTACTTTATATGATATACTATGGTTTATAAATCTTTGTGTACATGATGGATGGCTATAGAATTAGGACTCTGGAAAACCTTGACTATTCACTGTGGTTTACACATGAATTTTTATGGATGAATATCTTCATGTTATTTTGTTTCAAATTGTTGATAAGAGGTTCTGTTTTCAGGGGCCCGGGAGTACCACGTCCAATTTTTTAGCAACCAACCAGAACGAGCATGGGTCCATGAAAAGCGGGTACGAGAGTACAAAGGACACAAACAGTATGAACAGTTACTAGCTGAAGCAACTAAACAAGCCAGCAATCACTCTGAGAAACAGAAGGTATGTTTAATGATTCAGTGGAATTTCTCTTGGTTGAATTCAATCAGTATGAGTTTTATTTCTCTGCTTTTGATCTCCATCAAGTACAATTTTTAATAGATCATTATTATCCATAATAAGAACTACAGTTTTAATAAGAATTCACAGTAAATGACTTTCTGATGTCAGAAACTTATTAACATAAATTAACCGGGTGCTGGTAAAGTGTAAAATACTTGCTAGAATTAGTTATGTTTTATATTTTCTTGACTTCCTCCCGTAAGTTTTGTTTCCTAAGTCTGTCATTAGCTTGTAAATGTTTTGTGATAAAAGTGAAATTTCTGAATTATTACACAAGGTGCATGATGTGCACAGTCTTTTGTCCATTTGCCTGTGTGTGAACATGTGATCACTACTTTAAGAAGACAAATGTCTTAAATCTTTTTAATAGATCTGTTTAACTTTAGAGTGTTTTATTAACAGAACTGAGCTGAATTTTATATTGTATGATTTGAAGAAATTGGACCTAAAATGCTAAATCTAATGCAGTGATATTTTAGGTGAGAAATTACTCGAGTTTCTTTTCAAATTTTATCAAACTACTAGTTGGGAATGAGTCATAGGTGGTCAGATTTCTCTTTATTTTATTTAGAAAGTAAATTCCTAGCATGTTAGAAAGCCTCATAGGCAGATTTTCAGAATTTACTATCATTCATAAAAATGCTTGTATTCAGCACACATTTTTAGGCACCTATTTTGTGCACTTGCTATGCTAGGTCCTTGAGAAGATGCCAAGTTGGCTTTTGGTAGGGATTGCATTCTATTAGGGATAATAAAACATGTACCAAATAACTTTAGTGCAAAATATAATATGGTAATTGCATAGAAGAGATATAGGGAAAGTACTTTAGGAGATTCAGAGGTTGAAAAGATCACTTCCATTTCATATTTCAACAGGGAGAGATCAGAATAAGAGACTAGTTAGAGATATAAATTTGGAGTCATTCACATAAATTGATAGTGAAAGTTATGAGAGTGAAGCTCATCAAATAGGAGAATATGTAGGGAAGGGAGGGCTAGGTAAAGGGTCAGTACTCTCCTTTAAATCCTTTATACCAGTGAGGCTGAGTCTGGTATAGCACTTGAGCTCAGGTCACAGGATCACTAGGCTGTGTAAGGAGCAAACTTGCCCATGTCAGAAATAGAGCAGCTCAGAGTTTCTCTGCTTCACAGCAGTACCATCAGGCTTGTGAGTGTCCTGGATATTTCCAGCCTGGATGACATAGGAAGACCTGTCTCAAAGAATTCTCCTCCCCTTGTCTCCCCAAAAAACATTATATTTGAAACAATAAAAGAAGAGCTAGAAAAGCTCTTCACAACAAATAGTCAGAGAGGTTAGTGGTACAATGGCAAGTGTTGGATTTGGAGTCACAGAACCTTGGTTTAAATCCCAACTCTTTCCTTTATATCTCTGATAATGGGCAATTAACTTTTTTATTTGTAACTAGAAGGCTTGGTGACCTCCAAGCTCCCTTTCTGTTTTAGGACCTGTAATCCTAAAGTAGAAGAATCAAGATTGTGCAGTATCAGAGAACCCAAAAACATAAAGAAGCAGCAAATAGTTATGAAGTGCTCCAGTACTCCAAAGAAGTCAGTGAGAATGAGAAAAAGGCCATGTGATTTCATGACTCCCTGTTCATTGGTAACCTTAGAGTTGTTTTAGTTAAGTTGAGATAAGAATTGTACCTATGATTTCATTGGTATAGAAAACTTTCAGATGAATAAACTGTCTCTACCAATACTCTGCAATTTGTAGTCTTAGGGAGCTGCCTCAGGTATTAAGAAGTTAGATGACTTGCCAGATACAACCTGTATATGTCAGAGGTAGGATTTGAACCCAAGACTTCCTAGCTGGCTTGCTGTCTGCTATACCAGATTGTATTTCTAGTAAAGTAACAGAGATTCCCCTCCCTAGTCCACCTCCAGGGGAAAAAAGATTTACTTGAAAAAAGAAATATAGACACTGAGTATAAACTGTTTTTAGTGCTAAAAGAGGGGAGAAGTATTAGGTGGAAAGATCAAGGGAAGGTGTTTTGAAGGGCGTGTTGCTTTCTGTAGGCTGAGATCAATGTGAACAAGGGAAGACTTAGGAGGAATGACTGGTAGAACACTATCCTAGAAAAACCCATAAGCTTATAGGAGCTAGAGCTAGAGGAGACTTTAGAAATATCTGATTTAATCCTCCCATGTTACTGATGAAGAAAATGAGGTTCAAAAAGGTTGAAGTGCCAGGCCTAGAGGCCTGAGGGCTACCCAAGTCTTCCCTTACCTCTATCGGAGGTCTTCGGTTGGCCAAACCGGATGCTCGTATGAGAAAAAGGACGTTCCAGAGTCGAACAAGGGTTGAGCTTTATTTCAGGGTCTAGTTACAAGTGCAGGGGAATTCTTCCTTAGGAGGGAGCAAAGAATCTCCCAAGGAGGCAAAGATCTTACAATAAGAGATTGGAAGTAGAAGTATAAATGGGGAGAGAGGGGGAGGGGAGAGAGGAGAGAGGAAAAGCGGAGCTTTGTGTCCTGTCCGCTCCGTGCCCCTCCGCCCAAGAGAACTTTCAGGCTTTCCTGATCCTACTTAAACTCTCCAGCAGCATAGTTTGCATCTGAATACCGTGCTGTTAGATAACAATAGTGTGCCCAGATCCGGGACAATCTTGAGAGCGGGGAGAGCTCTCTCCCATCACGTTTCTCACGGGAAGAGGCGGAAATACACGAGATAGCTCGGTTCACCTCGATTCCCAGTCGTTTCCTGGGGGGTCTCGTGAGAACTCTAAGATTTAGAAGTTCCCACCTTTACCCGCCCGAGACTGTCCACCTGGAATTGAGCTTCCATCCCCAGCATTGAAGGGTGAAGAATGAATGAAGTGTCAGTTATTGTGGAATGTGCCAGGCTGATGCCCGCATAATACTGCCCACATTCCATTAGGAGCAGTCAAACATATACATAGTACTACAGATTAAAATGTGATGAAGCAAAACAGAGATCCAGAGAAGTGTTCTAGGAAAATTCAGTGAAGGAAAGAAGTTGGCAGGGGGATCAAGGGAAGAATCACTGAAGTAGTATCATAGTAGCTGAGACTTGAAGAAAGATAGATTGTTAGGGTAGAAAATGAGTAGTACTTTCAGTAGCCTAGTCAGATATTCAGATATCAGTGAATCCATAACCATTTATTCAGGGCCAACTTGGTGCCAGGAACTATACTAAGTGGTAATATAGGATGCATATAGGAGAGGAAATGTTGAATTGGGGGGTGATAGCAGCCAGCCATGTTTACATAGTGCTTTAAGATTCAGATGACTCTTTACATACCTTATATCATTTGTTCCCCATAGCTACTCTTGAGACATGCAGAAATGTCTAGTGGTCTAATTTGTCTAGAATGTGTAGTATATAAAGGGGAATCGTGTGAAATAAAGCTGTAAATATGGGTTGGAGTCAGATTATGAAGGGCTTTGAGTGCCATGCTAGGGTTTCCCTTTTATCTATAGGCAATTGAGAAGCCCTAAAGGTTTTTTAATAGGGGAAATGGTATAATCTAGTTTCTGTCCTCTTGTATTATGTAGAGTACTGTGTTTGTACCTCTCACCTACTTTTTTAGTTGCTCTTTATATCCTTTCTAAGCAAAAACAGCCCCACATAGTACATCCCTTTATTTAAAAAGTCATATCATAGTCACCTTCTGTCTTCTACCAAAGCAATTACTATAATAACAACTCCACTTCTTTTGATTATCCCTGAATACATAAAACCATGTTTATCCTTTCATTTCAACCTTTCACTATCTCTTGCCCCATTTGTATATGATTAGTCGATCAATCATACATTTATTAAACCCACTGTGTTAGGCACTAGAAGTACAAAGACAGAAAATGAAGCAGTCTTTGTTCTGAAGGAGTTATTGATGCTATTGATGAAGACAATTTACACATATGTAAGTACATACAGAATGAATACAGGATTGTTAGGGAGGTGACTAGCGTTTGGAGGGATTAGAAAAACCATAGAGGAAGTGGTCCTTGAGTTACATCTTGAGGAAAGTAAGAGATAGAAGGCAGAACAATGAGGAGGGGACGCATGTATACTCATAAAGGATGGCATTACAGGCAGGGCATTAAGATGAAAGATGAGTGCCATGAATGATGAACAGAGAGTAGGTCAATTAGTCTGGACCACAGAATGAGTCTGGAACAGGAGGTAGGGGCCAGGTTGTGAAGGGTATTAAAAGATTGTATTTTATTCTAGGGGATGTAGGGAGTCATTAGATTTTGAGAAAAGGAGTAAAATGGTCAGATTTGCACTTAAGAAAAATCACTTTGACATTTGTGTGGAAGATGGATTGGAGTGGGAAGAGGTGGGGAGAGGAGACAGGCAGCCATTGTGATAGACTAGGTGAGGGTGGGCCAGGATAGGCAGAACACCGGTACAGATAATACCACTTCCATCAGGACCACCATCATGATCTCTACAGCCCCTCGAGTTATTTTCCTTTTCTGAAGAAATAAGGGTACTGATAGGAGTACTAAGAAGCTATTAAACAGTGTGAAAGTGGAATTATAGGATCATGTATTTAGAGGTGAGGCAGCCAGGTGGCTTAGTGAATAGAGAGCTGGGCCTAGAGTCAGGAAGACCTGTGTTCAAATCTGGCCTTAGCCACTTCCAAGCTGTGTGACCCTGGGCAAGTCACTTAACCCCTGTTTCCCTTAATCCACTGGAGAAGGAAATGGCAAATCACTCCATTATCTTTGCCAAGACAACCTCATAGATGGTATGGGTTTGCTGTGGTCCATGGGCTCACAAAGAATTGGACACTACTGAACAGCAGTAACAATATTTAGAACCAGAAGAGACCTCATGGTTATCTATTCCAGTTCCCTTATTTTACAGATCAGGAAATTGAGCCCCCCCAACTCCTCCCAAATGGACTTGCCCAAGGTCACACAAGCTCAGGTCTCTAACTCCATATAGCACCTTACTATCTGACTGATCATTCACAACGTTATAACATCCCTTAAGCCTCATCATCACTAAATATTGTATCTCATTTGAAAATGTTTACTTTATCTCAGAAATGCCCAATCATCACCTGTCTCTTTTGTTGCAACTCTGCTTAGGTCCTTGGAGCTAAGCGTGAGCCTGGAAACTGGAGTTTGGGGGAGTAGGGGAGAGTTTTCATGTTAGCCCAGAGTACTGCTTAAGTGTGCTGTTTGCCAGCTAATTTGATATGTAGCCAGATGAAATTCTTTGTTAGAAGAAAAGGAAGCAGGAGCTTTTGAACTAAAAACTTGTTTTTCTCCAAAGATTTTCTTTGGCAGATCACCGTATTGGGGAGCTTTTCATGGCCCTGACTACTATTTAGTCTAAATTGTCCTAGATCCATGATTTAAATATTTTTTCATTTTGGAAAAATAAAGGCTTTCATGTAACCCTATTGCTCATTTCTCTACTTTTCCTCCAATTAGTACTTCACCAAAAAAAACAAAAACAAAACCAAGTATTCTCTATCTTGTCATGGAGGTTTTATTACTACCAAGCAACTGCTTTTTGTTTTCCATCAGCTGTCTAAGGAAGCTAACTCTTGGGAAACTATTAGGGTTTTAGTTTCTGCTTCTTTAAGTAGACTTGATTTCCTTATTATTCTGTTGATTTAAATACCTCAAACAGAATTTCCTTTCAGATTTAGTCATATTAAAAATGTTAAGTTTTCAAACCCAAATGTTCTAATTTTTTTTTAAAATCATTCTTAATTTAATTTTTAAAAAATCACTATGGCCTGGTGGATAATCTTGAGCTCTGAGGCTACCTCTGTTACAACTGTGTAAAACATGCCCATATGTCCCCTATTTTTTAAGAAATCTTCACTAGATTCAGTTATCCCCCGAAGCAATTGTTCTTCCTCCTTCTCAGCCAAAAACTGTCTTCTGCTAGGCACCACCTCCACCTACTTTTTTACATTTTTGAGTCTGGCTTCTGATCTCATCATTCAACTGAAACTTTTCTTTTTAAAGTTACCATTGATCTTTTAATCACCAAATATGTTCTTTTCTCATTCCCTGTATTTTTTCACCTATCTACACCATTTGACATTGTTGACTTTCTCTTCGCTTCTCTGGGTTTTTGTGATACAACTGTCTCCTACTTTGACCTGTTTGACCACTCTTTGGCCTCCTTTGTTTACTCCTTTTCTGCCACCACAGCATCTTTCATTTCCAGTCCTTTCTGTCTCACACAGGTACTACTTTTGTTTAGGCCATCATCACTTCTCATCTAGATTATTGCAGCAGCTTCCTAGGATCTCCCTGCCTTAAGTTTCCTACCATTGCAGACAATCCTGAGAGCCAAAGTAATTTTCCTTAAGCACAACTCTGACTATACGCCTCTCCTACTCTATGAAGTCCAGTGGCTTTCTGTTGCATGTAGGATAAAAATCTAACCTCCTCTGGTTTTTATAGCTCTATACAACCTGGCGCCAAATAGTCTTTCCAGCCTCATTGGATATTACTCTCCAGTCTGCATTCTGCAGTGCAGCCAAACTGACCTTCTCTCTGTTCCTTACACTTCTCCTTCCTTCTCTGTCCTTTTGCAAAGGCCATCCATTCATTCTTGGGATGCAGACCCTCCTTAATTCTATCCCAGAGTCCCACTCTTCTTTTATGATGCACCTCAAGCACTATCTTCTACATGAAGCCTTCCTAATACTCCCAACCTTCCCTCTTAGTCTGCCTTATATTTTAACTACTTTGTGCCTATTTGTATTTATTCATTTTATGTTGTATATATCTGGTGTGGTTTTTTTTGTCTTCCCCTCTTAGAATGCATGCTCATTGCAAGTAAAGATTTCTTTTCACTTGTATCCCCAGTTACTCCAAGGCGCCTGACATTCAGCAAGTACTTAAAAAATACTTGTTAATTGATTGCTTGATATGTACAGACAGCAACTCCTTAGGATTTATCTAAATAGTCTGTCCCTTTGCCTAGATTCCTCTCTTCCATAGCTTTGCATCTTGGATCATCTAGCTCCTTTTCAATACTCAGCTCAAATTCCAACTCCTTTACAGAGATTTTCCTGATTCCCGTAATTGTTACTGACTGACCACCCCCTTTTGGGGAATA
The DNA here is from genome assembly GCF_028372415.1 of Notamacropus eugenii. Taxonomy (NCBI): domain Eukaryota; kingdom Metazoa; phylum Chordata; class Mammalia; order Diprotodontia; family Macropodidae; genus Notamacropus; species Notamacropus eugenii. The sequence continues at coordinate 622,665,945 of NC_092872.1, forward strand.
GATAGATTAAGTATTTATTAAGTGCCATAATATGTTTACTAATTTGTGAGCATTTTGTATTCCCTTGGTATAGTGGGGTTCTTAACCTGTTTTGTGTCTGTGCACTCCTTTGGCAATCTGATGACACCTTATGGACCCCTTCTCAGAATAATGTTATTTGCCTACATCCATTGTTGAACCAAAAGCTATATTTTAGTGATAGGTTAGGGAAAATAAAGATGTGATTTTCTTTCCATCCATGATCATAGTCTCCTGAAATTTGCCCAGGCCCCACTCCCATCTCTGCCTAGTAGAATACAGAATGTAAGCTCCCTGAGCTCAGGTAAGGACTGCCTCATTATTATGTTTGTTTGTACAGTGCTGCTGACAAAGCTACGGGCTTTGTTCTTTGTCCTATTCTCTTTCTTCATTCAGTGAGAGAAATAGAACTCTGTTCTTTTTTAAAGTTTGATTTTTTATTTTGATATTCTCACAGCCACCTGAAGTCGTTGTCTTCTTTTATTCATCTTTTATTTTTCATTATACTATTCAATCAAGTGGTATTAAAACTACCTTTGTTAGAGACTTCTCCATTGTGGAAGTGGGAAAGTTAAGTGGTAAATGTTTATTTTAACTTCACATCAGGACATATTTTTATGCACGTGTGTGTGTGTGTGTGTGTGTGTGTGTGTGTGTGTGTGTGTGTGTACATGTATACCCTTTCGTTTGCTTTTTGGCTCAGTAATCTAAGAAGACTAATAGTTAGGATTTTATTTTTGTTACCTAGGAGTTATGTGCTTTTAAAATGCATAGCCGGATTTGGAGTATCTAAGATATGACTGATTCAATATGTCCATTTCTGTTCTAAAGATTAGGAAACCCCGACCTCAGCGGGAGAGGGCCCAGTGGGACATTGGCATTGCCCATGCAGAAAAAGCATTGAAGATGAGCCGAGAAGAAAGAATAGAACAGTACACTTTCATCTATGTTGACAAGCAGCCTGAGGAAGTTTTATCTCAAGCAAAAAAGAGTGCTGCCTCCAAAGCAGAAGTGAAAAAGAACCGGAGACCTAAAGCAGTGCTGAACACTCAGCCAGAGCAGAGCAATGCAGGGGAGGCAGCCTCCTCCTTGCCAAGTGCAGAGCTCCGCAGACACAGCCAGAGACGGCATGCGAGTGCAGAAGAGGAAGAGCCGCCCCCTGTGAAAATAGCATGGAAAACAGCGGCAGCCAGGAAATCTTTACCGGCTTCCATCACAATGCACAAAGGCAGCCTGGATCTGCAGAAGTGCAACATGTCTCCAGTTGTGAAAATTGAACAAGTATTTGCTCTTCAGAATGCTGCGGGAGATGGGAAATTCATTGATCAGTTTGTTTATTCCACAAAGGTACCCTCCAAAGTCTATAGTTTTTGTTTTTGTTTGTGGCTTTTTTGTTGTTGTTTGTTTTTTGTTTATAGGCATTTGAAATGCAGTTTAGTCTTTTTGACCCTAAGGAAATTTAGGCAAAAGGCTAGAATTTCTTTGGGGGAGGGGTTGGTTTTGTTTTGTTTCTTTTTTAGTATCCCCATATGCAATAAATTAATGTTGAGATTTGCGGCCAAGATAGAGCTTAGCTTTCTACAGTCATGGAAAAAGCTGGGTCCTTTGCCTGTATTATAACCTATATGGTTATCATAATAGTTGCATAGGATCGTTTTTATTAAATCGTTTATTACTGATTATAAGAAAGAAAAATTCCTTTTAAAGTAACATTGATAACAATATTATATCTGATTTTGATCAACAGTTCCGAAAATGTTTAGTAGTCATTTTGGTTGGTTTCTTTGAGTCAGAGATAGGCAGGAAATATTTACTTACTGAAGTTTAATTAAATGCATTTCTAAGAAGAGCTTGGACTGTATTTATTCTCAAACTGTTAACTCTACAATTGCCAAAGTGTAAATAATGTAGGAGAGGGAACCTTCATGCAAGCCACATCCTCATGCAGCTTCACCACTCGGCTAGTCCTTACTTGTTTGGTAGTTGCCATCCTATAGCCTTGAAACAGTTCATCTCTTCAGAACTTATGGCCCAAGCCTAACGCTGACTTGGTAGATAGATTGGCAATAATGCATGGATGTGTATTTTAAATTGTTTTGTTATTTTACAGGAATACCTGGATATAATTGTATGTCTATATAGTAGACATTCCTTAAAACTTGTATATGATTTAAACCCTAACTTAAATGTACCATGTTAGGGTTTCTTAAAATAAGACTTGCCCACGCAGATATGGTCTTTGCTCACAGTTTGCAGGTACCCATCACCTCTTTTCTACTGGCAGCTATGGGTTTTTTGGGGACACCCATAAAAGGGCTTTTTTGTTTTGATTAAGACTACTTCCCATGCCATTACCTGCCAGATGAAAATGACGAGCTCTTTTCATTTTAATTTGGTGTATGAGGAGGCATCTATACTGAAAGATATTTTATTTAACTTTTGTTAGGAAACTAGGGACTTTTGGTTCAATTTTTATTTTATTCATCACAGGACTGTTTTTTTTCTTCTCTCTCTGCCTTAGCCATGAAATAAGACTATAGTTATTACCTCTTTCTGACTTTATGTTAAAAGAATTAATGAGTTAATAAGATAACCTAGGATGAGCGGTGGTATAATATTTTGAAACAGTGATTATGATTATTGTTCTAAAACATATTTGTAATCGATTCCATTTGCCTGGTAATCATCCAGTTTTTAATCTGGCTTATTTTAAAGGGAGTTGGTAACAAAACGGAAATAAGTGTCAGGGGACAAGACAAACTTATCATTTCTACACCAAACCAGAGAAATGAAAAAGCAACTCAGAATGTATCATCTCCTGAAACAACATCTGGGTCAACAGGTAGGTATAAATGTTAGTATTAACTTCCCTGAGCCAACTACCAGCTCTGGGGTTGACTCAAGCTTGCAACCTCAAACCTCTGTCAAATGATATTAATACCAGTTCTGTTGTCCCATCTCTTTCCAGTGCCTCATAGCCAAATTTTATGTAACACCTTAAGACTTACAAAGTCCTTTACATCAAAGACCATGGAGGGTCATGTAGGAGTAGATGATGAGATTGTATATATGTAAAACACTTTATAAACCTTAAAGTGCTTTCTAGATGCTGGCAATGTCTCATGATCCTCATGTTGAAGCTCAGAGGTTAAGTGATTTTTCCCATAATCGTAAAAATTAGTCTCTGCAGGAGGGGAAATTCAGACCCAGTCTCCCCTGCCTCTAGGAGAGTCATCTCATGCCTCCTTTCCTAAACTGAATCTGCTATTAAAAGGTGTGCCTTTTAATGCAAAGAAGAGCTGAGTAAAGGAAAGGAAATGAGTTGAAAAATCAGATTGAAAGTTTGCATTTGTATCATTTCATATAATTTTTTGTAGCAGCTCAGTGATGGGTGAATTAGTAGTGGATGCTTGAATGAAAGTAGTAGATTTCAACTTAATTGTCTGTAATTGGACATGTTAATATTACATGACATTTTCAAAATTATTAATGTCATCGGAGTTGACATACCTAGGTGGCACAGTGGATAGAACAATGGATCTGGAGTCAGGAATACCTGAGTTCAAATTCAGCTTCAGATGCTTACTAGCTTTATGCCACTGGGCAACTCATTTAACTTTTATATGCCTCAGTGTCCTTATCTCTAAAATGGGGATAATAATAGTTCCTTTTTCATAGAGGGCTTGTGAGGATTAAATGAGATAATAGTTGTAAAGTGCTTAGCCCATTGCCCAGGATATAAATATTAGCTTTTATTATTATCATTTATAAATGAGATAGTATTTGTAAAGGATAATAAATGAAATAAAAATATTCGTTGTGAGAATCAAATGAGATAGTAGCACATTATCGTTCACTTGTTCATTTGCCTCCAACTCTTCATGACCCTCTGTACCAAAGCATGCCAGTGCTCTCTAGAGGCTTTTCTTGGCAAAGATACCAGAGTGATATGCCATTTCCTTCTGCTCATTTTACAGACAAGGAAACAGGCAAACCGGGTTCAGTGACTTGCCTAGGGTCAGATAACTAATAAGTGTGTGTGGAAGATTTGAGCTCAAATCTTCTTGACTCCTGGCCCACCACTCTATCTCCTGTGCCACCTAGCTGCCCAGATTGAGGCAGAAATGAGTCACACAGCTAATGAGTCTCTGAAGCCAGATTTGTCAGGTCTTGCTGACTTCAGGCCTAGTGGGTTATCCACTGAGCTACCTGGCTTCCTCCAGCTTCCTCCAGCACATAGTGAGCGCTATATATATGTTAAGTGACGTCACTACCTTCCCCATCACCATTCCATGTAGATCCTGGCTGTTGGCCCAGTAGCCTTTATACTCAAGAAGCTGTGGGAGGGAGTTTCCTCCTTGGGTGGTTCTCTGTGCCAGTGCAGTCATGGATCCAGGTTCTTATCTTTCTCTGCAAGGGATGCTTCCATTTCCATTAATCTGTTGGCGGCTTGTAAGAATAAAGATAGAGGTTAAGGCTGAGATCCTTGCTTGAAACATCTAATCAGCTTACAGTCGCATCAGTTTGACCTCAGTCTGAACAGAAGTTTTATTTTCACCTAAAGGTTGTTCTTTTCCTCCTTACTTCTGCAATGAGGTTTTTACTTAAACTCATTTTTTCATCTGGTTGAAGGTAAGTCATTTTAAAAGTCTAATATGATTGTAACTAGAAAAAGGTCAGTCTATTTCCTTCCTGTTCATAAATAATTTAGAAGAGAGTTACTGTCACTTGAGTTTTTATTTTGTTTTTTTACTGCATGATTGCCAGGTTGAAGTAACTGTTATTACCATTTCTGCCCTGCAAAAGTAAGAAAATGCCCCCATCAAAGTAGTACTGTAAAATATAAACACAAAGTTTGTTGATGTAGTTATAGAGAAAATGTTGACACTAACTACATTTAAAAAACAAATTTTAAGGCGTAATTTTTTTAAAATATAGGAGCAATTAATTTAGAAGAAACTGAGAGTAGGATGTTAAGGGCCTTTGGATCTTCCAAATATAGGCTGTTCCAACAAACAAATGTCAGACATATGTACCTCCTTTATGTACAAAGGAGCATAGATGCATTAACATCTTTTCCTGCTAGTCAATCTTATTCTCATGGGCTGCTTTCATTCCCCACCCTTGCACAGCCTCTCTCCACCCAGTTTCAGGGTCCATTTGAGTTTTTATTATGAAAATTAAGACTTTCATTTTAAGGTGGGTACTTTCCACATGACTTATATATGAGTTTTAGCTTTGGCTTCTTACCATCTTTTGTTCTGTCCAATCAGTAGTTACTATAATTCATGTCCATTTCTCCAAAGCCCTTGATGCAATCTTTAGATTGCAGAGTTAGGAAAAGTATTTTCCCTCAGTAGTTGTAGTCTCTTAGTTTGTATTTTCTCAAATATCCTATGGAGAGACCTTCAACATTTCATTTTTTTTTTTTTCAGTATACTGGGTGCACACATAAAAGTGGTTATATGCCACTTTGTGAATTGAATTAGTGTTTGTTTATTCAAATCTTAGTTTCCAAAGCTATTTTCAAAGACCAAAGTTATTTGTTTCTCTCTTCTGGAATATTAACAGCTTATCCTTAAGAGCTATTCATATAGTTGAGTAATAGTATAGAAAATCCAAACTTTAGTTTATGCCTGATGAAAGAGCCATTTTCATCAGAATTCCCCCATCTCTCCCCCAAAAGTAGAGGGGAATAAAAGGAAAGAATTATTCATTTTTCATCTTTCTTTTTATCCCAAGTAGGTATTGTCAGTGGGAGCACTAAAGAAGAGGTTCTAAAAAAAAATCTATTCTCAGATTGGTTCACTGGCTGGTCAGGAATGTAAAAATAGACTATACTTTTCTCTAGGTGAAGCTGACCCCCAAGAGAAGGGAAAAAAATCAAAATATAATGGTTCAGGAGTTGAGAGAGAGAGGAGAATCTGCTAGTCACAGCTTGGGAACAAAGCTGTACACAAAACAGGTTTATAATAGTTGTTGCACAGGATTGAAAAGTAAATTGAGATCTTGGCTTCTCTCAAGCCCTGGCCCCATAGTCAAGGGGCTTTAGGAAGTAAAGGGAGAGGAAATATGAAGAGACTTAGTAATATAGAGGCTCTCATGCCTTTCTCCTGTTGCAAAAAAAAAAAAAAAAGTAAGGATCAGTGAGTCTGCAGTGTGTCAAAAGGGATTCTCTTTAAAAGGAAATTAGGTGCTATTTTTTTCCTTCCCATTAAGGGCAAATGGGAGCCAGTAGGGTGGTTGGGTTTTTCACAGCTAGTGAAATGGTCTGTGAACTTGAAAACTGGAGAGCTACCATGATGGAGGTATTATTTCTCTGAAGGATGACAAAATAAAGCCTTTGCAGGTATCATTTTTTTCATTTGTAGGGCTTTTAAATGTATTCTCTATTTGCACTGGGAAGGAAAGGGAATAAGCATTTGTATTAACACCTACTATGTGCCGAGCACTTTACAGACGTTATCCCATGTGTTGGATACTGTTATCCATATTTTACAGCCGAGGAATTTGAGGCAGGCAGGTGGCATGTCCAGGGTCACACAACTAGCGTCTGGGACAGAATTTGAACTTGGGTTTTCATGACTCCAGGCCCAATTTGCTAAAAAAAGAAAACTTCCCCCTATGAGGGTTACTTGAATTAATACGCTTTTTAAGTTAAAGTCGCAGTAGTTCCTAATGTTTTTGAAATTTTAAACTTATGTTATCCAAAAAGCATTTCACAGAAGAAGAGTTAGCATTATTTAATGTCAGTGGCACAGTACTTTGTACGCACTCAGTAAGTGATTGGTTTATCATGCTATATATGTATCTGTTACTTCTTGTTTAGTTTGTACTTCATTAAATGATAAAGGGCTAAAGAGGACTCTCTTCAGAAGTTTAAGAGTACAAGTCTTGAACCAAATTTTAATCTTTGCTTAAAATTTCTTAACTGTATTTTTGGATCTGAATTCAAAAATCACCAAAACAAGAATGTTTCTTTGTATAAAGTAGAACAGAAAATGAGGATTGTGAATGAAAACATCCCTAGTGCATATATCTTGCTTTTTAAAAAAAAAAAAAAGGATATAATAAATTCAATACATTCCTTATAAGGTTACCTTGCTTGTCTGTTTTTCTCTCAATTGTGCCCTCCTTTATTTCATGCAAGGGGCTAGGGATGGGGGAGACGAGCTATTTCTAGTTCTCCCTTCTCTTTTCAGTCTTTCCTCTCCACAATTAAAAGGGAAAAACATAATCCTTGTAATAAATTAGTATAAGAATAGTCGATCAAAACAGATCTACACATTTGCCCTGTCCAAAGATGTATGTCTCGTTATCTACCTTGTATCTATCACCCACCTATTGGTAAGTGGTAACATGCTTTAGCATCCATCCTCTGGAGTCATGGTTGGTTATTGCATTAATCCAAGTTCTTAATATTTTCCAAGTTGTAAAAAAACAACTATGTTACATACAAATATTTTAATGTCATCTTACTACTGCTATATAAAACAAATGTACCCAACTAATTAAATACAGGGAAGAAAGCATTATAACATCTGAGGAGATTGGGGAAGGTTTTATGGACATGACAGTGGAACAGAGATTGAAAAGGAGATAAGGATTCTAAAAGGTGGAGATAAGGATTCTAAAAGGTAGAGAAAAGAAGAGATTGATTTCCAGGATGGGAGCAGTTTAATTTAAATACCTGGAGGCAGGAGAATAAATGTTGAGCACAAGAAACAGCCAGGTATAGTTTTAAATTTTGAGGAATCTTTAATTTTTTTTAAAATATCTTTTAGGTTCCATAGAAAAGAAGCAGCAGAGAAGATCAATTAGAACTCGTTCTGAATCTGAGAAATCCACTGAGGTTGTGCCAAAGAAGAAGATCAAAAAGGAGCAGGTTGGCTTCCTACATGTAGAGAGTTAAAACATTGTATTTGTAAATGTTGTGGCTTATATTAGTATCTTCCTCTTCTTTTTTCTTTCTGTCTTTTCTTTTCTTTTTTTCTTTCTTTAAAAACAAAAGACAAAAAACTTCTCCCCCATTGGGTTTCCTTTCTAGACTGTTCATGTTACATGCTGGTTAGTGCCAGTGCCCATTGCTAAGGCAGCCCTTCCTGTGATCCTGCTTCAGGCACTTTCACAGAACCAGTCAGGCTTCAGGAAACGGGGATCCTATGGTGCAAGACGCTTGAATGAACCTGACACATTTACTTTGAGATTTCTGTTATGAGCAAAATGATTTCATGTTTTCAGTGATTTTTGTTTGGTGGAAGCTCCATTGAGTTCCTTCCATTTTTTTCTTTTGATTTTTGGTTTAAGCTGCTGGTTTGTATTATGTTTTTATTTTAAAAACAAATCAAATTAATTTAACTATAAGAGTTATATTTAAGAGTCAAATAATCATAGGTAATCTGATTTTTTTGTTGGCAAAACAGATTTTTTGGAATGTTTTTTTCCTTCAGTGGAACAGCACTCACCTGTAATTGGGGTGTCAGATAAATAATACTTTATTATTTAAAAGCAAAACAAAAAAATCATTCTGAGCTAAGGGAGGTGATTAAACTAATTTTATGAGGTATATATAATCTTATCAGGTTATATACATTAAGTGTTTAATTACTTTTTCAAGGAAGTTTCTGGAAACTGTTGCTGCTTTTTCCTAGATGCCCAGTGAAAAAAAGGTTTTTCTTTTTCTAAATAAAAAGGGTATCCATTTTGATAATTGTCTTGGCAAAAGGCATTCTAAATGGAACTAATTCAGATGAGCTTTGTGTTTTTTTAACCACTTGATGTTGAGTGTTGATTTTCTTGTTTTAAGTGATTCCTTTTGTATTTTTAAATTTCTTAACTTGAATGAAAGTGACAGTGTGGGTGCTTCATACTATCATTGAGCATATGAAACAATTTTTCCCAGAAAGTATGTAACTAAAACTTCGTGATGCACTAACCGATGACACACTTAGCATACAGAACTTCATACCTAGGAAATTATATTCCAAAAAATCTTTCTGAGCTCTTGCAAATCTACAGTATTTATTACCAAAATAAAGTTGTAATCTTGCAACTGGTTCCCAAATTCAGTCTGTGACCAGTCAGTTTAAAATTATAAACAGAATGAATACAAATAATGGGACAAACAAAATGTTAATGCCACTGTGTTATAGTTAGTAGTAGAACAATACCAGTGATTGTTTAGAAGATTTTATATTTGTATTACTAATTGTATCCTATAAAAGCGCTTCTGTTGTATGTTTTTTTACCTGTTGTAAAAAAATAAAATTTTTTTAAAAAGAATTTAGAACAATCCTTAAATATTTACAAAACGTGTTTCAACATGCATACTTAACACATCTTAAGGAAACATAAACTGCAATCCTTAGCCCAAAACAGGAACTCCTCAAACAGCTTCCCTTCTTTAATTCTGATGGTACAATCACCAAATTATCACGTGTTTTACATATACATTGGCAGAATAACTTCTAATCTCGCTCTCCTAATGTAGGATCAAGAACACTGTTCATAAGACACTCAAGAAAGTGCTTTTGCAATATCACAAACTTATTTTCTTAAGTTTGTACTAGCAGCAAAAGTATTGAGCTTCCAGCTGTATGGAGCCCTGTAGCACTCTCTACAGAGAGGGTCCTGATTCCCAGCAACTTAGCTGTGAGTGCAGGCGCGGAAGGGTCTTAAAGTGGCGTGAGTTACATTAACCTGAGTATCATAGTAAGTAAAAATTTATCCTAACATATTTGGGGCGGGAGGGGTTTATAGCAACATCGGGGCTGGTTGCAGAAACAACCCCTCTCTTGCCTCCTGGACACCGAGGAAAGTATTCTTGTTGTCTTCATACACCAAGGGAATGGTGGGAAAAGGACTTCGATAGAGAGCATGTGGCTGTGTGTTGTCACTTGGTATTCAGCATAGGCAGCTAGGATTTAAACCCTGCCCCCCCACCCTGGGACAGAGAGCTTGCCCTGAAGATGGGACTGACTTCCGATTTCAGATACACTAACCACTCATCATAACTTAGATTGGTGAAAGTGTTATTTTTCCTTTATGTTAATTAATAGAGAAAAACTTCTTTATTAATTCCTTGTTTTCCTGTCCAAACAGGTTGAAACAGTTCTACAAACGACAGTGAAGACAGGATTACAGAAAGGTGAGTTATACACTGCAATGTTACTTTGAATTTCCCTGATTTAAACCAGTTTTGAAAGAATTACTTATTTGTACTTCTTGTACTTTTGTCTGTCTTTGTAATTCATTATTGTTGCTCTTCAGTCACTTTGTATGGAATTGCAATATCCCCTCCCTTCCCTCTGTGTGTGTGTGTGTGTGTGTGTGTGTGTGTGTGTGTGTGTGCGCGCGCGTGTGTGTGATTTTATCATATTGATCTAATCTGTACCTCCACGTGAAAAGTCTTGTTTATTATGATAAATTGGAGAATATTATGCAGATTTGATCCAATTTTCACTTTTTCTCCATGTTTCTGGGGTTTCATTGGTTTATAACTAGGGATGTGACGAATCCACTTTTTTGGTATTCGACTGAATACCGAATAGTAGCTATTAATGTTCGTCAAACATGGACTATGACAAATCAGATGAGACAGCCAGATTGAAAAATCTTGCCACATTTTACTTTTACAGTGCTATGAAATCCTTTTTAAAAATTGAAATTATTCATAGATTATTTATGGCCACTATTAGATGACCATATGCAAATCTATTGAGATATGCATTAAATTTTTATAACCTTAAATTTATTTATCTTAAGCTTACGATTTGATTTTAGTACAAATTTGTAGCATGATTCGTTTTTAGTCTTTTTTTTTGGTGAGATCGTTCAAACTGCATTTAATACTTGTAGTTTACTCTGGGCAAATTGCATTTTAAAAAACACCAGCCTCTCTGCATTCTCTGGGAGAAGTCTGCAGCGATGGTCTCCGTGGAGATCCTCAGCAGAACTGAACAGCCTCTCGGAGGGAACACTGCTTGGCGGAGCTCCAAGAAAAGACATCGCGATCGCTGCGAGATTAGGAGGCCTGATTGCGTTGTGTTTCCACCATTCCACAGGGTCGGCGGACCGGGGAGTGCAGGGCTCTGTCAGATACAGTGACAGCTCCATCTCCGCAGCGGTTGAGGAAACTGTGGACTGAGATTCCTGTACAATTTCATCCCAGAAACTTCAGACTTGTAGTCTCCATGCAAGATTTCTTTGACAGCGGCTTGATAAACAGTTTTCTTTGTTTTCCATTTTGATTTCACCATCATCGTTATTGGCATTCTTCTGACTGGTTTCTTCTACAAGACTCTAAATGACTGCTTTAACATTCAAGTGATTTTTCGCCAGAGCTGGATGGGTACAGCTTAAATCATGGGTCCAGCATACAAGCCAACGTATAACTTTATTCTGATCAATTTCAACATGGACTGTTGTTTTTGTTTTTGGGGTGTTTTTTTTTTTTAAATAAAGCATCATTAATGCACATCTTCAGGGTTTTTGCCAAACAGCCCAAACTGTATACATTACAATCATTAAAAGCTCTTTTTTTTTTTTTAAATGTTAGTGCCGTTATCATGGAGAACAGCATGGCAACTGTCTTTGGCAGTTTGCCATTTTTCTAACATTTCCAGAAACTCGTCGGCAATGGCGATACCTGTGTGTTTCCCTTCGAAAGCTTCTCAGTACAGCACTGTTGTTCCTCTGTGTAAAAGTCCTTTTTAATCCAGTGATGTATTAGGCCAAGGAAACATTCTGTGGTGGTACTCTCGGTCCACTCACCAGCAAATGAAGGAAATAGATTGTGCAGTTTTTGTTTTTGTTTTTTGTTTTTTATCAGAATTTATCCTGGCAGGCACCCCCATTTATAGATGTCAGGAAACATTGTTTGAGTGGAAACATTTATAGAGTGGGATTAATAACAAGGTTCCAGTAATCTGAGCAGTCTAACATGGCCCACATCCTCCATCACAGAATATGGCTATGTATCAAGTGCTACATCTCACCCAGCCTGTTAACGGATCTTCATGGCCTCAGGAGACTCGTTTCTCCATGGTCTCTTCTGGACTGCACACTTCCTTCCAATACTTGCTGGGCTGATTTAGATGTGTATTTGTTGTATGGAAATGTTGGGGGCAAAACAGAACATAAATCTTGGGTTTCAGTATTAGCCCTCTCCTTGGTTCCTTGGCACTCACCGTGCCTGACCTACACGTTTCATCGTGGCTGTTTTTTGTAGCTCTAGGCCATGAGAAGTGTTGCTTTGTAGGGGTAATTTTTTGTGTTTTTCTTTTTGTTTGTTTGGTTGGGTTTTTTGTTTTTGCACTCTTGTTTTGGCTGGATTTGTATTATACACAGTTAAAAAAAAAGTTCCACACTATTCTCAGCTTTTTTCATACTCATTCCTTCTTGCATAAATTCCACAGAGGCCTCTCTCTTCCAACTCTTCGTGATTTGGCCGCATTTGAGCACTGACTCTCCATTCACAGCCCTCAGCGATGTGCCATCTAGATGGCATGACGTGCAGAAGGGTGCTGCAGCGCTTGTTAATGGTCAGAATCAATGCCACGTCACCAAGGAAGGCTCAGATGAACAATTACCTGAACATTCAAAATTTGTTTGGGGGGCAGTATTAAACTGGATACAAAAATTGGGGGAAAATGGCACTATCCGTGTACGAATCGAATACAAATCAAAGATTTGTCACATCCCTAATAAAAACAAGATGGAGATGTCTCTGCAAACATATTTGTAAGCTGCACAATGTGTTGGGTTTTATGTCTTTCCCCCGCCAAATTGAATTGTTCTTTAGATTTGTTCCAAATCTATCAGCCGTCCTGCAATTTTGATAGAAGTGGTTTTCAGAATGGAACTTGGGCACTGTTGAATGAAAGGAACCTTAGTTTAGGAGCACTGAATTAAATGTCTTCATGGTGCAATTGTAATTAAATCATTTTATACCAGGCAGGTCAGAAGCTTGTGGAGTTTTGATTCATGACTTCAGCATTAAAAAGAGAGCTGTGCTTTTTCACACTAAAGATGAGTTTGGGGAAAAAAAATATTCTCCCACAGCAAAGAAAAATTTAAGCAATATTTTAGGATTAATTTCAGTGTGTTGTGTTAAGGTGCCAGCGAGATTTCAGATTCCTGTAAACCTCTAAAGAAAAGGAGTCGCGCCTCAACTGATGTAGAAATGACTAGTTCAGCGTACAGAGACACGTCTGACTCCGATTCTAGAGGACTTAATGACCTGCAAGTAAGTATATTTAAAATTCTGGCTGGCAGTCCTGCTCTGAACTATGCTTGAGAGAAGAATGGCAATGTCAAGACTGCAAGTAATGGAGATGATTATAATGGCTCAGATAATCCTCAAGATTTGGTGCTGATTCTTGAAAAGCTAGAAGTTACTGAACTCTCATATTTGTTGTGGGGCAGGGAGAGGTGGGAGGCACACAACTCTCACTAGTCTTCTAGCTGAAAAGGGAACAACCTAAGTTAATAAGCAGCTTTGGCTCTTTCTAGAACCCTTGTATCCACAGATTGCATGACCAGAACCACAGGCTTAGCCAAAGATTGTTTTTAATACTTTTTCATGGGCATCTTTTATGCAAGGCTTACTAGACTTTTTTCAGAGCTCCTGACTTGGGGGATGGATGTGTTATTTATAGGTATGCTGTGTTTTCCATATAGGTAAACTTTGGAAAGCATTTAGATAGTCCTTCAGCTGCTGCTGATGCTGATGCCTCTGATGTGCAGTCAGTGGACTCAACTCTGTCAAGAAGAGGCACTGGAACCAGTAAGAAAGACACTGTGTGTCAGGTAGGATGATTGGCCTATAGCTATTTCTTTAATATATCGTTATTGAGACTAGACTCTAGATTTTAAAGAATAATTGTTTGGAGAGGAGGATTGCTTATATGATTGATCACTTTGAAGCTGATAAAACAAAGTTTATCCCTGACACTTATTTTCCCCTCTTTGGTATGAAAAATGCTTTCTGAAAACATACAATTGATAAATAAAAATGTGCTGTAATTGCCATAGACCCAAGTTTAAGCAGATTATATCAAAGGCCAGGATTTCAGGATAAATTCTTAAAAGTTGGATCTGTTATCTACTACTTTCCTGCCTACTTTCTTTGTTGGATCTCCTTTCTACTTTCACATCATGTTTGCAAAGTTGCTTGACAGCAAATAGATTTCAAGGACCTTTTCAAAGCATTACCGGCAGTTAGTCTATTTCCACTTTATTTTGACGTCATCATTTTGTTTACAGTATCCCTCAGAATGCAGAATGAAGATGTATCCCCTTTAAGTTTCCATATTTTCACTTACTGACATTTAAACCTACATCATTTTTCTCCAACCAGTCCAAACTATGTTTTGCATTATATACTTCTGCCTTTTGCAGTTGCTCTTTCTTAATGGATTAGGGGTAAGGAGCTGAGATAAGATCAGGTTTTCTTTAAGTTTTTAGGTTTTAAGAAGCAGTGTGATGTGATGGAAAGAAAACTTGTTTCAGAGTCAGTAGCACCAGGTTTACGTTCTGCTTCTGTTTTCCTACCTTTAAAACTGCCAAATTTGGAGTAGATGTTTCTAAGATTCTGTCACACAATCCGTTGATTCTTAAAAAAAAAAATGACCCACTGGAAGTAAAAAGTAGCAAAAATTTCCTATGAACCACTGGTTGAGAAACACTAATTTACATTGTTTCTATTTACCATATTCTAGATCTGTGAAAGCTATGGTGACTCTCTGGTTGTTTGTGAGGGGGAATGCTGTAAACACTTTCATCTAGATTGCCTGGGACTGTCGTCTCTCCCTAATGGAAGGTTCCTCTGTCCTGAATGTAAAACTGGTAAATTTACTTATTTTTGTGGAGAAGGGAAGGATAGGAAATCTTATTTTTTTATCTTGACATCTGTTAGTCTTGTTGGTGGTATATTTGCAACATCCTTCCTGATATGTCCAAGAAAAAAATAGCAACATATTAAGTCCTAGTGACCACATTTTTCTTTGATGTATTGCATTGTCAGTTTCATGATTCACGTCATATTTTTCCTAATACATAATTTCCTAAATTTGCTGAACAGGGGTTATAACAAGTATCTAAGTTTTGTTACTCCTGCTAGCATTGGAGTAATATGAAATAAATTTAGGCCTTGTAAATAGAATTGATGGGTTAAGAATTCACAAATAATGTGATGGTAGAGATATTCTTGCTTAGTAGAAATATGTAAAAACTAAAGCCTTTTCTACTCAGCTTAATATCACCCATAACTTCTTGCACGTGAGTGTTGGAAGAAATTCACCTTGTATACATTTCTGTATATTTGCAATCTGGAAAAAAGTTACTTCTGTGTAAATCCTTCACTTAAGTTCACCTTAACTACTTGGTTCTCTTAAATTAGTATTTAGAGTAAGCTTATAGGAAAGTGGAGGTTGAATAAGTTCTTAGGATTTTTAAAATCATAATTATATATACATACATATAATAACTGTTATGTGCTTAGAGCTGTGTGGAATACAAACAAGTTTAATTTTGTTCAAGAACTTATAGTAGGAAGATAAGATAAACATAACTTAACCTCATGCTTTTCATATATTACTTTTATTGATCTCTTTTACTTTTATATCACCTTTGTTCCCAAATATATTATGTCCCCTCCATAACTAGGAAAGTACCCTTTGTTTATATATGTGCACATATGTACATACATACACACATACATATTTAAAAAGAGAAGATGCAGCTCAGCAAAACCAACCACATCATCCTTTGTGTCTAGCAGTATAAGCCACATTCTGTACTCATAATCTCCCACCTCTGTAAGGAGGAGGTACCTTTTATCAGCTCTTTTCTGGAACCAAGTTTGATGATTAAGTTCACTTTCATTTTCTTGTTCTTTTTATTTACATGTAACAGTTATGAAGTATATCGTTTTCTTGATTCTTAAACCTCATTTTAATAGGTAGTCCTAACCTTTGTATATCCTCTTCTAACATTTGCACTTAGAAGATTTAGAAAATCGCAGGAATGCAGAAAACCAGAATAAGAATCTCCTTTATAAAATAGTTTCAAACCATTGAAAACTTCTGGTGAGGAGAGAGCCCACTGCCTCCCATGGTACTCATAGGTAACCCTAATTGTTAGAAAGAAATTTTGCCTTACTTTTAACCTAAATTTACCCCTCTGCAACCCATTGTTCCTAGTATTTCCCTCTGGGTCCATGGTCAAGTCTAATCCTACATCCATCTCAGTTATCATGTCCACTTCCTCCCAAACCCGCCCACATTTTCTCATCTTTATGTTCAAAAACCCCTTTCTTTATATTGATCCTCACACGGCATGATCTGCAATCCTCTCATCATCCTGGTTGTCTTCTTCTAGATACATTCTAGCTTGTCATTGCACTTCCCAAAATATGTCTGCCTGACCTGAGCCACAATACCCTAAACATCTGATCAGGACAGAATATGATGGGACATGCATCCCCTTACTCGTGGATACTGTACGTCCCTTCATATAGCCCAAGATCACTTAAACTTTCTGAGCTGTTATATTGCACTCTTGACTCCTTGAAAATCTACAAAAACACTGTTAATTTTCAAATTTATGATCTCAGCTCCCTCATCTTGGCATCATGAAGTTGATTTTTCTTTTTTTTAGTATTTTATTTTTCCCCAGTTACATGTAAAAACAGTTTTCAACATTGATTTTCATAACTTTGAGTTCCAAGTTCTCACCCTTCCTCCTTCTCCACCTACCCTCATTGAGAAGGCAAGCAATTTGATATAGGTTATACTTGTGTAGTCATGCAAAACTCTTCCAAATAGTCATGACTGTCATAGGCTAACTCTTTCCCTTCATCTTATTTCCCCTACTGTTCTATTTTTTCTCTCCCTTCATGCTGTCCCTCCTCAAAAGTGTTTTGCTTCTGGTTACCCCGTCCTGTAGTCTGTCCTCCCTTCTATCATTCCCCCACTTCCCCTCCACTTTTTTACACTTACTTGTAAGGTAAGATAGATTCCTGTACCCAATTTAGTGTGTGTATCATTCCCTCTTTGAGCCAATTCTGATGAGAGTAAGGTTCACTCACTCTCCACCCTGCCAGTCTCCCCTCTCTTCCCCTCCACTGTGAAAGCTTTTTCTTGCCTCTTTTATGAGTTAATCAAGTTGATTTTTCTTAACCCATGTTTAAGACTTTACGTATCTCTGCTGAATTAATAATTACTTGATTCAATCCAGAGTTTTACTTTGTCATCTATCATGTCTCCATTTATTTTTTGTCGACTGTTTCCACCTTTTCTTCTATCTAAAATGTTCAAATAATTCTCTGATCTCATAAATTCAGGAGCTCCCACAAATAGTACAGATTGCAGATCACATTTGTGACTACCTAACCTGTGTACCTCTCCATAAAATTCCCCACAGGAGATTAATAGTCAAAAAATATTTATTAAGCTCCTTTTGTGTGCCTGGCACTGTGCTAAGCACTGAGGACACAAAGAAAGGCACTGAACAGCCCCTGTCCTCAAGAAGTTCATAATCTAGCGAAGGAAGACAACATATTAAAAGAAGTTGAGAAGCAAGCTGTCCTGGGGGAGTGGGGGTAGGGAGTGAGGGAGGTGTGGGAAAACTCTTGGCAGAGTTGATTTCATTTTACAGAATGATGAGTTTCTGGAGATCATGAAATTGAGGATGTCAGGTGGTCAGAAAATGATGAGGTGAATTCTCTAGTTGCCCTTTTCAAACACAGGGTCTAGGAGGAGTTCCCAGATGTCAGCCCTCCACCACCCTCCAGCCCTCAGGCAGGAGGAAGCCATTACCCCCAGCCGAGAGGCAGGAGGGCAAGAGATGCTGAGGCAGATGTAAGATTCAGTTGCTTTCATCTTGCAGGATTGATAAATTTCTGGAGATCATGGAGTCCAGGAGATTAGCCTGGTAGAAAATGATGAAGTGAATTCCCAGAAGGCCTTGGAGTAGCTCCCAGAGCACTTCCTAGTAACTCACCCAGCATGGACTTTATGTAAATCATTGACAAAAATTATTAAATAGCTTAGGTCAAAAGATAGGTCCTTGGGCACTCCCAAGTTGACATCAAACCATTAATAACTGTACTCTTTGGATTCAGCAATTAAACCATATCCAAATCTACCTAACTACTGTGATTTAGCTCTAAATTGCACAAGGGCCACCAACAAATGTGTTAATAAAATTTAGATAAAGTAATATTTCCCTGATTTACCCTTTTGTTCACCCTGGGGAGAAAAATGTTAAAAAAAAATGAAAAATAATTTATTTAGAGCTTACTATTTGTCAAACACAGCTCAACTAGAGTGACGTTGGAAAAGGCTGATAATCCACATGCTCAAGAAGCATCATGTGATCTTGAGAGAACTTATCCTGTAGGATGTGCTAATGATTTTATCAGCAAAGAAGACCAGAAAAATCATTGCTTCATTTAGTGATGATTTCAGGGAAGATTTTCATTTGCAATATGCTTGTAGTGTTTTTTTAAAAATACATATGAGGGTTTAGCTGCAGTGCAGTTAGAAAGGCCCAATTGTCTTTGGAGTGTGATAACAAGCAGATGATAAGGCTCAGTTGGCTCAAGGACCCAGTGACAGGATAGATGATAAGGCCCAATAATTCAAAGGGTCCATCAACAGGGTAGATGGTGTGACTTCTTATGGATGAAGCACGTTGAACTCTGCCACACTCCCCATCCCACCCCCACACAAGTAATGATCTAGATTTGTGACAGACTGCAGTTTTTGAAGCTGGAAGTGGAATTCCTACCTCATCTGAATTATAGATTTTGTGTATAAGTTTTGTGTCTTGAATTTTATTGTAAGATATTTATGGAAATAAAGTATATCCTATACCTTGGGTCATAGGCTTTAGATCTCAAAAAGACCTTAGATCTCAAGTCCAATCCCATTTTACAGATAGTTTCATATACTTTGTATCTTATACGAAGTTGATAGTTCAAGTGAAAGCAACAAACCAAGTAGAGAGCAAAACATCATTATAAACAATAAGGACATTAAGCACCCGTGTGTAAGGTGCTCAACTAGACACCATAGATAGACATGAATATGATACAGCTTATGCTCTCTTTGAAAGATTTTATAAGCTAATAAGGAAGACAATACACATACACAGATAACCACAGTATAAAGGAGAATATATTAAGTACAAAGGTGATGTCTAGGAAGAGTTCCACAAGAAATTTGAGAGGGTAGAGATAAGTTGGGGGATGGGAAGTTGATGAGTAGGGAAAGGGAGGGGTGCATCAGGGAAAACTTTATAGAGGAGTCAGATACCTAATCTGAGTTTTGAAGGAAAGGAGGAATTTTCAAAGGCTAGGCAATGTCAGGACTTGAAGTTTATTCCAGGTACAGAGGACTGCATGAGCAAAAGCATGAAGGGAGTAAGAGGGCAGAATGGGAAAGGTAGTAGTTCAGTTTGGAATTGGAAGACAGATTGGTATGCTAAGCACATCCCCTCTTCACCCTTTTCTATTTGATTATGTCCCTAGATTGTTATGTGGTAGTTTATTTTCATAGGCATTGGGAAATTTTGGTGTGTCTCTGTTGGACTATTTCAGTGCCTGACTATTTGAAAGAGATATGCATTCACTGGGGACAGAGGAGGGAGTACTAATGAAGCTGGTTGGTAAAACAAAAAGGTGAAAAGCTGAGGTTTTCTCTCTTGCCTTCTTCATTGCAAAAAGTGCCATCAAATATTCATGTCAGAAAACAGCGATTGCACAACCAGAAGGAATTGTAATACAGGATTATTCTAGAGAATCCATTATGATCCAAGTCCACAAAATACTGTTATTATGAGCATCTACTAGATATGTGGAAATATTTGGTTTTTTTTAAACATACAGCCCCTTTGTAATGTTATTTTTTTTAATGGAATATAACATAACCTTGTTTCTTTGGGTATTTTCTAGGGCATCATACCTGCTTCTCTTGTAAGGTTCCTGGTAATGATGTGAAGCGTTGTTCTGTAACTGCCTGTGGTAAATTTTACCATGAGACTTGCGTTCGAAAATTTGCTACTGCTGTCTTTGAGTCCAAAGGATTCCGCTGTCCTCAGCATTGCTGCTCCACTTGTTTCATGGAGAAAGACATCAACAAAGCCAGCAAAGGTGAAGTAAAATCAGTGGAAAGTAGACCCTGTAGACACGGGCTTGTCTAGATGTGTTCAGTACGCATCGCTTTGTATAACCCTCTGTTATCTGTGACACGGAGGACACGGGGTGTAGCCTCAAGGGGCATACTTTCTGTCATGAGAAACAAGCGTATACCTATAGAAATATATACAAAGTAAACACAAGGTAATTTTGAGGGGGGGGGACTAGGAACTGGGAACATCATTAGAGGATTTATATAGAAGTTTTGCTTGAGCTGTGTCTCAAAGGAATTAAAAGTTAGCAAGAGGTAGATATGAAGTGTTCCAGACATGGGGAATAGCCAATGCAAAGGCAAGGAAATGGTACGTGGAGTGTCCTGTGAGAGTGTGAGCAAGCAGATTGAAGAATGAGGAGAGTAATATAGAGAAAGGCTGGGAAGTAGATGGAGCCTAGGAGTTTCTAGTGATCCTACCTGGAGGCAGCAACAGAGAGCCGTTGTTTTTATTGGGTAGAGATGTGACATGGTCACACCTAAGCCTTAAGGGAAAACACTTTGGCAACTCTATGTAGGATGGATTATAAAGGGAAGAGTCATGGTGGGAAGATCAATCAAGAAACTTAAAATAACCCATTCAGGAGGTCATGAGGTCTGAAATAGGATAGTGACTTTATAAAAGTAAAGAGAAGGGAGAGGATGGAGATTTAGTGGAGTTAGAAATGCTGATATTTGGCAGCTGATTGGGTAAATAATATGAGGGAGAGAGAAGTTGAGGATGATATCAAGATTGTCAAACTGTGACTAGGGGAATGATAGTGATCTCAACAGTAATAGGTTCAGAAGAGCGTTGAATTTGGGGGGGAAGAATAATTTCTGTATTGAACATGTTGAATTTAAAATGCAGTTGAGACATCCATGTGGAGATAAATAGCAGGCAGTTAGAGATGTGAGACTGGAGCTCAAGAAAAAAACTAGAACTAAATGTATAGACCTGGGAGTCATATGCATACAGTTGACAAATAAATCCATGAGAACTTATGGGGAGGGAAGGAAAGGAGGAAGAAAGAGGTTAGAGAATAACCAGGAGACAATCGAGACATAACAACCCAGCCAGGAGAGAGTACAGAGTGTCAGATGCTGTAGAGAATTCAAGAAGGATGAAGGATTGAGAAAAGGCCATCAGATTTGGCAATTAAGAAATCATTGGAACTTTGGAGAGAACAAGTTTCATTTGAGTGACATTGGAAACCACAAATCTGGTAGTCTATGCCCCTGCTATATCATTCCCATAATGTACCTACTTTCCACTAATATCACTTCTAAATAGGGAGTGTCCTCCCTCTGTCATTCAGGTTGTCCATAGAACTTCCTTTTTTTTCTATAAATACTGATAAAAGAAATCTAAGAGTTCCCTGCCTAGTTTGGCCATTAGTAACAATGGTGTCTTGCCAAACACACAGCTCTAGCATGAGGTGGTAAACTGGAGATGTCCTCTGGTTTAGGCTTAATTTCTACCTGTAGCTCTAATCCTGTGGGTTGTACATTAAAATTTAGGTAGTAGAACTCTGCACAGTGACTCTTCCTTTGTCTTATGGGGATCAGGAACATTAATTTGGTTTTCAGATGAAGTGATTATTACTTTTCCCCAGCCCTATGACCTTCTTATAATTAGGTAAGGGTAGAAAGTTACGTTCCCCAAAGGATTACTCCTTGTTGGTCATTTTCAGTTTAATTTAACTTCATAGGCTGTATCTTCAGTTTCTATAGCAGGCATATCCTGTAATAATTTTCACAAAATGATTGGTAAAGACTTAGAACATTCCCTATGCCTAAAAGCAGTAATATATTCAGACCTTAGGAAAAGTTCAGTAGGGAAAGATTCCTTTTCTGTTCCTCTACCCTTTTACTAACTCATATAACAAGCAAATTATTTTATGACCCTTTTTATATCTGTAAAGAAATTTAATTTCCTCACAGATTCTAGAACACATTCTTGTTATCAGAGTTGTCGTAACATTCTAAAAACACGTTTTTTAAAAGTCAGTAAATTAAAAACAGGTCAAAAAAGTCAAAATATGTGGAACTTGGCCCTTCATTCAAGTGTCTACTTTGATGTTATGAGTCCTCTTCTTCCCAGCACTTCCTAGTTTCTCCACATGTAGAATTGTTCGTGTACCTGTACTGTGCATATGTCACACAGAATTAATCTATATACTTTAAGGTCAGGCTAACAAAAACAGCTATTTTTTATCTGACTTTAGCAATAATTCTCTGGTTAGACTAGGTAAATTTTACTTCACAGGTGCCTTATCCAGGTTGTCTTATAAAATTTTTTGTGTTTGTATTTCTTTTTTAAGCAGGTCGCATGATGAGATGTTTAAGATGTCCAGTTGCCTATCATTCAGGAGATGGCTGCATAGCTGCAGGAAGTCTTTTTGTGTCCTCTTATGTTCTCATCTGTAGTAATCATTCCAAGAGGAGCAGTCATTCTTCCTCCACTGTAAATGTAGGCTTTTGTTTCGTTTGTGCAAGAGGTGAGCACTAACCTGGTTACTTTTTCAGTTGATGCTACTGGTATATTTGTCTTTTAAAATCATCTTTTGAGTTGGAAGTGACCATAGAGATCATTCAGGCTAGCTCCAGAAATTGTGCAAGAATTCCTTTTGTAATATCTCTGACATATGATCATTTAGATTCACTTCCTATAACAGGAACTCTCTGCCTCATGAAGTAAAAGATTCCAGTTTTGATCAAGCCAGATTATTCTAAAGCTCTTGCATACATTGAGCTGCTGTCTTACCTTAATTGATCTAAGTTCTTTCCTTTAGGGGCAATATAGAATAAGCCTAATTTCTTGTCTGCCTGATAGCCCTTCAGGTATTA
This sequence comes from Notamacropus eugenii, assembly GCF_028372415.1. Lineage (NCBI taxonomy): Eukaryota > Metazoa > Chordata > Mammalia > Diprotodontia > Macropodidae > Notamacropus > Notamacropus eugenii. The sequence goes on from NC_092872.1 coordinate 622,688,984, forward strand.
AGTTTCCTTCTACCTAGAACTCTATGCTTATAAAATTTTCATTTAACAGGTAAGACTAGTAAATTTGTTTTCAGTTATTTGTATTATTTCTTTGTATCATTTTGATCCATCATTGAGGCCTTATATAAAATGGCCAAGGCAGCAGATGTGGTACTAGTTAAGGTCTAGCACTGCAAGCTTTCTCAGTTTTGAGCTGTTTAAGAGATAATATTGCCCTTTTTGTTAACTCAAAAGCAATATATCATCCTCTAGGTGGCTTAATGAATTTGACCTTTTTCAGTTGTCTGTAGTACGGGGGCATCCAGCTGCAATATTTGCTGTACTAGATAATATTTGTGAAGAGTGAATACTTTAAGAATCACTGAATGCTAATTCTCTAAAGCAGTTTTTTTTTTAATGCCAGGTGACACCTTGTTCTTTTCCTAACTTTCCTTAGTTAATTAAGTATAATGTGAAGATTTTAACTATTATCTGCCCTGCTAATCTCTTAGAAAGCAAATACTTTTTTTTTTTTGCACTCACATGATCTTTTATTTTGTTTAATGTACATTGTTTTGTTTTCTATCAGACCTGTGATTTCACTGGTGTTGGGAAGTCCTGGTTAGGAAATTCCTTCTCTGAATGCAGATATGCACCTGACCTTTGAGATTTGAGGTTAAGTAACTTACTCAGGGTCATATAGTATGTGTCTGAGGAGGAATTTGAACTCAGGTCTCCCTTACTCTAGACTGCTCATAGGCTCATAGATTTAGACTTGGGGACTGTGAAGATCATCAAATCCAACCTCATTTTATAGATGAGGAAACTGAGGCTCAGAAAAATTAAGTAACTTGTCTAGAGTCACACAGACAATAAGTAGCAGAGCTGGTACTCTAAATCCTATGTCCTTTCCACCGTATCACTATGTTGTTGCTTTTAATCTACAATAAGAAAAAAAACATTTTCGCCAAGATGTATGTGCGTGTGTGTGTGTGTATTGTTGTGGGATGAGAACTCTAATCAGGCTTGCTTTTGTGGTTGTCTTTGCTTTAAACAACTTAGGAAAGGTAATCCATAACTAGTAGAAATTACGTACTGCGTCCAGAGTTACTCTTTTTACCATTTATTTAGTAGCAGATTCAGTGCCATTGTACACACTCTTCTTAATGTGACAGAGCTGTGTGACTCTCATGAAAGTATGTGGGCTGTGTGCCTGCCGTTAGAAGAGACATAGTGTACTACTTTACTAGTACAAGAACAGGTGGTTACTACAATAAAACATTGCTTAGCAAAACAAAGAGTATACACTAAAAATTTGTAGTAAGAATTTTATTTGTGCCATATTGTAGCAGTGAAAAAAATTTTGATCTGGCAGAAAAGACAAATAAATAGAAAAATATGTTCTCGTTTTTCTTTCCACTCTTCCCCTCTCAACCCAGTTAACCTCACAAGAAAATAACTTATCAAAAAATGTTTAGCTTTAGAGAGTTTTAAAGCAACAGATTTGTGGCAGTGATAAAATTTCATTATCTCCCTTAATGTATCCATTTACCACTTCCTAGAGGATATCCTAAAAGATCAGCATTCCCAGCAACTTAATTTAACTGACAGTGCATAAGTCTTCACCCAAATATACATACATCAGACATTTTGCAGCTAAAGTTTGTCATTGCTATGTTGTTTTATTCTGGTGGCCTGTTTTGTATCGGTACTTTATCTCTGGTACATTAACTAAAATTTGTTCCTGGACATTTCATTTGAAAATTGGTAGAGGGCCATGATTTACTTTGAAATAATTTTCAAGCATACCAAATTTAAGGGCATGAGGACAACTTGAATAGAGATTAGCACCCTTTGTAGTCATTTGGTATAGAGTATTATATTTTTGGCTTTTGTATTTTAAACAGATTAGATCCCTGGGTTAAGTCTGACTAGTCACAATGCCAGCATATTTATGGGAAATATGAAGGTAACCTCCTAGAGCCAAAGCATATTTGCATCTTTTATGTTTGCATCATAAAGAACCTAGCATAGTGCTTAGCATTTTGTTTTGCAAGATTTGTTGTTTTGACTTTTTGCTGTTTTGACTTCTTTCTCATACCCCCTCTATGGGGTAGATGGCTCCCCACTTTACAGATAGGAAATAAAGGCAGAGATATCAAACTAAGTGAAAGTCAGAAAACTTAAATATGTACCATTATACTATGTGTCAGTGGACCTATTTTTTCAGTTACTCAATATAGCTATGAAGTATAGGTAAATTCTGAAAATTTTACTTTTATTCATGTTGAATAAAAATTTAGTTTATTATTTAAACACATTAGCTTCTAAATTTTGTGTATTATGCAGGAAGAAGCCTTTAATTTACCATCCATTATTTGGCAGCCATTGTTCTGACCAGGTTAACTATTGGGAGTTGAGGAGATTGGGAAAGGATATTTGTAGTGACAGCACAGTGAAGCATGAGAAGTTTTCTGAGATGAAAACGTCCTATTTCTCTCAACATTTATACATTAAAGTTATCGTTTTTAAGGGATTTACATTTGCCCAAATAGCAGTGTTTAAATTCTGACACTAGGAAACAACAAAAAATGACAGACTTTTTAGATCTGGGAAAGATCATAAAAATTATCTGATGAACCCCTTTGTTTGTATAGATAAGAAAATAGATAAGTTTAGCCTGGCTTGCAGAAGGTTACCCAAAAGGGAGGAACCAACAAGGGCCTGGGTCAACTAGCTCCTCCTCCAGCATTCTTTACTGCCTCCTTTGCTTTGTTTTCTTTCTGTGGGTTTTCTTTTTATAATTCAAAATCCTGCTAAACTGTCTGGAATTTCAAAAACCAGAACTCTGGTTGTTCATATCCCACCTCCAAGGAATTCCATGTAACTTTTGGAAAGATATGCAGGAATTTAGGATCTTCTTCAGTATGTAGAGATTTCTTCATCTCTCCGTTGATTTTTGGCAAAGAATCATGCCTCAGCTGATAAGATAATCATATTTTCATATGCTAAGACAAATTGTGTTTTTCAGTATCTGTCTTTTGCTAGCTAGATAGACCATGCTCAGAATTTCAATGTTATATTTTTAGTAATGACTGTTAATCATGATATTGGACAGATGGGGAGGTTTAGGTTCTTTGCTTTTTTAAGTTCATGAAAATTATCATTTTGTTACATAATTTGGGGTCAGAGGATTAATTGTTAGTGACTATTTCAAGTTCAGTTTCAAGTATCTGAGCAGGTGAAATGCTCTGATCTGTCATAATGCAAGTCTGATGAAGATGATGACAATCCAATCCCCTAGAATGTAATTTTGAAATAGAGGACCCCCGTAAACTACATTCAGTAAAGTCCATCATAATCACCAGTGCTATGTAAAATAAATGGAAACTGACTTTGTTATATCACCTAGATCTATGTTAAGCATCTGGTAGCCAAGGTAAGCAGAAATCCTTTCTGACTACAGGCTAGATAGCTTTAGAAGTAGAACATTTTATAGACAGATAGTGAACTTAGCCATTGTTTCATTTTTTTAAGGCCTACAAAATTTGTTGTGTCATCTACTAAGAAATTATTCCCTATAACCAATTTGAAGATTACATTAAGGACCTAAATGCCTTCCCTTGAGCCAGTAGATTCACATTCAAGAGAGAACTCATACACTGTTGACAATGGGAAATAATGAAATAGATTTCTCTCAGCTTACAACAGTTGTTCTTGATTTCTTAGTCATATGCAATTTTAATAGAGAACAGTGTGGTGAGTAAGGAAAAGGTGTTAAGATTTTGGCTAAAGGTTTCCCAGCATGTAGACAGAATTCTTTCTTGGACATACTGGAAAAGAATTAGGCTCAGTTCTTTTCCTCTGCTGATATTTGATAGTTGGATCTTAAGAAGAGAAATGGGCCTGTTCTCTTGTTTAAAAAATTTCTTATTTTCAAATTTTGAATGAAGGGCGGTTTAAAAATGGTCTGTTTTGTTTACATTATGAGGCACGGTAGTATTTTACATGAAATCATAAAAATTAAGAAATGTGGCTATTCTGAAGGACAGTAACTAGTTTCATTGTGTCTTTTAAAAGTAGTTCAGCTCTTCAAAACTAAGTATTGGTCATCTGTTTTTAGATATAAAAGTCTTTATTTTCTCTTTTTGTATGTAGGCTTCTGCTTAAAGTAGAAGCAGCAGGTCATTCAAACTCCCAGTAGTAGCTGTAGAAACTTTTCTGTCAGATCTTTCTTTTTCTTCATATTATCTTTTCTTTCAAACTTTGAAGCATAGTTGCATAATAGGTATTGGTTTATTTTATTTTTTCCTTTTGGAATCATGGGTAGTTTCATTGCAACTCATCTCTTTCTGTTTGTTTCGTATAGGGCTGGTAGTTCAGGATCATTCAGACCCCATGTTCAGTTCATATGCCTATAAGTCCCACTACCTACTGAATGAATCAAATCGTGCTGAGTTGAAATTACCTATGATTCCTTCTTCGTCAGCTTCCAAAAAGAAATGTGAGAAAGGTAATAACCAAAATAGTTTCTCTCTTCTTTTATTTTTGCTTTTTCTATCTTTTTTCTTTAAATAAAGGAAAAAAAATGTATGCCTGTCAAGCTTCATCTGCTGTTTTTGGTCAATTTTACCTTGGTTGTTGTGAGTGTGTATTCCTATGACTAGCAGAAGTTATTTGAAGGGCTTAAAATAATTGCATCATTTCAAATTTCTACCTGTTCTTCTTCCTAAGAGTCAGTTTTTTGATACACTGCCTCTACCATACCAGTAAGTTCAAGTTGTTAAGCTAGAGGTTTGCTTAGGGTAGAATGTTATTCTGAGGCGACTACCTTTCCTTTCTGTGCATAGAAAACTTCCATTTCTGTTAAAGGAAGGTGAATACATTTTGAAATATTTGTTGCAACTCCTGACTTAATTAATACATAGATAACCCATCCCACTGATAATTCACAAGTTCTCATAGTGAAGTTTTCTTCATTATGGCTGATATTAGGATCTTAGATTTTAGAATTAGAAGGGTCATCTAGTCTAGTCCCTTCATTTTATAAAGAAACTGAGACTCTTATAGGTCAAATGACTTGCCCTAGGATATATAGATAGTAAGTGACCAAGCTGGAATTAGAATACAGATACTCCGAATTCACATCCAGTCTTTTTATGTTTTTGCTGCTTCTCTAATATTAAAATAATCTGGCCTTCCCTGATCACATGGAGATAACAACCCAGAAATGGATTGGGTAGGAAAGGGAGGGCCTACCTGCGATATAAACAATTGATTATGGATAATTTGGAATCAGTTGTCTTTTTATATTCTTTCAGTTGAGTTAATCTGAGGGAATGTCTTACTCTTTAATTTAGCCTACATCTTATGAAAGAGGAAGAAAATTTAGTAATGGTATTTCTATGGGAAGTTAGTATTTTCCTACTAAATTATCTATTTTCCTACTAAATTAACTGTCAGTTCTAAAACAAATTAATTTAGTAGGAAAATAGATTGCTTCTAGCTATGCATATTTCCATTATCATCAGGGGCTCTTGCCAGCCCCCCCCCCCCATTAAAAACAAAACAAAAAACCCAGAAATTACCTTTTGCTCTAATTCTATTGACCTGCCCCATTTCAAAACGAAGAAGTAAAGTATCACCAAAAGGAAATATGACATTCAAAATGCTATTTTGAAGAGGCAAGTACCTTAGGAGCTATGAAGAATTACATTGGAATTGTTGGTGGGTTTTTTTCCTAAGTCAATTGTACCTTGTTTTATGAAGTTACTTACCTTCAGTGAAGCCCAGGTGATAGATGTGCACCCTATTTTGTAACAAGAAATATACTGATACCTCTCCCTCTGAAATTAGATAGTCTGAGGCATTTAGGGAAATGGTATCCCTGTTGATGTTTCTCTAAAGTTAGAAAATTACATTTTCTGCTTACTTTTTTTCAATACTCAGTGCTAATCCTGACATAAGTAAAATTATTTTGAGCCCTGTGTTTGCTTAGTTGGATAGTATATTACTAATACATCATAAAGGAAACCTTTCTTGCTTAGCACAGAGATGGTCTTTTTTGTATTTTTTCTTTTTGTTTGGTTTTCTCATGCATTGGCATTTTACCATGGTGATTTTCAATGCTAGGTCTGTTTTTCCTCTGAAGTAAAGATTGAATGTTTTAAATAGTCAACTTGATTCTCTCATCCAGAGTATCAAAGACAAGTCTTGACTGGCTATGTCTGTTGGAAGGAGGAAGAAAGAATTGAATGCTGCTATTTCTGTGTAAAACATGGAGGGATTCTCTACTTTAGTGATAACACTCCAGTTTACAATCTCCAGAACTGGAGAATGGGCTAATTGTTCAAGTTTGAAGTAAAGGGAAAAAATACCAGATAATTGGATATAAAGCTTTTAGCAGAGGAAATATAATAAGTTACATTATCAGTTAAAAGGATTAAAAGTCTATAGGAGGGCAAGAATATTTAAAAGGTTGGATGATAATGATTTTTTAAAAATATTTCATAGCTTGCCTAGATTTTTTTGCTCAAGGTCCCAATACAACTCAAGGGATAAGAATGTTGAATAAATGTTGTCATAAATGCAGTTACAATGTGCGTTTTGTTCATCCACTGAGGGTGAAATTTATTTACCTTTCCATCATTTCTCACTTTGAAGGCATATAAGAATATACAAACCAAAACAGCACATCATTTTTATTTCAGATTTTATTTAATACATGGTTTGTTCTTCACCCTAAGATAATTTTGTGCCCTTACAGGGGTCTTCTGACTGGCGGTAGGTGAGAGACAATTCCTTCTGTTACCACTTCACTCCGTGTTATTTTTCAGTACATCTATACTCTAAAAACTGGTTGACCTTCACTGTCAACCAAAAAAGTGAACAATGTTGCCATCACAAATTTCAGGAAGATATTTCCTTTTTGCTTTTTGTGTTTTAAAAAATGGAAGCAGGAAAGGGCTATGAAGCAACCAAGAGGCTACCTTTTCATACTCATTAACTTATTGTGAAGGGATTCCGTTACCCATTGTGCTGGTTTAGTGTATGAAAATAAGGCTTATTACAAGAAGGTTGAAACAACAAAAAAGAAACTTCTACTCAAATTTGCTCACTCTAAATAGTTTATTGTTACCATTTGACTGTGTTTTCACCTATTTGATTTGGTGCTAAACAGGCACATTAAATCCTAAGTTTGCATGGGACATGTATCATTTTTGATGGGTTTTGTTTCCTAATCCTAGTGACAAAGACAGACGGTCTCTCCCTGTTCTGGGGAATAACTGCAGTACCTAGGCTTGCTCGTTTTCTCTTTTAAGTCATTACTATGACAGTGACTTTATCCCTTTCTTTACTTTGTCTGACATAAAGCAAATATAATTAAATTAAAAGGAAATCCTCATTATTCTTTTTTCTTTTGTCAGTTATTAAGGCTGTTTGTTTGTTTCAAGGTGGAAAACTGTTGTGCTGTGAATCGTGCCCAGCTTCCTTCCACCCGGAATGCCTCAGCATAGAGATGCCAGAGGGCTGCTGGAATTGTAATGACTGTAAAGCTGGCAAGAAACTCCATTACAAGCAGATTGTTTGGGTCAAGTTGGGAAACTACAGGCAAGTTTATAAGGGCAAAGAGAAATTCTGCGACTTTTCAGACTTAGGTTTTTAGTCTGGCCAGATTATTGATTAGTTACAGAGAATTCTTTTCCTAAAGACAAGATAAACATGAGTACTATTCAGCATTTTAATTTTAATTTTTAAGGTCTAAGAGAACTGTCTTTTTGAAGTAAATTCTATTGCTAGTTTTGGGGGTAGAGACAATTAAGAGAAAAGGGGAGAATTTCATTTTGTTGCTCAATAGGGATTTCTGCTATTTCCAGGTCAGGAAGTTCATAATCTGTCAAGAAAACTTTATAAAAGTCTGTTTGTGTTCTTAGCACTTTTGTACTTAAATCTAAATCAATTCCAACTAGAGACCCTAATTAGGTTGAGATTCTTTGTGTCTGAAGAAGAATATTTAGAATCTGATGACCAGATACCTTTCCAAAAGAATCTTTCAGTCTTGCTAAAGTGGAAGAGAAACATAGTTACAGTTTCCTCTGTTGTACGAGACTCCCTCCAAAACCTGACTTTAAGTTGCTTTTCAGAGTTGATAAATAACTAGAGCATATAAATTGAAATCCCATGGCACATTGCACCTCTCTATAGGATTTAAGATTTAGAGCTAGAAGGGAATCTTAGAGTTCATAATTAATTTCAATTTACAGATGAAGAAACTGCAGCCTAAAAGGATGACATGATTTACCTAAAATCCCAGAGGTATTATTGAATGACAAGTCTAGGATTTAAACCTATATTCTCTGACTCCAGCCAGAGGGATGTTTCCACTGTGCCATGTTTGCGTTTATCATTTTATTAAGACCTATGTTTATAATTTTATTAAAGAATTAAACATGATCGGCCATTGCACAGTACCATCAAGATAAATTTTATAACTAAGATTTCACCAAGTGAGACACAATACAAACTGTTTTTCTTTTTTAAAAAAAATTACTAAAGTCAGGTACTAAGTGAAAGAGCAGAATACCCAGAATTCCAATGTATTTTTTTCAAACTAACTGTGACATAATTATAGTCATTTTTAATGAGGCTCATTTCTTCTCTTGTATTTGCTTAGATTACAGACCCGTCTTCTAACTTAGCTTTATAAAGCTCATAAATGTGATGTTCAGTGGAGATCAGTCATAAGGCACTTAGAATAAAAAAAAAATAACTAACAAAAGCTTTTGAAGGAAACTCAAGGCAGTGCCTCCCAGTTGGGATCATTGCCAAAGTGTTTTTCTATCCAGGCAAATTCTTCTTGTATGTTTTGGAAAAATTTCAACACTTCATCCTGAACTAGCCCTTCATGTATTTTTTTTTTTGCTAGTGTGACCCAGCTAGACTACATGAAGCTGTTTATTGTGAGTAGCAAATTATTCCAATCTAGAGGTTCCTAGGGAATAAAAAGAGAGTTATGTAGCAAATCCTGAGAGATCAGTGATCCAACTCCTCTTGGGAGTCTGACTATCCCTAGTGACTCCTTTAACCTAGCAAATAGTTAAATTCCTCAAAGTATTTAGAGACATCTGGAATATCCATTTCACAGACTGCTTCAAGAGTAAAATAAATCATGACTTCAAAAAGTATTGTTTTCTTAAATTGAGCACCAATTCTTACTGTAATTTTTAACTAGTGGGAGAAATTCCAAAGTAGTTCTTGAATGTGTGTACAGGTTCTGTACTTTGTATTGAGGAATTCAGCCTTGTCACTAGCTAAATAGAGTGTTCACCATGGTACTTGGTTAACACTTTTTAAACACATGGCCAAGAAAAAAGAAGACAATGCCCAAAAAACTGCTTTGTGTGTTTGCAGGTTATTCTCATGATCTCATGTAAGTAGCCAGATAAGAGAACCTGAGGTTGTACTTCCTCAGCTCCTTCCATCCATTTCTTGACTTTCTGATTACTGGAAGCTATCAAATGCTTCACAGATGGTTTCATTGAATTGTTGCTAGAGTACTTAGTCTTCATTGCATCAGGCATTTTTGCCTTTATTTTATTCCAGACTCCAATTTGTTGAGATTTAAGAAGAACCATGATTGAGACCACTTAATATTGAATAAGATTCTGAAGTACAGTTTAGTGCAAAACATCACACATTTGGCCAAAAGATGTATGTCCTCAAGTGACTGAAGATTCAGAAAATGCCTTGGAAGGAAGGGTATTGTTGAAGAAATTGGCCTTGCCACACCATTTGATGGCACCAAGTTATTACCAAAATGAATCCATCAATGTGTCTTGTTCAGTTGTGTCATGAGGGAGCAAACAGTTAAACTGTTTGTTTTTCTAGGAGAAAGCCTAGAAAACCTGACTTTTTATCTAGAATTGAAATAATACTGAACATATAAGAAATAACTTTTCAATCTGTGTCCTCTCCTTGTTTACTATTAAAAAATTGTACAATTCACATTTACAGAATTTCATAGTTTAAGAGAGATTAAAGACCAGTAAGGCCTTTTATGCTTTTAGGACCTAAACACAATTTATGAATTATATAACTTTTCTTTTTTTTCCCCCTAGGAGAGGCAGCGTGGCATAGTGGATAGAGAGCTGGCCTCGGAGCCAGGAAGACCTGGGTTCAAGTCCCGCCTCTGACACATACTTGGCTGTGTGACCCTCGGCAAGTCACTTAACCTCTCAGTGCTCTAGGCAACTCTCTAAGACTCTTAAGTTGCAGAGAAGGTGCCGACCTGCATTGGGAGAGGGAGTTTCCTCATCTGGGAGTTCCCTATACTAATGAAATCACAGGTCCAGTCCATATCTCTGTCCCTTTTTTCTTCCACCGAGCTTGAAGTAATAATTATGTGGTTTCTCTTCTTATGGCCCATGTATTTTATCTAAAATTGATTTTGTTTCTAGGTGGTGGCCAGCAGAGATTTGCAATCCCAGGTCCGTGCCTCTTAACATCCAAGGCCTTAAACATGACTTGGGGGACTTTCCTGTGTTCTTCTTTGGTTCTCATGACTACTATTGGGTGCACCAAGGCAGAGTGTTCCCATATGTTGAAGGAGACAAAAGCTTTGCTGAGGGGCAAACTAGTATTAACAAGACCTTCAAAAAAGGTAAATTGAGTAATATTTACAGTGGCTTAAAACCAGAACTCCAGGAGTTGATGTGCTATCCGGCATCCCCTTATTTGCATGACAATAACATTAATCTCATTAGATGTCAGAATTTTAAAAATTGGTATCTTTGTTTTTACATTGCCTACATTTTCCTGTGTCTTTTTTCTTCTCCCTTCTTAGAGAGCCATCATTTATAATAAAAATTATTAAAGTGAGAAAGACAACAAAACTGATGAACGTATTGAAAAGAATCTGACATTATATGCAGTGCTCCCCTATGTGTCCCTGCCTATGCAAAACATTGTGGGGGGAGGTATCCTCTTGTGTTTCCTTTTGGGATCATGCTTGGTTTCTGGTTGCTTTTTTTTTTTTTTTAATCATTTTGCAAGACTCATTTTTTATTGTTTTAGAGAGATTTTTTCTTTTCTTTTCCATGTACATTGTTGGCATTGTTTTGTATGTGTTTTCCTGACTGCTTATATCACTTTGCATCAGGTCATGTAAGTCTTTCTGTACCTCTCTGTTTTCCATGTTTGTCATTTATGCCACAATTTGTTTAGCCATTTTCCATTTCATAGGCATCAACTTTGTTTCAACTTTTTTGCTACCACCAAGATGGCACTATCAATATTTTGTTGCATTTGAAGCTCTTCTTTTTGTTAGTAACCTCCTTGGGTTATAGACCTAGTAATGGAATCTCTGGTTCAAACAAAGCCTATGAATATTTCAGTAGCTTTATTTGCATGATTCCAAATGGTTTTCCAGAATGGTTGTACCAGTTTATAGCTCCACCAGCAATGTGTGAGTTTGCCTATCTTTCCAAAAACACACTAAAATTGACATTCTCTTTTTTTGTCATCTTTGGCACTTGGCTAGGTGTGAGGTGAAACTTCAAGGTTGTTTTGGTTTCCATTTTTCTTATTAGTGCTTTGAAACACTCTTTCATGTGGTTGCTAATACCTTGCAATTCCTCTTTAAGAATTGTTTGTTTGCTGCATTTCACTACTGCTCTATTATGGAGAATGTTTTTTGGTATTAAATAATAGGTTCAAAATATAAATTCACAGTGGATACATTGCCTGAATATTATATATAATAAATATTAAATACATCATTGAAAAACTAGAAGAAAAGCATATAATATACATTTTACGGCTCTGGGTCAGAAATGAACCTTCGATCAAAAAGGGGTGGATGTAGTTACAAAAAATAAAATAGATGGTTTTAATTACATTAAATTGTAATTAAATTAATTTTGCACAGATTTAATCAACACAAGGAAAAAAAGGAAGAAATCAGCTGGCAAAAAAAACCCAAACCCAACTTTGTTTCAGATCTCTCAAGTGCTCGATATCATATATATAATGTGTATGTGTATATACACACACTCACACACAAACAACCAAATAAGAACTAATTTTTTTCTTTTACAATATTGTATTCCCTCTTTAGGTTTGTCATTTTGCTAGAAACATGTTGAGAAATCCTTCACAAGCATGAATTTTAAATGCATTTGAATGCCATTATACCATACTGCAATAGCCTATGCTTTCAGTTATTTCTCCATACCCTATTGACAATAGTAAATATTCTAAGGGTTTTTTCCAAGGGGTTCAGGTTCTGTTCCTCAAAAGAAACTCTTCAGACTAAATGGAATGGTAGTAACCATCAGTGGAGCCTCCTCCCTCTAACCCTTACAACCCTCTAATTTCCAAGAAGCTTTGACTTTCCAGGAAAACACAGTGTGGGACAAGGTAGCAAGCTTTCCTGGGTCTCCCTGAGAATCATATGCTAACTTAAGTAGGATTCAGGTCAGCTTTGATCCGAAGGATTGGACATCTAGTTTTATCTAGTCTTTAGACACAGTTCATGACTCACATTCCTAATTTGTATGTGTACCCTTTGTCTATTTGTTTATGAGTTGGAAATTTCTAGAGTCTAATCTTTAAAGGGAAAAAAAAAGGAAAGTGGAAAAAAATTAAGCCTCCAACCAGTGAAAGGACAGTGTCAAAACCCCACTTAATACCTTCTGTTTGTGTTCATTGTTTGATATCATATAGCACTTGAGGAAGCTGCAAAACGTTTCCAAGAGCTTAAAGCACAAAGAGAAAGTAAAGAAGCCTTGGAGCTGGAAAGAAACTCAAGAAAACCCCCACCCTACAAGCACATTAAAGTGAGTGTTTCCTACTGATCACATGGACTCTCGTCTTGTGACAGCTTCTGCCAGTTGTCACTTGGTCTCGTATTTATTTTAAGCACTTTAATGGCAACTCTCTCTGCTCCTTTTAATATCAAATGAGAGCCACAGTCTGCACTGATGGGCTGTCACAATGAGGTTTAAGTCTTTGAAAACATAAAAGCCTTCCGGGATACCTAGAATGTGACACATCATATGTGAAACCTAATTTTCTCACTTCACCAGTTAGCCTGCATTCACGTAGTAAAAACATTATCTTGTTTTTATATAGCATCTTGGTTCCAAAAAGCCCAAAGCACTTTCACATAAATTATTTTGTTTATGCTCATAAAATTCCATTAACTAGGAAGGAACACAGGTTACCCTTGATTCATAAGTGAGCACCTAAGATTTAGTAAGAGCCTTTCTGAAAACCACAAAGCAAGGCAGTAGCTGAGCTAAGACCAGCCCTAAAAATCATCCTTTTTCCAGTGCTTTGACCACTCATTAATTCTCTTTTCTGGTTTTGTTTGCCAGGCCAACAAAGTGATAGGGAAGGTTCAGATCCAAGTGGCCGACCTGTCCGAGATCCCTCGCTGTAATTGCAAACCTGCTGATGAAAATCCCTGTGGCCTAGAGTCAGAGTGCTTGAACCGTATGTTGCAGTATGAGTGTCACCCCCAAGTATGCCCAGCTGGAGAGCGGTGCCAGAACCAGTGCTTCACCAAAAGACTCTATCCTGATGCAGAAGTCATCAAGACAGAGAGACGAGGCTGGGGCCTGAGGACCAAGAGGAGCATCAAGAAGGTGGCCTCATTGGAGAATAAAGTGCATATAACTGGGACTTGTATGAACTTGGGCTGTCTTGGTAAACCAAGAATACTTGCTATCCAGAGTTAAAAACTGAGAGTTTATAAAGTTTTTGAGATCTACTTAGGTTACAAATTTAGCACCCCTGGATCCATACCTCATGCTTGGTACATAATAAGCACTTAATAAATGCTTGTTGAGTGACAAAGAGGTCTGCATGGGAGTAATCCTGACTTCTCAGAAAATGTGTTTATGGACTGCAAGCTCTGACAGGTTCTACTAAAGTGGAAAGGTTTTGAGTACAAATCTGGTGACAGACTGCCTTACTAGGTCCCATTTGACTGGAGTCAGAGAAGGCTCAACCCTACAGGGTTGCCCAGACCAAGTCTTTAAGACCACCTCCCAAGTTGTGAAGGAGTTTTAATCCATGTTGGTGGGAAAAGTACCCATATCAAAAAACCAGGTATATTTTTTAAGTCTTAATGGCAAAGAAGGAAAGGTGAGAAGAGGTTGGTAGTTGAATGATACTTCAGTTATGACACAGAAAGGCACTGGTCTTTTTTTTTTCTTGAAGTACTTTCCATTTGTAAAGGAAAGGGAATTAAAGGTAGTTCGTTTTACAAATCTTAATTCAGTTCTTAATACCCAAAGCAGTGTTACTAAATAGAGTATTTTTCTCTGAAGACCAGAGTAGCAGAATGTGAAGAGCCTTATCACCAGAAAGTTAGCCAACTTGTGATGAATATTTTTTCAGTCATTACTACTACAGAAAATTGTCAATTGAAAAAATTATTTGTACTAGTTGAGAGATGGGGGAAAACACACAGGATCGTTCTTGAGTGATTCACTCATCTAATACTTGTGTGATGCTAATCAAAGACAATTAGTTTTAAAAAGTAGCCAAAGTGCAGTTTTTAAAATGGCCTTTAAACAGTTTGCCCAAGATTTTATTTTATTTATATATTTTATTTATGGACAATTATGAAGGCCCATTTTGCTCACATGTGAACTCGGAAGGGGAAAGAGGTATTGTTATTTTAAGTCCATGTGATTCTCAATATCCTTTGTTACCTATGTGTAAATTGCTTTCTCTGATAATGCAGCTTAATAGACTTAGAGCTAGAAGGTCATCTAGTTCAGCAGAGTCACAGACCCAGAGAGATAAAGTTATCTACCAAAGTCACAGAGTTATCAATTAGCAGAACCTGGATTTCAAGCTAGGTATTCAGACTCCAGACCTAATGTAACTTTCCGCTGTACAACTTCTATCTCTGCTAGAGTCCTTCTTAGCCAAATGTTATCAGCCGGTTCTGCAAAAACATAACATCAAGCAAAGCATCAATATACATAGTTTCATTAAGTGCAGCATTACAAATGGGAAGTCCCAACTGTAAACTGATACATTGTTAAATAAAATGAGAGTGGAAAGATAAGAGACAGGAGGTGGGTGGGAGTAGGGAGAAGGGAAACAAAGTCTATTGGGGTCTCTGGATCTATAGTCCTGTGCTGTGCAGGGATGAAAATTCTCCTGAATCCGTAGGGCCAAAGGATTAAGACAACTATTCTTTCTGCCTAGCAGCTGTTTTCCAGTTGGCTAAATTTAAATTCTCTCAACTCTCATCAGTGGGAACTACTGTGTCTTGGCCATTGAGGCAGTTTGATAGTAACAGTGCATAGAAGATTGGACCTGGAGTCAGGAAGATCTAAATTCAAATCCAGCCTCAGACTCTAGCAGTGTGATGCTGGGCAAATCTCTTAATCTCTGTCTGCCCCACTTTCCTTATCTGTAAAATGAGAAGAATAGTGACAGCACCTGCCTCCTAAGAGAATGATAAGATGAGATAATATTGGTAAAGTGCTTTGCAAACCTTAAAGCACTATAGAAATGCGTTAGCTCCTGTTGCTCATGATGCTGAGCATTTGACAAAAACAGTCAGCAGAACAGCAGGATGTGGTTGGGGAAAATGTTATGTGGAATATGCCAATATTTATATCAATCCTGGAGATTCTTTTGTTTTTATCAGTTTAAATAAATGGACTTTAGCAAGTTAATACTTTACCAAAACCAGGAAATATGAACTATATTATACTACTTCAAGTAACTGGTATAGACTGTCATTGGCTACAGAAACACTCTGATGCTGGGGGTTAAGAAAGGGCTGGTAAAAGTATGATCATGGTTATGGGAAAATACTTGAAAACTAATGTTTTTGTTGTTTTTAAAAATGGAATGGTTGGCAGATTTTTTCATACAAATTTAAACATAAAAGGGAAAGAAAGATTATATGATTATAAGAACTAGTATACACATGGCTCATTTATTTGGAGATAAAACAGGTCATGTTACCCCTAAAATAAACCATAGCTTTATTTGCTGAAAATTTCATATAATACCTGCCTACGAAGTTGATACACAACTTAATTCCCTGGTTGTGTCTTTGTAAAGCAGTGCTACTGTTTTCATTTGGTAAACGTCTTATAAAAAAGGAAGTTTTCTTTGGAGATGGAGGAGGGAATCAGTTTGTTACCTCCTCCTGTAGTTTTGGAATACTTAATAATAACATCAGCTCATTATTCTATAACACTTGTATCCTTATAGCCATGTCCTCTAGGCAGTATTGTCTTACCCATTTTGCAATTAAGGTAACTGAGGTTCAGTGATTTGCTTATAATCAGTTACGCACCTCGTAAATATACTTGTCTTCACACCCATATCTCCTGACTCTAAGTCCTTCATTCTCTCTACTACTCATTGTCTGTCTCTTCTGGGACATGTTTGAAAAATAACCAGACTGAAGTACATTCACCTTTCCACAACTAAAGTTCATTGCACTTTAATGCGTTATTTCAGGGTTCTTTATGGGATCTCTCTTGATTTTCAGCAATTTTAGGAGCACCACTTTAACATACTTTTTGTGTTCTTTATTCTGGGTAGGGTGAATTCGTAAATGAATACGTTGGTGAGTTAATTGATGAAGAAGAATGCAGATTGCGAATCAAACGTGCCCATGAGAACAGCATAACTAATTTTTATATGTTAACAGTTACCAAGGTAAAAAATGTCTTCTTTCTCATAAACAAAGAGGGTCTTAACATTAAGTCCTGCATTGAGGCTATTCAGTCATAGGAATGAGCCCACACTATTGAGTTATGCAGCCATCGGTGATTGGAAATAGGGCCAGAATGCTACATACTATAATTTTGTGCCTTTTATTTATGTGTGTGTGTGTGTATGTGTATACACATACATATATATATGTATGTGTGTGTCTACACACATACATACATATATATTAAGCAAGGGTTCAGTAGATTTATTTTTGAGATCTTGAATATTTTCAGCAGCTGTTAAAGTTTAATTTTTAAGAAAGACAACGTCCTAAAGTATAATGTGTAGTTTTTCATTTAATTAAAGGAGCAATGGAGTAATAATGATACGTTCTAGTAAAATAAAATAAAACTCTGAGAAGGAATAATGATGCCTTTCTTTTATGTAATACTTTAACCTTCTAAAAAGTATTTCACATTTATTATGTCCAAACACAATCTGACTTAGATGTCTTCCTTTTACAAGATGAGATATGACAGGGTTAAGTGATATGTCTGAGTTAATGCTAAAAATCAGTGGCAGAAGCAGACACTAGAACCCAGCCTATAAGAGTGAAGAAATCCCTGTTTGAAAACCTAGAAAGTATTTTTAAAAATAATTTTAAAAGAACTCTTGTGATAGTTATACTTTTAAGTAATAGAGAATCTCAAATATAAATCAGTTTTTGCCAGGTGATGTCACTTTGAAACTCTGATTTTTAGAAGCCCTCCAAAGACATTATCCAAATTGTACACTTTACAAATCCAGGATGTTCATATCATCAGTGTAAGTATAGACTGAGCAGTATTACCCTCCCTGTAGACTTTGTCTCTCAGCTTTGCCCTGTCACTATGCTTTAACTCTGCTACAAGGCAGTAAGTAATATGTGCTTGGAACAGTCTCTGATACATAAAGCCTTCTTCACACATAAACCCTTCCCAACTTCAGTTCAAAAATACCTGCAAAGAAAGTTCTCACTGATTATTTTTGAGACTTTAATTTTCCAGATACCACCATAAATTGTCATCTGACCATTTTCTTAAGCTCCTACTCTTTTTCCTACTCAAGGTTTCCAGATTCTGAGTTCTCAGTAGCAAATCCTATTGAAAATGTTGCTGTAGATTATTCTCTAGTTAAAGGAGGTCCTCATATCCTGTTCTTGGTCCAACTGAATTTCCAAAACATCTTTTAATATTATAAGTATATTTGCTTTTCTAAAGGCTAGGCTTTAAAAAAGAAAAAGAAAAAGAAACCAAAAACTAAGCTGAACTATCACTGTTTCACAATTACATTTGTCTTAAGGACAGTAGGCTAAAGTTACTTTCCAGTGGGGATATGTATTGCCCTTTTAGATTGCTTAAATCTGAAGTGTTAGTGGAGACCGCAGAGCAGATAAGTGGGGAAGTGTCTGCTACAAAAGAACCTCTTACTATGTTTGGTGCTTCTAAAAGCAGACCACAGTGATCTCAAGATAATTTGTTTTTTGTTAAAGGACCGTATTATCGATGCTGGCCCAAAAGGGAATTATTCTCGCTTTATGAACCACAGTTGCAATCCAAACTGTGAAACTCAGAAGTGGACAGTGAATGGGGATGTTCGTGTTGGACTTTTTGCTCTTTGTGATATTCCTGCAGGTAAAGCAGCGCTTCTCTTTTTCTTTCTTTTTTCCTTCCTTCTCTTTCATTATAATTTGGTCTTCATTTTAGAGGGGGAAAGCCATAAAAATTTTATTTTTCAGCTTGGAAACTCCCCAAGCATCTGTGAAGTATCCCTTATTCTGAATTGAGCATTCTTTCAAAGTTGCATTTATCGTAAAAAATTCAAACATTCATGTACTGAATAAGACAACACAGTAAATATAAGAAATAATGAGCAGGATGCTCTCAAAAATACCTAGAAAGACTTACACGAGTTGATGCAAAATGTACAGGGTAAAATGAAATATACAGGGTAAAAAGTAACAGCAGTATTGTAGGATGATCAGTTGTGAATGGCTTAGCTATTCTCAGTAATACAACGATCCATGACAACTCTGAGGTGCTGTCCATCCCCAGAGAAAGAACTGATGGTGGCTGAATGCAGATTAAAGGAACTTTTTTTTCACTTTCTCTATTTTTCTTGAGGTTTTTGTGGTATATGTTTCCTTTCACAACATAACTATTATGGGTGTGTTTTGCATGACTACATATACATAACCTAGGTGAAATTGCTTGCCTTCTCAATGGTGGGCAGGGGGGAGTTAGGGAGGGAGGAAGGAAGGAAGAATTTGGAACTCAAAAGTTTTAAAAACAGATGTTTAAAAATTGCTTTTACATTTAACTGGAGGAAAGTTAAATGCTAAATAAATAAAAAAGACAACACATTGGGTCTTGGGACCAGCGACAGGCTTTGAGATGCAGCGCCCAAGTGGGACTGTTTGAGTGATTACGGCCTATGTCTGTAGCCGTTTACATAAGATGTTAATTACTGCTCTTTTTGAAGCCCTAAAGGCAATTAGCCCGTGTTAACTTGAACTGAATTTGTTTCCTTAACAGACTGATCTCTTCCAAATGATATGTATAAAAGCATCTTTATACAGAACCGTTCCTTTGAGCATCGTAATGATGAAACTTAGTTTTCAGTTTCTAAAATTTGTGGAAGTGAGCAAGACATACTCATTGGCCCAAGATGTGAGATATTAAAAAAGCATATTCATAACATTAAGAATTACCTAAATTCTGGCTAATGAAAGTTAGGGAGACCCTAGTTTAAATTCCTGCTTGATAAAAGTATGTGACAGCCATACCTACTCAACTCCTATTCTGACTATGAGACTATGTGGCTATAACTTGGACCAATTAATCCAAAATAACCTTCAGTGATTTAGTGCTATGTAGTGTCATGGACATAGGATTGCTTTACTGAATAGGGAGACAGCATTGAAACAGAAAATAAACTAAATTCTACCCGGGAGGCGGAAGTGGCGGGGCCAAGGAGGGGGCTGGAGCGTGGGGGGTGCGGCAGTGGTGGCGGCGGCGGCAGCTACAGCGGGACCCGGGCCGGGAGCGGTGGGGGCCGCCAGTGGGGCGGCGGGAGGTACCGGCAAGGCCACCGTGGCCAAGCAGTACGACACGGTGGAATGCCCCTTCTGCGACGAAGTGTCCAAGTACGAGAAGCTGGCCAAGATCGGCCAGGGCACCTTTGGTGAAGTCTTCAAGGCCAAACACCAACAAACTGGCAAGAAGGTGGCCCTGAAGAAAGTGCTGATGGAAAATGAAAAGAAAGGGTTTCCCATCACTGCCTTAAGGGAAATCAAGATTCTCCAGCTTCTCAAACACGAAAATGTGATTAACCTAATTGAGATTTGTAGGCAAAGCCTCTCCCTACAACCACTGCAAAGGCAGCATCTACCTGGTGTTTGATTTCTGCGAACACGACCTTGCTGGGCTGCTGAGCAATGCCCATGTCAAGTTCACTCTGTCGGAGGTCAAGAAAGTGATGCAAATGCTGCTCAATGGTCTCTACTACATTCATCGGAACAAGATTTTGCATCGAGACATGAAAGCTGCTAATGTGCTCATCACTTGGGATGGTGTCCTGAAGTTGGCTGACTTTGGTTTGGCCCAGGCTTTCAGTCTGGCCAAGAACAGCCAGCCAAACCGCTACACTAACAGAGTGGTGACCCTCTGGTACCGGCCCCCAGAGTTGCTGCTTGGGGAGTGTGACTATGGCCCCCCGGTAGACCTTTGGGGTGGAGGCTGCATCATGGCAGAGATGTGGACTCGTAGCCCTATTATGCAGGGTAACGCAGAGCAGCACCAGTTGACCCTTATCAGTCAGCTCTGTGGCTCCATTACCCCAGAGGTGTGGCCCAATGTGGATAAATATGAACTGTATGAGAAACTGGACCTGCCTAAAGGACAGAAACGGAAGGTAAAAGAGCGGCTCAAAGCCTACATCAAGGACCCTTACGCACTGGACCTGATTGACAAACTGCTGGTGCTGGACCCCACCCAGTGTGTTGACAGTGATGATGCTCTCAACCATGACTTCTTCTGGTCAGACTCCATGCCCTCGGACCTCAAGAATATGCTCTCCACTCACAGCACTTCTATGTTTGAGTACCTGGCTCCACCCCAACGGAGAGGTGGTGGGCACATGCCCCAACAGCCAGCCAATCAGAGCTGAAATCCAGCAGCCACTAATCAGACAGAGTTTGACTGAGTACTCTCAGGTCACACATAAGATTGGGCCTTTTTTGGTTTGTTTTTTTTTAATTTTTTTATACATATGTGTATATATATATATATATATATATATATATATATATATATATATATATACATATATATGTGACTATTATGTTGCTGAGATTATGGGGCATTTTTATTGTTTCCCATTGCACATATATATTTTTTTTAAACTTTTGCTCTTGGTATCAGGGATTCCAGCTAGCATTTAGCCAGGACTAGAATGGCAAACTAGCTAGCAGGGATGGGAGCTAGACTGATGGAAAGACATTGCAACATCTGTCTACTCCATCCCCAGGACCCACATTTCTGGATGACATTTGGCACTGTCTTCCTCTCTAAAGAACTATCCTTTTGAGGGGAGCAGATACAGAGTATCCCCAGGCAGTCCTATTTCAACGTTATTCTAGAAATCCTATAGGCTTCTCTTCTGTCCTCTTATTGGCCAGAGGGTTAGATTATTTTGGGTAACCTTCGAGCCTCTGGTATTAGAAAAATCCCTGACAGTTTTTCTGAGTCTTGCCTATGGAGGAGAGTGTTCCTGTTGATTGATGGGAAAATCAGAACACCAGCCCATTTTGAATCCCTTAGTCCTCCTGACACCCCCCCCCCCCCCCCATTGTGTATTCTGGAAGATACTCCATGGAGTGAACCCCTGGGAATCCAAAGGGATCAGTTGGGTCTGGTCCGTCCTTGATCCCACTGTAGTTTGGAGGGCAGAAGAGCAATTTCGGTTTTCTTTTTAGAAAAATTGTATCATGTTAACCTCCATTTGATTTTTGCTTGGCAACACTGGTTATAATTAAAAGTTGACTTTTCTTATAAAGAAAAAAAAAGAAAATAAACTAAATTCATTTTTTCTGGAGCTTGGATTTTCGATTTCTTTGTCTGGGCTGTGTTGTTTCCAGCTGTTTTTGAGTAGAGGATGTCACTTCTTTTTACAGCATTTATATTTTCTGCAGCTATGTGTAGGGATGGATGTTTTCCCTGTTTTCTTTTTCCACTGGTGTATTTAATGTGGTGAGACTTGAAAAAGGAAGAATAGTCTGTAAATCCAAATGACGGCTCTTTCTTCTTTATGAATGGGTGTCTGATAACATTTCTTCTCTCAAGAATGTCTTGCATGTGGATGATTGTTCTCTTTATGTTTCAGGGGTAGAGCTAACATTCAATTATAACCTGGATTGCCTGGGCAATGGCAGGACGGAGTGTCACTGTGGAGCAGACAACTGCAGCGGCTTTCTAGGTGTTCGACCAAAGGTCAGTTGTGCAGGGCAGGAAGGTTGCCTGGAAGATAATGGTCCCAGTCCTGATAGACAGAAAAGGGGCTGATGAGAGGAGGCTGCTTTTGGCCATTCCAGGAAGCCCTAATTTGGGGATACCTGGTTTGTTTTTAGAGAGTTGACTACATTGGTAAAAGCTCTCATTGTTCACTGATGACCTTTCCGTAAAGTTCTTTGAATTAAGGGTTGGAATTGTATTTCTATGGTATTTCTTTGAGTAGCTTAGCTGAGTTTGCAAATTCATGAAAAATTTCCCACTTTTTACTTCAGAATTGTTGGAAGTATTCCCCATTGGTGAGTCAGTGTTGCATGGAGGATAGGGATTCCTCAGTTCAAATTCTACCTCTGGCAACATCCTAGTGTCGCTATGGACAGATGGCTTCTTCCCTGAGCCTCATGCTCCTCATTTGTGTCATGTACTTGCTGTTCCAAAGTACTTTCTTTAAAAATTACTTTATTGCAAAATTATCCACTTTAATTCTTTGGAAGGAGGTATTCTTATTTTACCAAACTGAGTAGGAAATTATGTTACCCATGAAAAAGTGAGCCAGACTAATAAAAGAAGGAACACCAAATTAAAAAACACCAAAAAAGTAAAGCACACAAAAGCCAATAAAAATAAGACTGTTTCATTTTCTTAGAACAATAAGCAAAATCATGAATTTCTCTAGATAATCAAATGCCTTATTAATTTAAAGAAATGTGGGACTGCAGTGAGGTTTTGTTTGTTTTCTTTTTACTTTCCATCTGAAGCTTCCTTAACTGTCTGGTCATTATAGTATGATTTTTTTTTCTTGCCAGACGGCATTTGCATCAGCAAATGAAGAAAAAGCAAAAAATGCTAAGCTGAAGCAGAAGAAACGGAAAATCAAAACAGAACAGAAGCAGATGCATGAGGATTATTGCTTTCAGTGTGGAGATGGAGGAGAGCTGGTCATGTGTGACAAAAAGGACTGTCCAAAAGCGTACCACCTCCTATGCCTTAACCTGACACAGCCACCATATGGTGAGACGTGGCATTGGCTTGTTTGCTGTTAGGTGTGTTACATTTGAGTGTAGGATATGTTCACCTTTCCTGAGGCTAGCCAAGCCTTAGGTAAGTAGAGAATGGGCTAAATGGGGGGTCAGAACACCTGGGTTCAGGTCTCTGTTCTGCTTCTTGCTGCCCATATGACCTTGGGCATATTATGTAGGCTCACAAAGGTTACTCTTCTGGAAAATGAAGGAATTGAAGTAGATGATCTCTGAGGTATCTTCCCACTCTAAATCTATAACTGTGACTGTAGTGGAGTCAGTGAATCAGTCAGTAGACATTTATTAAGTGCTAATTATTGTGGATACAGAGATAAAAATGAAAGTCTGCTCAGGAAGCTTACAGCTTAATAAAGAAAGACAACACACAAAAAGAAAGCTGAAAAGGAGTAGGGAGGGAAAGTAGCTGCTTCAGGGGCATGATGAAGTCCAAAGGAGTACAACCTGGTAGGAAAGGAAAGTGAAAAGGTAGGAAATGGAAAGATTGCTGACCCAGGCATCCTCCAAAGTGAAGGTTTCGAGAAGTATTTCCCTGTTCATTCAGAGGAGTCCTAGGAACAGAGAGTACTGTGGAAGTGTGAATCCCAAGACAGAAGTAATCTGGCAGGGAGGTTAGGGGAACCAAGGAGAGGGTCACAAGAGGGCTGAGCTGCTGGATGGGAGTGAAAATCAAACAAAACTGTTGATGGTTATAAATGAAATTATTCTCTGCCTGGGCTTTGGGTGCTCTATGGACAGCCATACCTAGTTATTTATTTGATCACACCATAGGACTAACCTCTTTGAGGAACAATAAGGCATGCCAATATTTAAATGTTTCTCCATGATTCTCTTTATTGGCTTAAGCTCTGTACTGTTGCTCCATTGTACCCCACCTGACCTCCAGTGAGAAGAAAGGTGAAGGGTTGGTAACGTTTTAAGTGAGTTTAACATGCATAATCAACACAAGTATGAAACTGAATTTTCTTCTTCCTCCTCACTTTAGGAAAGTGGGAATGTCCCTGGCATCAGTGTGACACGTGCAGCCACTCTGCAGTTTCTTTCTGTGAGTTCTGTCCACGTTCATTTTGTAAAGATCATGAGAAAGGGGCTTTGGTGCCCTCTGCACTGGAAGGCCGTCTGTGCTGCTCTAAACATAACCCCAAATCTCCTGTGGCACCAGAGTACTGGAACAAGATAAGATGCAAATTGGAATCACAAGATCCTGGAGATGACGTGAAGGAATAAATTTATAGTGTTTTATTTTTTATTTTAAGTCTTTATTTTTTTTTTTAAGAAAGAAAAGGTAATGAGATGGATAAAGAAGAAACTGTCATACTGTACTTTGTTTATCATCTGAGCTGGCTTTGTAATTGAAATGGAAGAATTATGTGATCCAGGCAGCCAGAGCTAGACAGTGGTGCCTGGATTTTGATTGGTTTATGACAGAGTGGGGGTGGGGGTGTGATTAGATTCTTTGTATGTTTTCCTTGCCCTTAAATGTGCTTCTGCAGCTGGAAAACAGATCTACCTTGGCCTTTAAAAAAGAAAAATGGGAAAATATGTTTATGTCAGTAAACAGGAATTTCAAGTTTAAAATATGTTTCTGAGAGTAAAAGGTAAAAGTAGTCACTATTTTACTTTTAAGGAATCTTGAGAAATATGACTTAGGTAGTTTAATCAGTGTGTTTAAAGAAAAAGGGAGGGGTAGGGAAAATGGGAACTCTACTCCTTTTCTGAAATACTCCAGAAAAGGGTATGATAGTCTTTCCATACATTTTTATGAAACATTAATTTAGACTAACTCCTTGTGGCCCTTCAGAATTCTCTGGTAGTCTTGGAAGTTGGGGTGGGAGTGGTCACTCTGGCTGTAAACAAAATGCCTCTTTCTATTGGGTGCACCTCTCTGGGCTCCTGGACAAGGTGGGCTCCATGATAGCACTATTTGTTATTAACATGGGTATATTTTATTTTTAAAAAATTACAGGATGACTACTCACTGGTTTTTAAATGCTTTTTTGTTGATGCTAATTTTTTACAAATGATATGTCTGTATGGTCTGAAGAGGCAGGAAGTACAGCTATCCTTAACCGTACTGCCACCCTGATGCAGGTCTTTACAGGGAGATGAGACACTGTCAGTCCAAGCCTTCATCTCCTTTGTATGCACATGTTAAGCTCAGCTGGAAAGGAATCATGAGCTTTTTCCTTTTCCTTTTAGCCCCTTCCTTATTTTAACTAAACATTGCTTTTGTTAACTGACTAGTCCAGTCTTTTTTCTTGGTGGAAAATACACAGATGTACTTTGAATTGCATTTAAGTAGCTCTTCTTAGTTGTGATGGATGATGTTTAAACAGTTTTCATTGATTGTTATCTTAGCACTTAACATTGCCCCACTGTTAGGAAACTAGTAGCTCTTCTGAATTCACAGGGTATGAAACAGTTGTTCTTTACCAGTCATCTGGGAAAAGTCCCCAGGGAAGTCAGTGTTAACAAAAGGTGCTGGCTGTGACTTATAATTTGCTAGTACACCAAGACATCTCTCTTACTCAATGCAATTTATTTTAGTTCTCTAGGAATATGTATCCCAGTATTCTCCATGAAAAAGAAAAACTAACACAAGATGGGGTAATATCATTGTGTTGAGTGTCTTGTGTTCATTGCTTCTTTGTGAGTTTTGACTGAATAGCAAGAACTGCAGATACATGTCCTTCCTTACAAGGACCCAATAAGGAATCCAGAAAAGAAATTTCATCCATCTCATCCCTTCCATCCTTGGAGCAATTGTACTATTGTACATATTCCCTTTTCTACATCAGTTTAGAGCACTCCTAACTGAAACAAAATGGAAAATAAGAAGGAAAATGCAGTTTTGTGCCTCTGTGTGCATATACAGGTGCATGGACACGTGCATGTGTACTATATTTTATCTTTAAAAAACAGAACACTATGATTACCTTAAGCACTTGAACTACCAACTCCTGAAAGGATTTACTGGGCCTCCTATAATTGGTTTTTCTCTTTTTTAAGGGAATTAATTACTCCAATAAAACCCAGTTCCCTGGGTGGTGCCACAGTGGCAAGAGCTAAATGGAAAATGCTATCTGTGTCACTGGTTTGGTCACTACTAACATAAATTACAACTTACCAAAACACACTAAATTTTGCTTCCTTAGCATTTATGTATTTTGATATCCTTTTAACATTATTTAATAATATTTAGGCTTTGTCATACTTTTAATTTTTTATATGAATGATGTATTTGCTTTTTTAAAAAAAAAAGTTATAAATATGGAAGATTTAATTTAGTATTCCAAACAACTCTTCTCTTGCAACAGCATCCAACAGGAAATCTAAGGTTTGTTTTGTATAATAGTGCTTTAGTACTACTTAGTAATGTTCTGTTGAATTTTACATGGTAAGACAGGGTGTGCTAAACACTGTAAAGACCTTATGTTGAAAGTATTTGTATATGGTTTCTTTGATAGCATCCCATTGTTGGCTTGTTTCTCTCTTTGAGTAGCAGTGCTGCACCAAGATTTCTTTGTTGGCATAATTAATGGAAAAGCATAGGCTGTTACTTCAGATAGCTTAGCACAACAGAAGAGTTAGACCATAAATAACATCTTTTTCCATTGAGCACCTGAATGTTTTAAGGGGTTTAAAAAAATGGTTTTGATTTAGTACTGCCAGTGCCAAGAGGATGTCTCCTTTTTTCCTGATCATACCTTTGTTAACGCAGCTTTAGAATGTGAGCTTGTGGGCAAGGCGAGAGTGTGTAAGTGTACACTTGCACCCAGACTATTCACTGAAATGTTTTGAGTGAGTTGAGGATCACTTTCAAATTTGAAGTCAGTGGCATAAATTTTGTTGTTGAATGAGGCAAAACTGCTAGGTTCCAGCATTTCCTCTATTATTTTCCGCTTTACCTCGTGCTAATTATTTTGAAGGAGTTTACAATTTGTGGTTGTTGGAATGAAACTTACATATATCTGAATCAGTTGTGGTTGAAGGTGAAATACTGAGGACTTCCTCCAGGACAGTGTGAAGTGGGATGGAATGGAATAGATTTGGACCAGTTTCAGGGAACAGAAGAGCTGTTTGTTAAGATTTACTTCTATAGTAAGAGTTGGTTAATATGAGGATAAATATTCATTCTTGGCACTGATGCCTGTGCAGCTGTGCAAAGCAGAGAAGGGAACTTTATGGCTCTTTAAACTGATAAGAATGGAGTTACAGGAAGGGGGGAGGTGTTCTGGGTTTTTTAAGCATATTGTCAGTTTATCTTGAATGTGCATCTGAGTTTTTAGGGAAATGATCTGGTTTGAGTTTTAAAGCTGAATTCCAAGATCATTATGAGGATTGGTGTCAGACCACCTCCAAAAGGATACAATATTCAAACCACACCAAAAAAATTAACTTCTTCCCCCAATCTCTTCACTCTCATTTTCACAGAAGAAAATCATCTCAGTGTGCCCATAAATACTGACCACAGCTAAAGCTACTCAGGAATTGGAGCTTCAAGCATTCTAATCACCCAGAATACTGTGACAAGCAGAGTAGTGGAGAGCTTGAAAATACCTTGGTCTATAGTTTGTATAATAGAAATTGCTGTCTACAAAGTAATATAATCTCCATGCTGCCCAGCAGAGGTCAGTTATCATTAAAAAATAAAGCCCTTTCTTTGCACTTTTAAAACTAAAGTGTTGCTGCCATCTGTCATGTTCTAATGTGGTACAAGAACAAAAGAATTCAAATGGAGTTAATTCTTACCACCTGAGAAGTGCTTAGCACTTACACATTTTCCTTAGGGGTTTTGTCAGATGAATAGTATGAACAGATTTCCCTCCAAAGTAGCATCTGGTCCAGTTAAGTTATTTCTCATTCTGTTGGTAGGTCTAAGTATACCCCAGATACATAAGAGCTGGGCACATGAAGAGATAAGGTGAGATGTTGCCCTTTGTCCTTATCACACCAAAAAAAAAAAAAAAGTCATTGGTCTTTTTTAAAGAGATACTGAAAAGATTCAAAATTTGTATGTACTGGAACTTTGCAAGCAAACTTTTATCTGGGAAGGTATGGGGGTGGGAGGTGAAACAAGACAGTGGGGATGATGTTTACCACAGGTACGAAGTAGTCACTTTAACCTTGAGACCTCTGCCTCATTGAATTCAGGTTTTTTAATGTGTGTACTTGAAACTCATTAGATGCTTTTTTTTATATAGCTTTATTTATAAAGTAGAAAGCATTGTTTTGTATATTGCATTGAGAATTAGTAGCCACGTCTCTTATCCTCCTTAATTTGGGTGAACTTATGGGTAGTGCAAATGGGATTTTCAGAGCAGATGTCTCTGTTTTATGTATGCACTTAGGAAGAGACTACCACATAAGACACCAGCAACATTTTATGACTGTTTCCTATGTCTGTTCTTTATTTCCATCATTGTATTAATCCTGTTCTGCCCCTCTCCCCTTCCCCTTTAATGTGTCTGTGTAACAAAAATTTTGCACTTACATTACACTCCTAAAATGTTGGATGTAATTTGTTGTGTTTCAGAAACTTATTTCCGTTTTCTATCCTAGTCCATTACAGAGTGACAGACTTGGGTGCTTGTGATATGTTCGTGCTTAAAGGGAAGGGAGAAAGAATTATGATGAACTACAGTGGCCTCTATAATGGAGATCCTTAGAATCATTCCCATGTAAACAAAAGTAAGGTAGAATAATGTCTTAATTGCCAAAGCCATTCACTCAATCTTTCATTTTTTTCATGTGGTTTTTATTGAATAAATCTGTTCATCAGAATGGAGTGCCCACCATTTCTAAAGCCTCTGCCTGGAAAGAAAGACTGTATTTAGGGTCATTTTCGAGCATGACTCAGGTGGCCTAGCACTGTCTTTATAAGGAATTCTGAAGAGTTTAGAAATGGACTTGGATGATATTTACTGTAACTCATCATTGATCTTGATCGGTATATCTCATTTGTATTGTTGTATTCCTATAAAAATTCTATTGCCACTGATAACCAAGATGATAATGATTACTTGCGTAAGGGCATATGTGTATTTGGGATCGTTGGCAGAACTGAAGCCCTTTTGTACCCATTTTGAACGATGTTGCACAATAAAAACAGATACCTGAAGGACTGCTCATTTCCATGTGATCTCTCTCTGTAACAATGATCTTCGTAGACTTGTTTTCTGTAGACTTGATCTGTGACAGACTGTGTAGATTCTGTGAAATGTTCTTCTGATGAAATCACTTGAGTCTTTAATAGGAAACCATCAATCTCGCCGAAGTCAATCTCTGATGAGTTTCCGTGACCCGGATGGAAGCTTTCGACACTACCAGTGCGCGCTGAGCGCTGAGCGCTGCCCCCCGGGGGGTCCCGCCGGGCGTTCCCGTACTCCGTGTGACCCGGTGCTGCCTCGTCGGCTCTGGGGGGTGTCGGGGCGTGGCCTGTGCGGTCGCCCGGCGTGAAAACGTCCAGCGCGGATCCCGTGTACATAGATAGCTCGCCGTAGCCTCCCTATTAGGATTGCCTGTAGCGTTTCACCTTCTTACTGGACTGACCGTGCGTGGTGGTAGGAACGTAGACTTTGTACGCTGTGTTGACTGAGACGTCGCCTTTTCTAGTTTACCCATACTTCGGGGTTCCGGCGCTTTCCCGCTTCTGTGAGGATTAATTTGGGAGGTTTGTAAGTGACATTCCGCTGATGCCGATTTGGCTTGAGATTGACTTCAATAAACCGTTCTGGATGTTCCAAGTTAAAAACCGGGCTTTGTCTTTACTGCGAACTCCGGGTTAGAGCTTCACGGGGCAGAGGGAGCCAGCGCGGGGTTCGGAGGGCCTTGGGAAAGAAGGCAGGTGGGGCGGCCTGGCCTGAGCCGGGCCGGTCTGGGAGGGCCTCCGTGTGACGTCACCCGCCCACGCACGTGGCTGGGGTGGGGCTGGCTGGAGCGACGACTAACGGGGCCCCGCCCCCAGCCCTCGGGTCCTCGCTCCTGCAGCCGCCCACGGGGCGGTGGATGGGCGGGGAAGGCCTGGGAGGAGCGACGCCGTCGGCCCTGCCTGCCGCTCCCGAAGGAGCCGCCAGGGGGCGTTCGCGCGCCGCCCTCTCCGCTCCCGGCGGGGCGGGGCCCGCGCCCGCCACGTCAGCAGCGGCGGCGGCGCGCGGCTCGGTCCCGTGCGGAAAGTGATGACGGCGGCGGCGGCGGCGGCCCTGGGGGCCGAGGTCGGCGTGAGAATGGCGCTCTTCGCCGCCTTTGTGTAAGCCGTGGTACGGGGCAGGGGCAGAGGGCGGCCTGGCCCCAGAGCCCCTGTCCCTCCCGCTGCCGCCCAGCGGGGCGGGGCCAGGGAGGGGGCTTCCTCCTCAGGCCGCCTCACCGGCCGCTTTGTGTCCCTCCTCCCTCGTTTCCTCCAGGGTGATGGAGCTTCTCCCGCCCTTCCAGAGGCTCATCCAGCCCGAAGAGATGTGGCTGTACCGCAACCCCTACGTGGAGAAGGACCGCTTCCCCACCAAGCCTCTGTTTGTGGGTCCGGCCCCGGGGGGGGCGGGGGGCTGCCGCTCGGCGGGGGTCCGGCCTCCCCGGGGACGCTGGGGGGAGCAGGGAGGGCGGCTGCGGCCCGGGGCCCACCGGCGGCCTTAGCTCGCTGTGTTCCCTTCCAGCTGATTGTGCTTCTGTGTCCCCTCTCCCTGATCCTCCTGGCGAAGTGTCTTAAGAAAGCGGACGGAGCCGACACCAAGCAGGCGTGCCTGGGTAAGGGCCCGGGGCCCGCTCCCCTGCCCCGCTCCCCTGCCCCTGGCCCCGTCGGTGGTAAGCCTCCGACCCAGCCCGTAAGCCTCCAGCGTTTCCGTGGTCCTTGGGAATGGCAGAACTAACCCATGGTAGAGCCG
This sequence comes from Notamacropus eugenii, assembly GCF_028372415.1. NCBI lineage: Eukaryota > Metazoa > Chordata > Mammalia > Diprotodontia > Macropodidae > Notamacropus > Notamacropus eugenii. The sequence goes on from NC_092872.1 coordinate 622,720,121, forward strand.
AGACTTGGACCGAAAGCCCGCGTTTCCGCCGCCTCCCGTCTTGTGCCATGCCGCAGGTAGAAGGCTCCCCCCGAGGTGGCTGGTGCAGGTCTCCTGAGCCCCCACCCCTAGAAGGAAGGGGTTGTCCGTCGCCCCTCTCCCCGAGGGCAGGCGTCACAGCGGGGATCCTTTCCCTTCGCAGCTGCCAGCCTGGCCCTCGCTTTAAACGGAGTCTTCACCAACACAGTAAAGCTGATCGTGGGAAGGTAAGGGGTCTGACTCCCCGGGCCTTTTTCGGGACAACTGCTGGTGGCATCCGGCCACTTCTCCTGGCTGCTAAGCTAGGAATCTGGGTGCCTTTCTTCAGTCTGTCCGCATTTTCTCTCCTTTGTTTTTTCCCCATCTTTTCCCTTTCTTTCCACCTTGTACCTGTGGGCACTACTTAGCCCTGCAGACGGGTTTCCTTTTCTTCCTCTGGGGATGGCTGAAGCTACTGCCTTGGTGCCAGTCTGCTGACATCAAGGAATGTCGTCTGTTTGGGATCGATATAAGGATGACTTCATCAGTAAGACTTTGCTTTTTCAGGAATGGTGATGCTGGCCTTGATCCCTCTAAACTCCCTTGTCTCCTTAGAGGTGACAGGCTGACCTGGGTCTTGGTGTAGTTATGCTGAACACGGTTGGTCTGCACAGGACTACACTTGAGTCGGTGCCTCTGGCCTCAGGACAACGTTCAAACCAGTTACCTAATTCACCCCCAGTCCCGAGCAGCCTCCAGATTTTCTCTTCCTTTCTAGGCCTCGCCCTGATTTCTTCTATCGTTGCTTCCCGGATGGGCAAGCCAACTCTGAGCTGGTCTGCACAGGGGACGAGGCGGTGGTTGCCGAGGGCCGGAAGAGCTTCCCCAGCGGGCACTCCTCTTGTAAGACCGGCAAGGGAATTTTTTTCTTATTTTGTGTTTGTAATTGAAAGGCTAAGAAATTGGCATTAATGGAGAGTGCCTAGTAGTTTTTTTTAAAAAAAAACAAAGACTTGTACTTGAATTCTGCACACCTTACCTTTTCACCTTTGAGTCCCCCTCCAACTTGAGGGTGTTGATCAGTAACGAGTTAGCTCACCCGTTCCTACCAAGGTATTTTTGAGGTTGTCTACATGCAGTAGTAGAATCATCACGGGATTGCCCGTACATCTCTTAGGCAGTCATCAAGTTAGTGTTATTGTTGCCTTTGAGATCATCTGTTCTTTCTTGCTTCCTCTATTTTATATTACGCTTGTAATGAAAGAGGCAGGCATCTATATAGACTTGAGATTGACAGTGAAGGCCAACAGCCGTTTTTGGGTTTGCAAAATAATTCCTGGGCTACAGTCTAAAGAGTAATGAATTAGCTTCCTACACAAGCACTCATGTATTGGCTTTCTCTGTTGCAGTTGCATTTGCTGGACTGGCCTTCACCTCCTTCTACCTAGCAGGGAAGTTACACTGCTTCACTGCACAAGGCCGTGGAAAATCCTGGCGGCTCTGTGCCTTCCTATTACCTCTCCTTTTTGCAGCTGTCATTGCTCTTTCCCGAACCTGTGATTATAAACACCACTGGCAAGGTAAGGTATTGGGGGTAAGATGTATCCATCTCTAAGAGGGAAAAAGAGAGGGACTTGTTGAAGCACTTTACAGTTTACTCCTTACAACTTCTTATGTATATGGAGGAATAAAAGTTGCCAAAACTAAAATGATCCCACTAGTTAACTTTGCACAGATTTTAAAGCAGGCATGGTTCAAGATCATTAATGGAGATTTTTGTACAGAAAAGGAAATGGCCTCCAAGAGGCAGCTGATCTCTAAGTGGTAACTTGTTCAGCAGAAAGGGCCCCTGGACTGTAAAGTGGAGGTAGAAGCCTCATGGGCAAGGTACTTCACCTCAGAGCCTGCCTGTTTGTATCGTCTATGAAATGCCAATAAATACTTCCACTGTTTAGATTATCAAGATGACTTTGAAAACTAAGGTGTAGAAATTTTAGTAATAGTTATAAACTTCAAGAATTTAAACTAATTGAAAGAAAAAACTTTGTTGTTAGAACTCAGGATCACAGAAGAAAAACAAGTAGTTTAGACTTGGTTAACAGTGGTTGTTGCTACGAGGCCAAAAAACCCATGTTTGCAGAGGTTTTTTTTCCTCCAAAATAGTTAAATATGACTATCAGGGAAATTATATTATGCCATCAATTTTATAATTAAATCTTTTCCATATGTAATTCAGAGATAAACATCAACTCAACTATGCATAATTACAAATTATTAAATTGGGGACTCCAAATTAAGGGGTTTTTTGTATTCACTAAAGATCTAATTTGGTATTGAAGTTATGACAACCAGTAGGAAGACTTAGCTTTTTGAAAGACTAGTAACACTTGAGAAATCCAAATGTCATTACGTATTTCAGAGTAGCCCTAACAAGATAAGGGAGCAAGGATGGTAGAGTTCTCTTTAATTTGGGCATTCGGTTGACATGCTACAACTCTTATTTGGGTGAAACAAAAGTTTTGTGTTTTTTTTCCTTCTTCAGATGTGCTGGTTGGATCCATGATTGGCCTAAGTTTTGCCTACCTCTGCTACAGGCAGTATTATCCTTCCCTGACTGATGCTGAATGCCATAAGCCATTCCACTGCAAACAAATACTTCCTACCACACAGAAGTTTATCGTTCCCCATTACAGACTTGATGTTTAGAATCTTAACCTACCACACAAAAGAACAGTAAAAACATTCCCTCCTGTCTTTGACCTATCCTACTCAGAAGACATGGGTTTCAGGCCCTTCTTTTTACCTCTTAAATGCCACAAATAAAGGCACAGGCAAGACTGAACTCTTGTCTTCCTACCTAGATATATCGACAACAATTCTTTTTTACTACTGTATCGCAGACAATCTGTTGGGGAAGACCTTTTGAAATATAGAAGAATCAAGTTCATTGTGATAAAGGTATTCTTGCGTAGTTGTCTCAGATTTGATAGCTTCAAGGTTACTTTGGGGTACCAGGATGATAGTTGGTCTTGAGGGTCCATGGTTCCATTTGGGCGGCAGCTCACTCTATGGCAATGGGAGGAGGTATCCTTTCTGATGAAGAGCAGGTTACTGGATTGGAGAGATTATGATGACTGCAAGGAATGATTTGGACCCAGACAACATGCTAGTCCCAATGGCAGCTTCAGGGGCTAAACAGGAGCCCAACCAAGTCCCTTCCATCACTGACAAGTGATTAATAGGCTGTATCTGTGAAGAGGACAGCAGTGCAGTCATCTGGCTCTGGCTTCATGAAGGTGAGGCAAAACGTTTTCCTAACTGTGGAACCCATTACCAGCTGGTACCCCACCAGCTGAGCCACTGAGCCTCTGGATTGGTTTACCTGACATATGTTGTAATGTTTTCTTCCCTCCAATAAAAGACTAGCCATTTTCCTAACTCTCATCAAAAAAAAAAAAAAGTTTTATGAAATGGTACCCAAGAGACAAATAAAAAGTATGATTAAACCTGAAAAATCTAGACCAAGGAGTGTTGTCCTCATGGAATTATTGCAAGTCTGAATTACAAAACTTTTTTAAAAAATATGTACTTCCAATTACTCAAATGGTTGGCAGCCAGCTTCTGACTCTGTTAGGCATCCTGACTATATTAGGTTCACTAGACCTGATTAGATGGGGGAATATTTTCAAAATCAGTCAATCAATTTAAACTTATTAAGCACCTACTATGTGCCAAGCACTGTGCTAAGCAATGAATATTTTAACATTTAAAGGCATAGTTCTTGTGGCCTTCCTAGTTCTACGTACCTGCTGTATCCTGGAAGCTGTAAAACAAAATGTCTGTTACATATACCTAGAGTTGAATAGCAGAAAAGCTTAGATTCCCCCAAAAAGGGTAGTACCAAGTTCATCTCCCCATTTTTCCTGGCACTATTACCTGACTACTTCTATAAAAAATGTCCAAATATAATTTAGATCACTGTTCTACATCAAAGTCCTCAGCAGAGCTACTGGTTTTCATGTGAAGATATTTTAGTGCTGTAGACACCATTTGTTATACAAGTATAAAGGTTTAACAGTTACTACCTCAACTTTGGCCTGTTACCTTTCCCATGAGTTCTTTTCACAAGGGACCAAAGAGTGATACTTTCTTCTGTACGTTTGTATCAGCTTGGCCATTTAAATGATTTATTCCTCAGAAATAGCAGTGGATTTGGAGTTGGAGGATCTGGGTTCAAATACCAGCTCTACCTATTTTAGGCAATTCACTTAGTACTCCATAGGACTCAGTTTCTCATTTGTAAAAGTAAGGGATTGGACTAAATGGTCTCTAAAGTTCCTTCCAGCTCATGGGACAAAGGGAATTTTTTTTTAACAAAAACATTTGTTAACACTGAAGGGGAAGAAGTTGCTCATCATCAGTTACCAGTTAACTTTATAGATGCACTTTTCTTCCTTTTTCCTTTCCCCATCAAGGACATAGTTAATTGAACTATGTCAGTAATTCTTTCTGAACTAATTTTATGGGACCCTCAAATATGTATTTCTTCCTGTTTGTCATGTTTCTTTTAAGTATGTGTGCATTTTCTTACCAGAAAGTGCCATTTTCAATGTATCTGTGCCTCTTGTAATTCTGATTTTTATGTCAATAAATCACCTTTGTGCTATTTTTGCTAAAATTCTTGTTCTTGGACCTCAGTGTTTGACGAGATAGGTTTGGTGGCAGTTATCTGTGGGAACTGCTTATGTAATTCATATGTTTGATTTTGTTCTCAAGATTGCCCTACCACCTAAAAAAGTGGGGAATTCTGTGTATGGAGCACAACTAACTATGTTGGTTGTTTTGCTGAATTTTTTCAGCTCTTTTATTCATTATAAGGGTTGAAGAAGGAAAAGGGAAAAGATACATTAGGAAATGTAGGCAGTATAATTGCCCTACTTTAAGCTGCAGAACAGGAGTTCTTAAGTTGAGGTCTGTGGTTAGATTTCAGGGGATCTGTGAATTTAGATAAGGGGGGAAAAATGCACCTTTATTTTTCTTTGACCTCTAACAAACAATTGTATAAAAACATTACTCAGAGAAGGGTTACAAAAACTTCACCAGATTGTCTAAGGGCGTCATGACACTAAAAAAATTTAAGTATATTCTCTTAGTGTCTATATTCACAGCTAGTGGGACTGGCACAGCAAAAGAAACCAAGCAGCTGGGTAAAGAAAAAAAAAAACCAGGAAAAGCAATTGTTTTGTTAACTAGATCAAAATCTTAAAATGACTGAAATTCTCACTTTTCAGCTTATTGTTCCAGTGTCGTATATGTCCTGAATCACAAATAAAGGTAGCCAGTGTCCTCTGTTAATGTGATTAAAGGCTCTTTGAAGTCACTGACCTTTTCACTGTCAAAGAGGTTAAAAGAAAAGAGCTAAGTCCAGGGGAACATAAGAACTAAGTTTAGGACAGGGATTGCCTTAAACTTTTATTTCAGAAACCCACTGCCTTAGCACATAGTAGACAGCTCTTTAGAAAGGCTGGCTAAGTACTTAATTTTTCCTTATAACACCATTATGGATACTGAGAATAGAAGAATTCCAATATTGGTGCCAATATTTTTAAATACAGGCAGTTTTCAAGCTTACAGTGAATTGTTACTAGAAAAGGCATTTGATAAAAGTTACTTAACCTGAGAAAAGTTAAAATTGGGTGTTATATCATACCAGGTTTTTAGAGAAGTGATCATAGATGTTTAATATTTAAATAAGCCAAGAAATATTGGCACACTGTGTAGTACAAAATTTCCTAATGTGGAAAAATATCAGTTGCTCATGGGTAGGCCGAGCCAATATAATAAAAATGACAGTTCTACCTAAATTAATTTATTTAGTGCCATACCAATCAAACTATCAGCTAATTATTTTCTAGAGCTGGAAAAAATAATATCAAAATTCATCTGGAAGAACAAAAGGTCCAGAATGTCAAGGGGATTAATGAAAAGAAATGCTAGGGAAGGTGGCCTAGCACTACCAGATCTCAAATTGTATTATAAAGCAGCAATTATCAAAACCACTTGGTACTGGCTATGAAACAGAAGGGTAGACAAGTGGAATATGCTAGGTACTCAAGACACAGTAGGTAATGAATATAGCAGTCGACTGTTTGATAAACCAAAGACCCCAGCTTCTGGGATAAGAACTCACTGTTCAACAAAAATTGCTGGGAAAGCTGGATAACAATGTGGGAGATACTAGGCCTAAACCAATGCCTGACACCGTACACAAGAATACAGTCCAAATGAGTACACGATCTAGGTATAAAGATTGATACTGCAGACAAATTGGTGGAGCAAGGAATAGTGTATGTATTGAATTTATGGAGAAGGGAATTTTTGACTAAAGAAGAGACAGAAAGCATTATGAAATGCAAGATGGATAATTTTGATTACATTAAATTGAAAAGTTTTTGCACAACCAAACCCAATGCAACCAAAATTCTGCAAGCTAGTGTCTGGGATAAAGGCCTCATTTCTAAAATATATAGAGAACTGAGTCAAATGTACAAAAATACAAGTCACTCCCCAGTTGATAAATGGTCAAAGGATATGGACAGTTTTCAAAGGAAGAAATTAAAGATATCTATAGTCATATGAAAAAATGCTCTAAATCACTACTGATTAGAGAGAAGCAAATCAAAACAACTCTGAGGTACCATATCGTGCCTATCAGATTGGCCAATATGCCAGAACAGGAAGATGATAAATGTTGGAAAGGATGTGGGAGAGTTGGAACACTAATTCATTGTTGGTGGACCTGTGAGCTGATCCAACCATTCTGGAGAACAATTTGGAACTATGCCCAAAGGGCTACAAAAGTATGCATACCCTTTGACCCAGCAATATCACTTCTAGGACTGTGTCCCCAAGAGATCATAAAAATGGGAAAGGGTCCCACATGTACAAAAATATTTATAGCAGCACTCTTTGTGGTGGCCAGAAACTGGAAATCAATTGGGGAATGGCTGAATAAATTATAGTATATTAATTTAATAGAATACTACTGTGCTATAAGAAATGATGAACAGGGGGAAGGAGCCAAGATGGTGGAGTAGAAAAACACACATACGTTAGCTCCGAACCAACAGCCCATAAAATACCTGTAAAGAAGAACTCCCAACAAAATCTGGAGCAGCGGAAGCCACAGAACAACGGAGTGGAGGAGATTTCTGTTCCAGAGAGCCCTGAAAAACTGACACTAAAGGTCTGTCATGCCCCGGAGCTGGAGCAGAGCCCAGCCCTGCCTTGGCCACGTGGGCACCGAGAGGAGCAGATCCGAGCAGGCTTCAGGGAGAGAATCTACAGGAGCCGCGCAGGTCCTTCCACCCACAGGCGCCAAAGGTCAGTGAGAGAGAGTCTCTTTGGCTGGCCAAGAGGGGAGCAGGGTGTCCCCATAACTCAGGCCCCCTCAGGAGGCAGCAGCAGACAGGGGCTCCCAAAGCAGGCAGGAGCCCAGATCCATTGTTGAAGGTCTCTGCATAAACCCCCTGAGGGAACTGAGCCCCCTGAGACGGCCCTGCCCCCACCGAAAGCCCTGAGGCTGGGAAGCAGCATTTGAATCTCAGACCCCAAGCTCTGGCTGGGCAGATCTGGAGGCAAGGTGGGGGTGGAGAGGACACTCAGAAGTCAAGTAACTGGCTGGGAAAATGCCCAGAAAAGGGAAAAAAAATAAGACCATAGAAGGTTACTTTCTTGGTGAACAGGTGTCTCCTCCCATCCTTTCAGATGAGGAAGAACAATGCTTACCATCAGGGGAAGACATAAAAGTGAAGGCTTCTGTATCCCAAACATCCAAAATAAATATTCAATGGGCTCAGGCCATGGAAGAGCTCAAAAAGGATTTTGAAAATCAAGTTAGAGAGGTGGAAGAAAAACTGGGAAGAGAAATGAGAGAAATGCAAGAAAAGCATGAAAAGCAGGACAACACCTTGCTAAAGAGACCCAAAAAAATGCTGAAGAAAATAACACCTTGAAAAATAGGCTAACTCAATTGGCAAAAGAGGTTCAAAAAGTCAATGAGGAGAAGAATGCTTTAAAAAGCAGAATTAGCCAAATGGAAAAGGAGGTTCAAAAGCTCACTGAAGAAAATAGTTATTTCAAAATTAGAATGGAACAGATGGAGGCTAATGACTTTATGAGAAACCAAGAAATCACAAAACAAAACCAAAAGAATGAAAAAATAGAAGACAATGTGAAATATCTCACTGGAAAAGCAACTGACCTGGAAAATAGATCCAGGAGAGACAATTTAAAAATTATGGGACTACCTGAAAGCCATGATCAAAAAAAGAGCCTAGACATCATCTTTCATGAAATTATCAAGAAAAACTGCCTTGATATTCTAGAACCAGAGGGCAAAATAAGTATTCAAAGAATCCACTGATCACCTCCTGAAAGAGATCCAAAAAGAGAAACTCCTAGGAACATTGTGGCCAAATTCCAGAGTTCCCTAGTCAAGGAGAAAATATTGCAAGCAGCTAGAAAGAAACAATTCAAGTATTGTGGAAATACAATCAGGATAACACAAGATCTAGCAGCTTCTACATTAAAGGACTGAAGGGTGTGGAATATGATATTCCAGAAGTCAAAGGAACTAGGACTAAAACCAAGAATCACCTACCCAGCAAAACTGAGTATAATACTTCAGGGGGAAAAAATGGTCTTTCAATGAAATCAAGGACTTTCAAGCATTCTTGATGAAAAGACCAGAACTGAAAAGAAAATCTGACTTTCAAACACAAGAATGAAGAGAAGCATGAAAAGGTAAACAGCAAAGAGAAGTCATAAGGGACTTTACTAAAGTTGAACTGTTTACATTCCTACATGGAAAGACAATATTTGTAACTCTTGAAACTTTTCAGTATCTGTGTAGTTGGTGGGATCACACACACACACACGCGCGCGCACACACACAGAGAGACAGAGAGCACAGAGTGAATGGAATAGGATGGGATCATATCTTAAAAAAATGAAATTAAGCAGTGAGAGAGAAATATATTGGGAGGAGAAAGGGAGGAATGGAATGGGGCAAATTACCTCTCATAAAACAGACAGGCAAAAGACTTTTTAGTGGAGGGAAAAAGAGGAGAGGTGAGAGAAAAACATGAAGTTTACTCTCATCACATTCGACTAAAGGAAGGAAGAAAATGCACACTCATTTTGGTATGAAAACCTATCTTACAATACAGGAAAGTGGGGGAGAAGGGGATAAGCAGGGTCGGGGGGATGATGGAAGGGAGGGCAATGGGAGGAGGGAGCAATTTGAAGACAACACTCTTGGGGAGGGACAGAATCAAAAGAGAGAATAGAAGCAATGGGGGCAGGATAGGATGGAGGGAAATATAGTTAAGTCTTACACAACATGACTATTATGGAAGTCATTTGCAAAACTACACAGATATGGCCTATATTGAATTGCTTCTCTTCCCAAAGGGAATGGGTGGGGAGGGAGGGATGAAGAGAAGTTGGAACTCAAAGTTTTAGGAACAACTGTCGAGTACTCTTCTTGCTACTAGGAAATAAGAAACACAGGTAATGGGGTATAGAAAGTTATCTGGCCCTACAGGACAAAAGAGAAGATGGGGACAAGGGAAGGGAGGGATAATAGAAGAGAGGGAAGATTGGTGATAGGGGCAATCAGAATGCTCAGTGTTTTGGAGTGGGGGGAGGGGACAAATGGGGAGAAAATTTGGAACCCAAAATATTGTGAAAATGAATGTTAAAAGTTAAATAAATTTAAAAAAGAAATAAATGTTATTTGAATTAAAAAAAAAAAAAGAAATGATGAACAGGAAGACTTCAGAGAGGCCTGAAAAGACTTATACGAACTGATGCTGAGCAAAAGGAGTAGAACCAGGAGAACTTTGTGCACAGCAATGACCGTAGTGTGTGAGAGTTTTTTCTGGTAGACTTGGAACTTCATTGCAATGTAAGGCCTTAAAAAAATTCCCAGTGGTCTTTTAAGGCAAAATGCCTTCCACATCCAGAGAAAGAACTATGGAATTCAATCGCAGAATGTAGCAGATCATTTTCTTCTGTATTACGTTTTGGTTTGTTATGTGATTTCTTCCATTCATTTTAATTCTTCTACACAGCATGATTATAGTGAAAATGTATTTAATAGGAACGTATGTATAGAACCTATATAAAATTGTATGCTGTCTCGGGGAGGGAAGGGGAAGGAAATCTAAGTTATATGGTAGTGAATGTAGAACACTGAAAATAAAATTAATAAAAACTTTTTAAAGCTTCCTAATGTGCATATAAGGCAGCATAATAACAAAACTTACTGTGCAAACTGGAAAATCTAACACACTGGAGCAGAGTTCAAATAGACAAGAGGTTTAAGCTATGTCCTCTGAATGGCTACAAGTTTATACTACCTACATTAAAGTTTGTAGTAACTGCAAAAAATACAGTTTCACCATGAAAAAACATCAGTCTTCCCCCTAACTCTGCCATTCTTTTTGCAAGTGTGAACAAAGCAGTGCAAACTTACGTAAAAAACCTAAATAAATGTCCTTTTTGATTGAGAATTGCCCACAGTTCATAAATACTCTAGATTTTGTGTTTTTGAGAATGCTCTGTGTTGAGATTAAAAATGCAATTATAAACAGAATGTAGCTTTCTTTATTGAAAAGCAGATTAAACCTGGTAAAATAAGCATCTGGATCTGTGAGTAAGGTTTTATTTCAGAATTCAATGAAGAATTTTATATAGGTTCACATTATAAAAAACAAACATTTCAAAAGTGCCCCAAATTGAAAAGCCAATAAGGACTGTTAGTTATTCCATGCTACAAACAGTTGCTTTTGCTAAAATGGACAGTGCTAATTCTATTGCCAGGAATATGTGCAAACTGTCACCACACTGGGGAGGAGTTTAGAACAGACTAAATAAGCTTTTCAGGGTTGGTCAAGAGATTGCACATGATGAATTTTAAGTAGTGCAAATAATATACAAATGAAAAGTTAAGTCAAAGGCTAATGACATCCAACAGATACACACCATACATACATACCATGATACATCATAGGTGGGTATGACAAAGGACAAAAGCTCTTGCAAACAACCATTCCTCTTCACTAATACTCCCCACTTTTAGTACAGAGAGTGGTTATATCCCAGCTACCCTATTTATACCTTTTCCATCTTTGGTTAGAAGGGATCAACATTTCTTGTCCTTTGGTTCATCAACTGTGACCTGCTTCTCTGCACCAGGAGCACAGCCCGCATCAGAGGCAGCAGTTGTTCAATACACAGCTCAGATGCTTCCTGCGGCCTTTGCTGACATTTAGTCCAAACTCATCACATTGTACATAATAAGTATAATAGACAACATCCCATGTAACAAATTTCTAAGTTCCTTGGTCAGTATTTGCTTGCAATCAGGACAACAAGAAAATGCCAGGTTCTGTCTTGCTCCCTTCATTCAGTGAGATGAACACAATGAACCTTTTGTCAGGGGGCTTTCTCAACTCCTAGCATTTCTCTGTAAAGGCCACTGCCACCCTGATGATATATTGTGAGATGATTCTAGCCTTAGTACAGTGATACAATAAATTTTCAAATGAAGCTTTTCTGCTTCCAGTGCTTGAGAAATGGAGTGTGACAGTCTTCAAAGGAGTAAAGACTTTTTTACTCTGCCACAGGGTAGGTAGTAATACCCAAGCCTTGCCAACTATGCAGGTACCCTAAAAAAAGAGTGACTCACTGGCAATGGTCCTATCATATAAATTCACTTGCCTTTACACAAATGCCAGGGCATTCCAGGCTCAACTGGCAGCGTATATAGACTGCCATGGCTATCATTTTAGCCCCTGGGGGCCCTACTATCCAGGATAAGTTACATGAATGCTTCCCCAAAGCACCTGCTCAGTCAATATGCCCAGCCAAGAGCTCTTCTCATTAATAAGCTCTCAGGACAGTGGAGACAGAACAAAGGGGCAGTTTACAAATAGCATCCTTACCCTGCCTGTAGAGGACGAACAATGCCACCCTCACCCAAATGGGTTTGGCAAGAGATTTTACAAAGGTTCCGTTTCACTGAAATGGTTCAGTTAGCAGCACTTCCTGTTTTATTTTTAGTACATATAGCCTAACAGAGCTCATTGGTTGCAGTGTGTTTGTGCATTCCCAAAGAAAGGAAGTTATTTAGGCTTTTTTAACCTCACCCTCTATATTACATCATCTAGTACTATCAGGGATATTACATTAAACGACCATCAAACTGTATCCTGAGCTTCCCAGCGTGAGGCATACTATGGAAAGGAAGTTTCTAAGACGGAGGTATCAAACAGGCCTGCAGAAAACCAGAATGAGGCCTGAACCAGATCAGCATGTAATTGGGAAACATTTAACAGAATAAATAAAAATACAACAGAATGTTAATTTGTGATTTTCTAAGTCAAAATGGGTGGCAGGGAGATTCTTTTCTATTTGAGTCTGAAACTACTGTTCTAAGGTATCTGACATCTTTGGACTTAAGTACCCAATTTAACACTAGTTCAGAAGACCCTTTCCCTGGTGGAGCTTTGGCCACAATAAGGGTTATCTCATTACTACCCAGAACTGGGTGCTATCTCTTAGTATCTACACTTAGTATCTACACATCCAGCTGTTAGGTGGAAGTCACAAACAAGAAGGGATTTTTCCAAACAGTTCAAGAGGAAGTTCTCTACTTACTCAAACCCAATATGAAGAGGTCTATTTTGCAGCCTACATACTGTCATCACAGAGAGAAGATACTGAGAACTGAAGATGCCCTTACCACTGGCTACGGTGAAAGAATAATAATTTTCATATGACACCAGTGATAAAAGTATACACAACACTTCCAGAGGAAGTTGATTTTCCCTCCCCATGGCAGGCAAGGGACAGGGCAGGCCGTGTTCAGGCCGTGTTCAGGAAGGTGGCAGTGACAACAGAAAAGGTGAGTTTTTTATAGAAGCAATCCTCAGTGTTCATCTAAAGAAGAGAAGAAAAAGAGAGGTCACTGCATAGAGGTAATTAGCAGAAACAAGGTGCAAACCATTAGCTGATTGAGATTTTCTAGTTATGAATGTGAAAAGTTTATATCACCACGAGTTTCTTTACTGGTTTCAAAGTGTTGTAAACTATGAGATCCCAAGTCAAGACGATATTGCAACAAAATCACTAACACAATATGCAAATTGTTTCTGATCTAAGCCTAGAGCTTGGTGATGGAGGTGGCAGCAGATTATGCTTGTAACTACTTAATACTCTGAAGTTTCTTATATAAAGAACTAGGAAACAACCGAAAACTTACGTTAAGCAGCCACAAATAAGGTAGAGGTGGTATTTTTCACTGAGTAGGCTGATCCAAGAAGATTCCCTGGGTTTGGTAGATTTCTTTAAGGACCAATAAAACTGTATCCTCAGATTCCCTATAGAGATAAGCAATGATAATCAACACTATTAAGGATAATTCATAAAAAATGTCAGACCTTAGTTCCTAGAGAATTAATGTACCTGGACATGTCATGGTTCAGGCTGCCATCTCTTGCAAAAGAATTCTTATTTTGTATCTGATGTCTTAAATGGTGACTTTTAAACAACATTTTTCTAATCGAGCTAGACAAAATACCTTTTAAACTGATTTAATGAAGCTGCATTTTTAATAATAGTTATACTAAACATTTCTTCCACACTTGGCATGTGCAGAGTACCGTACTGGGACATTAAAAGGTTTCAATACGGTATAATCCTTGTCCTCTTGAAGCTTTGTCTAGAAGCAACCACTACATATTCATCAATCCATAATAGTGATGGATTTTCTTTAGTTCATCCATACCCTCACTAGTCTTCCTCGTATCAAAGAGCACACATTTATAAGAGAGTGAGGCTAAATTATCAATTCAGGGAACTGAACCTATGACTTTGGTATCATTAATCCTATGTTAAACGAATACATTACAAATGAAAAGAAATATAATTTTAAAAAGTAATAACCATTAACTAGACAATACTATCCTATAACCTAGCCTGAATAAGGAAAAGTCAGTTCAGTCATGTAAGTATCCACTATCCGGTTCTTCTGCATTTAACTCATATTGCCTAGGAAACCCTTTTTTTTTATTGTCTAGACAATAAACTATGCAAACAAGGGCAAGAAAGCCCCTCGCTTACCAATAACAGAGATGGCTTTGCAGTGCGAATAAATATTCATTAAAGCTTTCAATAGGTTTCTCCTGTAATACATAATCAATGCGTTGGCCCCCATTCAGCATTCCAACATTGATAGAAGCAACGGCTTCTTTATCTGCCACAGGTGAGTCTCCTGCTTGAACATCTAGATACCAGGAACCAAGGTAAGAACATTCACATTTTTATCTTTCTTTTCTTATTCTAAACTTCCTTTTTACTATTCCCCATACAGAGGAATAGCTTCCTCTCAGTTTCCTTTTCTCAATCCCTCTCTTAAGGCTTCTTCTCCAGTCCCACTGGTTTTTGTTTAAATCAGGAGTCACCAACCTACAGCCTACTGCCTGCTTTTCTATGGCTCACAAGCTAAGAATGTTGGGTTGCTGGGTTTTTTTAATGTTCATTTAATAAAACGTAAAAAAGCTTGTGGACCACACAAAACCAGGTGATAGGCCTTTGGCACATGGGCCATAATCTGTTGAGCCCGGATTTAAAGCACTGGTATTCTTTCTACTTAAGCCATTTCACTGGCTCTATTTTTGAGTGGACTTCCTAGTTCACAAAATACATCTGAACACTGCCAAATCTCAGTGAGAAAGGAAAGACTAAAGCTAAAGGGCTTAACAAGGAGTAGACAAATACCTACACTATCCTAGATTCAGCCTATGGAACTAGAGGGTAACACAAACCACAGGAAAAGAGGCAGAAAAAACTATCTAATGAGTCCCAAAGAAACTCTCCTTTGAAGGAGAAACAAATGCTTTCAAGAGTCTCTCCCTGAGACTCCCCGGGCAAAAAAAAAACAGCTGGAATTTTATTCACTACAGCATGCTTATTATTTCCTGGACTTCGGTACCACATACTGTTTCTATAACTTGTGGCCATCAAGGTCTTACAGAAGCCACCAAACAGGAGTGAAGAAAACAGCTCAAGGCCATGGATAACAGAAAGATTCCCCAGTCTAAAGCAGAAACCATTTAGACAGCTCCACCAACCACTGGGCTTCTCTGGAATTGCTTCAGGCTCAGGCTCAGTATCATCTGCAGCAGCTGCTTCTGTAGCCTGAAGGGCTGGGTATGGAGCTCTTGTAAAAGACTTCCAGGCCATTCGTAGGGAACTCAGCACATTGTTCTTTAAGTCCATGCTCATCCGGGTCAAGCCTTCTCTCAGTTCTAAAACATACATTGATAATGGAATTTTAAGGAGTTGAGTATTCAGCACAAAGCTAAAGAGAACAGGCCAGAAACCATGGCCATTGTCATGGTCTAAACCAGACCCGCCTGATTCTTAATTCAGCCTTACCCAAATGCATCCTTTTCCTGCCTTTATGATGCGGAATCAGCATAGGCTCAAATTCCAATCCTGGAACCACCATTGGCTCAATCCTATATGCCACAGGGTCAAACTGCATAGAAAAGCAATAGCTAGACTTACTTCTGCCAGAGAAAGACAAGAAGAGACAAGCAGTCACAAGCTCACTACAGAAAGGTTAAAAAAAAAGAGAAATTAAGTCTTTTCCAGGCCAGTAATTTCAGCAGAATAACGTAGGAAAGAATCACACTGACCAAATAGGCTAACACACTGTTTTCTAATTGCCTCTACTAGAAGAGTCACAACCAGGTTCCAACTTACCATTTCAAACTTATTATGTATTTACACCCTATTCACATACTCCACTGCTTAGATAAACTAGCTTTCTTGCTGTTGCACCCACATGACAATCTATCTCCTGTCTCCTTACTTGGAATTCATGTTCTCTCCACCGCCATCTCTTAAAATCCCTTGTTCCCTTTAAAACTCAGTTGAAGTGCCACCTTACTATGAATGATACCTGCTTTCCTTTCTCTCCCCTTACTTCAAATTACCGTGGATGTATTCTGCATATACATGCTGACTCTTTCAATGGAATGTAAGCTCCATGAGGGCAGAGAGATTGTAGTCTCTCTATTCTGAGTACCCGCGACACAGCAGGTGCCTCTAAAGTGACACATCATTCACTGAAGTAAAGACATAACCACATGATACTTACAGGGTGATAAATATTGAAGAAACCTTTGCATGTTGGAAGTTTGTAGTTGGGATCAATTCTTTTCAGTCCTCGGACAGTAAGGAACATTCCAATAGGAGATCCAAAGGCAAAAAAAATGTCTGGTTTATAAATTAGCCTAGGGTATTTCACAGAAGCCTGGGGAAGTGAAAAGAGGAGGGAAAATGCCATTCACAAAGTATGTCTTTGTCTCTAGAACACCTATTGTTCAAAATGTGCCCCCAAAATGAAGTCTGTTGTTACCTGTCCAATGCTAATATCCAAATATTCATCATTTCCAGCACCATCAGTACTATTGCAGTCCTTGAACTGTTCTGAAAGTACGGGTAAATTCCCTGCCAAAGCCAATTGCTGATTCTGTTTGTTAATACTCTGAGAAATTTAAAACAAAAAAATTCAAATTCTTTAGAGATGCCTGGCAAGAGAATCAGCCAAAAGGTTAAACAACTTACTCTCAACTTTTAAAAGGCACTGGAGCAAGAAGTAAACTATCATTGAAATGGTGGCCAGTAAAGCCAAAAAGAGAGAAAAGAAACTTAGAAAACAAAATAGGTCAACAGCAGACTTACAGTAATGCTATAATACCTCTAAACACACTCCAAAGTGTTGTGCAAATTCGAACAGCCAACTGGGCAAGAGTTGGTAAAACATTAGCCAACTAGCTAAGGAAAACAGATAAAGAAAAATAGATAAAGAAATGGAACAGAAAATAGATAAAGGAGAAAAGTAGATAAAGGAGAAGTATATACTAACCAGGAAATTCTCTGAACTACTTAAATACTTCATTGGCATGAGAAATAAAAAAACAAACAAGGAACAAGAAAGTAAAGCCAAATAAAAAAACCGAAAGACTGAATTAAACCAATTTCTGAGGGATTGGAAACATTCAACAGCTGAAGAAATCTATGACTGGCAGAAGGTCAAGGAAGGTTAGAATTCTGGGAACTTTAACAGGTTTAGTAGACGTGGATGGGGTACAAGACTATATAGAGTCAAGAACCAAAATATCACATCCCTAACCGCCCACTCTGTGTGAATACTCTCCCACTCTCTGCTTCCAGGCAGAAAGATCTGACAACCTAACAGAGATACATCACCAAATAAGAGAAAGAATTTGAGCCCAATATAAGTTTATTACCTGTGTGCTTTCCCCATTCTTAAAATAGTTTAGTATCTTCTTTCTTGGTCCCAAAGGAATTCCCATTTCCTGAAGATCTCTGTCTGTACAGAAAGCCTAGGCACAGAGAATCAAATGCCTTACTTCTAGGTAAATATGACAAGACAAATATTGGGTCTCCTGAAGAAAACAGAGCCAGGCCTCCTACATGTCTTAAGATTTCTGCTTCTATTTTATATCTACATTTTTGCACTGCTTTAGCTCCCCAATATCACAGTTTCATTTAAAAGGATACAAAAGAAATATAAAAAAGATTTTAAAATTCTAAGATGTCAGTGTAAAATCATACGAATAAAACTACTTTGCTATAGAAGATATGCCCTGTTCTTGCGGAGGCAGCAGCAGCAGGACACTCAGTGATGCTACAAAGTAGAGAAAATACATTCTGATTTCCACCTTCACTCCCTAAGTAAAGGCTGGATTGTCATATTCTTGACTAATTACTATCCATAAAAACAAGCAGCAAAATAACATTCTAAATATAACATAAATTTTGCTTTAACAAAGTATTATTATCAGAAATATCTGCTAAAAAAGGACATGACAACATTTATGAAAAACATTTTAGCAGCCCACTGCTTAAAATGAAAAGAACAAAAACGTTAGGAAGAAAAACTCACAGACATACATACGTATAATTTACACTTGAGCTCTCTTTTGATCCTCCACAAGTACAGAGAAATAACTCTGAATTCTTGGAGGTTATGCCAGAATTGTACGAACTCTGCCAAATCCTATTAAGTTAAGATTCAAGTAAGGGGCCTATTCATAGGCTGAGTATCTGTCTTCCAAGAACTAACCTAACTGAAAACATTTGTCAGCAGAAGATTGGCCACTAGATGATAACTTTTTTTGGCCCACAGCATCTCATTAAGACTCTTTCCTCAAACCACTGAGGGGATACAATCTATGCTGGAAAGGAATATCTAAAATGATGAAATTGTGGGTCTTTTGAAATACTTAAGCACATAAAATGATCAGTTCTTAAAAATTAATACTAGAATACTAAAAACCTTTTGTTATTCAAGAGTCAATCATTTACTAGACTGATTTTTGCTGTCACAGTACTTCTTTAAAACAATAAAGTTGGGCATGTCCTTTTTTGCCTACATATGTGTAGTCTGCTTTAGACTTTAAAATTCCATGGACTAGGAATCATAACAACATTAAACTATACAGCACTGTACATATCCTGAAAGATAATAAAGATGATATGACAAAGTTTCTAAAGGCAAGTACTATATTCTGTACTCAGCCAAACATACGGCAGACATTCAATAAGGATTACTTAATTACTTTTACTGACAAGTAAAAAAAATACTGAGGTAATACAACACAAGATAATAAAAACTACTTTGTCAGTATATTTTACCAGAGCTGCTTTATCTATTTTCTCCTTCTTAAAGAGACTACAGAATTCAGAGAGCTGAAGTTTCTTCAAATCTTCTTCTAGATCCAGTATATCTCCCTGATCCAAGACAACCCTTGAAGCAACCTGAAAATTATAGAGTAAAGTAAATAGCTGAGAGACAGTAAAACTGTAGTCAAATACTAGTTACTTCCATACTATCAAAAGTAAAGAAAACATCCTCTTTCACTTAACTAGTAAACCAACCTTTCAGGGAATATACTCTCTTAGGGTGGGGTGGGGAGAGATGGAGGGGAATATTGTTTTTGTCTTTACTGACAAATGTCTATTGTATTAAAAACAAAATGTAGTAAATTATTTTTAAATATAAAGACATCACATTTTAATTAAATTACAAAGTTCTTACTGATATTTATATTGTTATTAAAAATCATTTTAATGATACTTTATTTGTTAGTAATAAAATATCATTTGTTAATATAATTTTATTAATATCATAAGGAGACCTATCAGATTCAGGTACCTTAATATGAACAAAACAAATCTGAAAATCTAGATTTACATAAGATACAAATTGTAATGTAATATTCTACTTTTGAAATAATTTATCATTACTAACAAACACTTATTAAGCACTTACAATGCACTAGTTTCTGGGAAAACAAAAAAAACACAGTAACTGCTGTGTCTTCATAGAGTTTATGGTTTAGTTTGGGGAAACATTAAAAATAACTAATACAACACAACATAATCTATGTTAAGGTACCAGATGGATGGCAAGAACAAAAGAACTTGTAGCAGTATTTTTTTTAAAAAACAGGAAGCTTTCCCAGTGCATTTAAATATGAACTAACTTATAAATAATGCCTTTACCCAATACTTGGTTTCCTCATATGTAAACTATGGGGAATGAATACTAGATGACATCTAAATTCCCTTCTACAACCCTACAATCTTACAACTGGTTAATAAGCCCATCCATTTACATCAAACCAAAACCCATGTTTAGTTACTTAATAATTCTACTACACATTGTAAACACCTCTGCCACCAAAGCACACAAGATACAATAAATCCTCTATTTATAATGTTTACTGAAACTGAAATGCACTTAAACTCAATCAGACTGACTTCAATTCAGAAACCAGACTGTAAATGCTAAAGTTTATTACTAACTGTACTACTAAAGAAGTAATTTACCTTTTCACTGTCATCATCCTCCAAAGGATCTTTCTGATTTGTTAGGAGATCAAACAATATAAGTGATCCTGTAAAAATAAAAGGGAAGAAAGCAGAAAAAAATCCAACTAGTAGTAACACTTCCTAGTTTGTTATTTTTCCCAAAGACAAAAACAAGATAACAGCCCTCTGTAAATAAGTCTGAAAAATCCTTCCCCCTCTATTCCAACACCAACTCCAAATACTTCGCAGAGGCCTTCAAATTACAAAACCTGATATGGACCCAAAGGAGTGGGAGGCAACACAGTGGTGTGGAAAATGGTATTAGGGTTGGGATCAAAGCCCTAGGCTTCAGTCTGTGGTCTTACTAGCTCAGTGACTTTGACTAGTCATTTATCCATGTTAAGCCTCAGTTTCCAATCAATGTCATCTGTAGCTTGTCTGTCCACAGTTGTTGCCATTACATTGTGAGCTCAAGGGTAGGGACTGTCTTTTCTTTGTACCCCCAGCACTTGGCACAGTGTCTGGCACATAGCAGGCACTTAATGAATGTTTATGGACTAATTTTTCTCATCTGTAAATTGTTCTTAATACTTGTACAACTTATCTTACAGGGTTGCGAGGATAAAATGAGACAATGCATATAAGAAATCCTGTGAACATATAAATGCGAGCCTTTACTGTTATATTACCTAAACTATGACCAGCTATGGATACGCCCCCTTTGAAATTAGGGTTCCTCTGCAGAAAGAGTTTGTATATTCGGTTCATTTCAGAAGCAACTGTGTCCACGATAGTCTGACAGTAGGTGGGGCTATTGTAAAAGAAGACATCCAGGATCGTGTCGTTGGTGAAGTGCCGCAGGCGGTTGATGCTGGGCAGAGTAATTCTCCTCAGATCTCTGAAAATAGGAAAGAGATTTTACCTGGAGACCCAAATAAAAGTGCTATAGCCAATTCCATGTTATCTTCCAGAAAGAAATCCTTTTGAGTACTTAAAGCTGAAACGGATTTGTCTAAAGGCATGCCATTTCCCGTGTCTCAGAAAGTCATCTATCTATCAAGTTTTAGTATCCAGTAATTTTTTGGGAGACAGGGAAGGTAGGTAGGGAAGAGGAAAGAAAAAGAAAGTGTCTTCCTTGAGCAAGGTTTCAAAGTTCTGTCAGTCAACAAAAGAAACAGCTGGGGCTCATCAAGAAGGAGCTAGCATCTATCCTAGAGGTAGCTCTAGGAGCTATGCTCTGAAAGCAAGGAGTGGCTGGAAGAGCCAAGAGCAAAGAGAAGGCTACTCATGGGAAGAGAAGAGCCAGGGAGTAGCCAAGACACAGATATCAGTCAGTCTCAACTTCCCATCTAGGAAAAGTCCATTTTAGAGAGTGATCAACATTGAAGTGAAGTAGCCCCTGACTCCAGTTCACTTAAGAAAGAACATGAGTTACCTATCCAGAAAAAGCATCATCACAGTAATTAGCACATACAAAAATAATAGCTATGAAGGACTGAAAAAAACATAGAATTGGGAAGGCTAATTTTCACCCAGGGCAAGGATGAAAAAACAATGCCTTTTCTTCTCTTCACACTTTGGGGCAGGGGGAAATAACATCTTGGTGGTCTGGTGTATTCACTGCTACTCTTGTAAAAGACTTCCTTCTTCTCACAGTCCACAACAGATGGCCTTACCCTACCTAACTTCTCTGGTATTATACCTTACCAAAGGGCACTAAAAATGTCCAGTTTCTAACTAGAAAAGCCTTGGCTGTCAAATTGTCAATGACAGCTCTAGTGTTACTTCTTTCAAGGTTGGGAATTTCTTACCTTCCTTAAAAGCTGAACATATATTACTAAAATGTATGGAAATGAAGGTAAATAGAAAAGCTATATGTGCTATGGGAGGGAAGTCTTGTTTAGGAATGTTGTTGAGGAGCCAATGCAGCTGCAGGGATGTGTAGTGATGATACGATCAAAAATGTTCCAAGATGGTACAATAACTACCTCTTTTATCCAATAAGAATTTTGTTTAATCTGGAAGGTGGTTCAGAATTTAATCATTTTACCCTAAAGAAAGAAACACGGTGTCTACCTGCCAAGACAAACCCAGGAACTGTATGAACACATTTACAAAATACTTTTCACACAAATAAAGTCAGATCTAAATAACTGGAAAAATATCAGCAGTAGGAGGCTGAGCTAATATAATAAAAATGACAATTCTACCTAAATTAAAGTGCCATACCAATCATACTACCAAAAACTTATTTTATAGAGCTAGAAAAAATAATAAAATTCATCTGGAAAAACAAAAGGTCCAGAATATCAAGGGAATTAATGAAAAGAAATACAAGGGAAGGTGGCCTAGCCATACCAGATCTTAAATGGTATTATAAATTTAGCAGCAATCATCAAAACTACTTGGTACTGGCTAAGAAATAGAGTGGCAGAGAAGTGCAATAGGCTTGATACACAAGACACACTAGTCAATGACTATAGTAATCTACTGTTTGATAAACCCAAAGACTTCAACTTCTGGGATAAGAATTCACTACTTCTTAGTAAAAAAAAGAAGTATGGCAGAAACTATGCATCAACCAACATCTTACACCATCTACCAAGAGAAAGTCAAAACAGGAACATGATTTAGATATAAAAGCTGATCTATAAGCAAATTAGGAGAGCAAGGAATAGTATACCTGTCAGATTTACAGAGAACAGACAAGAGATAGAGAACATTATGAAATGCAAAATGGTTAATTTTGATTACATTAAGTTGAAAAGCTTTAGCAAAGTCAATGCAACCAAGATTAGAAGAGAAGAAGAAAACTGAGAAACAATTTTTACATTGTCTCTGATAAAAGCCCTCAATTCTAAAATACATAGAGAACTGAGTCAAATTTATAAGAATACAAGTAATTCCCCAACTGATAAGTGTTTAAAGAATATAAACAGGCAGTTTTCAGATAAAGAAATCAAAGCTGTCTATAGTCATATGACAAAATGCTGTAAATCACTAGTGATTAGAGAGATGCAAATCAAAACAACTCTGGGGTACCATGTCACACCTATCAGTTCAGGCTAACAGGACAAAACGACAAAACAGGAAAATGACAAATGTTACAGAAGATGTGGGAAAACTGGAACACTAAAGAATTGCTGGTGGAGTTGTGAATGGATCCAACCATTCTGGAGAGCAATTTGGAACTATACCCAAAGGAGTATCAAACTGTGCATATCCTTTGACCCAGAAATATCTATATCCCAAAAAGATCATAAAAATGGGAAAAGGACCCACATGTACCAAAATATTTATGGCAGCTCTTTTTATGGTGGCCAAGAACTGGAAACTGAAGGGATGCCTATCAATTAGGGAATGGCTAAACCAGTTGTGATATATGAATGTAATGGAATACTACCGTGCTATAAGAAATGACAAACAGGTGGACTTCAGAAAAACCTGGAAAGGCTTATATGAATCGATGCTGAGTGAACTGAGCAGAGACAGGAGAACATTGTACACAGTAATAGTCACGGTATGCGAAGACTGATCTTGACAGACTTAGCTCTTCTCAGCAATGCAAGGACCTAAAACATTTCCAAAGGACTCAATGCAAAATGCCATCCACATCCAGAGAAAGAACTGTGGAGTCAGAACACAGAATGAAGCAGACGATTTTCTTGTTATGTGTTGTTTTCCTCACGGTTTCTCCCATTTGTTTCAATTCTTCTATGCAAGATGACTAACGTGAAAATGCATTTAATAGGAATTTACATGTAGATTGCATGCTGTCTTGAGGAGGGAGGGAAAGAAAATTTGGAACTTATGGAAGTGATTGTTGAAAACTGAAGACAAATTAATAAATTTGGAAGAAAAAAAAAAGAAATGATGAGCAAGCAGACTTTGGAAAAACCAGGAAAGATTTTTATGAACCAATGCTGAGTGAAGTGAGCAAAACCAGGAGAACATTATACACAATAACAGCAACATAGTGTGATGGCTAACTTAGACAGATTTAGCTCTTCTCAGCAAGGATCAAAGACAACTCCAAAAGGCTCACGATGGAAAATGCTGTCTACAACCAGAAAAAGAACTAAGGAATATGAATGCAGATTGAAGCATACCATTTGCTCTTTTTTTGTTGGTTTCTTCTTTCTCATGGTTCCTCTCACTGATTTTAATTCTTCTTGACAACATGACTAATATGAAAATATGTTTAATATGAATGTATATGTAGAGACTATATTAGATTGCACACCATCTTGGGGAGGAAGGGGGAGAAAATTTAGAACTTAAAATCTTATGGAAGTGAATGTTGAAAACTAAAAATTAATTAATTTAAAAAAAAAAAAGAAACACAGGAGTTTAGATTTCTTAGTAGTCTAAGAGAGCCACAATGGACTTCCACTGATGCCAGAAATATTCCTAGAAACTTCAATGAATAGAAGCAAGCCCTACGACAAAGCTTCAATAAGTACATAATCAAAGCAAACTATCTCAAAGGTTTAAGATTTTACTCACACATCAACGCCAGTAGAATGCAAAGGGCTATGCCAGTTGACAGGAAGAAACTCTACCCGGCCAATCTGTTGCTGTTCTTGAGCTTTCTTAAAGTGTGTCTGTAGCAGGTTCAAGGAAACGCCACGGAAATCATTAACTGGGAGGAAAAAACTTCATTGTGAATCAATAATTTATCTAACTATATCTTCTTTTAATACTTTTTTGACTTTAAGACATCTTATCTTCACAGCAGTTTACTAACTTCCCTTAGCATGGAAGGGCGGCAACAGGGAGGGACAAAGGAGAAAGTTAAGGATGAAGGAGAATTTATGAATTTAAATAATCATCATAACATACAAATCATTTCATTAAAAATGTTGGTTTCAAACTTATTTCTGTTCTATCATAGGAAACTTCTCACAAAAAGTTCATGGTTAGTTGTCAGTAGGCTATATTATCAAATGTTTTAACATTTTCTATTTGCTTACAATCACACTTATCATTCTGAGTAAGCAGAATCAGGGGAATAAATATACACAGTGCCACAACTTAAAAGGATAAAAACAGCAACAATAAAATCATCAAAACAATAATCATGAAGCTTGCCCCACCAAAAAAAAGGCCAGGTATGAAAAAATACTACTCCCCACCCCTCACCCCTGACTTCCTTGCAGATGTTGGGGAGTATGGCTGTGGAATACTACATATTAATGTCAGATTTTTCAGTATCTTGGTTTTATAGGACTTTTTTTTTTCTTTTTCCTTTTTTTTAAGCCTTTATTACAAAGAGATAGTTCTTTGAGAGGGATGCCATAGGAAATGTAGGTGATGTAAAAATTTAAGTTATCAAAAATTTTCTTTAAAAACATTTTCAGTGAAAAATAACATAACTGTTGGGGAATACTTGTCACATCAAATCTATCTTCCACAAGACAATTCCAGCTCATGGCCACGCTGCTTGAGGCGGTTGGTTTGAATGTTGATTGCCTAATTAGATATTTTTACTTTCTTTCAAAAAAAACCCCCTACTTTTAAAAAACAAAGTCGGTTAGCTGAATGTAACCCTACAAAGAGTGTCATTAAGGCTTTTCTTTTTCACCTTGACTATTAGCAACCTTTACCATCCTCTTGACATATATGGTGTTTCAGAAAAAGAAAACACATTTCTGTAAGTATTTAGGATTTGGCCACGCATCATGTACTAATTAAGAGATTATCTATTATCCATGTGTTATCCTTAGAGATTCAATAGCATTTTACTTCTAAGTTAAGAAGCTTGGCTGTTCAGCAGTCTTCTTTAACTCTTCCAAATCTGATTATACCACCAAGGTTACTGTCATAGCCTACAGGCATATCTTCTGAACACTATTTAGGAAATCCAATCAAATACATATTTTGCAAACTTACCACACTGTACAATGCTTCTGAATCGAAGGTCACAAGCTGGTCCAATTCCATGGACCACAAAAACCAGATGATCTATTTGTAAGGGTTCTCCTAGAAATTAAATCAAAAGACCAGATTACATGACTAACCGATTATGAAAACTGGTAATATTTTCATTTAAATGGGCAAGATAACAAATAATAAATATTACATGGAATTATGCTAAAACAAAGCTCTATCTCAGAACTTAGCCCAAAAGAATTATTTGACTTTGTTTCTAATTAACTGTTCTTAGAAGAAATCTGTGAAAATCTTTTCTGATAAACTTATCCATCTGTTCAGCATTCAAATTCTCAGCAGTTTCAGTAAAAGTCCATTACCAGGATTTTATCCAAAAGGATATCACTTTATAATATATTTATGCCAATTCTAAAGTTAGAAGAAAGAGCCTTAATATCCAGTTTAAGTATGTTGTGAAATAAGAAACCAACCACAAACATTTATCAGTCATTCTAAAAATTGCTTTCACGTAGTCAATAGCCCTCTAGATTAAGCATCATCAGAAACATACCAAACACGTAGTATGAAAAGTCACTTCCTGGAAATAAGGCTGTTAGTTAGTTTCAATGTTAATTCTGTACAGTTATAGAAAGACAGGTGAACTTGGAAACCAAGTGACCCAGTGTCAAATCCTGGCTGTGATGCTTAACAAGAAGTATGACATTGAGTAAATCATTTACCTGTGTCTCTCAAATAAAATGAGGACAACTGGGAAGAAAGAATTTTGTAAACCTAAAAAGCACCATGTAAATGTAAGATATTATTATTATATATGACTAATTAGCTCTTTTAAAAATATAGTAAAGAAGAAACATTCTTAGTAAATAAAAGCAGGTGAAAGAAGCATAGTGTTCAATAAACCCAAAGATTCCAAATATGGGGGGGCAAGGACTCACTATCTGACCAAAAAAAGCTAGGAAAATGAGAAAAGCAGTCTAACAGAAATTGGGTTTAGACCAATATATATATATATACATATATACATATATATACACACACAGATATATACAGATACATACATCTGTTTGTGTGTGGTGTCAAGATAAATTCCAAGTGGATAAATGATTTAGATATTAAAAGTCACATCATATTACAAACTAGAAACAAGAAAAAGTAACTACTGCAAGGGGAACAGGTTGTGGCCAAACAGCAAGAAAGATGAACTCAGAAGATATGTGGGCATTTTTTACATAAAACTGTGTATCTTTGTCATGTACAACTTGATCTTCTTTTTAAGTACACAAAAATTTCCATGACTTACATTTAAAGCTGTCAAGTTTGTCTATGATTCCTTCTGGCCTGCCTTCTGTTCTATGCCTGCCTCCGCCTTCTTTCTTTTCTTTTCTTTTTGGTAAACCAGTCCTTACTCTCCTCTCCCTCTCCATTACTCTTTCCCAAAGTAAGAAGAAAGAAAACCAAAACCTTTGTAACATATATGAAGAGTTAACAAAACAAACGTTAACACTTGGTTATGTCCAAAAACGTACTTCTTCTGCAACCTGAGTCCCTTAGCACCCTGCCAAGAGTTGGGAACACCCTTCATCATTAGTCCTCTGGCACTACGGCTGGTCACTGCACTGATCAGGGTTCCTAAGCCTTTCCAAGCTGTTTGCTTTTACAGCATTGTTGCTATTGTTTAAACTGTTCTTGACGGGTCCAACTCACTTCACTCTGCATCAGTTTATACAAGTCTTCCTAGGTTTCTCTGAAATTTGTCCCTTTTGTCACGTGTTATGGCACAATATATTCCATTAGTCATATACCATGATCTGTCTAGCCATTCCCCAAGCACTGCACATTCCCTCAGCTTCCAGTTCTTTGCTACAATAAAGAAGTGAGATAAATTTTTTTATACATATGATCCTTTCCTTCTGTCTTTGATCTCTTTGGGGTATATTGGCCTAATAGTGGTATTTCTGAATCAAAAGATTTTGTTGTTTAGTTATTTTTCAGTTGCTTCCAACACTCTGTGACCCTGTTTGGCATTTTCTTGGAAAAGATACTGGAATGGTTTACCATTTCCTTCTCCAGATTATTTGACAGATGGGGAACTGAGGCAAACAGGGTTAAGTGACTTGTCCAGGATCACACAGCTAGGAAGTGTCTGAGGCCAGATTTGAACTAAGGAAGAAATCTTCTAGACTCCAGACTCAGCCTTCTATCTACTGCACCACCTAGCTGCCACAAAAAAGGATATGAACAATTTACCACAGTGTTGATTTAGTAACTTTTGGCACAGTTCCCAACTGGTTTGGACTAATTTATAGCTCTTCCAACAGTGCATCAAAGTGCCCATTTTCCCATAAGTCCTCTAACAACTGAAAATGGACATTTTTTATTGCCATAATATTGAAAAGTTTTTTGCACAATTACAATTGGAAGGGAAATAGTTAACTGGAAAAAAATTTTCCAATAAGTTTCTCTACTAAAGGTTTTATATCCAAATTATATACAGAACTGATTCAAATATATACAAAGACGAGCCATTCCCAAACAGACAAATGGTCAAAGAATATAACAAGGAAGTTTTCAAAGGAAGATACCCAAGCTATCAATACACATATGAAAAAATGCTCCATATCACTAATAATTGGAGAAATGACTTTGAGCTTCCACCTCACACCCAACCCATCAGATTGGTGAAAATTACAACTGTCAGAAGGGATGTGGGAAAATAAACATGATAATACAAGACTTATACATGATAATACAAGACAATACATGACAATACAAGACAAGATAATACAAACAACAAATAAACTGCTCTAGTCAATCTGGAAACCAATTTGGAACTATGGCCAAAAAGTCACTAAAGTTTTTGCTATTTTTTTCCCACTGAACAAAAAACGAGGCCATTCACCAAGAGCTCTTTCTCTTTCCTCTTTATCTCACATTACTTACATGCCTTCTGCCATTATCTCTTTCTTCAACCCTGCATCACATAAAGAGGTGGCCCTTTTCCTTGACAAATCCCTCCACATGCATAAGTGATCCCATTGTATTCCATCTTCTTCGGAGGACTGCCCCACCTACCACTGGTCTTTAATCTCCTATCATTTCTTTCTCGCTAATCTTTAATCTCTGTCTACTGGGTACTTCTCTTGCCTACAAACATGATCACATCTCCCCACTCCTCAAAAACCCTCACTTTAACCATTCATCCCTGCTAGCTGTTGCCACTTCCTTTCCTCTCTCTTAACTCTGCAATGTGGCTTCTGGCCCCATCCTTCAACAGAAATTGTTCTCTCCAGAGATACCAATGATCTCTTAATTGCTAAATCTAATGATGGACTTTTAAAAATTCTTCTCCTCTGCAACCTTGACACTGTTGGGCATCCTCCTCTCCTTGACATTCTCTTCTCTCTAGGTTTTTGTAACACTGCTCTTTTCTTGGTTCTCCTCCTACCTGTCTGACCAATCCTTCTTAGTCCCCATAGCTAGATTTAAATCAAGTCATAAACAATGGTCATGGGTATTCCTGAGGTTTGACCTGAGCCCACTTCTCTTGTTCTTCTCAATACTATTCAATTAATGATAATATCGTATCTATGTTGATGATTCTCAGAACTACTTATCTCAAACTTCCTAACAGATATCTCAAACTGGATTGCTAAAGACAACTGAAAGTCAATTTGTCCAAAACTGAACTCATTATCATTCATAAGTATTGTCCCTTCCTAACTTTCCTATGACTGTTGAGGGCACCACCAAAAGACTTGTATGAACTGATAGAGTAAAGTGAGACGAACCCAGAAAACAATCTATGCAAGAAAAACAACACAGAAAAGATAAGCAACTAAAGGCAATCAATGCAATAACCAGCCATAATTCCAGAGGGTCAGTGATTAAACATTCTATCCTACCTCCTAAGTGAGGTGCTGAACTCAATGTGAAAGATGAAATGTGCATCTTCAGACACGCCAATCTGTGGATTTGTTTTGCTTGATTATGCATATTTGACACAAAAATATTTTTTCTTTCAAATTGTTGGGAGAAAGTAAGAAAAAGGCCCCTAAATCATTTTTTAATTCAAAAGAGAGAAAAACAGAAAAGCCAGTAAAAGAAACACAGACAAGCTGTGAATAACTCTGAAAAGAAATGTTAAATTTTTTTGTACACAGTGAAGGAGAAAAAAGTCATACATAAGTGGTAAAAATCCACAACTACATTTGCAATATATTCTCTTCTTTTATTTAGTACATGGAAACACTGATCTTACTGGGTATTTAGGTTGAGAAAAAAAATAAAAGCAAATCCTGATCTTTCATCAGAATAAATCCATATGCCTAATGGCTATTTTTTAAAACTTTAACTTGAACACCAAGGAAATCTAAGCCTACATGTAAAAGTCACAATTTAGAAAATGGATACATAGATATACTGTTTTGGGAGAGATAAAAAGGACATATTTAGCAAAAATTACCACAAGGAATATCAACAGAGATGTTCTCAACTCCTCTCTTCACTGTTCTGGGGCGTCCTTGTTCAGTAGGTATAGATCCCCATTCATCAGATCCTGCCACTGGGTGGTAATGGACCATCAGCTTAAACAAAAATATCAAAGCAATGAGAAAAGTCTATATTGAAGTCATCCCTCTGTAGACCTCTAACAAAGGAGGAAACCATAATTTCTAACACGTCATAAATGTATACTTCCAAATTAGAAACAAGAATTGACAAGTAACTATTGTACTTTGAGATTCTGCACTGTGCAAACTGGTCAGGATGTTTTCAACAGAGAAGAGTTATTTTCTGTAATATTCTTGAACTATTACAATAATAAATATTATTATGATTAAACATCATATTCTTCCACTTGACGCTAGTAATTTTACACCAACTTCATCAGTATTATGTGATTTTATTATTTTAATTTATATAAGTTAATACTACAAACCAAAGAATAAGCAATTATCTCCAGAAAAACCCCATTAAGATGTCCACAATAGTCCAGAAACTGATAAAGAGGGCTCTAAGAATCTCTTTAATCTTCTGCCTTTAGCAAATTGGTACAATTAGTTTATCAAGTTAGTTAATTGTCATCAGGGCAGGGAAAACCTGGCTGTAAGCAGATGAGATATAGATCTGAAAAAAGCAGAGGCAGAGGCAGGGGAAAGTACTGGAGGTATGAATAAGGATACTTACCTGGGCCTTGGTGGATACCATAAGAGATACATGCTCTACTTAATTCATTTGCCAGTAGTAAGTAATGTGTTTCCACATTAATGAAATGAGTCAAACAAGCAGAAATTCATTCCTTTATTTTGGCTAAAGGAGTGACAGGCTTATAACTAAAATAGTTAAGATACAACTGTCACACTCCTGCATTAATCTAAAAGATACGTTACTCATATTGGCTTCCAACATGTGGAAGGCATACCCATACAGAATTTTGTAGTACTTTGTACATAGTGGCTTCCTAATTCACTCCAGCACATCTCTCTGTAAAGTATTTCCTTTATCACAAGAGAGGTGGAGAAAAATAATCTTAATCAAATTCTTAAGAAAATGTATATTCTTGATTAAAAAAAATTACTAAAGAATCCTGAATCCTGAGAGAAAAAACAAGCAAGAAAACTGCATTCTCCTTACTAAGTCAATTCAAATTTTCATCATATCAGAGGAAGTCTTTGATTACCTTTGGATTGTGTAATATAATGATTTCTCTATTTGGGGATTCAAGTTTCTTTTTCCATTCATCCAGAGTTACAGCAAGCATGTAGGTTTCCTTAGAAGAAAAGATATTTCATAAGAGTCTTCCAATAGCATTTCAAGTAAAAACAACTTAGGCACAAGAATCTTGCTAGAGTAGAGTATAATTTACTAAGCACCTTTAATTTCAAGATAATGTAATTCCCGAGTTCTACAGAACAAGGGAGGAAAACAGACATAAAGAATCTGTTCTATAGTATTAACTACAACAAACATTAAGAATGACCATATAATAAGAAAAATGTAGAACATTTTCTAAAGTCTTTTAAAAACAAAAAAAAAATTTCTTTCATTTAACTTAAAAAGAAAGGAATGCTAAGGATCTATGATTTTGGTACTACACCATGATCTTTGGAGTTGATACAAAATCAGACAACTTAGGATGCCAAGATATTAAAAAAAGGAGTAAAGGAAGACAAAAGCTAAAGAAAATGGTTGCTATGTGTGAAATGGTTTAGTTACCTCTAACTGCTGACTGAAGCTCTCTGAATAAGGAACATATTTATTGTCTTTGTCTCCTTTGTAAAACCAGGTACAGCGTCTCACTTCTGATGCTAGCTCATCCCAGTACACAGCATACCGCATCCTCTCTCCCAAATGTACATCATATCGGCCCCCATCAGTGGGAACAACCCTTCCATTACAATCTTTACCTAATAGGAACATGGGGAGAATGGAAACACATTTAAGAACAGAAAAAAAGACAATATAACTCTACATTAAATTCTGGGTGGTGTTACAAATCCATGGCAATGTCGGCTTGTATGGATGATACTAAATAAAGTAGTCCCTAAAAACTTTACAAATTTCCTTCTAAGCACACTTGAGTTATATGAGGTACAGAAAAACTATTACCCAAACACTGCATATAAGAACAGGGAATGGTCTTTTCTGTTCACAGGAAAACTGTCCACAAAAAATCTGTCTTTTTAAAAAATAACTATGCATAAGGGGTTCTGTTCTGAATTTTTTGCTTGAATATACAAATTAAATTTGTGACTGCTGTGAGTACATGATTTTTATGCTATTTAATAAGACATTATACTCTAGGCCATTTTTACCCTATTCTATTTATTATCCTATTCTATAGATATAATCAAAGATAGATAAATCAAATTGATTTAAATGGCACAGAAGCTGGAAAGCCCAGTTTTCTAGTAACTAAAGAAATCCCTACTTATAAATAAGAGTCTTATATTCAAAGATAAGATAAACTAAAACAAATTGGTTAGAAATAAACTAGCTAAAATTCTAAAAGATATTATTTTCAAATAATGCAAACAAAAATTTTAAACAAGAGAGTTGTGCCTCTCTTTTCCGTAGCACAACCAACAAAAATGAATGTCACAAAGCCTGTGACCTAAACCTCACACACTTTACTAACACAGCCCCTCAAATGCTTCCTCACAGTCTATTTACTCTTGTTTATATTCAGTTCTAAGCTTGATTATATTATTTCCAAACCAAGAACAAATGAGAAGCAACCTATTAGAAGGAGGGAAAACGGCTGTTAAGAGATATAGGTATAGTAACAACCGCAGCAAAAATCAATGGCTGAAAACAAGAGGAAACAAAATCTACAGAAGCAATAATCTACAAAAAATAAGAATTACATTTTTAAAATAATTAAAGCTTCTTCCCTCAACAGCCCCTGAGGGAGTGATTATATCGCAGTGTAGCATAGTAAGTAACGCTAACAGCTACTTCTAAGTCTCTTTCAATTTTAGGATTTTATGATGACCTTTATTTATCAAAAAAAGTTAAAACAAATCCAGCACACTCAATTCAGGAAAACAGAAAAGTACACAAAAACATTTTTCAAAGATTCTCCTCAAAAACAAATTAAAACAAAAACCATTTAAGTACTTAGAAGTGTTAATTTCAAAATCCTTTCACTGACAATGATTTATTCCCTAAGAATTCTGGATAGCCATAATTTATTGTTAACTAGGTTGTCCAGAAGGTACTCATGTCAAGCTTGTGGCTTTTATAAGATAACAGATAGCATTTCTACAATGTCTTAAAGTTTTCAAAGCACTTTACATATCTGAGGATCTCATTGGATCCTCCTGACAACCCAGTGAGGTTGGTGCTATTATTATCCCCATATTACAGAAGAGGACAAGGAGAGAGGTTAAGTGACTTTCTCAGGGTCACACAAACTAGTAAACTCCGGAGGCAATATGGAATCTCAGGTCTCAACTACACTCTATCTACTGAACAATCTAGTTGCCTAACATAAAAATGTTGTAACATTCTCAAATTATTTTGAAAAATATAGGATTTGTTAGTATTATTTATTATAAGTTCTATTTTATTTATGGTTTAATCAGATGAAGAGAACTTTAAACTTGGGAAATCAGAAGACCTGAGTTTACAATGCAACTCAGTTCCTTATGACCCAGGTGACTGTGGGCAAGGTACCTAACTTCACTGGGCCTGTTTCCTCTCCTATAAAACTGGGATATTAACACAGGACATGAGGAAAATGTTTTGTAAACCACTCTTGGTTTGGATCAATATTTTATTAGTGACTTAGGTAAAGCTATACAGGGAGTACTTTTATCAACTCTGCAGATGGCAAAAACTGGGAAAGACAGCTAACACATAATAACATGACTGAAAACTTTAAAAGTTCTTTTGCGGATGAAATGACGGACTGGATCTAATACAATAAAAATTGATAGAGGTAAATATAAAGTCCCACAATTAGGCTCAAAAAATCAACTGTAAAAGCACAAAATGGAAGATGCATGGTTAAACAATTCTGGTGCAAAAGGTCTAAGAATTTCAATATTATTTATTACATAATCTCAATGTACGTTAATATGATATGACGGTCTCCAAAAAAACTAATAATTTTATGCTTCAATAACAGAATAATATTGCTCAAAAGAAGGGAAGTAATAGACCCGGCCAGATCATATCTGGAGTACTGGCCTCTATTCTGGATACCACACTTTAAGAAAGACACAGATGAACTCCAACATGTGGAGAGGATAACCAGCATAATGAAAGTAAAAACCACACCACTTGAGGATTGGTGGAAGAAAGTGGAGATGTTTAACCTAAAGATGATTTGAGGAGGCAGTGACGGTTGTTTTAAAGTATTTGAAGGGTTTCTGTGCAGAAAAGGGATGAAAGCTGTTTCATTTGGGACAAAGCTAGCAAAAATAAGTTTAAGAAGTTTGCAGAGAGGCAAATTTTGGCTGAATATTAAGAAAAACTTCCTAGCCATCAGAACAGTCCAAGATTAGAATAGACTGCTTTAAAATGTTCCAAGTTCCTTATCAAAGGAGGTCTTAAAAAACAGGCTAGAAGACAACTCCTCAGAGATGTTGTAAGGGGAACTTCTAGTTCAGGTACAAGTTAAGACTACATGACCTCTGAAGTCTCTTCCAACTCTGAGATGCTGTGATCTTAAGATATTAAATTGAAAAGGGTCACATAAACATGAATTATTATCATCTACCAAAAGCCATTATGCTCTGCCTACCAGAACCATAAGCCTCTTCCAGCTGCTGTGAATCTTCAGTGTTGAAAGGAATCCACGTCTCTTTGGAATCTACTACCTTGCAGTAAAACCAGTGAGGAGATACTGGTTCATACAAACTGGCAGCATCCATGTCTATTATCTCAAAGGAACTAGATGAATTTGATGATGGGGAAAGATCTGACTGGGACAACTGTTCTTGTTGCTGTCCCACAGCTGACATTGTGGTCTCTAAAACAGAAGTAAAAGAAAACAAACTCAGGGAAATAATTTCACATTTGCTATTAGAATTGGTGATGTACCACATGTGGCCATTTTATGGTAGAGAGGAACTATCTCTGCAAAGGCACAATGTATAGGGTCAAAAGCTAACATGGCCCCAAGAACTAAAAACCAACTTACAAGAAATTGCTTCTTTCTGACTTTAAACAAAATTGTTTGTAGTATGCCAATTAACTGGCTGCAGCTGGACTCCCTTGCGTTCATCTTTGGTTGCTGAAGAAGACCATGCCATCAGAGAAATGATGACATGACTTGCACTTGACTTTGTTTTGACTGACAGAGGGCTGTACACGTCACCAGCCTCACTTCTCCTCCGGAGCCATCTGAATCCAGTGACCAGATATTCATCAGGATGACTGGAGATGACCCAGGATGAGGCAACTGGGGTTAGGTGACTTGCCCAAGGTCACACAGCTAGTGAGTGTCAAGTGTCTGAGGTGAGATATGAACTCGGGTCCTCCTGACTCCTGCACTGGTGCTCTGTCCACTGCACCACCGAGCTGTCTAGACTCCCTATTCTTCCTCAGAAAGGCAAGAAAAAGCAACAAACCTTGATTAAGCTCTTACTATGTAATTATTAATTTATTTTTACTTATTTACCATTTCCTAGCATTGTGTCAAGTGCTGGGGATACAAATTCAAGCAAAAAGAACAGTTTCTGCTCTCAAGGAGCTTATTATATTAAGGGCGAAAGACAACATACAAAAGAGAGGTAAAAAGGAGAGATCAAATTGGGGAATCGGCGGATTAGGTATCCACCAGGGGGCATGAAGTTGAAGTCTAAAAACAAAAAGGGTGTATGAACATGTAGAAGTACAAACATCTGTTACACGAATTATGTGGGGTCAGGACCCTCAGCAACGTAAGGTCAAGCCTGGGCTTCAACAAAATATTTAACACCAGAATTTCATTCCAGTCCGATCCAAAAGCTTAAGTTTTGGCCAGCGGCCAAACCAGAGTTTCCTCCAGGCAAATTAACCCGAGCTGGAGGGGACCTCAAAAGTCATGTCCTGAAAGCCTGGCCCAGGGGTGCCAGCCCGGCCGGGAGCTTTCTGCATCTTCAAGATATCATTTCGGACTGGCCCAGTGTACCCAGAGGCGGACCACTTCCGAAGCGTGCGCCTGCCGCGGCCCCCGACGAGGGCTCGGAGACAAGCCGGGCCAGACCCTCGAGGGGCGGCACCTTCTGGACCCCCTCTCTCCTTTCCACGGCAGGACGCGACCATTTTAGAAAGCCGGGCCACCATCTCAAGGGAATCATTGCTAACAGCCGTTCACCTCGGAGAGTAATCGCTGTCTTTATCAATCACCGAGGGCATGGCAAACGCAAGGCCGCATCTTATCTGCGCCCCACTCCTGGGCAAAGTACCGCTATCTCCGCAATGCAGAGCCGGGACTTTGCCCACGGGCTGCGGGGTTAGGAAGCACCGGGGGCCCGGAATTTGAAGCCGGGTCCTGGGCCTCCCTACTGGGCACTAAGGCAGCATCTCGACCCTCAGGGTCAGGATGGGGAAGTGGGGGGGAACAGAGGAGGCGGAGCCCCTGATGCCCCCGCGAAGGTCCCTGCCCTCCTCACCAGCGCCACCCGCCTGCTTGGGCTGACCTCGGCCCGGCCTGACCTCGGGGGTCGCGGCCCGAGGGGAGGGGGCGACGTCACCTTCGTTTCTCTCCCCCCCCCCCCCCGCAGGCCTAGTTCGTGGCTCCGCCCCGAGGACCCACATCCCTCCCTCCCCTCCAGGGACCGCAACGACGTCCGCGACAGCCACGGGAGAGAGCGGGGGTGGGGGTGGTTAGGGGGGAGGGGAGGCCGGGGGCCGCACCAGGGCAGCCCCCAGGCCCCGCGGGCCCACCCGGGAGGAGGCTGCGCGTCACCTCATCGGGACTGCGCTCCCGTCTCGCTACCCTCACCCCGACTTAGCCCGGCGGCAGCCCGACCCGACACCCCCCCACCCCACCCCCGGGGCTCTCACCTTCTCTCAGCCTCAGTCGCGAGCCTAGGCCGGCCCGGTCTGTCAGTGCCG
Organism: Notamacropus eugenii; assembly: GCF_028372415.1. Lineage (NCBI taxonomy): Eukaryota > Metazoa > Chordata > Mammalia > Diprotodontia > Macropodidae > Notamacropus > Notamacropus eugenii. The sequence goes on from NC_092872.1 coordinate 622,757,537, forward strand.
CGGCCCCTCCCCCCGAGACAGGGCGGGGACCCTAGGGGAGAAGGGAGGACGGCGCTCTCGGGAGGAGCCCGGGCCCGCCCCCGCCCCGGCTCCCGGGCGCAGCCACTCTCCCTCCGAGCCCTCCCCCGCCCCAAGTAGCCGAGGGCTCGAGTAGGGAGGGGGAGAGAGGCAGAGGACCTCGGGCGCGCAGCACGTGTCGCGAGATTTGAGGGTGGAGCTCGCGGGAGAAGTGGTGGGGAGGGGAGGAGAGGGGAGCTGGGCGGGTGGAGAGGTGGAGAGGAACGAGAAAGGAAGGGAGGAGGCCGGGGAGGGAAGAAGGCGGACGGGAGCAGGGCTCCCCAAAGCCCTGAGGGCTCATCCCGGGAGGGCCCACATTGGCCCCGAGCAGCTCGGCCACCCCTGGCCCTGTGGCCGTCCCTCGCGCGGTATCGATCGTTCAGGCGCCGGGCCTGGTTTAAGGGGTAGGGCCCGTACTGGGCAGGCAGGAAACCGAGGCACAGTTACCCGGTGATCTCCGGACGCCCTTCCCGCCCAGACCGTCCGTGAGTGGGAGGAAGAGCTGCGGCGTAGGGGAGGGGTGGGGGGTAGGTAGGCCTTAGCCCTCTGGAGGCGGGAGTCGGGGCAGCTCGTGCCACCCCAATTTCCATTTACCAAACTGGGAAGCCAAGCTGAAGGATTTGCCCGCCCGCTCTGTCCCTTCTCTTACTTTAGAAAGACTTGCCCCCAAGCAGGGCTTGGACGCCTCCAAACCTGAGCCGTGCGGGTTGGAGAAGCCGCTGGCCGGCGGTCCGCAGGACCTGGGCGGGGGAGTCCTATCAAAGATACATAGTAACCATCCTGTAACTACGTGCTGCCAGCCTCTTAACGAGAGCAGGTGTCACTGCTCCGGCTCAGGGCGTTTCCCTCCCTGGGAGTTCTCCCTACCAACGAAACAACGGTTCGAACGACAAGCGTGCTGTAAGGCCCTACCGTGTGCCACACGCCGGTCTAAGCAGGGTTTGGAGAAAGGCAAAAGGCAGGCCCTGTTTTTAAGGAGCTTACAACCTAACGGGGGAGACAGCACGCAAGCAGTGACTACATGCAAACGTAAAGCTGATTCAATAAGAATTTCTTGAATTTAGACAGCTCCCATTTGCAGGAAGCTACCAAACAAGGCTCTAATTGTGGAACTGAGGTTTGCATGGGGTATTTGCTTTGACATAGATGGTAACATTTTTTCCCTCAAGTTCATAAATTTATTTGTTTTCACTTTTCAGCATTCACTTACATAAGTTTTAAATTTCCCCCCCCCTTCCCTCCCCAAGACAGCATGCAATCTGACATGGTCTCTACACATATAGTCCTATTAAATACATTTACATGCTCATCATGTTGCATAGAATTATACCAAATGGGAGAAACACAACTAAACATGACAAAAAAGAAAATAGTTTGCTTCATTCTGCATTCCAGCTCCATAATTCTTTCTCTGGATGTGGATGGCATTTTCCATCATGAGTCGTTTGAAAACCTTTTAGGTTCTTGCATTGCTGAAAAGGGATGTCTATCAAAATCAGTCCTTGCACGCTATGGCTGTTACTGTGTATAATGTTCTCCTGGCTCTGCTCATTTCACTCAGCACGAGTCCCTATAAGTTTTTCCAGGTTTCCCCAAAGTCTACCTGCTCATCATTTCTTATAGCACAATAGTATTTCATTATATTCATATACCACACACAGCCATTCCCCAATTGATGGGCATCCCTCAATTTCCACTTCTTGGAAAAAGAGCTGCTATAAATATTTTTGTACATGTGGCTTCTTTTCCCTTTTTTATGATCTCTTTGGGATACAGAACTAATAGTGGTATTGCTGGGTCAAAGGGTATGTACGTTTTTATAGTACTTTGGACATAGTTCCAGATTGCTCTCTATAATGGTTGAATCAGCTCACAGGTTCACCAACAATGGATTAGTAGTGTTCCAACTCTCCCACATCTTCTCCAACATTTATCATCTTCCTGTTTTGTCATGTTAGCCAATCTGATAGGTGTGATGTGGTACCTCAGAGTTGTTTTGATTTGCATCTCTCTAATCAATAGTGATTTAGAACATTTTTTTATATGACTATAGATAGCTTTAATTTCTTCCTCTGAAAACTGCTTGTTCTTATCCTTTGACCATTTATCAATTGGGGAATGACTTGTATTCTTATAAATTTGATTCAGTTCTCTATATATTTTAGAAATGAGTCCTTTATCACACACACTAGTTGTAAAAATTCTTTCCCAGTTTTCTGCTTCCCTCCTAGTCTTGGTTGCATTGCTTTTGTGCAAAAACTTTTCAATTCAATGTAATCAAAAGGATCCATTTTGCATTTCATGTTCTCTGTCTCTTGTTTGGTCATAAATTCCCCCATTCTCCATAAAACTATTCCTTGCTCCCCTATTTTGTTTAATATCAGCCTTTATACCTAGTTTGTGTATCTATTTGGACTTTATTGTGGTATATGGTGTCAGATGTTGGTATATGCCCAGTTTCTGCCACACTACTCTCCAGTTTTCCCAGCAGTTTTTGTCAAATAGTGAATTCTTATCCCAGAAGCTGGTGACTTTAGGTTTATCAAACAGTAGATCTACTCCTCTGTTTCTTAGCCAGTACCAAGTGGTTTTGATGATAGGTACTTTATAATACAATTTAAGATCTGGTATGGCTAGGCCACCTTCCCTAGTATTTCTTTATAAATGATAACATTTTAAGGCTGGAAGGCATCTTAGAGCTCACCTGAGGCCCATACACTTCTGTCCCCCTCTTTTTTAATAAGAAATGAACTAATTGGCAAAGATGACCACAAAAAAAAAAAAAAAAAGACTAGTCCATCCTGGAGAAGCTGTGGCAAGACAGAAACACTAAATACAGTTGGTGGAGTTGAGAACAAATCCAGTCACTCCAGAGGTCAATTTGAAATTATGTTAGAAAAATGACTAAATTGCCCTTTGACCCATAGTCCCATTACTGGCCTAATATTCCAAGGAAGTCAAAGACATTGGATTTATATATGTGAAATTATTCATAGTACCACCCTTTATCATAGCAAAGAACAGGAAAAAAGTGGGTACACATCTGTCAGGGAATGGCTGAAAAAATGGCATATGAATAACTGAATACTGCACAGTAAGAAGTGAATATGAGAAATTCTGAGAAAAACTGAGAAAATGTGTAGAAACTATTACAGAACTAAATGAGCAAACCCAAAAGAACACCATGCAAAATGACAATATAAATGAAAAGACCAGTAAAAGGACAGACAGCAAACAGAATAATTAGTTATAATAGCTAGCATATATATAGCACTTTAAGATTTGCAAAGAGCTTTACAAATATTTCATTTTATGCTCACAGTAACCTGGGAGATAGGTGCTGTTGTTATCTCCATCTGAGGGAATTGTGAGAATTGAATTAACCACACTGACTCCATCTTGTGACTCAATTCTGGATCTAACTCAGTTCCTTTTCTATTCATTTATGGAGCAAGTCCAATTTCTGTCCTGTGAAAAAACTTGATTCAATTATGGAAATTGTGAGAAAACTTTATTGTATTGTTTGAACCTAGTCCTGCATGGCTGGGAAGCTGGACTACCTCTACCTATTGCTTAGAGACTCTTAATTAAAGACCTAGGTTGTGCTGACAAGAAACCCAGTAAGAACCAAACATTGATAGAAGTTTTCTCATAATTATACATCTAAAGCAATCCATATGTCTTATCTGAAAACTGACCCTGTACTGGTCAATCAGTTACTATATCCTTCTTCCTTTAATATAATGCAGACACTTGGGTAGATATGAGATACCTCTTTTTCTAATTTCAGGGAATTGTACCTGTTCATTCTCCCTCTCTCAATTCAGAAAGCCCCTAGTTTTTCCTCCAATTAGAAATCAGATTACCTAATCCTGTATCCTGGTTTATGCCTTGTTAACGGGGGGTTTTAATGCATAAAAATCAGTATCCTCCAGTATTTGGGGTGCAGTGCCAAGCTAAGGAGACCACGACCCGATTTGTTATGCAGTTGAAATGCATTGCTTAATAAATTGATATACTTGGAAGCTTGAACCTTTATTTCCTCAGTTATTTCAAATTTCACCCATCACACATCTGAAAGATAGGGAGACTGAAGCAGACAGGTTACACTACTTTCTCAGAATCAAGCAATTAGTAAGGAAAAAAAGAGTTGAACTCAAGCCTTCCTGACTCCAGCTCCAATACACTGATCAAGTCAGCCATCTAGCTGTCTCCCTTGAAAAACCACTGTTGTAGGCAGAGCCACAATAGCAGAGAAAATCAAGGAAGTTTCCTGAGCTATCCCCAGTTTCCCTTGGAAATAATGTTAAGTCAAGCCTCTAAATGGATTCTGGAGTGACAGAACCCACAAAAACGATAGAGTGAAACAATTCTCCAGCTTAAGATAATTTGGAAGGACTTCAGGAAAGTTCTGTCTCACTTGGGTAAAAGGGGAGCACAGCCCAGCAAAGATGGTGTCCAGGCAAGCCAGCAGGAGGCTCTGAGCCACAGCACAGATCAGCAACCAAGGCCCCTCAGTCGTAAGTCAGCAGGCTGGTGGCACAGCAGGTCCAGCACAAAAGACAAATTGCCAGCCCCAGAACCCTGGCACAACAGGTACGACGAGGCCAGGCCACCCCAGTGCAGTAGAAAAGGTGCATGCATCTAAGGCCCTGGCACAGAAAGCCAGTGACAAAGCCCTTGGCCCCTAGAACAAGAAGCTTGGAACAGTGCCCCCTATGCCCCAGGTATCAGAGATCAACTTTTTAAAAATGAGCAAAAAAACCCAAAAAGGGCCCTGACCATAGAAAGCTACTGTGGTGACAGGGAAGATCACAACACAAACTCAGAAGAGGACAACAATGTCAAAATACCTACATGTGAAGCCTCAAAGGAGAATTGGGCTCAAGCCCAAAAAGTCTTCTTGAAAGAGCTCAAAAAGGATTTTATAAATCAAGTAAGAAAGGTAGAAGAAAAATTGGTAAAAGAAATGAGAGTTATGCAGGAGAATTACAATAAAAGAGTCAACAGCTTCAAAAAGGAAGCACAAAAATTGACTGAAGAAAACAACTCCTTAAAAAAATAGAACTGGCCAAAGAGAAAAAAAGAAATCCACTGAAGGAAACTCTTTTAAAAGTAGAATTGGGCAAATGGAAAAGGAGGTACAAGAGCTAGCTGAAGAAAATAATTCCTTAAAAATTAGAACTTGGGCTCTTAGCGCTGAGGGGCCCTTAGAGGACAGAAGGCCCCTCTTCCCTCTCTCCTCTCTTCTTTCTTCCCTCTCCCCTCTCCCCTCTTCCACTTCCATTCTCTTACTGTAAGATCTTTGCCTCCTTGGGAGATTCCTCTCTCCTCAGGAAGAATTCCCCCTGTACATGTAACCAAGACCCTGAATAAAGCCTAACCCTTGTTCGACTCTGGAAAGTCTCTTCTCGCATACGTTTATCTGGTTTGGCCAGCCGAAGACCTGCGATAGGAAAAGGAGACGCGTGGATTCCCATTAGAAGGATCCGTAGGTGGAAACCGGTGTCGGAGACGCCGGAAGCGACAAGCCCGGAGACCCCGGAGAAGGACCATGCACCACCTGAGTCTGCTGCTGACAGCTTTGACCTTGCTGCCCAGAGAGGAAGCAGCACTCATCCCAACCACTGACATTGCTGCCCGCTCCATCTAGGCATCTCCTTTCAGCGGTTGAAGGAGGACTTTGATATCACGAACCCAGGACACACGGGGATGACCAACTTTTCACCTGAACACCACAGGCTTGGCTTGAGGTCTATTTGCATGACTGAGGGGGTGGTGAAGTGTAAGGCGCCAGCACTGAGCTACTTCTCTTAGAATATGCTTTAGAATTAGTGATTGCACTTCCTCTTGTTGTAATAGGTGTAATTCAGCCATTTAGTTTCATCTTTGTTTTGTTGGATGCTTCTCGTCAGTTGTTGTGCTAGCTGCAGATTTCTGTGTAAATGAAGTTCTTGTTGTGGGGTACCCATATGTTAAAGGCCTCCCTAACCCACTCAGCCTCCAGCCGCTATTTGCTCTAGGGCCATGTGCGCTCTGCGCAAAACAAAAAAGGGCAGATGTTGGGGGTGTAAGCTCAGTTCCATGTGGACAGTCTTGGGCAGGTAAAGGTGAGGACTTCTAAACCTTAGAGTTCTCATGAGGCCCCCCAGGGAACAGCTGGGAATTGAGGTGTGAGACCCGGGCTATCTCGTGCGTCTCCGCCTCTTCTCCGTGGGATACGTGCTGGGAGAGAGCATCCCCGCTCTCGAGATTGGCCCGGGGTCTGAGCACACCTATTGTTGTCTAACAGGCATGGTATTCAGGTGCAAACTATGCGGCGGGAGAGCTTAAGTAGGGTCAGGAAAGCCTGAAGGCGCTCTTAGCGCTGAGGGGCCCTTAGAGGACAGAAGGCCCCTCTTCCCTCTCTCCTCTCTTCTTTCTTCCCTCTCCCCTCTTCCACTTCCATTCTCTTACTGTAAGATCTTTGCCTCCTTGGGAGATTCCTCTCTCCTCAGGAAGAATTCCCCCTGCACATGTAACCAAGACCCTGAATAAAGCCTAACCCTTGTTTGACAAAAAAATAAAATAAAATAAAATAAAAATTAGAACTTGGCAACTGGAAGCTAATGGCTCTATGAGACAGCAAGAATCAGTCAAAATCAAAGGAATGAAAAAATAGAAGAAAATATAAACTACCTACTGGAAAAACAACTGATCTGGAAAATAGATCCAGGAGAAATAATTTAAGAATTACTGGGCTACCTGACAGCCATTATCAAAAAAAGAGCTTGGACAGCATCTTTTAAGAAGTTATGAAGGAAAACTGCCCTGTTATCCTAGAAAATAGTCTTTGAAAGAATCTACCCTCCCCTCCTTTGCTGAAAGAGATCCCAAAGTGAAAACTCCAAGGAATATTGTAGCCAAATTCCAGAATTATCAGATCAAAAAGAAAATACTGCAAGCAGTCAGAAAGAAACAATTCTAATATCAAGGAGCCACAGTCAGGATTGCACAGCACAGGACTTGGCAGCTTCTATATTACAGGATTAGAGGATTTGGAAGAAGATATTCTGGAAGGCAAAGGAGCTTCAATTTTGACCAAGAATCAACTGCCTAGCAAAACTGAGCATAATCTTTCTGGGGAAAAGATGGCTATTCAATGAAATAGGAGACTTTCAAACTTTCCTGATGAAAAGCCCAGGGCTGAACAGAAAATTCAGTCTTCAAATACAAGACTCAAGAGAGCATAAAAAAGGTAAACAGGATAAAAAATGTTATTCAATAAGATTAAACTGTTTGCATCCTTACACAGGAAGATGATACTTGTAACTCTTGAGAACTTTATCTCTATTAGGGCAGTTCAAAGATGTATACATAGAGAGAGAGTTTGGGTATAAATTGACTTTGATGCAATAATATTAAAAAAAATTAAGGGGCAAAAACAAGGATTGTGCTGGGAGAAGAGGAAAGGCAGGGGCAGAATAGGGTAAATTATATCACATGAAGAGGCACAAAAGACCTCTTAGAGTAGAGGGAAAGAAGGGACGTGTGAGCGTTGTTTGAACCTTTCTTTAATCAGATTTGGCTCAAAGAGGGAAGAACATGCACACTCAGCTTTCTATATAAATTTATCTTACCCTGTAGGGAAGTAGGAAGGGAAAGGGGAAAGAAAGCAGAAAGAAAAGGGCGGGGGAACTGATGGGAGGGCAGATTGAGGGAAGTGGTGGTGGTCAGAAGCAAAACACTGGTGACAAGGGACAGGGTGAAAGGAGAGAGAAAAATATAAATGGGGAAAAAATAGGATGGAGGGAAATACAGTTAGTAATCATAACTGTGATTGTGAATGGGATGAACTATCCCATAAAATAGAAGCAGATAGCAGAATGGACCAAAAACCATAATCCTACAATATGTTGTTTACAAGAAACACATTTGAAGCAGAGAGGTAAAAGGCTAGAGCTGAATATGTTATGCTTCAGCTGAAGTAAGAAAAAAAAAAAAAGCAGAGGTAGCAATCCTGATCTCAGAAAAAGCAAAAAGAGATCTAATTAAAAGAGATAAGGAAGTAAACTTACATTTTGTTAAAAGGTACCATAGACAATGAAGTAATATCAGTACTAAACATATATGCACCAAATAGTTAGCATCCATATTCTTAGAGGATAAGTTAAGTGAGTTAAAGGAAGAAATAGACAGCAAAACAATACTAGTGGGAGACCTCAACCTCCCCCTCTCAGAACTAGATAAATCTAATCATAAAATGAATAACAAAGAAGTTAAAGAGGTGAATAGAATTTTAGAAAAGTTAGATATGATAGACCTCTGGAGAAAACTGAATGGGAATAGGAAGGAATATACTTTTTTCTTGGAAGCACATGGGACCTACACAAAAATTGACTGTGCATAAAATCCTCAAAATCCCCCCAGAAAAGCAGAAATAGTAAATGCATCCTTTTCAGATCATGATACAATAAAAATTATGTGTAATAAAAGGCCATGAAAATATACACTAAGAATTAACTAGAAACTAAATAACCTAATCCTAAAGAATAAGTGAGTCATCTCCTCTGACTCTTCATCCATCCCCTATTCTCCCTTCCAGTCCTGCTCTCTTCTTCCTCATCTCCACCCTTCTCTCCATCTTTCTTCCTTCCTCCTTTCCCCGGCTAGACAATGCAGTGATGGAGACAGCTGAGGAGGCCATGGAGCCTACTAAGGCGGATATCACCAGGCTATGCCAGGACACATTCTCCAAAATGGTCACATACCTGACAGGTGAGCTGACAGTCACCAGTGAAAACTACAAACTTCTGGAAAATGTGAACAAACTAACTAGCTTGACGTATCTAGAAATGAAAGATACTACAGTAAACATAAGTAGAAACTTAAAGGATTTAAACCAGAAATATGCAACATTTCAGCCTTATCTGGATCAGATCCCTTTAATTGAGGAGCAAGTAGCAGCTCTTGAGCAGGCAGCTTGCAAGTCGAATGCATATTCAAAGAAACTAGAAACAAAGTACAAGTTAGAAAGGAGATGAAAGACTTCTTTAGCATAAAGACTTTACAGGAATGTTTTATAAGAGCTGAAATAAGTGGAATGGAACTTCTCACTATGTTTCAGTTCCTAAAAGAAACAGTGTTGCTGATCCTAAGAGAATCCCAGCCCACACCTCTGGTTGGATGTGTAACTAGCCACCCTCAATGCTTTCCTAAACCTGTACCCTCTGGAACTCCATCTTATTGTGTGCCCTGGACCAAGGCTCAGAAATTAGGATCAATCCTGTCTAGAGCAGACACAGATGAGAGGGTCTCATCTTCCTGTCTCCTTCCTTCTCTCTCCTTTAGGTCTCCCACCCCTGCAAAACCTGTTCGTGATCTTAAATAATAAATGCCGACCCATGACCCTCAAAAAAAAAAAAAAAAGGAGTGGGTCAAACAACAGAAACAACCAATAATTTCATCAAAGAGATGACCATAATGAGATAACATAGCAAAATTTACAGGATGCAGCCAAAGCAGTTCTTAGGGGAAATTTTATACCTCTTAAGTGATTACATGAATAAAACAGAGAAAAAGGAGATAAATTAATTTCAGCATGCAACTAAAAAAGCTAGAGAAAGATCAAATTTAAAATCCCCAATTAAATACCAAATTGGAAATTCTGAAAATCAAAGATGAGATCAATAAAAGTTGAAAGTAAGAAAACTATTGAATTTATAAATAAAACTAATAGCTGATTTTATGAAAAACAATAAAATAGATAAACCTTTGGTTAATTTGATTAAAAAAAGAAAGAAAACAAAATTAGTAGTATCAAAAATAAAAAAGGTGAATTCACCACCAATGAAGAAGAATTTAAAGTAATAATTGGGAGCTATTTTGCCCAACTGTATGCCAAAAAACTGACACTCTAAGTGAAATGAATGAGTATTTACAAAAATATATATTGCCTAGATTAACAGAAATGGAAATACAATATTTAAATAACCCCATTTCAGAAAAAGAAATTGAAGAAGCTATCAATGAACTCCCCAAGAAAAATATCTCCAGGGTCAGTTGGATTTACACATGAATTCTACTAAACATTTAAAGAACTTCTAATACTATATAAATTATTTGGAAAAATAGGCAAAGAAAAGTAGGCAAATTCCTACCAAATTTCTTTTATGACACAAATATGGTACTGATAACTAAACTAGGAACAGCCAAAACAGAGAAAGACAATTATAGACCAATTTTCCTAGTAAATATTGGTACAAAAATGTTAAATAAAATATCAGGACAAAGATTACAGCAATTTATCATGAGGATAACACATTATGACCAGATAAGATTTATAGCAGGAATGCAGGGCTGGTTAAATATTAGGAAAACTATCAGAATAATTGACCATATCAATAACAAAATTAACAGAAATATGATTATCTCAATAGATGCACAAAAAGCTTTTTGACAAAAATACAGTACCCATTCCTATTAAAACACTAGAGCTCATAGAAATAATTGAAGTTTCCTTTAAAATGACAAGTACTATCTAAAACCAGCAGCAAGCATTATATGTAATGGGGTTAATCCTAATAAGATCAGGGATGAAGCAAAGATGCCCATTATTAATTCAATATTGTTCTAGAAATGTTAGCTTTACCACTAAGAGAAGAAAAAGAAATTGAAGGAATTAGAATAGGCAGTGAGGAAACAAAAGTATAACTCTTTGCAGATAATGTGATGGTATACTTAGAGAATCCTAGAGAATCAACTAAAAATGACTTGAAATAATTAACAACTTTAGCAAAGTTGCAGGATATAAAATAAACCCACATAAATCATCAGCATTTCTATATATTACCAGTAAAGCCCAGCAGCAAGAAATAGAGAAATTCCATTTAAAATAACTGGATAATATAAAATAATTGGGAGTTTACCTGCCTAGATAAACCCAGGAACTATATGAACACAATTACAGAACACTTTTCACACAAATAAAGTCAGATCTAAACAAGTGGAAAAATATTAATTGCTCATGGGTAGGCCAAGCTAATATAATGACAATTCTACCTAAATTAATTTACTTATTCAGTTCTATACCAATCAAACTACTAAAAAATTATTTTATAGAGCTAGAAAAAATAATAACAAAATTCATCTGAGAAAACAAAAAGTCAAGAATGTCAAGGGAATTAATGTAAAAAATGCAAAGGAAGGTAGCCTACCTGCACTAAATCTAAAACTACATTATAAAGCAGTAATCATCACAACTATTTGATACTGGCTAAGAAATAGGGTGGTGGATCAGTGGAATAGGTTATACACACAAGACATGGTAACAACTTATCATAGCAATCTACTCACTGTCTATTATCCCAAAAGACTCCAGGTTCTAGGACAAGAACCCACTATTTGGCAAAAATTGCTGGGAAAACTGGAAAACAGTATGGCAAAATACTAGGCATAGACCAATATCTCACACCCTATATCAAGATAAGGTTGAAATGGGTACGTGATTTACATTTATATTATACATTTATAGCCTTTGTAGGCTGATACTATAAGCAGAGTAGGAGAACAAGGAGTAATTTACCTGTCAGATTTATGGAGAACGGAAGAATTTGTGACCAAACAAGAGATAGAGAACATTATGAAATGCAAAATGGATAATTTAGATTACATTAAATTGAAAACATTTTGTACAAACAAAACTGATGCAGCCAAGATTAGAAGGAAAACAGAAAGCTAGGAAACAATTTTTACAGTCAATGTCTCTGATAAAGGCCTCATTTCTAAAATATATAATTGAGTCAAATCTATTAAGAATATGTCATTCCTCAACTGATAGTCAAAGATTATGAATAGTTTTAAAATAAAGAAATTAAAGCTGTCTATAGTCATATTTGCTCTAAATCACTATTGATTAAAGGAATGCAAATCAAAACAACTCAGAAGTACCACATTACACCTATCAGATTGACTAACATGACAAAACAGGAAGATGATAAATGTTGGAGAAGATGTGGGAGAGTCAAAACACTAATTCATTGTGAGTTGATCCAACCATTTTGGAGAGCAATCTGGAGCTATGTCCAAAGTGCTATAAAAATGTACATATCCTTTGACCCAGCAATACCACTACTGGGTTTGTATCCCAAAAAGATCATAAAAATGGGAAAAGAACCCACATGTACAAAAATATTTATAGCAGCTCTTTTTGTAGTGGCCAAGAACTGGAAATTGAGTGGATGCCCATCAATTGGGGAATGGCTGAACAAATTGTGGTATATGAATGTAATAGAATACTATTGTGCTATAAGAAATACTATTGTGCTGTGAGTAGGCAGATTTCAGAAAACCTGGAAAGATTTACGTGAATGGATGCTTAGTATAGCGAGCAAAACCAGAATATTGTACATAGTAACAGCAGCATTGTGCAATGATCAACTGTGATAGACTCAGCTCTTCTTAGGAATATAATGATCCAAGACAATTCCAAAAGATTTGTGATGGAAAATGCTATAAATATCCAGAGAAAGAACTATAGAGTCTGAATGAAGATCAAAACTACTATTTTCACTTTTTTTGTTTGTTATTTTTCTCGTGGTTTTTCCCTTTTGTTCTGATGACATGACTAATGTGAAAATATGTTTAACATGATTGTATTTGTATAACCTATATCAGATTGCTTGCTGTCTTAGGGAGAGGGAAGGGAAAGGAGACAGGAAGAAAAATTTGCAATTCAAAATCTTACAAGTGAATGTTAAACCTAAAAGAGTGTCCCAAGTAAATCCCCCCTCCCCCAGGGAGCCAGTTGTTAAACATTTACTAGCATATTCCTGCTTCCTCTTCACAAGAGGGGGAGAATAACTAGGACAGAATGTCATATATGTTGTTAGATATGGTTGCTTTATTAGAAGTTTCACTTAATTGTTATTTTTGGTTACAAGGCTGGTGAGAAAGAGACTCAAGAAGCAGAGAGAAAGCTTTAGACTCTAAGTCTCCCCACCAGTGCTATAAGTCTGTGTCCTTCCATGAAAGGAGGTGAGGCAGTGATTAAATGAAAATTAGTATTACTTCTCTGGAGATGTGAGAGATATTTGGCAAGAATATCCATTACTTGACTCATTTTCCTATTACTTTCCTATTCTGCCTAGATTAAATGCATTTTCAAGTTAGAATTAACCATGGTCAATACTGGAAGAGTTGTGAGAAGAAAAGGATGCTAATATTGTTGGTGGAGCTGTGAAATGGTATGACCACTTTGGAAACCAATTAGGAATTATGCAAATGAAGTCACTAAATTAGACTGTGACCTTTGGCCCAGAGACTCCATTATAAAAGCTTATTATACCTTTGTTGTTGTTGGGTCAGTTCCAACTCTTCATGATCCCATTTGGGGTTTTCTTGGCAAAGACACTGGAATGGTTAGCCATTTCCTCCTCCAGTTCATATGACAGATGAGGAAACTGAGGCAAACAAGTTAAGTGACATCCCAGAGTCACAAGGCTATTAAGTGCTGAGGCCAGATTTGAACTCAGGAAGATGAGTCTTCTTGACTCCAGGCCCAGCACTCTATCCACTGTACCATCACCTAACTGCCCCCTTATATTTAAGGAAGTCATTAATTAGAAGGAAGTCCCCAAATACACCAAAATATTTATGGCAGCTCTTTTTGTGGAAGCAAAGAATTAGAAACATCAGATACCCCATTGATTGGGGTATGGATAAACAAATTGTGGTACATTAATATAATGGAATATTACTATGGTTTAAGAAATTATTAAAATGAGGAATAGAGAGAAGCATGGAAAGTTCTATATAAACTGATGCAAAATGAAATACACAGAACCAAGAAAACAATATACATGACTTCAATAATGTAAATTGAAAGAACCATTCACCCCCCCAAAGTGAACGTAGCAAAATTATAAATGTATTAATTAGCTGTGCTGATTTTTTTCCTCTTTAAAAAATACTATTTGTTGACAGGAAAAAGATAAATGTTGGGGAAGATATGAGAAAATTGGAACACTAAAGCATTGGAGTTGTGAACTGATCCAACTTTTTTGGAAAGCAATTTGAAACTATACCCAAAGGGCTATAAAACTGTGCATACCACTTCTAGGTCTGTATCCCAAAGAGATCATGCAAATGGGAAAAGGACCCACATGTAGGAAAATATTTATAGCATCTCTTTTTGTGGTGGCCTAGAACTGGAAATTGAGGGTATGGCCACCAATTGAGAAATGGCTGAATAAGTTCTGATATATATGAATGTAATGGTATACTATTGTTCCATAAGAAATGATGAGCAGGTAGACTTTAGAAAAACCTGAACTTACATGAACTGATGCTGAGTGAACATTGTACCCAGTAACAGCAGCGCTGTAATGATGACTAACTTTGGTAGACTTACCTCTTCTTAGCAAAGCAAGGATCTAAGACAGCTCCAAAAGACTCATGATGGAAAATGCTATCCACATGCAGAGAGAGAGCTATGGAGTCTGAATGCAGATTGAAACATGCTATTTGTTCTCCTTTCTCATAGTTCCGCCCATTGGTTCTAATTCTTCTTGACAAAATGACTAACATGAAAATTTGTTTAATATGAATGTATATGTAGAGCCCAAATCAGACTGCACACTGCCTTAGGATGGGGAAAGAGAGAGGGAGAAAATTTAAAACTCAACATCTTATGGAAGTGAATGTTGAAAACTAATAACATAAATTTTAAAAATACTATTTGGAAAACTGATGCTTTATTGGTGGAGTCATGAACTGATCCAACCATTCTGGAGACCAATTTAGAACTATACCCAGAGGGTTATAAAGCTGCTGCATACCCTTTGATCCAGCAATACCACTACTAGGTCTATATCCCAAAGAGATCATAAAAATGGGAAAAGGACCCACATGTACAAAAATATTTATAGCAGCTCTTTTTGTGGCAGCCAACAACTGAAAATGGAGGAAGTTTCCATCAATTGGGGAATGGCTGAACAAGTTGTGGTATATGAATGTAACGGAATACTCTTGTGTTATAACAAATGATGAACAAAGAGACTTCAGAAAAACCTAGAAAGCCTTCTGTGAACTGATGCTGAGTGAAGTGAGCAGAGCCAGGAGAACGCTGTGCACAGTAACAACCACAGTATGCAAGGACTCTTTTTGATAGACTTAGCCCTTCAGCAATGCAAAGACCTAAAACATTCCCAAAGGACTCGAGGCAAAATGCCATCCACATCCAGAGAAAGAACTGTGGAGACTGAATAAAAACTGAAGCATACTATTTTCTCTCTCTTTTTTCATCTTGGTTTTCCCTTTTGTTTTGATTCTTCTTTCACAACATGACTAAAGCAGAAGTATATGATTGTACATGTATAGCTTATATGAGATTGCATGCCACCTTCAGGAGGGGGAAAATTTTGGAACTCAAAATCTTATAAAAGTGAACGTTGAAAACTAAAAATAAATAAATATACTATTTGTTATATGGGATGGCTCTCTGGGAGGGGAAAGAGGTAAGAAACTGGGGAAAACTATGACGATATAAAAATAAAAAGCATCAAGAAAAACTTTTTTTAAAGAGTGCACAAAACAAAATTCTTAAGGCTGTTTTTGCTAACCTTAGAGTCTAACCATTAGTATTTTATCCCTGGTCAGCCTTAGCTGTTAGTAATTCAGTGTCAGATAACCAATCATACAGCCCAGAAAAAACACAACAATTCAGTGATTTTGCTATTAGTTCCCTAATTAGTCTCCAAGTCATTACTGATTTCGTGAACCATGACAGTTATAATTCTAACTATTCAGATTTCACATTCAACTGACAATTACTGACAGATTATTTCCAACTCGCTTTTAGTATCGTTGGTTCCCACTACCTTGGAAGATGCTTGAATTGCAGCTAAAAGATGCACCCACCCTCGCTACCTTCTCACCCTGCATGATCCCAATGCTCCTGCAGCTTCTTCCTCTGATTACCTCCTCCTGGAGTCTGTATTTAAGGAAACGAAAAGGCTAGCCACAGTCACTTCTTCATTCAGCTCAGGGCTTCAGCTGTGACTCCCCCAACGCACATACAGGTACCTTCATTGCCATCATCTCTGTTTTTGGTTTTGTTTTGTGTTTTGCCTTTCCCTATTAAGAATACATGCTCCTTGAGGGCAGGAATGATTTTTCTTTTTGTTTTTACTTTGTATTCCCAATGCTCAGCACAATGCCTGGTACATAAGGACTAATAAACGCTTCACGACTGACTCGTGTAATACTTGGTGTAACGTTCCAGACCACAACCAACGGAATCCAAAGTAATTTTAATATTAACCTAACTAAAGCAAAATGGTAGTCAACTTATGTGTCTGTATTAGTAGAGGATAAATTATACTGGGTTTAAGATATGGGTATGTGATCAAATCAACCAATATTCACTGCATAATGGGAAGTCAACTGGTTAAACCATTGTGAAGAAGAGCTAGATACTCTGTAGTGGCTAGACTGATGGACGTGAAGTCAGGAAGACCTGGGTTCAAATCTCTCTCTTATATTTAATTAGCTGTGTAACCCTGGGCAAATAGAAACCTGAGCCTTATTACTATGTGTGTAAGGGAGAAGGATCTCACAGGATTGTTGTAAGATCAAATGAGATTATATGTGTAGAGTGTTTTGCAAATTTTAAAGTTCTAGATTAATGTTGACAATTTTTGTTATTATTCTATTTGTCCAGCTTCCTCCCAATTTACCAATATGGTTTGTTTCTCCTCTGTAACCTGTTTCCATTCTGGAGATTTACCTGAGGGTCATAAGAATCAGTGCGTTAAAGTAGATGATATTTTCTCTTTATATTTGCTTTTCATATCTCTTCTAGATTAAAAAGATAGGTATGTGTATTAACTGTCATACTGGACCAAGCCTATAGTCTGTCCAATCCAGTATTTCTCTAAAAAAGACATCAAAGCACACCTACAGGATACAAGGTCTTCTTGGAATTGAAAAGCTAAAAATGAACATTACCTCTATTTTCTACTGTGTTGATTTTATGATATATATTGATTTTTATAATTATGTCAGCATCTCTCTAAAGCCACTTTTTCTATGTCCTTGAGTTGAGTTCAAGAATTCAGCTTTCCCTCTGAGTTAGCTTAAAGTTAGTTTAAAGGACTTGCTACCTCTCATACCAGTAGACTTAGGATACTTCCTATATATATTTGTTAAGCCCATCAAGTTAACCTCCATCCATCCTTGCCTGTGTAAGTAATTGAGGGGAATTTTTCTCTCTTGCAAAGAGATAGCAAGTCTGGTAGTTGTGACCTCTTAGTAAAGACTACAAGATGCTGATAGATCCCACCAATCAATCAAGCATTCCTTAATGAACAGAGCAGGATGGTTACTAGGCCTACATGAGTGTTCACCTTCTTTCCTTGAGTAACCAGTCATGTTATTTTCCCTATTCACCCAACTCCATGCTTTGTTTTATACTTCCCAAAAGCACATGAAGGCTATGATGGGTCTAGGATCTCATCAGCATGGATATCCCCTCACCAAGAAACACTGGAATCTCTACTATACCTCTGAATACCTCTGATATATTATGACTCAGACATAATTCTTGAATTCCTTTCATTTTAATTCTGTTAAGTAGTTGTAGTCAATGGATACTTTTTTATTCATAAGAGTTCTAGCTATAAGGGTTCATAATTATATATGTATATATATATATATATATATATATATATACAATCAAAATTTTAAAGCTAGCAAAGAACTAAAAAAATTTCATTTTAGCTTCACTTTATAGATGAAGAAACTAAAGTTTTAGGGAAGTGTTTGTCCAGTATTCACACTATTAGTTCATGCCAAGATCTAATAGGTCTCCTAAGTCCATAATTTTCACCAATGAGTCTTCTCTAAATCCTATAAATGATCAACTGAACATGCTGGAAGACATCTCCCACTATATTGAAGGTACCAAAGTAGCACTTGGACAGTGCCCATCTGTTGTCTTAATTGGTTCTGAAGTCATAGTGTCCTTCATAATCTTTTATATCACTTCTCATGTTTCCTATAGTTAGTGATATACTGCAGCAAATTTATACCAACATGTTTATTCACTGCCCTTTATAACCAAGAGCTAGTGACTAATATTTAATAAATAATCTACTTTGCTGGATGTAACAAGTAAGCTTGGCCTATATTCCAAAAACTCAAGTTGAAGATGTTTTTAGATTATTACCTCCATTAACAATGACAATCAAAAGTTGACTTATTAAACACTTAAAAGCATTAGAAAAAAGCCCTACCACTTTCTCATCCTTAAAAAGGGAAAACAAAAAAACACAGCAAGTCATTTTCCTCCAAGCTTTCCAACCATCTGGCCTGAATTCAAATTAAATTAACTGATTACAGTAACTGCATTGAAGGAATTTAGCAATGACAATGTACAGTCAAGTATAACTATATTCCATGTGTTTCTGTAAAGTTTTTTCTCCCAAGCATTTATCTGTATGTTTCTGTATTTGTAACAGGAAGTGGCTTCATTATAAAGAAAACTCAGTTGTATTTAATAAGCCATGTCTGAATAACTTTATTTAAGATTCAAGTGAAAGTGATACCCAACAGAATATGGCACAGACATCAAAAACTAACTTTTAAAAAAATTTTTTGTATAAAACAAGCCCAAGTTTTAATGCAAACATTCAAGGAAACGCTTAATTTTCTAAAATAAACATGTCAGTACTGGCCTTCCCAAAAGCTGAACCAGCCCAATAAATCAGGGACACCGTTATCACCTCTCAATTTCTTCTTAGCTGCTAATGGAACTACTAGCTTAATTTTTTTCACCTTAAGTTTTTCATCTGCATTTGTACTCATTCACTGCTCACAATTTGGTGCTCATCTTTTAATTCAGGCAAGTTGTGAGTTTGCCTGAAGTATCCTAATTATCTTACAGTAAACCCAGTCTTTGGGGAAATAGTACATCACATGCTATAGCAAGGAAGAAATTAATCATTTTATTCTTCTGGCCCCTGGTAACTCACTACGTTCTTGAAATGGTATCTTAATATTAATTTTAACATAGCTTTAGGACTCTTTCTTTTTCTGTAGTGTTGTCTATATTCAGGTTTTTGAACTGGGGCTAAATATATAGCCATGAAATAAATTATCAGTACATCCAACTGTAAAATCACTCATCAAAACTACAAGTAATAGTATAAGCTAATACCCTTCCTCATCATATATCTGGGTAGAAAACTACATTTCCCTTTTAACACTTGTGAGGCTCATAGTCTACAAAATGCCACTGCTGCATTGATAAGACTATTAAGGAATAACTAGGTTTTTCAATATACCAAAACTCATCAAGAGATGATTAAATTCAGTATATTTCACAAGTATCTTTCTTAAAAACAGCTCTGCAGACTATCCAAACCACCACAGATAGTATCTTTTCTCAATATTCTTTGCTGAAATTCGGTACTGAGATATAACTGAGCTAAGAATGGGCTAAAGGAGACTTTTGTTAAAAAGGGAATTCTATCCATAAAATTAATTTGCTTTCAGCAAGACTGGATAACGAGGTACACTTTTAGAATAGGAAAAAAAATCAATTCTCATTCTAGCTATATGGCTGAGTCTCTTCTGAAACTTTCATAATTGGCTTTCACACTCATTTTTCACAGCTGTAAACTAAACAGAATTCTATTCTGTTCATAAGAATATGGAGGGCAAAATTAATAGTCTGAGGTGGTGAGTGCTATTAACCAAATAATCATGTTTTAATCAAGTTATTTATTTCTTGCAGTCACTATTTCTAGTCACTGTGATATTTCATGTCTTACCTGTGGTTATCATAGTGCTCTGTACAGAAGCAGCAAGTGTATATGATGTAGTGGAAAACAGAATTACACTGAGAAAAAGATAATTTTAAAAGTAGATCCTCACCCGAATCCCATTCAGATGTAAAAAACTTTTTTAAAATTTGTGAACACATTCACTCTTACATTAATATTGCCATATCCAAATTCCGCTTCCACTACCACATTTCATGGGCAAAAATTCCAACCTAATGGTGATTTGCACATAAGGGGAAGAGGGGGAACAACAATTCACAATCAAGAATATCACTAAACACTGCAGTATTTCCAAGAGCTGGAAAAGTATTAACTAATATTCAGAGGTGCCACGCTGACAGGCTATCAGTGTGGTCTCTTGTATGGTCACTTGAAACATATGACTACAGAGTGCACCAAATAGAGAATGATACGTTTTGATCTGCATGACCAGATTTACGGAGCTATAAATAGCAACACAAGACAGGCCCAAGGAGGCTCAAGTCCAAACTATAATTTACACATGGAGTGCATGTTATAAAGCCTTCACAACATACAAAATTAGACAAGTACTCCAGCTCTTTAAAAACAGTGCCTGTTTGCTTCAGATAATATCCAGCCTCATCTGACCTGGTTCTGATAAGCCTGTTACATAAAGTGAATTTCCCTTCTGCTGAAAAGAAGCCTGTAGACACCCACAGATGCCTTCAGAACTAGTGGCTGACTTGGTAATGCTGATGGATCCATAGTTTCCTATTACATTCATTGGTCTGAAACAACAAACTGAAAACAATTTGGAACCAAAATGTCCTTCCAAGTCTTTTGCCACTTTTTAAAAATAGTTTTAAATGAAGGAAAAGTCAGCATTTATTGCTTCTTATCATCAACAGCAGTTTCAAAGGGATAAGAATTAACCAAAATCAAGAGATCTTTGGTCAAGTTAGTAACAGGCTTCTACTAGTTGCACATCCATCTCATAATGCTTCTTCTTCCAGTTTTTCCAGTATGGCCTGGATCTTATAAACAGCCTCTTTTCTTGCCTGTCGAATAGTGTCCTGGCCACCAGTTTCAACTGAATCCAGTTCCAATAGCTCCTTGGTTAGCATTTCTTCTAGAAGCCAGTATGTCTTGTCTGTCTTTTTCCCTACAAACTTGTCTACTTCTTGTTCAAGGTATTGCACTTTCTCTAGCACTTGTGTGATTTTTTTAATACCTGGTGGTTGACCTTCGTCTGAAGATGAATGATCATCAGGGATCTTGTAACCCAGATCTTGACTGCTGGGAATTCTCCTGGATGAGTTACCATACATCTGGGGCTGGGCACTATATTGAACTTTGGAATTGAAAAGGTCCGGATTACTGTTGTTCATAGTTTCCGAGGAGGACTCGTACTGATGGACATCACTGGGAAAGTTGTTCCGGTTCACACCTTGCTCTGGCTGGCTCTGAGGGTATGAGGGATCCTTGGAGGCGGGGAAAAAGGGGGGGAAATTACTTTTAATAGAGATCCATCAATGCCAAGTTTTTCAGTCCCCATCTTAACCACACAACCAGGAGGGCAAATGAAGGGTCCTGGACCTCCCTCAATCATTTGGCAGGAACACATCCCTAAGATGGTATAAGGGAGTGACCTGTCCAAAGTCAAGGACAGGAAAGGGGTAAAGGCTGGAATCTGCTCTCTGAGGCAAATAAACATCATCATCACCTCACAATCCATCCTATGACTTAACAAACAAGAATTAAATAGTCCCTTCCCAGTAGGTTATAACTGAGACAAACCCTTGAAAAGGAATCTATGGGAAAGTGAACTTAGGTGAAATTCAATTCCTAGATTTAAAATACATATTTATTAGTTTTAATTAAAATACATATTTTATTATTAGAATCCATTCCCACTGACTTTGCCTTTGTGTATATGGATGATCTGAGGACTGACAAATGTAGTCCCACATATTTAGAATAAATGCCATCTAAGAGTTAATAGTCTGAAAATTCTACAAATAAACAGAAATCTAACCAATTCTATGTCTCTTTGGGAGAAGCAAGAAACTCATTCAAAGCTTATAAGAGGGCAGAAGTTGGTACCTACTCATCACATGTCTTACTCAAATAAAGATAAATGTTTATAATATTTCTTATTGACAAGGACAAATGCAGTTAGGTCATTTATTATTCACTTCCTGCTTAAAAAAGCATACATATAAAGAGCAATGTTTTAACATTTTCTTACCTTGGAATCCTGGGTAGAAGGTGGAGGTGGGGGTGGAGGGGGTGGGGGTGAAGGAGGTGGCTGAGAGGATGCATTGCTGGACCATGATGAAGTGGATCCTGACATAAAGTAATTCCCAGACTGTGCTGAGGGTGCAGCTGAAGAAGGCCAAGAATAGCGTGTTGTCATTCCATAAACCCCAGAGGAGGTCCATACTTGTTCTTGTGTTCGGAGGGGTGGTGGTGCTGGTGGTGGGACATTAGGATTTCCATCCCCATAAGAGTAATGGGGGTGGGCCATTCCAGCACTCTAGGGTAAGAAGAGAAGACCCCTTACTGGTCATTGCCAAAACTCAGTGAAGATACTACAGACAAAACTCTTGAATGGCTTCCCCTCAATTTTGTAAACTATGCCAAGGATTTACGAGATTTGGTGGTACAGAAGAATCGAGTAGAAATAGCAGTTCTATGACTTAAAGACAAGATAAATCAATGTCAGGTTATCATGAATAATGTATCCACACATTACAGTACTCTTCTCTGAAAAAGTAAATAACATTCTACCAATCACATCATAGCACTTAAACAAAACAGTTGAAATCACAGATGAATCATAAAGAATCACAAGATGAAAGAAACTTAGATCTAATTCAATCCTTTATCTCAGATAAGAAAACTGAAGCACTGAAAGGGTCAGGGACTTGTCTAGGATACTAAGTGATACTGCTGAGTTCAAACTCAGATTGGGTTCAAATTCAATACTTCTATTTCACTGTATCATGTTATCATGGGAAACTACTAGCAAGGGCTAAATCACTCAGGATCAGGGGGTGGACATCAGTGATAGTTCTAAAGAGTTCTGGTTTTATGATTTCATAGGCAGACTAAGTCAGAATCCAAACAAAGGAAGAAAATAGCTACATGTTAAAAAGACAACAATACATAACCACTGTTAGGTACATTTCTCGTATAGTCTGGATGTCTGGAGTGTCTTCTGGAGCCAGCACCATAATCAAACAAAGCTACTCACTCTGAAGAACTCAAAGGTACTGAAATTGATTTCTCACCAATAGAAACTACTCACCTGTGACATAGTATATCCTGGAACATGCCCCCTCAGAGGAGGTCCTTCAGTCTGACAGTCTTGCTGTGGATAAGTCCAGCGAGAAACAGGGGTTGGGCTATTGCCAGGGGAATGGTAAGTGCTTGCAACCTCTGTAGGGTAAGGAGCTGGAGGATGTCCAGAAGAATAATAAGTCCCAGAATATGAAGATGCAGTTGCTCCAGGGCCTGTGGGGTATGGTGGACCATAAGCCCCATTTGTGTATGAATCCATTCCCTGAAAAACAAAGTAAGACAGAAAGAACACCAGTTTAAGAGTTCAAATAGGATGATTTCACCTAACCTGAAAAAAAATTAGAGAAAGATCTAAAGATGATTGCAGTCAAATAGTTGGTCAACCTTCGATGCATTTGATTTTCTCTTATCAGATACCTTATCATATATACTGAGTTATGCATAGGTTTTTTAGGACCATTAGCAACACCATAACAAGAAATTGTAGTGTTCCTGTCACAATGTGAATGTGCTATATCAAAAAAGGGGCTTAGTAAAGGTTGTGAAATTCCAACACCTTTGCATTTTTGCAATGAATGTAATAATTTACTCAGATAACAGATCTGGAAACTCCTAATGCTATTTAATGGAACTAACTAAAAGATTCAGACCAAATGAAAAAAAAATTCACTTTCTAAACTTTTTCATAAACTTGCAAACACTAGACACAACAAGTTTCTTAATTGGTCCTTCCTATTTTGAAGCTTTAATCTATAACAATCATTTCAAACCATAAGTGTCTTCAATCATAAACACTACAAAATTTCTTTCTTGGACAATAAAATTACAGTTGATTAAACAATTTTAGATTATGATACAGTCAAATCTACTATTATTTAAAAAACCCAGGTTGAAGCACAAACTCTCAAGAACTATTTAAACTGTGAAGAGCTTAATAATTTTTAAGTATTTTGTTAAAAGCTTATCCCTGAATCTCAGTACAAGTAAATTGTCTTAGTAAACTTAATTTAAATGCATAAAGTGTAATTTTTTCAGTCACTACCTAGTTTCTCATTTCTTTTTTCCTCATATAGTCCTAGTGTGTACTTCATTCTCCTGGTTGTTTTTTTCTAGCTGCATAATTTTAATGTCTTTCTAGATTTCTAATTTTCATGTCTGCTGATATTTCATTATATTAGTGCCATTTGTTTCACCATTCCCCCATTGTTTGAAATTTATTTGTAATTTTTTGCAATTTTGTGTAGGATCCATTAAACTAGCCTGCCACTATTCATTTCATAGTGTCTAGTTTGAGTTTTCTATGTATAACACAAGGGAAAATCTAGGCAATGTAAAAACAAAAGATGTCAATGAAAATCTATTAAAAAAACAACTAAGCATTATTAAGTGCCTACTCTATTCCAGGTACTGTGTAAGGTGCTAGACAACAAAAACAAAGACTAAGTCAATCCCTACTGTCAAAGAATTCACATTCTATCAGTCAATAAGTACATATGTGTGTATATCATATATATATATATATACATATAAATATATGTATACACACAACACACACATATATACATAAACATAAGACAAAAAATTATATAATACAAAATAATAACAAAGTAGTTAGGAAAACAGGATGGTAATAGCTGGAGGGATCAGGAAAGGATTCCTGTAAAAGGGGTATCTGAGTTGCATCTTGAAAAAAGAGAGGGTTTCTATGAGGCAGAAATAAGGAAGGAACATATTCTAGACATGAGCGCAGCCAACATAAAGACACAGATGTAAGTTACAGAGTGTTGTGTGTGAGAAACAACAGAGAAAGTCAGTTTGGCTAGACCCCATAGTGTGGAAATATAATGAGGCTGGAAAGACAGGTTGAGTTCTCTGGTAAAGCTCATTTCCAAAATGACCATTCCTCAAGTGATAAATGGTCAAAGGATATGCACAAGTTGCTTCCAAAAGAAGAAATCCAACCTATGAACAAATATATTGAAAAAATGCTTCAAATCTCTAAAATTGGAGAAATAAAATTAAAGCAATTCCAAGGTTCCACCTCATACCAATTAGAATGGTAACGCTGACAAAAAAAGAAATAAAAAATGGAGAGTAGTAAGAAAAATGGCACATTTATGAACTGCTAGTGGAGACGGGGCACTGACAAAGTCATTCTGAAAAGGGTACAATGTCTAATAATTTTAATTATTTTTATATTTATGTATATTATATTTCATCATAATTAAATATTTAATTAATTAATAATTCTAAATTATGCCCCCCTCAAATTATTTGACATTGTACCCTTTGACCCAGCAATGCTAGGCCTATATTCCAAAGAGATCAATATTTATTCAATTCAATAAACATTTATTCTCTGTATTATGTTCCAGAGGAGTAATCTAATAGGGGAAGATAAGATACAAAAGGAGGGAGAACCTGGTGTGGGGTCTTCTTGTTCCATGTAGCTGAAACCAGGGATGAAATGTGGAGTAAGCTGAAGTCCAACCTTGGCCTTCTATAAAAGTAGGCTTTGGTACTCTTCTTTCCAGCCCTCCGATCAAAGGGAAAAGGAGACTGAGGGAAGTACTCATTTTCAGTAGCAAAAAACTGGAAACTACACGGCTACCCATTAATTGGGGAATGGCTGAACAAACTGTGGTGCATGAATGTAATGATATATTACATGTGCCATAAGAACATACATGTACCTGCATGTACAATGTGCCATAAGAAATGATAAAAGGGATGGTTTTGGTGAAACCTAGGAAGAAGACGTATAAAAATGCAGAATAAAATGAACAGGACAAGGAGATCAATTTATTCAATAACACTATAAAAGCAAACAACTTTGAAAGACTTAATATCTATTCATACATGATTCTAGAGGATTGTGATAAAGCATACTACCTACTTCCTCACAGAAGAGTGATGGATTTATGAATGAGACCTACATTTTTTTGGATGTGGCCAATGAGGGAATTTGTTTTGCTTGACTATACTTATTACCTGAGGTTTTTTTCTTTTTTTAACAGTAAAGGGTTCGAGAAAGGAGAAAGGGAGGAGAAAACATTAATTGAAAAAAAGTTGGGATCAGTATTAAAAATTAGAGTAATTTATAGTTTATCCTAGAGTCTTAGAGAGTCAATGGAATTAAGTAGGGGAATGACATGGTAAAACCTGCACTTAATAAAAAATCCCTTAAGTAGCAGTGTACAAAAAGATGTACTGAAGTAGAGGAGATGACATAAGGAGACAAAAATGAGATGATGCAGTTCTGAACTAAGGCAGCAGCTGTGTATGCAGAGAAAAGGGGTCAGGCAAGAAAGGCTAAAGAAAAACAGACATAATGGGGCAAATGAGGAGATGTTATGGGGCGCATGTTAATGCTGAGGCTTCAAAGCTGGTAAACTAGAAGAAAGAATTTGAAGGGAAAGATAAAGAGTTCTGTTTTGGATATGTTGAGTTTGAGATCTCTCTTGGGGCATCCAGTTTGAAATATCCAAAAAGTAGTTGATGATGAAGGAATGAAGCTCAGGGGAAAGACTGGAGAATATGGAGTAGGGGAATGACAAGGTCAGCTCTGCATGTAAGAAAAATCATTTTGACAACTGTGTATAGATGAAAGTGGGGAAAGAATTGAGAATTTGAAGGCTACTACAATAATTTAGGTGAGAGGTGACTTACATTGTTAGAAAAAATATATATGCACATATACATTTATACATAGCTATATTAATATTAGCATTCCTACCCTTGTGAGGATCCATCCATATATATATATATATATATATATATATATATATATATATATATATATATATACGTATGTTTTTGTTGTTTGTTTGTTTGTTTGGTTTCTTGCAAGGCAATCAGGGTTAAGTGACTTTCCCAGAATCACACAGCTAGTATGTGTCAAGTGTCTGAGGCTCAATTTGAACTCAGGTCCTTCTGACTCCAGAGCCAGTGCTCTATCCACCTCACCACCTAGCTGCCTTAGGAGCCTTATATATCAGAAGTATATTCCCCACTTCCCTGCAGAATACAAGTTAGCATTCATACACTGAATTATCCCAAGGATAAAAATTATAAGCACTTGAATCAGAGGACTCTGAGTCTCTCCAAAGACCCTGTCCCCCAAGACCTTCCTGACAGTGGTCAATCACTTTAGAGGCGGAAATCCCTTGGACGAACCACGACCATATTGGCTAACATCCTGTATGCCTATGTTGTTTTTATTCTTGTTTTCTTTCATTTTCATCGTTTTTATCCTAGTTCCTTCTATTTTCACAACTTTAACTTCATAATATCTTCCTGGGCTTGGGATCAGAACTAAATTTTCCACATCACCTTTGTTAGACAGGCTTAAATAGACTGGGAAACATTCCAATCACATATTCTCATTCCCCTCATCATACTACTGTGCTCAAAGATCCCAAAGCACAGATCTCAAAGTGAAGATAACAGATACATCTTGTTCCACACGTCAAATGCCAGACTAGAGTGTCCCTAAAAGGAGAGAGCATCCCTATTACATATCAGAGATGAGACATTTCCTATGCCAAAAAAACAAGAATGCAGGGAAGCCACCTTTGAAAAAGCTGACATGCCACCACTCTAATTTAGATCCATATCTGAAGGACTGCAGCACCCCTTTCCTCATTTCCAATTTGCTATAAAGAATATCCTGTAATAAATTTCTTTTGAAAACATCTTGTCATAGACTGTACCATTTTCCCTTCTTCAGAGCAGATGCTGAATTATTACATGATGATTCATTTGGAGAGGCCTTAGTTCCTAAATGCAGGAATTGAAATGGGTAAGAAAAACCAATCAAGTCTCATTTTAAAGCTCTTTAAACTCAGAACAGAAATCTCATTCAAATTGCCAGTGGCCCTAATTTACAACTGTATATAATGCTATAAAAATCCTCAGAGAGTGCTTTTTTGTTGTTTTTTTATGATACTTTCAGCACATATTCCCAATAATGAAATTACTGGGCTAGAGGGTAAGATTTTGGAGGGGATAACTTTGACTATGCATTGACATACTGACTTCTAAAAACACGCTACAAGTTTGCAATTAGACTAGTAATAAATAAAATGTACCTGTTTCTCTACAACTCCATCAGCACTGAGTTTCATAACTTTTAATTATTTTTGCCAATTTGATATATGTATGGTAGTACTTTAAAAATGTTTGAATTTCTGGTAACTTGAGAGTTTATATTTTTTTCAAGTAATTATTAACAACTTGTGTTTCAGCTCTTGGAAATTTTCAGTTCATATCCCTTTACCCTTTAACCATTGTAGACTGGAAATTATCATTAGACAGTCTCTCATATGTTTTATTTTATTAGTGACTTGTTTTTACACCACCTTCATTTGTAAACGAAACTATCAGATTGATCTTCCTAAACAACAGGTCTGACCATGTCTCCTTTCCCCCTAAAATCCATCCAATAAACTCCCTATTACCTTCAAGATCAAATATAAAATCCTTTAAGAGGCCGACCCTTTATAACCTGGTCCCTTTGTGCCTTTCCCAAACTCCATATAGCTTACTCTCCTCCATATACTCTTCAAGGCAATGAATCCAGGCCTCTGTGCTGTTCCTTGAATATAACATTCCATCCCCTAACTCCATGCATCTTCACCAGCTGCCTGGAATGCTCTCTTCCTTCATCTCCAGTTCCTGGCATTATAGGCTTCCTTCAAATCTCAGCTAAAATCTCATCTTGTATAAAAAGCCTTTATGTTTTTCCTTAATGCTAGTACCTTTTCTCTGCTAGTGACCTCTAGTTTGTCCTGCATAGACCCTGCTTCTACATTGTTGTTTTTAATGTAGTCATTCCCATTCAAATATGAGCTCCTAAAGAGCAGGGACTGTTTTGGGGGGTTTTTTTTGCCTTTCTTCATATCCTCAGTGCTTTTAAGTAACTTGTTGATCTGGGAATTTATCCCTAACCAACCCAAAACTGGACTCATTCTGATAACATATATAGCATTCTACATCTACATAGGCCCCCATTTCTTTAAGGGAAAGAAGGGGAGATTCATTTTTTCTCTAGGGCCAACCTTGGTCAGTGTTAATTATAGCACATCATCATTAGAGCTAGCATCAGAACTCAGGCGCTTTGCCTCCAAATCCAGCGTGCTTACCAGCACATTTCAATGCACCTATCTACTGTGGGTTAGATTTGCTGTTAGGCTTAAATCTGAGGAGCTTCTGTCACTTGGGCTTAGAACAAGTCACTTTCCCTTTTCATTTCTAATGAAAAGTTTGGAGTAAATGATTTCTAAGATTGTTTTCAGGGATTATACCCTGTAACCCTAAATATATCCCATGAGAGAAGAGCCCAAGAGTGAACATCTCTAGGGGAAGTTGATCCACTACTTTTGCTGACATGTTACTATCATTCATTTATCCTATGAGGTAAAAAAAAAATATAGAAAACCCTTTTCATTCACAGAAAAGGAGCAAAACCAAACCAAAGGCATGTTTGGCTTTTAGTAATGAAACTTCCTGCTTGCTCAGTGTCATTCATGTGTAATGGAGACAGCATGAAATGAAACAGAAATTTATACTAATTTATGTGATTTTTTTCGGTCGGATACCTTTAATATCTCATAAATTTCTTACTCCTGAGTAATCTCTAATAATTGTACTATCTTCATGAAAGAATTGTTCAATTAAAAAAATAAACTGCCCTCCCATTTTCCTGAAACCAGATAAATTTTACTCTAACTTAAAAAATGCAGTCTCATCTAAAAAGATTTTTTTAACAAATTGCTAAGTGTTCGACACTCAGTGAAATTCAAGCATCCCACTGCACAAACTGCACCTAAGTGATTTTTGACTGCCACTTTAATATACCAGCAGAAGAATAAAACTTAACTGCCATTACAGTCAAAAGTTTTATCACAAATATAGCTCATAGCACTTCTAAATCTGCTTGAGCAGTCTCAATGTTACTGAAATGCTGACTATTAATCTCAATAGGAAGATGAGTACTGTACTGAGTACAAGTAAGATCCTGTATAAGGTACCTAAAAATTCTAAAACACTACATAAATGTTAAATACTACGTTTTATATTTGTTATTTCTAGATGTTAAGATGTAATACATTTCGTCCAGTACCACAACGCCTTCCTTGTAGATAGTGAAGTATTTGTTGGACTGTACTTCCTACTGGCACTACTTGTCTCTTCTTCCTGAGCTGAAAATATTCCGATGTGCTCAGGAAAGTCTTTGACTATTCAGAATCCAGGAGAGAAGAAAAAAAAAAAAAAGCAAACTTTAAAATGTCCAACACAGATACTAGAGAAAAAAAACATATACTTCTGAAGGACAAATAGAGTCTAGAATCAGATTTAAAGAATAAACTCTACCAGGACAAATGAAATCTAGGGCCACAGATTTAGAGAATAAACCATTTCAAAAAGGAAAATACCCTTCATTTCCAAACTTCCATCAGAATTCACTACCAATTTTTGACTGTACCTGGCCTTGCAAATCCGGTCTTCCAGGATATGTGCTAGGGTATGGAGCTCTGGTTGGGGCGGCTGAATTCCAGTAGCTGGATCCGTAGCTGGGATAAGGTGGCTGCTCCTGAGGAAGAAAAGAATTCGCTTTTAACTAAAATCCTCTAAATACTATGATTTGTTTGATAAAGAGGCAGATGTAGGTAAATCTTTAACTTTCAGACTAAAGAGATAAAACCTAACCTTAACCAAAATAAAATTTTGTAGTATGATTATATCATGCCTACTGAAATTAGGCAACTAAATAGAGCAAAAGCCTGATATAACAGTGATTCTATCATTAAAATGATAAGCCTATGTCAGTACCATGTCACTAAATCACCAAAAGAAATAATTTAAGCTACTTCCAGACCACCAAAAAATCAGAACTATTTATTCAGGGTAGAAATGAGTACCCTTTCTAGTCTCTAGGAAGGCTGGCTGCAGGACAAATACTCTTGGGACCTGGTGATATTATTCCTAAAGTTTCATTGATAGTCATTGTCTAGCTCCTTTTGCCTTATTTTAGATTTTTAATATTCCTGATGCTTGGTGCCTGGTTTGCTGCTGGCTGCTCACTACTTAATACCAGGAACTGATGTGGAACAACTGGTAGGCCTGGCTCCAACTCATACACGTAAGCAGTAGCAGCAGCCACAATTAACACTCCCAAAAGGCATTAGTTGTACAATTCACAATGAACACAAACTACTAAATAACTGATCAGATGATTTATCTGATACAAGAGTGTTATTCATTCCCTACCCCAAAGTTTCTCTGAACATCTAATGTGGCATCTATTTCAAGATGGTCACTAGCTTGACCAAAAACGTTAACATTTGTTTCCAGCATTTGGACTAGTTGGATCTGTGATTCCACTGGTATAGTAAACTCACAGTACAGAAATCCCCCTGTACTGATTAGTAATTTATCCAACTCGGTCTGAGAGACTGGCCCAAGCACCGAGGTTAAGTTAACTTGCCCCTAGTCACTAGGTTAATGTGTGTCAGAGACAGGCTTTAAACCAAGGACTTCTTTTCTACAAGGCCAGTCCTCTCTCCAGCACCCAACTCTTTGATTACAGCCTCACAATGAAACAGTTTGTTTCTATTTTACTAACATCTTGGTACAAGAGCAATACTTGACAATCAGATAATCCTTTGCTTACAAAGTGTCCTGTGATGAGGCATTCATTACACCATGTGACATTGCTATCCTTCACTCATTTCCTCCTGTGGAGGTGGCCGTGGTTCTATTAATGTGAAAAAGCTGAGTAAATCCAGCAGAGCGACAGAAGAAATACACATTCAATGCAATTAAACAACCATTGATTAAGCCCCTAGAAAGCAAGGCACAGTGCCTTCAATATTGCAGGATAGAGACCGTTATTAAATTTGAATACAAAGACACAATAGTCACCACCTTCTGGAAACTTACAATTGAAAAGAGGCACAAAAATAAGTTTGACACAAGGTATAATGAGAGACAGGTAAAAAGAGTTGCAAACAAAGGAATATTTGAGGAGCGTAAGCTCAAAGGAAATAAGGCAAAGATACAGTATGGAGAAAAGAACACAGGATCTGAGCCTTTAAGGAAGAGGACTATTACAAGGTGAAATAAGGAAGGAAGAAATGTATTCCAGACACAGGGAAAGAATTAGCACAAATGTAGAGATGAAGGGGAATAACAACCAAGAGTCCAAATTGGCATCATTGGGAATAATGTGAAATAAGACTGGGAAAGCAGAAAAATAGTGGAGGGTCTTAAATGAGAGACCAAGGAGTTTGTGCTTTATTATATAGGTAAGAGGGAGACACTGGGGATTTTTGAGCAGGGAAGTGACTAAGTCAGACATGAAATAGATTAATTCTGCAGCACTGTGAAGATCCAGAAAGACTACTCTGTTGTCTGAGGACCAGCCTAGGAACTTCAGAGTAGCTCATCACCAACAGGTTGGCCACCAGCTGAAATTTTTCTTAGCAAGCACTACATAAATGTTAGCTATTATCATTATTATCTTAGCAAAAGCAATTTATGAAGACCATTTTAAGGCAGTGCAAACTAGTGATACGTATAAGTGGAAGAAGTACCCACACTGATCTTTTGAAAAGTAACTTTACCAAGAGGCTGGAATCAACCCCCTAGATAAGAGAAACAATTTACAAAAGAGCACAAATGTCAGAAGGAAACCTCAGATTTAAATACTCAACATTCATCTGATGAGGTACAAGCCCAAGCCAAGATCTTTTCCCTTGGATCGGGAGGGCATTTGTCCCATTTGTCGGAAGGGCCCCCGGAAAGTCTGGCCTTGGCGGGGCTCCTAGGATTCCCTTTCCATTTCTCCCAGGCCAGATACTCCCCATCTTCTGTTTCGCATTCTTTTGATTTCCTCCCTTTGATCCTATTACCAGTCACTCCCATCAAGATCCTCCCCAGAGTCTATCTGTATTCGCCCCAGGGTACCGCCCCAGGGTAGCGGTCATTCCCATATGGCCCCATCAAGACCATTCCTGGGGCCCCAGACTAGCACCTGGATTCTTCCCTCAGTCTTTTTCTGTATTTAAATTCCATCTCGCCTCCATGAAGGCACTCAGATTCAATCCAGCTCAGACTCTATCTAGCTGAGATTCTATCTGGCCCGCTCGTCAATACAAGTGTTACAAATGCTTAGGCTCCTTAAGAGTGAATCTTTAATAAACTTTGTTTTTCTTTGGCTTTAAGAAGGCTTGTGTCAAATATATTTGAGCAGGACCCAGCGTGTTGGTATTTCAGGGTTCCCCAACACCCCTGAACCTCAACACATCCATTAGGGAAAGTCTCATGACAAGAATTAAGGATTTCACAGCACATTCAACATTTTTCAGTGGTTTGAGAAAGCAAAATAAATGTGAGTTAAAGAGTGTGGAGTTCCTCTTTTATACTGTTCTGGGGAGGGAGTAAAAGAAAATTAAGAAATTAGACTACTTGTCAGATTTCAGTATCAATAATAAAAAAATATTTATTATGAACTTTTCAGACTACTTGTAATCTAAAGAAGGGGTATTAAGGGGCTTTCTTCAATATTATTAGAATAGTGGATAGAGCACTGGGCCTAGAGGAAGACCTGAGTTCAAATCCAACCTCAGACACTTACTTGATATGTGATCCTGGGCAGATAGCTTAGGCCATCTGCCTCAGTTTCCTCATCTGTAAAAATGGAGTAAATAATAGCACCTACTAATAGCTTCCATGCTAGTCAAAAAGGATAATTATTGGAAAGGACTTCGCACACTGCCTGACGCATCATGGCAAGTGCTGTGTAAATGTTGGCTGTTGTCACTGTTATTGTTACTTCACATGTACTTTACATCTTATATATACAAGAAGACTATAAACTCCCTGATGACAGAAATTATTCACGTTCTTCACTTTTGAACCCTATGCACCTAACAGTGCCTTCAAAGTAGTAAGTGCTTAACCTTTACTGAAGGGCACAGAACTTGTCTAGCAACCCAGAAGATATTTCTAAAAGTGTTAAGTACAACTGTATAAAAGTCCTAGTAGGACACATAAAAGAAACACCTCAAAGAATATTTAAAATGTCAAAAATATCAGTTAATTTACAGTTTTAATATGTCCTAGTCAAACCATTAAAGAGACACTTTACAAAACGTGATAAAACATACAAAATTTATTTGGACAAACAGAACATCTACCATCCATCAAAATAAATAATGGAAAGAGGAGGAATAATGGAACAGCACTTCTAAACCGTAAACTATATTACAAAGCGATAAATAAAAAAGTTAAAAAATAAAGACTCTGGTACTGGTTAAAAAGTGGAAGAGGCTAGACAAGTAAGAATCAGAAATAACACAGCTCAGTAACAGCGCTCATTCAACATGAATTACTAAGAAAAGAACTGATAAGATATTTGATAAGAATTGTCAGGAAACTAGAAAATGATGTGGCAGAAATTAGGCTTACACCAAGATCTCACACCATATTTCACAATGAACCCAAAATGGGTATGTAAATTGAATACTAAATATATCACATAAAAATTAGGAAAAAAAGCAGCTCGTGTACTTTTTAAATCTAAGAATACAAGATACAGTCTTTTAAAATATTTATTTTTAATTTTTCAGCATTCACTTCCATAAGATTCTGAGTTCCAAATTTTCTCCCCATCTCTCTCCCTCCCCTACCCCAAGGCTCTACATATACATTCATATTTAACCTATTTTTACATTAGTCAGGTTGTAAAGAAGAATTAAAACCAATGGGAGAAATCACGAGAAAGAAGTAACAAAACAAAGAGAAAGAGCAAATAATATGCTTTGATCTACATTCAGACTCCATAGTTCTTTCTCTGGATGTGAACACCATTTTCCATCATAAGTCTTTTGGAATTGTCCTAGATACATGAATTGCTAAAAAGGGCGAAGTCAGTCGGTCAGTGCACAATGCTGTTGCTACTGTGTACAATATCCTCCTGGTTCTGCTCACTTCACTCAGCATCAGCTTATGTAAGTTAACTTTCCAGGTTTTTCTGAAGTTTACCTGTTCATCATTTCTTATAGCACAACAACATTCCATTACATTCATATAGCACAACTTGTTCAGTCACTCCCCAATTGATGGACATCTTGATTTCCAATTCTTGGCTACCACAAAAAGAGGTACTATAAATAATTTTGTACATGCGGGTCCTT
The DNA here is from genome assembly GCF_028372415.1 of Notamacropus eugenii. Lineage (NCBI taxonomy): Eukaryota > Metazoa > Chordata > Mammalia > Diprotodontia > Macropodidae > Notamacropus > Notamacropus eugenii. The sequence continues at coordinate 622,792,881 of NC_092872.1, forward strand.
TTCCCTTTCTCATGATCTTTTTGGGATACGGACCTAGAAGTGGTATTGCTCAATCAAAGAGTATGCATAGTTTTATACCTCTTAGGGCACAGTTCCAAATTCTTCACTTGAATGGTTGGATCAGTTCACAAACTTCACCAACTATGCATTAGTGTTCCAATTTTCCCACATCTTTTCCAGCACCTATCATTTTCCTGTTTTGTCATGTTAGCCAATCTGATAGGTGCCATGCGGTACCTCAGAGTTGTTTTGATTTGCATTTCTCTAATCAATAGTGATTTGGAGCATTTTGTCATATGACTATAGATAGCTTTAATTTCTTCATCTGAAAACTGCCTATTCATATTCTTTGACCATTTATCAATTGGGGAATGTATTCTTATATTGTATTCTTATACTTGTATTCTTGTATAAGAATACCTTGTATTCTTATAAATTAGACTCAGTTCTCTATATATTTTAGAAATGAGGCCTTTATCGGAGACACTGATTGTAAAAATCCTTTGCCAGTTTTCTAATTCCCTCTTAATCTTGGTTGCATTGGCTTTGTTTGTGCAAAAACTTAGTCCTGAGCAAAACAAACTCTAATTAAAGGCGTTCAAAAGTATTTACATCTTTTTGGGGTGGCAAATTATGGAAATCTGAGGAGGTATCCATCAATTAGGGAAGTTATGGTTTGTAAGTGTGACAGGATACTTAATAATATTAATTTTAATTAATAATGTAAGACATTATTAAGAGGATGCTTTCAGAGAAATATTGGAATACTTAAAATCGAGTGAAAAGAACCAAAGGAAAAATTTATAGAAGAATGTTTCAGGAACTCTGATCAATGCAATAACCAACCACAGTTCCAGAGGACTAATGATGAATGATACCTACCTTCCTCACAGAGAGATGGAAGTCTCAAAAGAGGGCAGAATTAAACATACGTATGTATATATGTATGCATGTATGAACAGAAATGCACACACACATGTACAAATTTTTTCCTTTTGTACATGACCAATGTATAAATTTTTTTCTTTGATTATATGTTTGTAAAAGGGGTTCTGCTTTTCTTTTATTCTAAATTGCAGCGGGAGAGGGCGGGAGAGAGAAGGTGCATTTTTGCCAATTAAGAAATAAAATTTAATTTAAAAAAAAGTCCACAAAGAACAAACATGGCCCCAAACCAAAGAAAAATTAATTATGAGATGATATCACCCACTACACTCTTGTGCAGAGGTGGAATATTCAAAGGAGTGAACACAGCATATATTTTTGGACTTTTTTCAATGTACTAATTTTTTTTTTTCCCAATTGTTTCTTTTCTTCTTCCCCCTTTTCCTCTTTTACTTAAAATTATTTTATGGGATGGCTCTAGGAGGTGGGCATAAGGTACAAGGGTAAAATTTAGATGATATCAAAATAAAAACACCCATAATTTCTTTCATGTTGAATGATTAAGCATTTATTTTTTTAGATTTATTTAATTTTAGTTTTCAACATTAGTATCCACAAGACTTTGAGTTCCAAATTTTCTCTCTATCTCTCCCCTCCACCCACCCCAAGACTGTGCATTCTGATTATCTCTTCCCCCAATCTACCCTTCTTTCTATCACACCCCTCCTTTCCCTTATCCCTATCTCTTCTATTTTCTTGCAGGGCAAGAGAGATTTCTATACCCCATTACCTGTATATCTTATTTTCCAGTAGCATGTAAATACAATTTTTAACATTTGTTTTTAAAACTTTGAGTTCCAACTTCTCTTCCTTCCTCCCTCCCTTTCAGGAGGTGATCAGTGGATTCTTTCAATATCTATTTTACCCCCTGGTTCTAGAATCTCAGGGCAGTTTTCCTTGATAATTTCTTGAAAGATGATGTCTAGGCTCTTTTTTTGATCATGGCTTTCAGGTAGTCCAATAATTCTTAAATTGTCTCTCCTGGATCTATTTTCTAGGTCAGTTGTTTTTCCAACGAGATATTTCACATTGTCTGCTATTTCATCATTCCTTTGGTTTTGTTTTATAAATTCTTGATTTTTCATAAAGCCATTAGCTTTTGTCTACTCCATTCTAATCTTGAAGGAATTATTTTCTTCAGTGACTTTTTGGATCTCCTTTTCCATCTGGCCAATTCTGCTTTTTAGGGCATTTTTCTCCTCATTGGCTTTTTGGGTTTCTTTTGTCATTTGGGTTAGTCTATTTTTTAAAATTAATTTTATTTACTCTCAGTGTTCCACAATCACTATCATATAACTCAGATTTCTTTTTCCTTCCCTCCCTCCTACCTTCCCCCTCCCACCCTGAGATGGCATACAATTTTACAGAGGTTCTACACACACATTCCTGTAGAACCTATTTTTTAAAGTGTTATTTTCTTCAGCATTTTTTGGGTATCATTTAGCAAGCAGTTGACTTGTTTTTCATGATTTTCTTGCATCACTCTCATTTCTCTTCCCAAATTTTGCTCTATCTCTTACTTGATTTTCAAAATCCTTTTTGAGTTCTTCCATGGCCTGAGACCAATTCGTATTTTTCTTGGAGTCTTTGGATGGAGGAGCTTTAACTTTGTTGTCTTCTGTTTGCATGTTTTGTTCTTCCTTGTCACCAAAGTAAGGTTCTACAGTCTGATTCTTTTTCTAGTTTTTGCTCATTTCCTCAGCCATTTATTTGAATTTTGAGCTCTTTGTCAAGGTAGATCTCTGCATCTAGTACTGGTGGGGGTTGTACTAGGGTGTACTGTCAGCTACTTGGTCCCTCTACAATTTGTGGGCCTAGAGCTCCAGAAACAGTGGCTGCAGCTGCCCCTGATGCTGCTGTGGCTGCCTCAGGTTCCTCTATCCCCCACTCCCCTCTGCCACCCGGAGGCTGGAGCCTGACCATTGACCTCTCACACAGGTCCCAAAGGTTTTTTTCCAATGACCTTCCAATTTGTCCTCACCATTTTTAGTTGGTGAATTACGGAAACTGCCACAGGTGCAAGAGATTCAGTCCCCCCAAGGCCTGCTCAGATCTCACCTGTGCCAGAGTGGCCCACACAGCACTGTGCTCTGCTCCCAGCATGGAGCAACAGACACTTCCCACTGACCTTCCAGGCTGTCCAGGGCTGGAGATTTGCTTCACTCTGTCATTCTGTTGGTTCTGCAGCTCCAGAATGTGTTTAGAGTCATTTTTTACAGATATTTGGCTGGGTTTGGAGGGAGTGCCCTAGAAAGTCTGTGCTGTTACTCCTCCATCTTGGCTCCATCCCTCACTACCCCCCCCCCCCCCAGTATTTTTTTAAAAGAAAAATAAATGAAGAACAAAAAAATCGTCACCAGTAAAAGATGTACTTGTCTGGACCAATAAAAATTGGAGAACTAGATATTTTCTTTAATCCTCATGACCTCTCACATCTCTCCAATAGGAATTATGTATCAGAGATAAAGCAATTTCAGCTGTTTCCACATCTGGAACGCCAAGAACCTAAGCAAGATAAAAACTTGAACTAACCACAGAGGACAGTAATACCTAATCCCTAAAACAAGCTCACTCAACACCCCTTCCTCCACGAGGATCCTGGAAGCAGGGTTATACAAGCCCACCCTCTTAACTTACAACAGAACTCGACTGAACCCTGCCAGCCCCAAGTGTGCAACAGAGACCTAAACTCCAAATGGTAGTTATTTGCTCAGGGTACAAATAACAGCATAGCAACGCTCTAGACTAGAGAACTGCCGAAGGGGTGGTGTGGGGGTGCTGGAGGAGCCACATGTAAGCAGCACTCTACTAAGCTAGAGGAAAAATGCCCAGCAGCATCCACTGAGATTCAGTTTTGTCCCCCCAGAAATCATCTGATACAGAGACCTAAGGCTGGTGAAAGGGAATTCCCTAGCTTAGGAGGAAGCTTAGACTCTTGAGATCCAGATCCCAGGGAAATCACCATCAGAGGAAGAAATCAGAAAGTGAGAAATAGAGAAAAATAAGGGTAAAAAAGACTGAAACTTACCAAAGATCTCAAGAGGAAGAAAACTCAAAGACTTTTGAGCACATGCAGATAAGCCAACCAGGAAGATATTAAAAAGCAGACCAAACTATGGCCTCAAGATAGGGTAAGAGTTCAAGTATCTGTAAATAAGTATTTTGAGACAAAGGGAAATGAATCAACACCTAAATGAAGCAAAAGACCCTTTGCATTCCCAAGAGAGCATGGAACCAGAACAGGATATTCCTGAATGGTTTAAAAGAGAAATAAGAATTTTGAAAATGAATTTCTAGAAACGGTAGAATAGAAAAACTTCAATCTACAGTAGCAAGTCTCATCAAAGAATCAAAAGGGGATAAGTGATTGGAAATATAAATACACAAGAGGAAGGGTCAATCTCGAAGCAGAGAAGCAAAAATAACATTAAAAGAAAGAAAATTGCCCAGAACTTCTGAACACAGAAAGCAAAGTATGTATCGAAACAATTACCTCCAGGGGAAAAAAAAAACAAGCAAACTCTAAGGTACAAACTGCAAGACACATTAAATGTAATAGTTCCACTGACAAACAATAAATTCTAGAAGTGACCAGAAGACAAACTTTCAAATATGAAGGAAAAAATTAAAATAACACAATATTGTCAGCGGCCAGATTGTAAAAATACATGTAGATGTCATTTATAATAGACGGTGCTGTTAATATAGTTTATCGTGATTTTAGCAAAATATTAATCAATTATCCCATATTACTCCTATGAAAAAATTTAAGATGTGGACTAGATAACAGTGTAATTAAATGGATTACTGCGGTTAACCAACTCAAAGAACAACCATTAAGATTCTGGTCCTCGCTTGAAACGAGGACTCCAATAGAATGCCCAGGAATTATCAATGACTTGGATAATGGCAGAGATGATAAGCTTTTCAAATTAGCAGATGACAAAGTTAGGATGGATAGTTAGGACAGTAATAATAACAGGATCCCAAAATGGTCTGAGTGATGTAACTCTGGGCTGAATTGAATACGGAATTTTTAAAAGATTACTTGTATTTGTGCTCAAAACATCACTTTCAAAAATACATGAAGAAACACTAGATAGCTTCTGGTATGAAAAAGGTCTGGGAATTGAGTCAACAACAGCGTGACATGGTAGTCAAAAAAGCTAAAATGATCTTGTGCTTTATCAAGAAGCATAAAATCCATGAATAGAGAAGTGATGGTCGCTGTACTCTTCTCCAGTCAAGTCATATCTGGAGGACCATGTTCCACTAGAGCTGTTATAGTTTAGTAAGGATTTTGGTCAACTAGGCCATGTCCAGAGGATCACAGATTTGGAGTTGGGCCTTACAGGTCATCTAGTCCAGTGCCTTAATTATATAGATGAGGACACTGAGGCCCAGGGAGGTTAAATGATTTGTCCAGAGTCACAAAATTACTAAATGATAGATCTGGGATTTGAACTCAGGTGTTGTGACTCTAAATTCAGTGCTCCCCAGATCATGCTGCTTCTTTAAGTAGTAAGGGGCTTGAGATCATGTCCTATAAGTTTGATGGGTAATGGGGTTGTTTAGTCTGGAAAAAGGGAAGATTCAGAGGGGACATAATAGCTGTCTTCAAGTATTTTAAGGGCTGTCATAAAAAAGATGAATTTAACTTGGTCCAGAAAGGCTTCAAGTACTGGGAACACCTGTGTGTTATTTGTTAGAAACACACGTGACACTAAAAAGGTATCAAGGAAAATTTACTGGAGCAGAGAATTAAACCCTTTGGCCAAAGTGGACCCCACCCCTCTTTTCAGGAGGAGGGAATGCTGGATACAGAAGTGAGAGCATTCTTACACTGTTAGTTCAGGTCACATTCTCCCATCAGATGTCAGATTAGTCCGTTCTCCATTACATCACCATCTTCTATACATGCCTCCTATGCAACCATTCTTGATGTGTTTCCCCCTCCCAAACATGCTTCAACATAGGACCCATGATCAGAAAATGGAGGGATAATTTCATGCAGGGTATGTCTGCTTATATGCATGAGGTTAAGCAAGAGCAGTGAAGAAAAGCTTTCTCCCAGCTATTATTCTAGGTCATTTTCCCTGACTAGTTTAAGCTAGTTTTAGATTTGGCTCCCTTTATCAAAAACTTTGTAATTTTCTGAAGGCCACCGATTCTCTCTTGAATGGTTGAGCCCACCTGCAGTCTGCTATCTTTCTTATTATCTGACATTCTCAATGACTTCCACAACTCTGTGGAAACTTAACTTTTTGCTATCTCCTACATACTTAAAAGGTAGATTTAAGCTAGGTGGTAAAATGGTTAGAGAGTACTAGGCTTGGAATCAGGAAGACTCACCTTCATGAATCCAAATACAGCTTCACTTACAAGCTATGTGACATCACTTAACCCTGTCTGCCTCAGTTCCTCATCTGTAAAATGAGCTGAAGAAGGAAATGGCAAACTACTCCAGTATCTTTGCCCAAAAAATCCAAATGGGGTCACGAAGTGTCAGATACAACTGAATAACAAAATTTAGGCTTGATTTTAGGGAAAAACAAAAACAAAAGATCTCAACAATTAGAACTCTACGAAATAGAATGGACTTCTTCCAAGGATAGTGGGATTCCCATCACTAGAAGTGCTTAGATCAAAAGTCAGATAACCTCTTGTTGAGTATATCATGGTGAGGATTTTTTGGGGGAGCGTATAGGTTGGAATAAATGGCTGCTAGGGTCTCTCCTAATTCCTATGATTCTGTTTTTACATGAAAAGTATGTAAATAAATTTTAAAAATTATATATACACAATATATATATAATATATAAATATATATGAATTTATATACAAAGAAAAGTGAAATTGCAAAATTGCAAATAAGCATGACCCCAAAAAAGAGATATGAGAAGACACCTCCCCCCACTCCTTTGTAGAAATGAGAGGCCCACAAGTGAGGAACACTGCATATATTTTTAGATTTTTCCACATATGAAGTGGCTTTGCTGATTTTTTTCTTCCTCCTTTTCTTCTAAAAAATACTTTTTGTCATCCATGGGATTGCTCTCTGGGAAGGGATGGGATACAAGAAGAAATTCAAACAAATATATAAATAAAAGTACAAGGACCCCCTTTCAGAAGTGCTGCTGAACTCATTAGCAATTTATAGAACCTGTGGTTCGGTAACTTCCAAAGCAATCCATGGTGATGTTAGATAAGCGTATCTGAGAAAGGAAGTGTAAAAGACAGGAAATGTAATCACTTATATCATAGAATGTATCATAGAATAATATACTCTTTGAAACTTTGTTGATCCATTCTAGGCCAATTCCTACATTTCTCAAAAAAGTTAACAAGCTTCAGGATGCTAAATGTTACATCATATCTATCTCAGAGTAACATCAAAGGTAGAACTCAGATTTCCTGAGGTCCACTTTTAGTACTTAAGTGACACAGGACAAATGAAACTTGTTGCTAATGGGATATGTTTGCAATGCTGAAAATGTTATTTGGTGGAAAGAGTTACAAATTTAGAGAAAATGTTCATCAATATCATAAATACGGACTAAGTGGATTGCACCATCTAGCTAACTCTATCTTCTCACTAACATGAAGATGTTCCCAGTACCTGAAGTCTTTCTGGATTCCTATATAATTCCTATAACATACGGTAAAAAGAATGCTGGAGGAAATAAAAAGCACTTAACTTGAAGTCAAGAAATGTGGGTTTTAAAACTGGTACTGATGCTTGCTAGGCACGTGAGCACGGCCAGAATATTTAGACTCACTGAGTTGTAGTTTATTCATCTATGAAACAAAAATAAAACACTATATCGTACTGACATTGAATTACTTTGTTAACATATTCTATTGGCTAATATTTAATTACTTTGGCATCTATATTCACTAACAAAATTGGCATATTATTTTCTTTTTTTAGTATTCTCTTTACTTGGTGTTAAAATCAACACCGTATCTGCCCCACAAAAGGTTCTAGATACTGTTACTTCTTTCTCTACGTTTATAATCTATGTAATTTAAGGAAAACTTGTTCATATAAAATTTTTAAAATATTTTGTTATGAAATCATCTGGGGCAAGTGTTTGGTTCTGGGGGGATATTTTTGCCTTTGTAACTTTTTTGATGACCTCTCAAAGGTCTTATTTCTTCCTGAGACTGGTATACAAGTTCATTATATTTCTCTATAACTTCATCAGTACAAAATTCCATTGCTTTCAGTTATTTTTGATAATTTGATCAGAGGTGGCATCTCTAATTTGTTTTAATTTGTCTCTGTAATTAATGTGGGAATTTGTTGTGCTCAACTATTCACATTTGGTTTTTTTTTTTAAGATGGTTTTTGTTTTTGTTTTTTCCCCCAAGAAGGACAAAGGTAGGAAAAAAGAGATGGACTTTTATTCATTGAAAAAATAAAGTTTAAAAAAAAGTTCTGAGGCTTTACTAATTGTATTCTGAGAGTTTTAAGAGGAAAAAGAGAAAGGGGCCAGAATATGTGAGTTCTAATAATGAGGTGCAAATACAAAGAAAGAGAAAAAGGGCATCAAATGAACCTTTCTCTTGCGAAATGGACAGGGGGTGTAGAACAGCAACACACACACACCCAGATATAAACTAACATCAACATTCAGAGAAATAAGCAGGGATAAGGAAGGAAAGTTGAGAAAAAACAATACAAGGGAAGAAACAGTTACAAAACAAACTCTCTCCTAATGAAGGATTAAAAGAGAAAAGAACACCAAAGAACTAGAATTTAAGGAGGTACCCATTCAAATAGGGGATGGCTAATAAATTGTAGTACTATATAACAGAACTGTGCTGGAAGAAATGACAAAAAGATGATTCTAGAGCATCCTGAGTAGTATGAACTAGTGCAGAGTGAAATGAGCAGAACCAGAAGAATTTATATTAGGAAACAATACTGTAAAAGAAAAACAACTCTAAAAGACTTTGTTCTAAAAGAACAATGCAGTGATTAACTATAATTCCAGAAGGTCTAGGTTGAACCTACACACCACAGACAGGTACAAACTCCTTGAAGGCAGGAATCGTCTTTTCCTCTTTTTGTATCTCTAGCACTCAGCACAGTGCCTGGCACATAACAGGAATTTAATAAATTGCTGTTGTGCAATCGAGTCTGACTCTTCCTGACCCATGTGCCATGCAATCCATGAAGTTTTCTTGGCAAAGGTACTGGAGTGGTTTGCCATTTCCTTCTCCAGTGGGTTAAGACAAACAGAGGTTAAGTGACTTGCCCAAGGTAACACAGCCACTGTTTAAAACCGAATTTGAACTCAGGTCTTCTTGACCCAGGTCCAGCATTGCCTCCTCCATCTAGCTGCCTCCTCAATAGTTAATGTTTACTGGTGGACTCAAGATGCAGAATAAAACATACATTTGTTTAATGTGGCCCTGGTGGATTTATATTGCTTGATTATGCTTATTTTTATGAGTTTTGTTTTCTTTTTCAATTTTTCATCGAGGAGGGAAAGAACAGAGGGATTTTTAGCAACAATGACACCAAAAAAGAGGGCCATTGAAACCATTTTTGAAATGCACTGAAGAAAAGAAAAGCAAAGTTGGAAAGAAGCACAAAAAAAAGACAGTTCTGAAAGCAATATGTAGAACTATATATTTTTCAAAGCAAGCAGTATGGAGATTGTTTCATATGCAAAATTCTTTTCTGTGTGTTGTGCAGTGTATGTAGAAATTTTTTTAATTGAAGTCCAGAATAAAAAATTAAAATTTTTAAAAGAAAAAAATTGTTTTCTTTATATTAGATTTAAAATGCCTATAGCATATCTAAGTTACAAATGTCCAATATGCAGTTGGTGATGCAGGCCTGAATATGAGTCATCTCCACAGAAAAGACTGATGAGATCACCAGGATAGAGAACAGAAAGAAGAGAGGTTAGGGACAGGGACTTGAATTTTAGAGGCAAAGGCAAGTAAGTATATTCCAAGTATGGGAGAGAGGAAGCAGGAGCTGCAATGTCATCAATGTCATACGCAGGTACAGCAAGTAAGCTAGTTTGGCTGGAACACAGTAAGCATGAAAGGCAAGAAGCCTAAAACGTGAGGATAACGATGCGATGGTGGGTGCCCAGACCCATCTGCAGTCTGTGGGCTGCAAAGAACTAGAAAGCAAGAAAAGGGGCAAGCTGCCAAAAGAGATGAACGAGACAGGACCCAGGGCCCAAGGAGAGGGGCTAGCCTTGGCAAATAGAAGGTCCAGGCCTTAATCAGGAATTGAAGTAAAGGAGCCAATGGAAAATGATGTCAAGAGTTTTTGAGGTGTATGTCAGAGAGTATGTTCAAAAACATCCCGTTTGAACAGCCACTACATAGTCAACTAGGGGAGTCACATGTGGAAAATTCAAGTAAGATTAAGATAAATCTATAAAGGACCAATGAAGGCCAGAAAGAATGACAGACGAATAAAATCCCATTCAAAGTAACACAATTATGTATATTAAAAGAAAAGTAAGCTGTGCATAAGACATGTGTGGTTTCATGTCCAAAACTTTTGCTGTTCTACTACATATATGGAAAAGACCTTTTTGTTTGGTGTTTGTTAAATTCACCATAAAAAAACTTTTTAAAATGCTTTTTAAAAATTTGTATTGGAACAGTTCTGAGATTTCCTCTAGTACTGCTCAGAAGCATTTAAGTAGAAATGACCAAAGTGAATGGAGGAAGAGAGATGGGGTGGCAAGGTATAAGCAGTAGGACAGCAGTGAAAAGGATGAGATGAGAGTGGAGTTCACTATAAAGCTGAACTGGTTAAGTATAGGATTAAGACAAAAAAAAGGAAGAAGGTGAAGCCTCAGCAAAGCTGAAGACCTGGAAGAATCCTAAGGGATAAACTGATTGGAGGTCCTGGTGAGGGTAACAAATTGCTTAGGGGTGAGGCCCAAGGAAAGATAGGAGCTTGTGGTCAGATGGAAGAATTTTAAGTTCTTGATCACAAAAGTGTAATACCGACCATTCTGATGAATGGCTGAGATTAGGAGCAAAGATCAATGGAGTTGAGAAGGTTGATGAGTGGGGGGTACAGGGAAGGAGATGGCGAAGAGTACATAAAAGGGATAGAAATAGTAATACTAAAATTCAGGCAGCAGTTGAGGTGGGGAAAAAAAAAAACTAAGCCAGAAAAAGAAATCCATGAGAAAGGAGGGAGAATGATCTGAGGGCCAGTAGGTAAATGCCACAAAGATCAAAATGCCAGTGATTCTGCATCACTAGGAGTAGAAGAGAAAAAAGTGCAAGTTTATTAGTTTGCTATTTATCATAAAATGTCATAAGTAAGGCTGTGGCAGTTAGTCTTTGCTGAAAGTGAAGTACAGTCACACAATCTTTGAGTTGAAAGGGATTCCAACCCCAAACTCATACATTATAAGACTATCCTCTAGAATATCAATGATAAATTATCATCAAGCTTCCATTTCAAAGTCTCTGGTGAATAAGAACTCACTACCTATGAAAGCAATCTATTCCACAGCTATAATTATTAGGAAGTTCTTAAAGTAAACCAAAATCTGTGCCTATGTAACTTCAACCCATTTATCCTAGTTTTGCCCTCTTGGGGCAAAAAAATAATAATGATCCCTCTTCCATATGATAATCCTTGAAATATTTGAAGACAGTGGGTAATCATGTGCACCTACCTGTAAGTCTTCAATTCTCCAAGCCAAATATATCCAGTTCCTTCAGCAATCTTTCATATGACATAATTTAGATTCCCTTTATCACCTTGTTTGTTTTCCTCTGGATTATTTCCAGTAATGTTTCCAAGTAAACGAGCAATTATGAAGTACTTACTCTGTGCCAGTAAAGAAAAGATGTGATGACAGTTCCTACTTTCAAGGAGTTCATTGTAAAGGTGAAGACACAAAAACAACTATGTAGAAACAAGGGTGTGTGTGTGTGTGTGTGTGTGTCTGTGTGTGTGTGTGTGTGTGTGTGTGTGTCTGTGTGTCTGTGTGTGTGATGTGATTTTAGCTGGAACTTGAAGGAAACCAGGGAAGATGTGCAAGACATGGGAGACAGTCCATGAAAATGCAGGGAGCTGAAAGACGGGAAAACTTACTGCAAGAACAGAAAGTAAGGCAGCTGTCACTAGATAGCAAAGAACCTGTAAAAGAGTAAGACATAAAAAAACACTGGAAAGGTAGGAAGAGGTCAGTTTGCAAAGGGCATTGATAAGTTGAGTGGAGAATAGGCTAGAAGTCCTGAGAGGAAGGGAGACCAACCAGCAGGCTGTTTGTAGTAGTCCAGGCATAAGGTGATGTAGATCTGCACCAACATGGTGGCAGCTTCAGGTGAGAGAAGAAATATATGTGACAGATGTAAGGAAAATGAACAGGACTAAGCAATACCTTAGATATGAGTGGTGAAAGAAATAGAGAAGCATAATAGAAGATGTCGCATGGAATGGTGTTCCCTTAAGTAATAACAAACTTAAGAGAAGGGGAGCACTGGGGCAGGGCACAGGAGATAATGAATTCAGTTTTGGCCACACGGACTTTAAAATTTCCATAGAACATCCAGGCAAGATAGGAAGTTGGAGATGCAAGGCTGGAGGGTAGGGCTAGATAAATAGACAAGAGAGCCATCAGCACAGAGATGATAACTGAATCCCTGGGAGCAGATAAGATTGCTAAGTGAAGCAGTATAAATCACCCAGAACAGAACCTTAGTGAGGATGACCTTGGAGAAGATTAAGCTTTAAAGAAGACAGAGAAAGCAGTCCAACAGGCACTGAGGAGAGTAGTATTATAAAAACTTGGAGAAAGAGCATTAAGTAGAAGAAGGTGATCAAAAGTGTCAAAGGCTGCAGAGAAGTCAAGAAGGATAAAGACTGAGAAAAGGTCATTAAATTTGGCAGGTAGGAGATCACTGGTAACTTTGGAGATAACAGTTTCAGCTGAATGAGATTAGAAGCAAACAAGACAGTGAGGAAAGGAAGCAAAAGCACTGAATGCATAAGGACTTACAGAATTTAGTCACAAAAAGAGACATGGGAGAGTACAAAAAGGAATGGATCAAATGAGGGTTTTTTGAGGATGGTAGAGGACATGGGCATACAGGGAAGCAACCAGTAAAAGAGAGGAACTGAAAACTAGTGAGAGAGTAGGGATAACAGAGGGGGTAATCTATTGGAAAAGATGGGAAGGAATGAGATCATTTGTGCAGATAGAGAGTGTTGCCTAAGCAAGAAGGGCTATTTCTTCACATAAGATGGGCTGGGTGATACAAAATGAGGGAGATTTTGGTCAATAGCCTCCATTTTTTCAATGAAATAGGAGGTAAGGTTCTCAGCTTGAAAGGGTGAGGACAAGTCGAGTGGATTAAGAAGGAGTAAAAAGATAGCCTTGCTGTGCTGAGGGCCCAACTGAGATTCCACAACAAATTTACAGTGAACTCAATTAGCACACGTGATTTTTTTCAGGAACTTTGTTCAGGAGCACCAGAATATTAGAGACAGCAGCAAATGGTGGGAGTAATTCAAGTCTGAGATAGTAGGGCAAGATGGTTAAGGGGAGGGAGAGGCCTGGAATGAAGAGGACAATGTCGAGTTCAACTGGTTCACCAAAGGGTCAAGATGGAGAAGAGATGAGTATACAGACAATATGGGTGTAAAGTACAGGGGAGGAGGTCAGGGAGGGACAAAAGAAGAGCTTTTGAAGTTGAAAGGCAGAGAGGCAATAAAATGATTAGAGATTGTGATCAGATAAGGGAAATTTCAGAAGTCATGAACAGGACAGTGAAACGTTTGTAGGTGATGGCCAAATTCAAGGGCATCCCCTTGTGTGTAGTTGGGGGAAAATGGTGTTTGAGTAGTAGTTCCTAGAAAATAAGTAGATTTAGAAACTAGATTTGGGTGTTTGAAGGACTATCAATATGTAGACTGATGCCCTCTGGATGGAAGATAGAAGTTGGGGTACAGAAAAAACTGTGAGCCAAGCACAGAACTCATTAAGAAAAGAAGAATTGTCCTGGAGATGACACTGTGGAGATGACAGATGACAGCTACCAGAATCTTGTTTGGGTGGTAGAAATTAATTGAGTGAACCTCAAAGGAGGAGAGTGATGGTAACAGAGGGAAAACATGGAAATAAGTGGCAACGGGAAGCAAAGAGCATTTCAATTCCCTCACCTCAAGTGGTGATTTGGGATATGAGTGTAAATGTAACCACTTCTTGAAAGGGTGATCAGAAAGGCTGTGTTATCAAGAAAAAGCCAGGAAATGGAAGGAGTAGGAAAGGAAAAAAATTAGTCCTAGAGAGGGGAGGTCAAAGAAGAAATGCAGTAGTTCAAGTAGACTGAATATTATTCTGGAATGCTGGCCCCAAAACTGTATTTTAATATGTTGTGACCCTAGTCTGAGATTCCTATAAATGTTACCTCAAATTGTCTTGGAGGGAGAAAGTCCAACATCATGAAAGGATTATGTCAGTTTGGACCCTTGTCTCTCTGTACTAGATGAGATTTTGAATGTTAAATTAATAAAAACTGACTGTTGCAGATCTGTGCCTAAAACAGAGTACACTATTAATATCTTTTCTTCCACAACTATTCCAATCAAGTGTACCACCATCCTAATCACCCAGGTTCCCAACCATGTTGTTATGCTTAACTTTTCATTCACCCTCACTAGACATATGAAATCAATTGCTAGGTTTAATCAATAGTCTAGGCACTATCTGCCCCTTTCTCTCTATGAGGCCATCACACTAGTTCAAGCCTTGTCACCTCTCTCACCTGCACTACTGTAAGAGCTTCCTAACTAATATCCTGCCATCTTCCAGGTAGTTGCTAGAATGATATTCCTAAAGCCCAGGTCTCCCCCCCTTACCCAAATGCTCAAGAAGTTTAACTGGCGCTAATAAAATGTTGGTTCCCCTGACTGCCTTTCCAGAGTTACAACATATTACTCACCTTTGAACCTTCTTGAGTCCAGCTAAACTAGCTTTTCCTTATTGTTCCTCACAAGTGACACATTTCTTTCTGCTTCTTTGCCTTGGAACAAGCAACCTCCCACACCTGGAACGCACTCTCTACTTCTTTTTCCCTCTTAGAAGCCCAGTTCAAAAACCATAGCCTGCATCCTCCATCTTCTTTCCTGCTCTCCCACTGCTAGTACCTCCTCTCCTATCCCTCTGCAGCTACACTGAATTTACTTCATATATATTTTCTACACACACACACACGTGTATGTGCCCCTAGTTTCTCCTAGAACACAATAAGCACAGTGAGGACAAGAACAGTTTCATTTTTGTCTTTATATCCTCAGTATCTCATAGGTGATTATCTGGTATATAATTGGCATTTATTAAGTGCTTTTTCAATACTCTAAATCACTATTGATTAGAGAGATACAAATCAAAGCAACTCTGAGGTACCAAATCACACCACTCAGATTGGCTAACATGACAAAACAGGAAAATGACAAATTCTGGAGAAAATGTGAGAGAGTTGGAACACTAATTCATTGTTGGTGGAGCTGTGAGCTGATCCAACCACTCTAGAGAGGAATTTGGAATTATGCCCAAAGAGCTGTGAAATGTGCATACCCTTTGTTTGATCCAGCAATACCACTACTAGGTCTGTATCCCAAAGAGAACATAAAAATGGGGAAAAGACCCATATTTACAAAAATATTTATAGCAGTTCTTTTTGTGGTGCCCAAAAACTGGAAATGGAGGAAATGCCCATCAATTGGGGAATGGCTGAACAAGTTGTGGTATATGAATGTAATAGAATATTATTGTGCTTTAAGAAATGATGAACAGGCAGACTTCAGAAAAACCTGGAAAGACTAATATGAACTGATGCTGAGTGAAATGAGCAGAACCAGGATAATATTATACACAGTAACAGCCACAGAGTGCAAGGACTGTTTTTGTTTTTGATAGACTTAGCCCTTCACAGCAATTCAAGGACCTAAAACATTTCCAACGCACTCATGATGCAAAATGCCATCCAAAATGCAAAATGTCCAGAGAAAGAATAATGGAGTAGGAATGTCGAATGAAGCAGACTTTGTTACGTTTTGTTCTGTTTTGTTTCTCCCATGGTTTCTCCCATTCGTTTTAACTCTTCTATGCAACATGACTAGTGTGAAAATGTGTTTAATAGGAATCTATGTGTAGAACCCATACAAAATTGCATGCTGTCTTGGAGAGGGAGAGGAGAAAATCTGGAACTTATGGAAGTGATTGTTGAAAACTGAAGACAAATAAATTCATAAATTTGGGAAAAAATAAATGCTTTTTCATTTATCTATTGATTTTTACCTCTAATGTTCAGTCAACAATATTATATTTTAAATATTTTTACATTGCTGCCAGTTTCAGTCAGTAAGTTTAAAAACAAAACCAATCTATGTGGAAAGAAATCCATAATAGAATGTTCACTCCCATTGGGAGCAATGGTCAATTAAATATCTCTTCTTCTAGTCCTCAAACCTGTTTGATTATCAACAACAAATACCTATATAGAAGTTTTGTGCCAATTGTTAATCTTTTGGACAGGTCAGTTTCTTGGGTTGTATTCATGCATATTTTCAATGATGAAAACTGTGTTCAAGAAGTGGCATAAGGGATATTACTGAAGAAATGTATACTGAGAAAAGGAAGTGGACCGGTCATGTGGCTAGATGAAAGAATTACAGCTTTACCTACCATTCAGCTACTATACAAAAAATGTAATGGAAACCTTGAAGGTTTCCAGCAAGTTGGATGGATCCTCTAGCAGGAATTAAATGGAAAAGAACTGCACTGGATAAGAAAGCATGGATATGTGATGCCACTTGTACCAATACGGGGAGTCCCAAATCAATGAAATTATAGCCATGTTGAAATAAAAAGTTATCTATTAAAGAAACAAAAGAGTTGACTTGGTGAAAGATGGTAGAATTCTCCACCCTCCCTTAAGTGACACTGATTGTAGCCCAGCTCTAAGGAGTACAGACATAAAATCCAAAGCCTAGATAGAGGTTCCACCTGCTGGTCACATCAAGTCTGAAGAATTCATGGGTGACTCAATCAGTCAAAATGCTGTGTAATAAGGATGGTTCCTCCAGGCCTACTATTATTCGAATATGTCCCCTTATCTCCCACTTTTTCACAACCTAAGCAATCATTTAACAAGAATTTAATAGGCCACCTCCTACATGCAAAGCACTAGCCATCAAACTGAACTAGTTCCCAAGAACATAATTTTCCAATTCCTAAATCCTACCTTGAAAGAGTAAGTCAAGACCAAGTTCTCTGACCATCCTCTAACCCCAATGAATACACACACACAACCTCGATGGATGAGATCAGGGATGTAAGAGATCAATCTTCTAAACAATCAAAGCTTTTTCCACCCCGCCCTCCCCCCTCCCCCCCACGTTAGACTATTCCTAGACGCAGCGAACAAATATGTAGGACCTTTATCTACCTAAGAGACAGAAGGGCTTAAATGAAACGTCCAACGCGGAGGTGGTGAAGCAGACTGACAGGCAGACGAATGGAAGAGACTAGAGATGCTGCAGTGATGACCCTCAGAAGAGACACGCACTTGCAGATCACGACACGCTCTGAGCTTAGGAGCAGGTGGGGAGTAAAAATGAAAAAAAGCTGATAGCCTCCGGAACGACCCGGCTCGCAGCACCTAAGGTCCCAACGTGCAGGAGGGGCCGCCGAGTGAAGGCATCACAGTCGTCACCGTCTTCGGGGGAGCGGTGAGGGGAGAGGGTGGAAAGGGCCTGTGCCTGGGGGGGGGAGCAACCTAGGGTCCATTCCAGACCCCCTTCCCAATGGCTTTGGAGGCCTCCCCTGGGCGAGCTCAGTTAACCTGGGCATTTGTGCAGAGCGGAAGGCTGCAATAAACGATTTACGATTTCTTTTTCAGCTTGCTTTACCCCCAATCGCTGCTCGGTGAGACACCATCACCCAGGCCACAAACCTTGTCCCTCCTCCCATGCTCCAGAAATAGGAGACTAACGAAGCTGGGATCCGTTAGAAGCCCTCCAACAGGGTCTCACCCCGGCGTCCCGGGCCTCTGCAACGCGACCCCCGGGGCCTCATCTCCCTAGGGACCAACCACCCCCGGCGACCCCCTCCACATCAACCCCCTCCCCCCGCGCACGGACGACTCCAGTGACCCCAGGGGCTGGCCGGATCGGGGATTACCTGGTGGCCTCCGGCCCGGCACGGGTCTGGCCAGGCGGCTCCCCCGGGGTAGTAGCCCCCGCCACCTCCGCAGGCTCCGCAGGCTCCGCTGCCTTCCCCGGGCCACACAGCCTCCGCCGGGCCGCCTCCGCGCATCCTCCAGGGGCCAGGAGGCGGAGGGGGAGGCGGCTCGGGCCGCGATGAGGCTGGAGGCCCAGGCGGGGGCACGTCTCCAATGCTGGGTCCGGGTCCGGGCCCAGCCCCGTAGTAGCGGCTGTAGCCCGGGCCGTCGCTGGGGCCATATCCTGATCTCCTCAGGGTAGACATTGGCTCCGCTAAGCCGCCGCACTTCCCGCTCCCCCCACCCCAAGCCCACTGCGCAGGCGCCCGCTGAAGGCAAAGAACAAGCCTGGGAAAAGGGGGCGGAGCCAAAGCAACCAATCGCCGCCCTGGCTCCTCCTCCGCGGGAGTAGCGTTCATGGTCCACACGCTGACCAATGAGGCTGAAGGGGGGGGGGGGGGTCTATGCTAGTTCGGGCCAACCTTAGGAATTGAAGTTAGAGAACTGAGAAGGGCAAGGCGCACGTTCTTCCTCAGCCTAAAGAGGAAAAACGAGTTCCCCACTATCTAATGCGGTCCCGCTCACATCTCTCCCCCTTCTCCTTTCTCGGGGGCCTGCGCCGTACGACCCGCCCCCGAGCATGGGAGCCACGTGATGCCGGAAGTGGGCGGGGTAGGGGGAACTTCCGGTAGCTCCTCAGTGACTGCTGGCGGCTGTGGACCTGCGGGTACCGGCCCCGCTGAGGAGGCTGAAGCGGAGGGAGAAGTAGGACGCGGCGGGTCCGCTCCGCTCCTCCTCTCCCCACCGTGCCCCAGCCCAGCCTCCCCCTCCCGGTTCAAGATGAACTATATGCCCGGTACCGCCAGCCTCATCGAGGACATTGACAGTGAGTGGCCGCCGGGCCAGTCCCCCTTCCCTCGTCGGTCCGCCTCCTCCCTCGGGCTCGGGTAGGGCATGGGCCGAGGCCGGGACGCGTCTCCAGGCCGTAGCCCCGGCCCTCGGGCTGCGGTCCGCGAGCGGCCGAGGCCTCCCTCTGACCGCAGATCGCCTGGGGGGGAGTTAGGCGTTCCGGAGTCACGCGGGGTTTCTTTTTTGCCCTTTTGTCTGAAGAAGGCAATGGAGGTCATTCAGAGACTCCGACACCGCTTTTCGACCTGAGTACTCCCCACAAATTCATTAAGTGCCTGCGATTTGCGAGGCTTTTGTCCCCAGAAGCTTGGCCCAGGTGGGGAAGTCTTTAGGCCATGGCAACTCTGGAAGACCCTTTACTAAACCCCTGGAGGATGGGATTACGATCTGTCCGGGGGAAAGGTTGGCCTCGCTGATAAAAAGAAATAGCGAGGTGCGTGCCCGGCAGCGGGGAGGCGAGTGGTCCCAGAGCTCAAGAAATTGGGTGCAACAGTGAGGGGACGCAGTAAGTGCCTGAAACAGGGCGTCCGATAGTGTTCAAGGAAAGTGAGGCCCACCGTTCTCGAAGCTGTGGCAGAGACTTGTTATCTTCCTGCCCGACCCCTCCACCCCAATTCAGCAGACATTTAAGTGCCACTGTTCAAGGGTCCGAGGACACGAAGACCAAAATAAAAAAAACACACACACCCCTTTTGGAGTTCATATTCTACCAAGGAGATGTGTATACACCTAAGTATAAAGTATACGTGCCAGATTTTATCTTAGCCCAAATAGACCCTAGAGACAGCAAAGCAATTTCAAGAGGGAGAAGGAGGAGGAAAGGTCTGGAATAGGAGGTGGTACTTGAACTATGTGATCTCTTATATAAAGGCACAGTGGCAGGAGGGAGTATGTTGTGTAAGAGAAACAGCTTTAGGACCAGTTTGAATGGAATAGAGTCCGTGAAAAAAAAATAGTGTATCGGGAAATGTCTTAAAAACCAGATCATGGGGGTCCTTAAATGTCAAGTTGAGGAGTCTGTATTTTATGCTAAAGGCCATTAGGGAGGCATTCAAATGTTTTGTTGAGGGGTGGAGTGTAATATGTTCAGAGCTATGCTTCTGGCATATCAATTTGGCAGCTATATTGGAGGATAATTGGAAAAAGAACAAATTGGGCCAATTAGGCTATCCAGATAGTCTGTCTGCACAAAGTAGTGGCTGTGTAAAATGAGAGAAATAGAGGTAGAATCCCTTCACACTATTATTTTATACATACATATTTTCTCTTTCACTGACAAATTCCTGGAAAAAACCGTCTGTGCTATTTGCCTCCTTTTTTCCTCACTTTTTAACCCCTTTGCAGTTTAGCTTCCTACCTCATTACTCCTTCGATTCTGTCCTCTACAAAGATACCAGTGATCTCTTAATTGCCAAATCTAGTCCTGATCCTTTTTGACATACCATTCCCTCCTTTTGGTTTTCATGACACTGCTCTCTATTTGTTCTCCTACCTGCCTGTCAACTTTGTCTGTTTTGCTGTATCACCATCCATATCCTGCCCTCTGATAGAATATATCCTGGACCCTCTAGATAGACTTTTAGTATTCTCATCAGCTTTTCAGTGGATTCAGTTCTCTATGCAGATGTCTCACAGATCTATATATACATCCCTAGTTTTTCTTTTGAGCTCCGATCCTGCATCACCAGCTGTCTCTTAGACATTTCCAACTGGATATCCCTTAGGCATCTCAAATTCAATATGTCCAAAATTGAACTCATTATCTTGTCTTCCCATTTCTATCAAGGACACCACTATCCTTCCCATGACCTAAATTTTCAACCACTGAATCATCCTCAACTCCTAACTTTCCCTCATTTTCAAGTCTTTATCAATTCTACTTCTGTCTCATCTCTCACAATTACCACCCTGATTCAGGCTCACATCACCTTTCATCTAGACTATAGCCATCTAATTAGTCTTTTATCTCTGATCTCTCCATCCTCCACATAGCTGCCAGACTGATATTCCTAAAATACAGATCTTACTCTGTTAGTCCACTGCTCAAGAAGTTTCAGTGGCTCAGTATTGCTTCTGACTGCCTTTTCAGTTCTTCACAATTTGGCTCCATCTTTTCTTTCCAGACTTAATAAATGTTACCTCCATCATGTGCAGCGTGTTCTAGCCAGACTGACCTACTGACCTTTTCTCATATGCTACAGTCCATTTCCTGCCTCTTTGCTTGTTCCCTGTGCCTAGAATGCACTCCCTCAAAATCCCTAGCCTCCACAGCTCTGTTCAAGTGCATCCACGAAGCTTTTCTTGATTGCCTGCAGCTTCTAGTGCTGCCCACTGCCCCCCTTTTGTGTGTATATATGTATACATATATACACCTACACACACATTCTGTGTATGTGTGTACATCGTTCTGTTTTGGACATATTTGCTTTGAGATAGAAGGAACATGGTCAAGGGCAGAACTCTGAAGGATGTCCACATTTGGTCGACAAAGGGAAAGCCAGCAAAGAAGACCAAGAGCACAGAGACCAGAAGAAAACTAGCGGAGGAGAGAGTGTCCAGGACCACCTTGTGGTCCATGGTGACAGAGGTCAAGTAGTAAACTTGAGGAAAAACCATTGGATTGAGCAAATAGGCACTTTAGATTGTAAGCTACCCCCAAATGGAGTTAGTACACTAGGCCCAGAGAAGAGAGTCCAGTGAAATTAGGTTTGATAATAGGAAGAAAATTTGAAAACTGCATTAAAAACATACAACAGAGGGTAGGAATAAGGAAACCATCTTCCATTGCATTTGAGGCTAGTTGCTTGAAAAAATTCTGGTAGGGTTTAATAATAGCTAATCCTTAATGAGTTTTTCAAAAGAAGTGCAGGAAACCTTTAAAAAAAGTTAAGATAGCTTGGTGTGCTAGAAAAGACGCTGGATTTGGAAGCAGTACTTGGTTATGTATGTGACCTTAGGCAAATCACCTGAAAGAACTGAAAGTCAGCTCTCCCTTATCTATCACATAGGGTTAATAAAACTTGAACTCATTTGACTGAACAACCTTAGAATGAGATCAAATGAGAGCATGGATATAATTCATATATAAAAATAAAATGTTAAATGTCATAATTTTCTGAAACTGATAAATGGTTTCAGGTACAATGGAGGATAGTTTTTTTTTTTCCACATGCCTACATTGTTGCTTTTTAAAGGCTTTATAGACCCTGAATCACTTCTAATGCCTGCTTCACAATTAAGCCTTCCTTTTCTGTTGTTTTAAAATGGTTTCATCATTAACTATTGAGTTCTCTTTTTTGTCCTTGTTTTTGCTTAATACAGTGTTTTTCTAAGTCAGGCTAATTATAGTGTCATTTCTCCTTATGCTTTACTTTCACTTTCACTTTCACTTTTTAATCAGAGTTGTTCTCATTACCTGTCTGTAATTAGACTTAATTCTAAACAGGCGTAGCTGCTGTCAGAGTTTATGTATTTCAGATGGTATGTCATTAACCAACCTTAAAGTTCACTATTTTATGTTGCCCAAGGGCCATTTTAAAAAAAAAAATACACATTTTGGAATGATAATGTAAATGTGTAGAAAGCACATTTAGAAATCATGTAGTGAAACCACCTCATTTTACAGATGAGGAAACTGAAACCCCATCATTGTGAAATTCAACCTTTAGCCATGATGTTAAGATACCAATTTCACCCTTTTTTGTTGTTGTTCATTCGTATCCAAATCTTCATGACCTCATGGACCATACATAGTACATACAGTACTGTCCATAGGATTTTCTGGCAAAGATACTGGAGTGATTTGCCATTTCTTTCTCCAGTGTTTTAAGGCAAATAGACTCACCCAGGGTCACATAGCTGTTAAGTGTCAGAGGAGGGCTTTGAACTCAGGTCTTCCTGACTCCAGGCCCAGTGTTCTATCCATTGAGCCACCTACCTGCCTCTTTTCCCCTTTTACTGTCACATATTTACAAAGACCAGAGATTATATAATGGGAAGTGAAGGTAATGTAAGAAAAAACCATTAAGAAAAATTTTAATGATCAATGATTAGCTGAAACCTTTCTCCTTCCTCATAGCTCTTGAAGGACATATTTTTATAGAAAGAGGTTCTGAATTGTTACAATAAGCATTTTGAGTGAGGAATAGAAAAGCATTTTA
The DNA here is from genome assembly GCF_028372415.1 of Notamacropus eugenii. Lineage (NCBI taxonomy): Eukaryota > Metazoa > Chordata > Mammalia > Diprotodontia > Macropodidae > Notamacropus > Notamacropus eugenii. The sequence continues at coordinate 622,816,127 of NC_092872.1, forward strand.
GAATTGAAAGGACTTTTGAGTTACTCAGTTCAGCACCCTTCTTTTATAAATAAAAAAGCTTGAGGCACAGAGAAGTTAATTGATTTTCGTAAGGACACTGTAAGTTTGTAGGAGAGCCAAAACTAGATCCTAAATCCCCTGACTGCCAATATGGCATTTTTCCTACTAAATTATTTTGCTTTGATACTATTGATAGTTTATAATGCTTACATCCTGACTGGATTTCTTAGTTGAACTTAACCTTGAAAAAGTGAGGAAGTGGCCCATTTTAGAGCTTGCTTAGGGTGTCCGAAGAACTTTCCCCAACTTATGTGCTATTGTACCACTACTGTGGAACTATTGGTCATCATTTTTAAAAATCCTCTTTTTCAGAGAAACACTTGGTGCTCCTTCGAGATGGTAGGACCCTTATAGGCTATTTGCGAAGCATTGATCAATTTGGTATGTATTAGTCAGGATCTTGAACTTAAATTTCCCATAGTTTTTCTCCTTGATTGTGTTTTTCAACCCTTTCCACTATTTCCTTTTTATGAGTTACTTTTTATTTTATAAATATTTATAAATATTCTTATATTCTTTGCTCTCCCCTAACTGAAACATTGTTTTAAGTCAGCAGTTTGTGCATTGTTCTTCTTTAAATGTGCCTAGGTTTTAAAAAAAACTGTATGTATCTGTCTCTATATATGGAGACACACAAGCTGGATTATCAAAATTCATTTTCACCAAGTTCTGGGTTTTTCTTTCCCCATTAGGTGGAGCTAAATACCAGTGGAAAGCTCTACACCAAAGTTAAGGCTATTCATTAGCATGTAGATAACTGTTATAATAACTACCCAAGCAGCAGCTGCACTGGAAGAAGTTACTCACTGATGTAGGTCTTTGTTTCACAACAGCAAGGGTTGAGGGCTATTTGAAGAATTTTTGTTCAGGGACCCCACATTTGTACTTAGGATACCGTGTATGTGTACGTATCATTTATTAAATTTCTACTACAGAACTGCAACAATAAGCACTCAATAGAGTTCATAGAGTTTGATGTCTGGAATGTTATTACAAAGTATTCTGTTTAGGAAACTTTTTTTTTTCAGACAATAAGAATTTATCAAGCTCTGTATAGATTACTATGTTTGTGTTAGGAAGGTAAAATTTAGATAAATTCCTGGCCTCCGTGGAGTTCCCAGCCAGAAAGGGGATGAGATGCACAGATGGCTATGACACACAATCACTTAAGTGCATCAGAAGGTTTAAAAAAACAAGCTGCTAGAGAAGACCTGAAGAGGAAGATTATTATCTACCAGGGAAGTAAAGAAAGTATTTTGGAAGAGGCCGCCTTTGATTAGGGCTGTCAGAGGTTAGGTTAGGAATTTAGCAGGGGAAGGGGAAGATGGACATGAGGGAGAAGAGAAGCTTGGAAAGACTGATGAATTTGAAGTCAGATGACTTCAGTTCATACATTGGCACTGCTACCTGTGTGACTGACCGTGAGCTTCACCTCTCTCTTCCAAAGTTTCCTTATATAAGATGAAGGGGCTGTACGACTTGATGCCTAGACTCCCTCCAGATGACATTGCTTGTCTCTACATCTTTCCAGCACAGTCTATGCTTTCTTTCATATTCCCACCCACTCACTGTTCCTGGTGGGGGAGTCGTAATTCTCCTTGTTCACCAGCACCATTTCGACTTTCCCTCTACCACCTTCACTAACCAACTTCTCTAAGGTTCACACTGTCTAGATTTTTGTCAACCAAAAGATGGCTTTTGACGTTCAAGACATTCTCCTTTTTTCTTACCAGACATTCCTCCTTCCTTCAAGTTCAGCACCTGACTTTAACTCCTCTCCTTCCCTCATACTAGGATACTTTAGTATACCTATTGATGTTTCCTAAAGGAATTCACCTAAGTGAGTGATCTAAGTCCACTCCAGATTTGATATCTGATTTCACCTAGGCCCTTCCTGCAGCCATGCAAATGTTCCATTCTTCCTTAGTTAATTCACTGTCCCAATCTTCACAGCCCTGTTCCAAGTCTCCTCAAGATTTCACCTTTCTTCGCCTTCTCAGCAGAGAACCTTACCTCATACTTCATTGGAATAATAGAGGCATTGGCTGAAAAGTCTCCTTTTTTTCCTGCTCATCTAACTGTATTCAGACTGCTTCCCTTACCATGTCCTCCCTCACCACCAGGAAAAGCGACCCTTCTTGCTAAAACTAATCACTTCAGAATCCGACTTGATTCCATCCCTTCCCATCTTCTCCAGCAAATTGCCTCTACTATCATCCTCATTTTCTCTTAATCTCTCCACGTCTACTGGCTCCTTTCCTGTTGCGGTCAAAATGCACATGTCTCCCCTGTTCTTAAAAAACCCTCACTTGATCCAACCATCCCCCCTGGTGCTAGTCCTTTTATATCTCCTTTCCTTCATAGCTAATATCCTTGTGAAAGCTGTCTATGGTAAGTGCCTCCCGTTCTCTTGTCTGACTTTCCTAATCCCTTTGCAATCTGTTTTCTGACCTTATCATTCAACTGAAATTGCTTTCCCCAAAGTTACCAAGGTTCTCTTAATTGCCAAATCTAATGGCTTTTTCTCAGTACTCATCCTTCTTAACATCTTTGATGGCACACTACGATGACTTCTTCCTTGATGCTCTCTTCACCTAGGTTTTCTTTACTGTTTCATCTATGTCACAACCACTAACACTGAGTGTCCCTCAAGCCTCTGCCACGTGCCCTTTTCTCCCTGTAACTATCTCACTTGATGATTTTATTACTCTCTCTGTGCAGATATACATAGCCAGGCCTGTCTCTCTTCTGAGTCACAGTCTTGTATTACCAACTGCCTTTTGGACTTCTCAAACTCAACATATCTAAACTAGAATTCATTCTTTTTTTCCCCAAACTTTCTTCTCATCCAGATTTCCTAATTTCTGTCCAACCCCCTGTCAATCACATCCTACAACCTCAGTGTCATGTTCAGCTCCTCACTGTTGCCTACCCCATATGTCCAATGTGTCCATTGTCAAATCTTGTTATTTCTTCCTTCACAAGATCTCTCATATAAGTCCCTATCTCTACTCACGCAACTACAACCCTAGCTTAGGTCCTCATAACCTTTTGCCCACACTATTGTTATGGTCATCTCATTGGTCTCCTTGCCTCAGTTTTCTCTCTCATCCAATCCATTTTCCACTCAACTTCCAAGGTAGTTCTTCTAAATTGTGGATCTAACCATGTTACCTGCCTCCTTGTTAAGCTCCATTTGCTCTCTGTTACCTCCAGGATCAAATATTAACTCCTCTGCTTGCCATTGAAAGCTCATCACCTGGCTCCTTCCTACGTTACTGGTCTTGTATTTGACTCTCTTCCACACATTCTGTGATCCCTCTGTACTGGCCTACCTGCAGTTCTTTATCTCCTATCCCCATGCCTTTGACACTCTGTCCCCCTTAGTCGCCCTCACTTCCTTCAAGACTAAGCTCAAATTCCACCTTCAGGAGGAAAGGGGAAAGGAGTAAGTGTATAGTGCCTACTGTGTTCTAGGCATTGTGCTCAGTGCTTTAAAATATTGTCATTCGATCCTTGCAGCAAACCTGGGGGGTAGATGCTGTTATTATCCCAGTTTTGAAGAAATTGAGGCAGTTGAAAAGGCAGAGCTTAAGTGATTTGAATGGGGTCACGCAGCCAGCTAAATGCCTAAGGCCACATTTGAATTCAGGTTTCCCTGACTCCAGGCCCAGTGCTCTATTCACTGTGCCATCAGCTTCCTCAGGAAGCCTACAGTCTCCCCAGCTATTAGTGCCTTCCTCTCTCAGATTATCTTCCATCTGCTCTGTATATATCTTGCATGGACCTGTGGTCTTCCCCATTAAGATGTAAGCTCTTGAAGAGCAGAAACTCTTTTTTGCCTTTCCTGTTTTCACACTGCTTACCTGGGGCATAGTAGTGCTTATTGACTAACTGACTGAAATATCCCTTCCAAACCCAAATCTTTAATTCTGTGGCAATCCAGACACAGAGAGTAGCTGGGTTGTGAGATCCCACAGAACTCAGTTTGGATGTGCTGAAGAATTTTCCAACTTGGAGCATAAGGTACATGGAGGACAGGAATATGAGATAAGGCACGTTTATTGTATCTCAAAGTCCTCTGATGTCAGAGACCTAGTATTTTTTTTCTGAGTAGTTTGATAAACTTTACCGTTACGAATTAAACGTTGTGAAACGAAATGAACCGGATAACACCTAATAGTGAAAAGAAGGTAAATTTTTTAGTTGGTAAGCCGTGTGTTAGACACTTTGATGATGATAGTGAGATGCAGTGAATAATCAAAGGTTTGGCACAGATCCTATGGTGTCACCTATTGGTGACAGCATGACCCTTTGCCTTGTCAGAATTATAAGTTATGAAATAAGGTTGAATTAACCTCATTGAGTACAAAAATAAACTGAATAGGAAACTACCTCTAAAAACCTCATCAGTGGGGATACAGACATGAAAAAAAAGGCAGTCCCAGCACTCATAGAGCTTCCTAATGAAGGAAGACTTAGGAAAGAAGACTTCTGTACTGAGCCCCCTCCTTGAATGGAGGTTGAGGAATTCATAGCTCATGGTTCCTGTCAGTGCCAGAGGGTAGTAAGGAAATAGGAATATTAAGGCTGGTTCAATCCTTCAGGACGATGAAGTTTCCCAGCTGTGAGGTTCCTGGGAGCATGAAGGGAAAGAAGTCCCAAAGGAGTGCAGTTGGATGGGAAATAAGGATCTAATCATAAAAACCCACAATTGTTAATATAAGTTACTAATGTGAGGAAATTATGTAAACACTATAGTTTGATGAATTTTAGTTTGATTAAGTAAACCTTAATTAAACACTTGTTATGGTAGAAACTGGGGATACAAAGACAAAAATGAAGTAGTGCCCACCTTCAAGGAATTGACATCCTATTGGAGAGGTGCATATATTTTCCTACCGCCCTTGGCTCTGTCTTCCCAAGAACTAAGGGCATGCCCTCGTTTGGGTTGACAGGGTATTCTCTTAATCTAAGCGTTGTAGGATCTCTTCCTCAAATTGGTTGTCTTCTATTCAAGGGAGACTTATTAGGCCTTGGAGACCAGGAGCTTAATTCCTTATTTTTATAACCCAACCAAAGCCTTAATATGATATGCTTCCACAGGGTACACCTGAAAATACCATCTTTATGTGAATCTCTTCTAATTTAAACAGAGGCTTATCTCAGAATATGTGTAATAAATGGGCTTTACTCACTTGTACTCAGGAACTTAAAACTAAATCTCTCTCTCTCCCCCCTGACATGCTTGCAGCTAATTTAGTGTTACACCAGACTGTGGAACGCATTCATGTGGGCAAAAAATATGGCGATATTCCTCGAGGGATTTTTGTTGTCCGAGGAGAAAATGTAGTCCTCCTTGGAGAAATAGTAAGTAAAGAGCTGTGGATGAGCCAGGTGCTCATGCTAGTTGAGTTCCATGTCTTTCCAGTAATGTATAAATATTTTCATCTTCACTTCATTGATCTACTCACTTAGAACTAGGGAATTGTTTGGTAGAGGCACCCCAGTACAGTGAAAAGAGCACTGTATTGGAGTCAGAGGACCTGGTTCAGTTCATGGCTGAGTGTGACCTTGGCCAAGGCAGCTGCCTCTTTGGGCCTCCGTCCAGGGGTACTCTATAGAATAGTGGCATTGGATTCAGCAACCTACAGTCTCTTCCAGGCTGCTATGTTGTGATTCTAAAGTAGTTGTTGATGTTGACAAGATAATTGCATTTAACTTTTGTTTTTAAACATGTTGTTATTGTTTAGTCATGTCCAGCTTTTCATGACCCCACTTGGAGTTTTCTTGTCAAGGATACTGGAGTAGTTTGCTGTTTCCTTCTCCAGTTTATGTTACACATGGGGAAACTGAGGCAAACAGGGTTAAGTGACTTGCCCACAGCCATACGGTTAGTAAGGTTCTGAGACTGAATTTGAACTCATGTCTTCCTGACTCCAGGCCTGGTGCTCTATCCACTGCACTGCCCAGGTGCCCCTTTTAAATCTAGGCCTTCTTGTTAAACAGCACTGTACCTGACCTGTCATGAATACTGTCGTATGGTAGAAGTAAATGCAGTAAACCTGCTAAAACAGACACTGAGAATTCTTTCTCTGGGTGTATGGAGAGATAGAATGAGCCTAGAACAAAAAAGTACAAAATGGAATTTCAACTGCTTGAACTTATTATCTGTGTGCTGCAGAAGACTTTTAATAATGCTGTACCAAGAGAAACAAAGATTAAGAATGATGTCATGTTATTGTGGGGTAACTTTTGCTTGAAGACTTTGTGTAATAGTCCCAAAGAGAATTAAGGACACATGCAGAATTATGAAGATTTTATAAATGATCATGAACTTAAACAATCACTAAATAATTCTTTGAGGGTACTTCCAGCACTTGGTCTTAAATAATGTGGCATACATAGCCTTTTGATTGTAAGAAAGCAACAGCAACATGAATGTATCGATTAAATAAATATTTTGGACAGGTCAAGTATAGAGCCAGGAACATGATTATTCCCATCTAGCTGCTCTAGATGGTAACCAAAGGAGAAACTATACCGCGGAGAAGGGCTGCCGGTCACATCAGCCATACTTGTGTACTGGGATAGCAGAAATGTTTTTAGATATGAGTGAGAATAGATATTTTGATATCTTCTTACTTTTATCCCTGAGATGAGATCACTTATGGAATTAGCTTCTGCTGTCATACTATCTTTCCATATTTCAAGTGACATTTCCACCTTTGATACATATACCACCACCCTAAGTATCTTGAAACACTGGAATTAGTATCTGGTTGTTGTGCTCAATCTCCAGAGTAGCTGTGTATGTGCCCCCTCCCTTTCTGAAATTACAAATTTACTAACAGAAAGATATGTTTAGTGAGAGGCTAAACTGACCCCAAAAAGATTGTCTGGGTGGTCTGTTAAGGGATTATTACCTTGTTGAGTATTGTCACCAGACTATGAAAAGAATTACATTTTGGAAGTGTCAGCCAAATTTATTTACACATGTTGATCTTTGTAAATGTGTTTACTTCATAGCTTCCAAAGCCCTTCAAATTTAGAAGAAAAAAGATTATGTGCCTTTTGCATACATGAGGCAGTTTTACTTTTTCTTCTATGTCCTAATAAGTAATTTATCAGTTCTTTCGTGAGAAAATATATGAAGGCATCTCAGATAGAAATGGACAGAAGAGGAGAAATTTTGTTAACACATATTAACTTAAATTTCCTTAGGAAAACGTAATATATAGGTTTGAGAAGGGATAATTTAGAATCTAGCCTAACCTAATTATACCCTCTGAAAACCTCAAACCATTAAGGGAGTTTGGGATATTCAGCCATAGATTAGGAATACATCCAAAACCAAAGCTATAATCTTCTTCCCAGATGCACAAAGGGGCAAAATCTTATACTTTTTTTTTAAAAGCCCATTAATGTTAATTAACACGCTGTATTAAGATACTTAATATATGAGAAATTTGGCTGAATGGATAAAGTGACTTGAACTGAAAGATTTACTAAAATCTACTCTCAGTAGCTTTTTATTTTAAAAAATCATATAAGTCTCTGACAAATGGGACTATAAAGAATAAAAGAAGATAAATGTATATGTTCACTCAAAGCATTTGGGTTTCAAGGAAGATGTCCTGTGTAAAGCACAAACCAAAAGATCTTCCAAATGATTCCGTCCCAAGATGATGTTTTGCCAGTAGCCCAAGAACACTGCTCATCCTGGGCAAAATGAACAGCGGTTGTAGAAAAAGAGATGAGTCACCACACCTAATGCCTGGTCACTGAACTAGTCCAAGGGAGGGAAGGGAGGAGGTGGGGCTACATTATATTTGGGATGAGAGAAAGCAAGGTGCTATCTCTTATCCCAAACTACTCACTGCCACAAAAGCACGTATCTTTTAAGACCAGTCCTCTTCCAGTGATGTTTTGTAGCTACAAAAACTATTCTCAGAATGATTAAAATTACAAAAGACCTATAATAGGACAGTACAAAGGTGTGCATACTTAGGTGTAAGTAGACTTCTGCTTAGAACGTGTTCTAGAAATTATTGAGGAAATAGATGACCAGAAAAAATGGTGGTCATGAGCAGAAACGTAAGACAACAGATAATCAGCTCAAGTGGTACCTTGGAGATAATAAAAGCATAGCAGGAAAACTCATAGTGTGTCCCATAGATGTTCTATGGAAGAAGTTATGGGAAAACATGAACATATCACATGCTGTGAGAAGATGAGGGAAGGGGTTATCATCTTCACTGTTACACAGCATGCCCAGATCAGTGAAATCTTGTTGTCTGCCCAGGAGTGAACATATATAGTTGTTGTTTTTTTGTTTTGTTTTTGATGTTTTTGGAATCTTATAATATTGGCTTCTTTCTCTTTCTTTAAATAATTTATCTGTCCTCTGAGGGGGCAGCTTTCTGCCCCCCCACTCCTACCCCCTTACACCCATACTTAGCAGAGTACAGCCTGAGTTATTTATTCAACCTACTCTCATCTTTTTTCTCTTTCAAATTATGTTTAACACCTTTGTTTTCTAGGACCTAGAGAAGGAAAGTGACACTCCCCTCCAGCAAGTGTCTATTGAGGAAATCCTGGAAGAGCAAAGAGTGGAACAGCAGACTAAGCAGGAAGCTGAGAAGCTGAAAGTTCAAGCTCTCAAGGAAAGGGGCCTCTCTATTCCCCGAGCAGATACTCTGGACGAGTATTAGATGTTCTGTTCTGAATCTTCCTCTCCTAGGAGCAGAATTTGTCACTGGAGTTTGTGACACAATCGTTACTCTTTACTAGAGTTTTGGAAAATGGTTTTATTTTGGATTTTCAGTTTCACAATTGTGCCATGAAGAAATCGTGTGGCCTTATTTTTTTCTTAACAGAATCATTGTATCAAGGGGCATGGACTTTTTCACACATGGCTGTGAAGCCAGCAGATTACTTCCACTAGGCTTTATAGGGGAACTTATTCACTTGTAAATAAAATATGAATCTCAAAACCATCAACTTATTCCCCACATCGAAATCCACTTCTTTGTCCAGGCATTAGATTAAGGAGCATAAGTATTTCTACAAATTATGTGTGGCTCACTTAAGGCATAGTACCCAGAACAGCTGTATTTTAATTTGAAGGGGGGAAGCTTGAGTGAGGGGAGTTTTCCCAAAAACTTGTCATAATAGACATAGATGTCACACATTCAAGCACGCATACCCAACTGCCAGGGTCTGCTGTTCTGTTTCTTTGAACAGTTTTCTTATTCCATTATGAGACAGCAGCAGCAGTAGAGTGTCCTTGTACCAGCTGTTTCCCCCTTTTCCTTCTGTTAGGAACAACTAGCTACTGGCCTACTTCCACCAGAAATGTGTTTTTTAATTGACATCTTTTGATTTTTCACCACCTTTCTCAAACTATCCTTTTCCCTACCCAGAAGTTTAAAAGGGTAGAAAGTTGAGAGGGGAGACAGTTCTCTAAAGCTAAACCACATCTTTGCAAAGTCTAACAGTATTTTAATTGTTCTACACCCATAATTGCCTCACTCTTGTGAATAAGACAGATGCATTTTCTGATCTCTTCTTGGGATCAAACATAATAGTTTTCAGTTTGTGATACTGGGTTTCAGGTTTTAGTGCTGTTGAGGTTTCCAGAGGCAACAGAGAATGGAGGGCTAGGCTAGGTTAAGGGTAACAGAGATTTGGGCATAGCTATAATGAAAAGCTTATAGCCACAGGTGACCACCAGCTCAAGTGGGAAGGTTCCAGGGGGTTCCCAGAGTCTCTGTGCTGTTAGTGCTTTGGATTTACATTGTAATGATTTGTAAGTTTTCCCTGGTTTTGCTTCTCCCCGTGCTTCTCTTCGTTCTTCATATTTGTCACTACTTAGGGTATGGTATTTTTTATGTACCACAATTTGTTTATCAGTTCCCCCTTGATGAACGCTCACTTTCTTTCCAATTTATTTTTACAAATAGTGCTCCTATGAATATTTTGAAGAATATCCTTTCTATATTTTACCTCCTTGCATTATATAAGCCTAGTATATGCCTGGGTCGAAGGACATTCAGCACAGCTGTTTGAACCTGAATTTTCATATACAATGTTTTTCTTTTCTCCCCTCTTTTTCTCTCCCTACCTCCCCTGCAAGAAATACAATAAGCAGTTTGCTGTAGTGGATGGGGAACTGACCCGGAAGTCAAAGGAGACATAGCTTCAGCTAATTCTTTCTGATGCTATTTGACCCTGAGAAAGTCAGTACTCTACAAAATTTGAATATTTTAAGTTGCAGAGAAGGAACCAATGTCTGGATTGGTAGAGGAAATTACCAGGAACTTCCTATACCCTGATGAAATCACAGATTCTGTGGGTGTGTTTGCCTGTGTTTTCTCTGCATTGAAGTTGAGGTAGAAGCATAAACCCCCATGCTTTAAGATAATGTAGATGAAATCTCATTTCAGAGTCTTCCTGTGACTTCCAGTTTTATGTAATGAGGTTTTTTGCATGTCAGCCAATGACCGATGAAATCACAGGTCTGGTCAAAAACAAAAGCTAATAACCTGTGTGGATTGTCAAGTTCTTACCCATTTAGAAGTTTGTTCAACAACAAATCTAAGTATTTGTGTAAGAGATTGTGGATACAATGGTGGTGGGGTGGCGCAGCAGGGAGATGGGGCATGTATACAAGTGTGATCAAAACAAAGATACAAGCAAGGCACACTGAAAATCTGAAGAAGCAGCGGGGCAGCCGCTCAGATGATGTTCAGCAAGTCTCTTAACCTCTCAAGGAGACATTTGTACTGGAACAGGTGTCAGCATTCAAGTGCTGCTGAACCAGGTTAAAATCTGATGAGGAAATATTTAACAAAAATACAATAGAATGTAATACTACATTTTAAAGCAACATGTAAGGATCCTTATATATGAATTAGTGGTCCCCAATTTCTGTTTGAATTTGATATTGCTAAACTAGATTTCTAAAGTTCCTTTCAGCTCTAAATTCCATGTTCCTATGACTTTTAAGTAAGTCGTGGAGGGTGATGTTGGAGACTTCTGTGTGTATCAGGTAGCATCATAATACAATTGAATGAGTACTCAATTTGGAGTCCCAGAATTTGAAAGTTGGGGCATCAACAGCCACATAGTCCCTCCTATATTCAAAAGAATCCCCATTATAAACATACCTAACAAGTGGTCCAGCCTGTGTTTGAAGACATGCCAGGGGGGAGAACCCACCACCACTATTTCATCCTATTTCACTTTTAGGTAGATGTTACTATTACCTTGTTTAAAATACAGCTCTGCTTCTGACTACTTATGTGACCTTGGGCAAGCCTCAACCTTTCAGCCTCAGTTTCCCCATCTGTTAAATGAAGTTTAGACTAATTGGCCTCTAAGAACCTTTCCATATCTATAAAGACAAACTAGGATCTTCAACAAGCAAAAAGATTTCAAGAAGCCTAAATGGATAAAATAGCTCTTAGGAGTGGAAAAACATTATAATAGAACAAGATCGAGAAATAACTAGTCTAGTTTTGCTTGAAGTGTATCAGGTAAGTTAGAATGTCACATGTGTTACTGCCCCCCAAATACCTAAACTTCCCAACTCCTCAATCTCAACTCTCAAGACCTATTTCTCCATTCCACCTCAGTTATCTATAGGGAGGGTCAGACCTGAGCATCAAACCTGTGTTCCACTTTAACAGTCTGTCTCCTACCATAGCCTCTAATTCCTCCACCACTTAACTCAGGCTGTGGTCCCTGTTCTGCTTAACTTCCTTCTCAATCTCAACCTTCAAGTAAACATTTTAACTTTACTCATTCTGTGTTTTCAAATTCCTTGTCTCCTTGTCCTATTGACATGTTACTAAACCTCAACCCTGTACTTCTACCTCCTCTGCATCTATTCCCTCAGTGAACATACCTAAAGAAATTCATACAGCTGAGTGATCTGGACCCACGACAAATTTATGTTATCTAATCTTAATTAGGTCCTCAGAGTGGCACGACAATCTTTATACTTCTCCCTAACCTATTCTCTGTTGTACTTCCTAAAGTATCTGTGCCAAACTTTTTCCGTCAGTCAATCAATAAACTATCACCCAGCACTATGCTAAATCCTAGGATCTTTTCTCCTCCAGCCTCCCAGAGTACCAGCCCTGGATGAGGAGGTGTCCCTCCTCATCAGTAAAGGCCAGCCTCACTGCACGTATCTTTGATCTCATCCCCTCCTGTCTTGCCCCTGCTTCTTGCCCCAGCTTCTCTCATCTGTTGGTTCCTTCCCTACTGCCCCGTCCTAGAAAGCCAATCCCTCACTAGATTCCACCATTGTTGCTAGCTATTATCCTGTATCTTTGCTTCCCTTTTCAGTTAAGTTGTTCGAGAAAGCCATCTGTCTATACTTCAGTGCCACTATTTCCTCTCCTCTCTCTATATCTTCTACCATCTGGCTTCTAACCTCATTACCCAACTAAAACTGCTCTTTCCAAAAATACTAATAATCTCTTCATTGCTCAATCTAATAATAAGTTTCTTAATACTCATCCTTGATCTTTGCAGCATTAGACACCAATAAACACCCTCTCCCCCTGGATACTCTCTCCTCTCATTTTTTGTTGAGTATTGTGTCCTAGAGGCAATAAGGAGCCTCTAGAATTCACTGATGAGAGGAGTGACATAGATGAAGAGAATCACTTTAACAGCCGTATGGCAGATGTCCTAGAGTGGAGAAAGGAGCAACTAGGAGACTATTACAGTAGCCTAGGTCAGTAGTTCTCAAATTGTTTAGAGATTCCCAGGGGTCCCCAAAACCCTTTCAAGGAGTCCATGAGGGTCAAAGCTTTTTATAATAATTTTTAACACATTTTAATTTCTAATATGTTAAATATCTAATACGTTAAAAATTCTTGAAGGGTCCTCAATAATTTTTAAGAGTGTAAAGGGGTCCAGAGGCCAAAAAGTTTGAGAAACAATGCTTTAGTCAAGAGGTAAAGAGGGCTTGAAGGAGTGGCAAGGTGGTGCAATAGATGGACCACCAGCCCTGGAATCAGGAGGATCTGAGTTCAAATGTGGCCTCAGACACTGACTAGCTGTGTGACCCTGGACAAGTCACTTAACCCTGATTGTATCCAAAAAAAGAAAAAGAGGACTTGAACTGGAGTGGATGGCTAGGTAAATTAGAGAGATGGAGAACTCTTGCTAACAATTGGGAAGATTGACAAATGACAACATTTGATCTTTCTGTCCACACACATCACATTTCTCAATTGCATACTTTCACGTTAGCAAATTACATACCTGTTATGTATTCCTTCTTAGAATACCTTGTTTGCCTTAAAAAAAAGGCACATAAATAGGCCTTGGGAGAAAGTTGTTGAACCTAAGTGGAGAATAAGGAAGAATTGCCAAACCGGTAGGAAGAGGACCAGGAGAGCAGCTCTAAAAGGAGGGGCTCAATGGCAATGTCACAGGCCAATAAAAACAAGAAAGGCTGCTAGATTTGGCAGTGGAGGCCCTTTGTGAGTGAGGGAATTCCATAGAGTGGTGAGGAGAGAAACCTGATTGCAGAGAGAATTATACTTGGAATAGTTAGGGAAGAAGAGTCCTGGTAAATGTAGAGGATTTGTTTTGTAATTCTGGAAGCAAAAGGGAGACAAGGGACCCAGTAACAGGTTGAGGAGATGATAAGATCAAAGGAAAGTATTTTTAAATTTTATTTATTTTTAGTTTTCAACATTCACTTCCATAAGATTTTGAGTTCCAATTTTTCTCCTTATCTCCACTCCTCTCCCCACCCCAATATGGTGTATAAATTGACATAGGCTGAAAGTATTTTTTTTTTTGAGGACAAGAGACTTGAGTATGTTCGTACACCACCAGGAAGGAGCCAGTAGAAGGGGAGAAATTGAAGACCTATGAAAGATAGGGATTATTTTTGTTTGTTTTATTTTTATCCATAATTTGTGCGGTTTAATCATTTTCAGTCACGTCTGATTCTTTCTAACTCCATTTGAGGTTTTCTTGGCAAGGATCCTGGAGTAGTTTGCCATTTCTTTCTCTGCCTCATTTTACACATGAAGAAACTGGGACAAACCATTAAGTGACTTGCCCAGGCTCACACAAGCTAGTAAGTTTCTGAGGATGAATTTGAACTCCAGTCTTCTGACTCAAGGCCCAGCACTCTATCCACTGAACCACCTAGCTGCCTCTTCATAATTTAACAAACATTAAATCAAATTAGCATTTCCATAGATATTGTAGAACAGAAGATTGTGGATGAATCGTGAATCTATTGTGTGGAGTTTTCTATTTTTCCGTAGTAACTTCAACCTCAACATGTACCTTTCACAGCTGTCTGGTTCGTCTGAGATTCTTTTTGATCTTTCTTACTATTCTTATCTGGGTTGGTGGGTGGGGGTTGTTAAGGAGAGAAAGGGAGGAACCCATGTCCGTAGCCCCCTCTCTTCCTCCCGGGAATTATCAATAGAACAAGGTCCCAGAGGAGACAGGACCTTGAAACAAAGATGTTGCCCTTTATTATTTAGTACTTGTGTTTGAAGAGGGGATGGGAAGAAGCGTTTGTAATTCTTTATGAATATTATCTCACTTGGTCCTTATGAGAAACCTGCAAAATAGGTGGCATTAACCTCATTTTATAGTTGAGGAAACTGAGGCAAATAGAGGTTAAGTGATTTACCCAGGGTCACACGGCTAGTAATCATTTGAGGCCAGATTTGAACTCAGATTTTCTTTACATTCTTTCTACTGCACCATCTAGCTTCAACAAAGTAGGTGAAATATGCTTCATATCTAGGATGACTTTCAAACTGTTTTCCATTTTCTTTGGAAGAGTGTTTACTGGCTTTTAGTACTGATCAAGACTATGAACACCTAGGGTTAGGATTAGTTCAAAGTGGAAAGAAATTAGGCATGTATTTTATCAAGAGCTCAGATCTTGCAGGACTGAGCATCGGGCCTGAATAATTACAATAGATATTTGTAGCACTAAACCCCTTTACAAAGTGCTCTCCTCCACAGATGAACCAGCCCCAGCTTTCAAGGCCCTTACAAGCCCTGATAAGCAAATACAAAGTATATGAAATAGCTTTGGATGAGTGTGGGAAAGGAGTGGAGCATGGCAGACCAAAGTAGGGATTAGGTAAATCCTTCAGGGATGAGAAGGATTTTAACTTTGACTCTAGGAGTTCTGTCTTAAAATTCTCCTTTGGCTTTGACTGCCTTTACATTGTTATTGTTCAGTCTGGTCCGACTCTTTGTGACTCCATTTGGGGTTTTCTTGGCAGGGACGCTGGAGTGGGTTACCATTGCCTTCTGTGGCTCATTTGACAGATGAGGAAACTGAGGCAAACAGGGTGAAGTGACTTGCCTAGATTCACACAGCTAGGAAGTGTCTGAGGCCAGATTTGAACTCACAAAGATGAGTTTTCCTGACTGCCTCACCTACATGCCCTGCCTTTCCATATCACCAGCTTAATTTAGTGTAGATAAGGCAATTTGCAAAGCTGTGTTTCAGCCCAAAGTATTCATCAGATCTACCCACAGAATCAGGATTTACACCACTCACTAGCAATCCAAAAAATGCTCTATTCAAATACCAAAGCATCATGAAATTAGAGTTCTTAATTTTTATAATAATAAATAATAAATTTATAATAATATAACACATAGTAAAATAATAAATTTATAAGAATAGATGACAGAGTTCCTGTGTCATAACGAATAGACAAAGAGCTAGAAAGACACATTTTCAAGTCTTACTTCTGACAACTCTTGTCTGTGTGACTCTGGACAACGGATTCAACCTCTCAGTGCTCTAAAGTTGCAGAGAAAGTATTGATCTATCCTGGCTAAAGGCATTTCCTCACTCAGGAATTCTTTTTATCATTGACATCACAGATATATTTTCTATATTCTAACATCTATATAGTGCTGTAAGGTTTACAAAATGCTTTATTTCTATAATCTCTTTTGAGTCTCATAAAAAAGACCCAGAGGTAGGTGTTACAATTTGCCCTATTTTACAGAAAAAATTTCCCCCATTTTACAAATGGGGATACTGAGACTGAGAGAGGTGAGATAACTTATTCTGGTATTCTAACCCATTTTCCTGCCTCTAAGTCCATAACTCTATGCTGTATAATTGCTGTCTTTTCATTTCACCTTTGTTTCAAAATAATTATCTCCTTCACCCCTAACTACTAAACTAGCCCTCAGAACAAGAAAGCTGTTCATATAAGCAAAATAAACCAAAACATCAGCCATGTCTGACAATATGTGAAATATTTCACACTCGTCTCCCAACTTATGCAAAGAAAGAAGAGGGAGCATTTTTTCAACTCTTCAAGGCCAAACTTAGTCCTTACAATTATATAGCATTAAGTGAAATGTTTTCTTATTATTTGTTTCCATTGCAATAGCCATTTCCTTGGTTCTGCTTACTTCATCTCTGCATCAGTCTGTATAAGCAATCACAAGCATTTATTAAATATGGACTATGTACCAAGTACTGAGGAAGCAGCTAGGTGGCTCTGTGACCTGGAGTCAGGAAGATCTGAGCTCAACCACAACTCTCAGACACTAGCTAAGTGACCCTGGGCTAGTCACTTAACCTTTGTTTGCCTTGGAGGCAGCTAAGTGGTGCAGTGGATGGAACTTGGAGACTGGAAGACATGAATTCAAATTCAGCCTCAGACACTTAATGGCTGTATCATTTTAGGCAAGTGATTTAATCTCTGTTTGCCTTAATTCACTGAAGAAGGAAATGGCAAACCATTCTAGTATCTTTGCCAAGAAAACTCCATGGACGGTGTTGGTGTGCTATGGTCCACAGGGGTCATGAAGAGTCAGAAATGACTAAACAACAACCAAGTTCTGTGCAAAGAAAAAACAAAATCATTTCCTGCCCAAATGAATTTACAGATTAAAAGGGAGAGACAACATATGCATAAATTGGTATATGCAGATACATACAAGGTAGATGGCAGGGCACCTCAGAAGGGCAGGCACTGGCACCTGGGGAGAGACCAAGAAAGGCCTTCTGCAGAAGGTAGCACTGGACCCAAGTGTTAAAGGACGCACGGAAGCGTGTTCAAAACTTCATTTTTAATACAATGAAAATATTAAGACATAGTATCTCCTTCAACCCCAAACCTTTCCAGACTTTTTACTCTTTTGGAAACTGGTTAGAAGGTCAAGAACAAAAGTGAAGGCCTTCCCTTGGAAAAATGAATTTAAGGTGGTAACCAAATTTGGCTCTAGTAGTGTTAAGGTCATTGCATTCCCTACCTGCTATAGAGACTGGACCATTGACTCCTCTAAAAGTGGGGTTTTCTTTCCCCATCTCTTGAAGAGATTAGAGAATTGATCAGAGGAAGGAGGTCCTTTTGATTACTACAGGTCACCTGTGACTACTTGTGGTGGGGAGAGGAGCATTCAACAGGGAAGAGAGACTTAAAGAGGATGGTTCTCCAGGGGAATTCTGGAAAGATTGACTGATTTTTTTTTTTTTACCAGACTAAGTAGTATGTTAATTCAAAAATATGTTTCATCATTTTATGACATGTTCCTTATTCAAGATCTTTATAAATGTTACTTTAAATTTTGGAGGACAGAGGTAGAGAGATACCCAAGCACATGGGAGCAAAGGGAAGGGGGAGACTTTGTCAGTTTGGAAATTTCTGTCTCCAAACTAGAAATGCTTGGATTTAAAATAATGTTAAAATTAAATTTTATATATATATATATATATGTATATATATATATTGATTCTGGCAGACTTGTACCTAAAAGGCAGAGTACAATTTTTCTTGTCTTTTCTTTCCTTTTCCTTTCTTTTCTTTTCTTTTTTTTTTTTGTAAAGTCCAAGGACTATAAGAAGCATTATGAGAGAGTTTAGGAGGGACAGCATTCTAGTCATAGGGGAGAGCTGATGCAAAGGAATGGAGATGGGAGATTTAGTGTGAGAAACCACATGAGAAAGAGCAAACAGGCCATTTATTTAACACTGTGCTGGTTTCTGAAATATAGCTTCCCATTCTTCCTTTAATTCTTCATAGCCGTCTTTTTTATGGCACAGTAATATTCCACTGCATTTAGAGCTGTGATTACCAATTTTGGAAAGCAGTTTGGAATTATGCAAATAAAATGACTCAAATATCCATACCCTCTAATGCGGAGATTACCCTACATACCCCCTAATACAGAGATTATACCCCTTGGAAGTCACTGATAAGAAGAAAGTCCCCATAGACACCAAAATACTTATAGCAGCACTTTCTGTGGTAGCAAACAAAGTAGATGCCTACTGATTGGAGAATGGCTAAATAAATTGTGGTATATCAATACAATGGAATAATACTGTGCTGTAAGAAGTGACAAATATGAAGAATTTGGAGAAGTGTGATGATTAAAAAGTTCGAGAGACATAGTTTCTGGGTAATTTAATTATTTAATTAATAAGACCAGCAGGTCATTAACAAAAGGATGGTCATTTGACTGTCTCCCTTAAACCAAAAAACCCTAATGATGTTGGAGGTCACAGTTTATATGCCCTTCAAAGAGGCATTCCTGAGGGGTGGCAATCAACTCAGATTGGTTAACACAAAGACAAATGTGGGCTATATTAAAATGAAGCTTTTGGGATATGTGACTTAAGTCTTAAATCTTGGTTAAAGAGACATCAAATTCTATATCACCTGTCTGATAATAAGGAGAATCAACACTTCCCCAGACCTCTCTGTGTAAACTTAATGAACAGGAATATATTCCCATTAGACCATATTTGGAATTTTAAAATTTTGGGTCTTAACCTGGGTAAATCTCTAAATTTCCCACACTGGTTTCTGGGTGAGGAAGTAGAAAAGGGGGAAAACAGTGATCCTAATACAAGAATTAGTTATTAAATATGAGAGATATATTCATTCTCACAGCAGCATGAAAAAATTTACATTAACTGATGAAGAATGAAGTGAGCAGAGCCAAGAAAACAATGTACACAATGATTATAATAATGTAAATGGAAAGAATAACCACAAAACAATCAAAAGTAAATGTTACAAAATCATAAAGAATAAATGTATCTCCAAAGAAGAGGTATGAGGAGACATCCCAACTCCACTCCTTTGCAGAGATGGGAGGTCCACAGACATTGTGCATCTTGGGTCATCTCCAGTCATCCTGATGAATATCTGGTCACTGGATTCAGATGGCTCTGGAGGAGAAGTGAGGCTGGTGACCTGCACAGCACTCCCTCACTCAAAACAAAGTCAAGTGCAAGTCATGTCATCGTTTCTCTGATGGCATGGTCTTCTTCAGCAAGGAAGGATGAACATAACAACCCTACACACATCTTCTGACTTTTTTAATGTATTGGTCAGTTTTGCCGATTTTTTTCCCTCTCCTTTTACTTTAAAAATATTGTTTGTTATATAGAATGGCTCTCTGGGAAGAGAGAAGAAGAGAGATATTGAAAGAAATTGTATTGATGTAACTAAAAGATATCAATAATTCATTTTCAAAATATTTCATTATTCATGTACCACTAATTTTAAAATTTTTTATTCATTTTGAACTTAAATACAAATGGAGAAAAAAAACCTTCCATGTACACAACAGAATATAAGGGAGGATTCAACATAAAAGAATAAATTTCCATTTCACAAAAACCTATGTAATAAATCTTACACATTGTTTTCAAAGCAATTTAGCTCTTCTCTGCTTCCTTCTAGGTTCTTTATTTCTCTGCTATGAAGTTTTTATTTTATTTTTTCTCTTTCCCTCACTCCTTCACACTGCCCCCCCACCCTAGAGAAGGCTGCAATTAAACACAAATATAAACATACATACACGTATCTATAAACATATACATACATCTACATAAACACATATATGTAAGACCATACTGTGCATATTTATGTCATCTTTTTCTCTGCCAGTGGATAACATCTTCCTTCACAGATCCGAGACTCTCCATGTTTTTCTAAATCAACCAGCTCAACACTTATTAGGATTCCATCAAGATCATACCCTGAGAAATTGTCTATCAAAGGTTTTTTCCAGTTTTCTGCTTTCCTCCTAATCTTGGCTACATTGGTTTTATTTATGTAAGAAATTTTTCATTAAAAATAATCAAAATTATCCATTTTCAGCTTCAACAATTTTCTCTCCTTATAATATAGTTTAAGGTCTGGTACTTCTGGATCTCCTTCCTTTATATTTTTTCCCTTAGTTTCTTTGAAATTCTCAGCCCCTTATTCTTCCAAATGAATTTTGTTGTTATTTTTTCTAACTCAGTGAAACAATTTTTTAAATAATTTAATTGGGATATCATTGAATACATTGATAAGTTAGGTAAAATTGTCATTACTTTTTTATTACCCTCTCAATATTTCTCCAATTATTTAAATTTGATGATTTGTTAAAAAAAAAAAAAGTATTTTATGTTTATGTTCATGTAGTTCCTGTGTTTATTTTGGCAGGCATGCTCTCAGGTATTTTATTGCTCTCTAGTTATTTGAAAAGGTCTAAAACAATATTGAATAATATTGATGACAGTGTAGTTTCCCTATTTTTATCTTTTAATTAAATCTATTTTAGTTTTAACTTTGTCTGAGATCATGATTATTACTCCTGTTGTTTTTACATAATAAATTCTACTCCAGCCCTTTATTTTATCTCTGTGTGTACATCTCACTTTTATTGTGTTTCCTGAAAGCCACATATTGTTGAATTCAGATTTTTAATCCATTCTGCTATTCATTTCTATTCTATGAGCAAATTCATCCCATTCACATTCTCAGTTGTAATTTCTTGTTGTGTATTTCCCTCCATCCTATTTTTCCTCACTATCCTTCTCATTTTACCTTTTCTCTTCTCACTTGCCTATTGACTTCTACCCTCTCCTTTGCCCTCCTACTCTTTAATTTACCACCCTTCTAATAGGCCCCTCCCTTCTGCTCTCCCCCCACCATCCACATGATCTTTCCAAGAGTTTCTCCCTTATCCCCTCCCTGCTCCTAATTCTTATTCTACACACCCTTCTAAAAGTCCCTCCCTTGTCCTGTCCCCTCCCTCTCTTATTTCTTTCTAAATTTAGAAGACTTTTATATTCATCTAGATGTATATGCTGTTTTCTTTTTCACCCATTTTTGATGAGAGTAAAATTCTAGCACTACCAGCTCTCCCCTTTCCACTTGTATCAATTCTGTATCAATTCTTTCTTTCGTGCCTCATTTGTATGAGATAATTATTCCATTTTATCTGACCCTGCAAAGTTTTGTTTTTTTCAGAATCACCCCATCATACACAACTCAGTCCAAGCCTTTCTTTGAAACTACCCAAATAATGATGGCAGTCGTGAGTGCTGATAATATTTGCACATATAAGAAGTAAACAGTTTGGTCTTATTGAGTCCCTTATAATTGATATTTAATGTTTACCTTATATTTATCTTATATTTCTCCTGGATCTTATACGTTGAATTTTCCATTAAGTTCTGTTCTTTTGGTCACAAATTCTTGAAAGTCTTTCAATTCATTAAATATCCATTTTTTTTCCATTCAGGATTATAGTTAACTTTACTGGGTAAATTATCCCTGATTGTAACTCTAGTTCTTTTGCTCTATGAAATATAGTGTTCCAAGACCTATGGTCCTTCAAAGTAGTAGTGCAAGATCTTGTGTGATCCTGATTGTAGCTCCACAATATATAAATTGTTTCTTGTTGCTTGCAATATTTTCTTCTTAACCTGGGAGCTTTTAAACTTGGCTATATGATATTTCTTTAAGTTTTCCTTCTGGGATTTCTTTCAGGTGATTGGTGGGTTTTTTTCCCCTATTTCTGCTTTACCTTCTTGTTCTAGAACTTCAGGGTAATTTTCCTTAATAATTTCTTGTAATATTGTATCAAGATTCTTTTTTTGATCATAACTTTCAGGTAGTCTGACTATTCTTATGCTGTCTTTCCTCAGTCTGTTTTCCAGATCAATTATTTTTCCAATGAGATGTTTCACATTCTTATTTTTTCATTCTTTTGTTGTTTTTTTTATTTCCTGGTATCTTATAACATCATTAGCTTCCCCTTGCCCAATTCTAGGAATCGGGAATTATTTTCTTCCTTAAATTTTTAATTCTCTGTTTCCAGATGGTTGACTTTCTTTTCATAATTTTCTTGATTTTCTTGGATTGCTCTTATTTTTTTCCCAATATTCCCTCAATTTTCTTATTTGATTTTTAAAGTCCTTTGTAAGTTCTCCTAAGAATTGTTCTTGGGCTAGTGGCTATTTGATATTTGATATTTCTCATTGAAAAAGGAGTGGCTTTTTTGCTCCACTATCTTCCTCTGAATATTACCCCAGATCTCTGTCCCCATAGTAGCTATCTATGGTTGGGTTCTTTCTCCTTTGCTTACTGATTTTTATTGTTATTTTATTTTTAGCAGCTTGTTATTACAGTCAAGTTCTAGCGAGGCATGGGGAAGAATGCCCCAAGCCTCAGGTCCTTCTTACTGTTATTTTCTGAACTCTGTCCCAGGCCCAACCTTGGGTACTCCTTTTCATCCCTAAATCATGGCTAGGGCCCCTAAGCCACACTGTACTGCAAACTGTTCCTGCTCCCCTGTTCCCTGTGGTCCCTCAGTTGGCTGCAAACTTCTATTGCCCTGGAATTGAAATCGGGAACTCTGCTCTCTTGCAAGTGCCCATAGCCAGTAGGGTCCCTGTCCCTCTGCTACTACACTCACCAGACCTGTGCTAACTCCTTCTCCCACCCTCAGCCCAGAACCATTGTTGCTTGGAATCCCTGAACAGTGGAAGATTCTTCAATTTTCCCAATCCCCACACTGTCTGTGAGGTGAAAATTTGGGAGGCTGAGGCTGCCCCCAAGGCTTGTGGTTTGTTGATTCCATGGAGCTGACCCAGAGGTGTTTGCACTTCACTCAGGTCAAACCTCTACTCATGGAGGCCAAGTCCTTCCTGGATCCTTCCAAGCTGTCTTAGGACAGCTGCTTAACCCTGACTTCTGTTTACCTCTGCTGTTCAGACTTCACTCTGAGGCAGTGTTTTTGGGTTTGGGAGGGAGGAAATTTGGAAAACCTAAAGTTTTCTGACCTACTCTGCCATCTTCCCAGAATCATCTCCCCACATACCACTATTTAACCATGACCCAATTAATGCATCAATATGGGTTTGACATAGGAGGCAGGTAGGTGGTTCACTGAATAGAGCACAAGACCTGGAGTCAGGAAGACCCCAGTTCAAATGTGGGCTCAGGTACTTATTAGCTGTGTGACCGTGGGCTAGTCACTTGACTTCTGTTTGCCTTAATCCACTAGAGAAGTAAATGGCAAACCACTCTAGTCTCTTTTCCAAGAAAACCCTGTATACATGGGGTCATAAAAAGTCGTGCACATCTGAACAACAACAAACAACAAATTTTGATAAATTGCATTTCATTCCAATATTTTACCGCATTTGGATATGGTTACAGAAAAAGGATATAGCCATGTTATACCTCACTTTTTTGAAAAAAGGCAAAGCATAATTCTTATCCTTAATTTGTCATTTACACATAAAACCAGAACTAGAAACAGCTATATTTAGATGAAATTTGTAAAACATGCTCGTCTGCTACAGCAGTGATTTTCCACTGTAATAAGGTCTAGATGCAATTTAGCAGTTCTGTGTCCTTACATCCCCCTTCCAAATATACTTCCACTGGTTTGTAGCAGGGTGGTGTGATAGGTCTATTCTCATGAGCTAAGAGACAAGGGACAGGGGGAAGCCTTGGCTTCTCACAGAGAGCCCAAGTAGAACCTGCAACCCTTGGACTGTCAGGCTGCTTTGAGGCCTGTGAATCAGTCATCATGTGTGATTGTGAGATGTTTTCAGGCCTTTAACTGTACAGCGGCTAAGGAGAGGATTGGAGAACAGAGGCTATTAACAACAGGTCACAATGCTATTGCCACAGCCCTTTCTGATTCTAGGCTATGGTCAAGGTAGGACGGAGCCCTGCTTTTGTCCTGAATATGACCCATATTCCTAAAGATACAGCTTTAGCAGTTTTCCTTGGCTATAACCACTCCTGGCAATGTCTCTTACTCTCTAATTTCAAGCTGGACTCAATTTCAAGCTATTTTTTTACACTTCGGAAATGTATACATCAGTGGCTTAGAGCCAGAAGATGTAAGGGTACTTTTCAGGTTGGTAGGTACAGCCCAGCTGTCTATTGACCAAATCAAAGTGGCAAAAGAGATAGAGTTCTCTACCCATCCATATGATTGCCATGGAATTTTCTCTTAGGGTTTTTTTGTTTTTAGTAACCTTTGGAGTCCATGTCCTTGATTCTTCTCTCAAGGGAAAAGAAGCACAGAAACCATGGTTCTGTTCTCTCCCTCCCTCACAATCCCCAACTCTGTCAAGGTCAGTTGATTTCTTAATCTAGGATGAGCACCTGCAAGTAATTGCCCCAAGGACAGTCCCCTCTCTCTCCCTTATCTTCCTTCTCTATAATTTTGGAACATTTCCTTTTCTAATAATCAGTGGTAGCCTCCAACACACACACACACACACACACACACACACACACACACATCAGGTAAGCTGGGACCTTCATGTGGAATTCTATGGCTATAGACAGAAGAGCCTTAAGGAGGCTAACAGATGATCATAGCAGGGAAGTTGGGTAGAGGATTCATGCATCAGGTACGAGTTGAACTAGATGATCTCCAGCTTTGTGGTTCTATCATTCTATGCACACCCTTAGAATGCCTGGTTGGAAGCATTTCCTAAGCCAACAATATCAGGCTGACAGCTCGAGGCATTACAAAGAGGGGATGAAGGATGGAAGGTGGCCTCTTCATTTTCCTCACAGAGTTGGCTGCCAGAAGGTCCAGTAGGGCCACAGTGCTGACAACAGAGAGTATAGAGGAAAGCCAGCAGGTAGAGCAGACATACTAGGCAAAAGATGACCATTGCAGCCACTGCAGGGAGCTCCCATCCTCTGGCCTCTGGCTCACCAGTGAGATTCATGATAACTGTGCCCTCCCTGGTAGAGAGGTAGGACTCCAGGTGCATCAAGGACAGTGAAGCCTGGTACCTGGGAAGAGAAAATACCGATGGAAAAGACACATTTTCTAGGACTTTCCCTCCCTCTCCTTTGACTGGTCATACTTAGAATACCGTTGTGGTCATGGACTCCTGAACTTTCCCTCATTGCCTCTATGGACTGGAGACTTTTCTTCCCCAAGTTTCTATTTCAAGAAATGTTATGGTGCTAATGCCCTCTGCCCCCATCCCACTCCATCCATCTTTCCTCTAAGAGCCTTTTGCTTTTCAACAAGTGAACAATGGCCTAGACTTTTATACTCCTGAAATATTAAAGCTGGAAAGGACCTCAGAGGAGGTAGCTGTAGTGCAGTGGATGGAATATTGAATTTGGAATTAGAAGCTCTGGATTTCAGTTGTGGCTCTCCTACTTTATTAACTATATGAGTTTTGGGCAAGTCACTTAGTCTCAGTGGGCTCCGTTTTGTTATCTGTAAAAATATGGATGATGCCAACACTATGTACCTGATGGGGCTGTTGTAAGAATCAAATGAAATAATAGACATAATAAAAATAATAGATATAAATCAATTATAGAAATAAATAGATATAAATCACTCAGTAATCCCAAAAGTCCTCTATGAAGGTCAACCATTATCTAGTCCAGTACCCTCTCTTGGCAGACAAGTTGATTTTCCCAAAGTTTTCTTAAGGCCTCTTGTGGCAAAATCAAAGCTAGGCCACAAGTCCCCTGATTCCCAGTCAGGAGCTCTTTCAGTAAAATGTGGTGCCAGTAGGCATGCTGGATCTGGATCCCCTTAGACCTTCTGAAAAGCTTCAGGCTAGTGGCTAGACAGCTCGCTAATCTCCCAGTTTCCTTTCAACTTTGTGATTCTGTCATTCCATACACACCCTGAGAATGCCTGGTTAGAAGCATTTCCTAAATCCAGAGCCGGTCTTCTTGGCACAGGCAAAGAGCTATTCCGATGGTAGTCAAGTCTGCTTATGGCCTGGGAGATAGCATAGGAAAAGAACTGTGGCCTGGATTCTTCTGAAAGGATAGAGCTAGAATGTCACCCTTGACCAAAATGTCAGCCCATACCAGTGTTGTAGCTAATATGTGTAAGGGGCAATCATGATTCATTTTCATAGCATCTCAAGGTTTACCCAGCGCTTCTATACAACACCCTAAAGGGGCCCACTGTGTTAGATAGTCAGGAAAACATCAGTCAGGGGTTCAAATCCAAGTCTTCTCACTGTAAATCCAGCCTCTTTCAACTACACCACACTGATAGCTACCCTCTTTGCTGTGTAATAAACACGAAAAATCATGATAGCTAGCATTTGTTTATGTGGAGCACTTTAGAAATATGTCATTTGATCCTCACAATAACCCTAGGAAGTAGGTATTATTATTATCCTCAATTTACAGATGAGGAAATAGGTTCAAGGAGGTCAAGGGACCTGCCCAGAGTCACACAGCTCATGTCTGAGGTAGGATTTGAACTTAGGTCTTTTTGACTCCAAATCCAGCACTCTATCTGCTACATCTCCAAGCATCTATACAGATTTTCATTGAAGTAGTAAAAAACATATACCCATCCTCCCATCTACCATCCCCAAATGGGTGCCCTGGTTCCCTTTTATCAAGCAAAGACTAAAGAATGGGGAGCAAGGGAGAATGGGGATACATTATAGGCTGAGAAACTAACCTGCCCAAAGACACTGGAAAAGGACCATGGGGAGGATGGCAGGATTATCAAAGTGGCTAGCTCTGGACCTGGAGTCAGGATGACCTGAATTCAAATCCAGCTTCAGATACTTACTAGCTGTATGACCCTGGGCAAGTTTACCTCAGTTTCCTGCTCTGTAGCATGGGGATAATAATAGCACCTCTCTCACAGGGATGTTGTGAGGATCAAATGAGATATAATGGCAAAGCACTTAGCACAGTACCTGACACATAGTAGGTGCTTAATAAATGTTAACTATTGTTACTATCATTATTATTATTATTAGTCCCTTATACAATAGCACAACTAGGAAGTGGCCAAATTTCCTAGCCATACAATGAGAAATGCACTGGCACTGTCCTCTGAATGACCATTCCCAAGTCACTGGAAACCCTCCAACCATGTTCTGGTTACAGTTCCAACCTCAGTCTCAGATACTTCTCCTCCCCATTCCCAACCCATGTTGCCCTCCAATGGCCAGAGAAGAGTGGGACAAAGGGCAGGGAGTTGTGTTTAATGGCTGTAGAGACCAGGCCTAGTGTTTTGTCCCCACTGTTTAAAGCTTGGGGACCAAAAACATAAACCTGCCAGCTCTACTCTCACAGTCTTGGCAACCTGAAGAATAAGCCTGATGAAACACAAGGTGTTAGAGAAAGAAGCTTGCTTGGGCTTCCCTACCTGTTCAGCGTCCTTGGTCACAGTGGAATAGTCTGGATGCAAACAGGTATCTTATCCAAGGTCATTCATTTTCCTCAGAGTCCATCTGACCGTGCCTCCTCTTGATTCTTCCTATCTATTGACTTTTCCTTTGCCTTCTTCTTTCTTTCTCTCTCTTTTCTGATCTCATTCATTCAGCAGTAGTTCTTGCTAGCTAGGCTGGCAGTCCCAGGGGACACTAAGGGGACTTTGATTACTGTTGCTCTGGAAACCCTGTGAATTGAGGCTAGGTTCCCTGCGGCTACCAGCCACTGCTTTGGGGGAGGATCATAAGATCAGGAACTTAGAGATTTAAAGCTGGAAAAAAATTTGGGGGTCATCTAGAGCACTGGTGTCAAACTCAAAAATGATTGGTGCTAGCTACATATTGATTTAGAAAACCACAAAGTAACATTATCTATGTTGTGCTGTATTTAAAAAAAATCTCCCAGTTACATTTTAAGCTGGTTTGTCTGCAAGGCCGAATCACAAGTCTAATGCTATTGAGCTACAGCAATCCTAGACAGACCTCAGTGCTGAACCTGTACAGGATCCAGGAACCCAGCACCCATTCCCAAATCCCCAATCCTTTTCTCTCACAACAAGCCTTGAGTACCAGCAGAGGCATTTTAAAGTGCTCACCTTTGACGACATTCTAATGCTGGCTTCTCCCTGAGGACTTGCCCTCATCCCTTCTTCCTACGCAGGACTATTCAACCTTGACCCATGTGTCAGTGTGCTAGCATAGGAGGTGGAAAACAGAATTGCCCACTAGTCTCAGTGTTGGGAAATGAAGCTCCAGAATAAGTATAAAGGGAAGGAGAATCATATAGATGCCGAACTGGAAAAGATATAAGGTCATCTAGTTCAAGCCCTGCATTGGGTAGATAAGGAAATTGAGGCCCTTTCAAAAAGGTTAAGTGAATAACTTGCTGTGTCTACTTCCTGACCACCTACTTGAGAGAAATGATTATTAAATAATGGTTAATTTTGAGAAGTCACAGGATTTATCCCTCCCTGAAACCTCATTCTCTCTAGGCCAACCCAGTGATGGAAAAACATTGCTGATTGGATTAACTTTCTCCTCAATCTTGCTCAGACCCCATCCCAGTGGGGAAGCCCATTGTATTCTACTCAGGTTTGGGTGGGGATAAATTCTTTGCTTAGATTGTGCTATGCTGGGGGTGATTTGCAAGTAAATTTCCTGATCAAAGTCTCAGCCCCCAGCTCCTCATTGGAACAGGTCCACCTCTCATTATAATATTCATTCTTTCATTAATTGTTAACCAATCAGAGTTGATTGCTGCCTGCTGGAACATCACTCTTCCAAGGGCATATAAATACCAAGAAGTGTCCATAATTCCTCTTTGATGTTTGAGAGAACAATGAGCCCTTTTTGTTAACCATTTGCTAGCTGTGGTTGATATAACTGATTATAATTTACCCACAAACTTTGTCTCTCAGAAAGAATTTTTTTTGCTCACCACATACTCACCATGTCAGCCTCCTGCAATCGGGCTTCCATTCTGACCATCCTACTAAAAGAATACTTTTCAAAGTCACTGAAATGCTACCAAATCCAGCAATAGCCTTTTAAACCCTCCTTATCTTCTTTGGTCGCTCAATGACACTGGATGCTATGGACCACCTCCCCCACCTTGATCCTCTCTGCTTTCTGGCATCTGTGACACTGAACTTTCAAAGTTATCTCATCTCAATGATTGTTCCTTCTCTGTTTTTTTATGTACCTAACCTATTCTACTGATCCACCACTCTATTTCTTAGCCAGTATCAAGTAGTTTTGATGATTACTGCTTTATAATACAATTTAAGATCTAGTATGGCTAGGCCACCTTCCCTAACATTTCTTTTCATTAATTCTCTTCATATTTTGGACCTTTTGTTCTTCCAGATGAATTTTGTTATTATTTTTTTCTAGCTCTATAAGATAATTTTCTGGTAGTTTGATTAGTATGGCACTGAATAAGTAAATTAATTTAGTTAAAATTGTCATTTTTCTTATATTGCTTGGCCTACCCATGAGCAACTGATGTTTTTCCAGTTATTTAGATCTGACTTTATTTATGTGAAAAGTGTTTTGTAATTGTGTTCACATAGTTCCTAGGGTTTGTTTTGGCAAGTAGACGCCCAAATATTTTATAATGTCTGCAGTAACTTTAAATGGAATTCTCCTCCTATCTCTTGCTGTTGGGCTTTGTAAGTAATAAACAGAAATGCCAATGATTCCAGAGGTCAAAGAAGGTAGAATTAAAATCAAGAATCACCTGCCCAACAAAACTGAGTTTAATACTTCAAGGGAAAAAATGGAATTTCAATGAAATAGAGGACTTCCAAGCAATCCTGTTGAAAAAACCAGAGCTGAATAGAAAATTTGACTTTCAAATATAATAATCAAGAGTAGCAGGAAAGGTAAATAGGAAAGAGAAACCATAAGGAACTTATTAAAGTTGAACTGTTTATATTCCTACATGGAAAGATTATATTTATAACTCATGAGACCTTTCTCACATATTAGAGTAGTTGGAAGGAGTATATATATATATATACATATATATATATATATGTGTGTGTGTGTGTGTGTGTGTGTGTGTGTGTATGTATGTATATGTGTATATATGTATATATAATATTTATTTGTGTATATTTGTGTATATACACATACATATATGCACACATATATATGTGCTGTATGTATATGTGTGTGTGTGTGTGTTTGTATATATAGAGAGAGACAGACAGGCAGACAGAGACAGAGAGACAGAGGGCATAGGGTGAGGTGGATATGAAGAGATGATATCTAAAAAATAAAATTAAGGGTTGAGAGGAATGTACTAGGAGAAAGAGAATGGGAGAGGTGGAATGTAGTAAATCATCTCACATAAAAGAGGCAAGAAAGAGCTTTTACAATGGAGGGGAAGAGAGGGAAGGTGAAAGAGAATAAATAGGTAGAATTGCTTTCATCGGATTTCGCTTCAGGAGGGAATAACATATACACTCAATTGAGTATGGAAGTTTATCTTACTCTACAGAAAAGCAGGGAAGGGGATAAGAGAGGAGGGAAGGGGTAATCAGAAACAAACACTTGTGTGGAGAGACAGGTCAAAGGAGAGAATAGAATAAATGGAGGGAGGGAAAGGATAGAGGGAAATATAGTTAGTCTTTCACACCATGACTGTTATGCAACTGTTTTGTGTGACTACACATGTATAACCTATATTGAATTACTTGCCTTTTCAAGAGGGTGGGTGAGGAGGGGGGATGGGAGAGAATGTGGAACTCAAAGCTTTAAAAATGAATATTAAAATTTGTTTTTACATGCAACTAGGAAATATGATATATGGTTGGTTGGTTGGTTGGTTAATTGGTTGTTGTCCTTCATCTTCAAAGAGGACCAAAATGACATCAGCATTGTAAAGTGAAATTTCAATGTGTCTGACTGTGGCTGATCAGACCAATATGAGCTCAGAATGCTCTCCCACAGGTTGGGCACAGATGGTCCATGTGAATATTAGGGGTGGATATCCCAAATTTGCGCATCCTATGTTTACTTTGTGCTGTCTCAATTTTGCTTTGTTCAAAGAGCACAGCACCCTTTTTGATGTGGGCACACCATGCCGAGTGGTTCTGTGCCAGTGTCTCTCATGTTGCACAGTCAAATCCAAAGTTCTTGAGAGAGACCTTGAGAGTGTCCTTGTATTGCTTTTTGTGACCACCATGTGATCACCTGCCCCATGCAACATCTCCATAAAATAGTCTTTTTGGCAAGCATACATTTTGTATTCGAACAAGGTGGCCAGCTCATTGGAGCTGAAGCTCTCTGAAGCATAGTTTGAGTACTTGGTAGTTCAGCTCGAGGAAGGACTTTGGTGTCTGGTACCTTATCCTGCCAGGTGATCCTCAGAATCTTCCTAAGACAGTTCAAATGGAAATGATTCAGTTTCTTGGCATGGTGCTGGTAGACTGTCCATGTTTCATAAGCATATAACAATGAGGTCAGCACAATAGTTCTGTAGACCTTCAGTTTGGTAGTCAGTCTAATACCTCTTATCTCCCAAACTTTTCTTTGAAGCCTCCCAAATGCTGAACTAGCTCTGGCAATGTGTGCATCAACCTCGTTGTCAATGTGTATATCTCTGGAAAGTACACTATCAAGGTAAGTGAACTTATCCACAGCATTCAAAACTTCTCCATTTGTTGTAACTGATGGTTCCATGTATGGATGGTGTAGTGGTGACTGATGGAGCACCTGTGTTTTCTTGGTGTTAATTATTAGGCCAAAATTACCACAGGCAGCAGAGAATTGATTCATACTTTGTTGCATCTCAGCTTCAGAGGCTGCATTGAGTGCACAATCATCTGCAAACAGAAAATCATGCATCAACACTCCCTCCACTTTGGTCTTGGCTTGTAGCCTTTTCAAATTGAAGAACTTACCATCAGCATGGTAGTTGTTCTTGATGCCATGTTCATCCTCATTGAAAGCATTTGATAACATGACTGAAAACATCATGCTAAAAAAGCATGGGAGCATGCACACAGCCCTGTTTTACTCCATTGGTGACTGGGAAGGCATGAGAGCATTGTCCATTATCCAGAACCCGGGCAAACATGCCATCATGAAATTGATGTACAATATTGATGAACTTCTCCAGGCAACCAAATTTTGACATAATTTTCAATAAGCCCTCACGACTAGGGGAAGGGAATAAGAGAAGGGAAAGTGGTGATAGAAAGGAGGGCAGATTGGAGGAAGGGGTAATCAGAATATATACTGTCCTGAGGTGGAGGGAGGGGATAGATGGGAAGAAAATTTAAAATTCAAAATTTTGTGGAAGTGAATGTTAAAAATGGAAAATAAATAAATTTAATTAGAAAATGAAATTTAAAAAATAAAATTAATTCCTCTCTTGATCTGGATTCTGTGACTTTATTTGAATCTTCTTGTACAAAATGACCAATATGGAAATGCTATATATAATTGCACATGTATAACTTATATCTCATTGCTTACCATCTCAGGGAGGGAGGAAGGGAGGGATAGAATTTGGAAGTCAAAACTTTAAATGAAAATGTAAAAAAAAAATTAGAATTGGGCAAGTGGAAGCTAATGATTCCATGAGACATCAAGAAACAACAAAATAAAATCAAAAGAATAAAAAAAAGAAAAAAATGTAAAATTTCTCATTGGAAAAACAACTGACCTGAAAAATAGATTAAGGAGAGATAATTTAAGAATTTTTGAACTACCTGAAAACCATGATCCAAAAAGGGCCTGGATGTCATTTTTGAAGAAATTACTGAGGAAATCCATCCTGGTATCTTAGAACTAGAGGACCAAATAGCAATGGAAAGAATCAACCAACTGACCAATCTAAAAGGATTCTAAAATGAAAACTTCCCGAAATATCATAGTCAAATTCCAGAGCTCTGAGGTCAAGGGGAAAATACTACAAGCAGTTAGAAAGAAATGATTCAAATATCATGGAGCCACAATAAGATTTGCAGAGGATTTAGCAGCTGCTACGTTAAAGAACTGAAAGACTTGGAATATGATTATCCAGAAAGCAAAGGAATTGGGATTAATTAAATAAATAAATAACCACAACTCACCTACTCAGCAAAATTGAGTATTTAGGGGGGAAAATGAATATTTAATGAAATAGAAGACTTTCAAGAATTCCTGATGAAAAGACCAGACCTGAATAAAAAAACTGATCTTCAAATGCAAGACTCAAGAGACATTAAAAGGTAAAAAAGAAACAAGAGGAAACATAACAGATTTAATAAAGTTAAACTATTTGTATTCCTATATGATGATGATATTTATAACACAAGTATTTTATCACTAGAAGGGAATAAAAAGGGGTGTACTATGATAAAAAAAAAAGAAGAAAAAAAAGAAATGCTGATGATTTCTATGGGTCTTCTCTGTCTTTTTAACCGACTTCTCATCCTCATCTCTATTCCTGATTCAATAAGGTTTGATCCTGGGCTCTCTTCTCTTCTTTTTCTAAACTTTTTTCTTTGGTGATTTCATCCCCTCCAATGATTTTAATGATCACATATAGGCATGCAACTCATATCTTTATCTCTACCAGAGTTTTCTTTCTAGAGTTCCAGTACCAAATTTCAGAGTATCTTGTGCTTCTACAGGAACTCTGTCAATGTTGTGGATGTTGTCATCATTTGGGCCAGAAAAATCCATCCTTAGGATCTTTCCTTTCAATAACACATATACCAACCATGTACCTCTGCCCCAAGGCAGCTTTTCACCACCAGTAATAGGTTCTTCTGCCTGATGGTTTAGTCTTTTGAAAAAAAAAAAAAACAAAGAGAAGCTCAGAGTAGGCTATTATTCTTTTTTGTAGAGCAAAGAAAAGGCCATGTATGTAGTTCCTTCACCAGAATCCCAGTCAGCCAATTATCTTGGGGGCAGCCCCAGTCATCAAAAACCAACCAGGAATTCTCTTTCTTCTCAGCAAGGCACTCTCAGATACCTCCAAACTAAATTCTGTTCCCCTATGTGCCAAAGAAAGGGATTTGTGAGGTCGATAGTGTCCTGTCACCTGAGGTCTTCGAGCAGAGGCTGAATGGGGTGATATCATAGAGGGGGATCCTTCTTCAAGCAGGATTTGATTTTCTGAGGTTCTTTCCAGCTCTAAGAATCTATGAAAAAAATTCTTGGCATATTTTCCTAAGATTTCCACCAGCTTCTGCCCAACTCTCCATTGACAAGCTTTACTCAGACCTCAGAGTACAACAAATAGTAATCATCATCATTATTTGGTACAGATAAAAAAAAGAAAGAAAGAAAAATCCATCAGTG
Organism: Notamacropus eugenii; assembly: GCF_028372415.1. NCBI lineage: Eukaryota > Metazoa > Chordata > Mammalia > Diprotodontia > Macropodidae > Notamacropus > Notamacropus eugenii. Next base: position 622,850,508 of record NC_092872.1, read on the forward strand.
GAATAGACACAAATTAAAAAAGACACAAAACCAATTGAACTCAATCACTCAGTGTTTGATAAACCCAAGGATCTAAATTACTTGGGGTCGAGGGGAAGAATTTCCTATAGAAAAAGAACTGCTGGAAAAATAGGAAAGCAGCTTGGCTAAAAATAGTTTTAGATCAACATTTGTACCATATGCCATAATAAATTCCAAGTAGAAATGCAATTTTTATTTTAGAAGTCACATAAAAATTTTTGATGGAAAATGGATGGAGCTAACTTTCACAACCATGGCTAGGGGCAAAATTCTTTATAAAAAAATTGGACATATGAAGGGAAAAACAGTTTTGATTATACAAAACTGAAAGGCTTCAGTAAGAAGAGAAACTATTCAGTGGGAAAACATCATTATGTTAGATATTTCTGGCAAAGGTCTTATGTATAAAATATCTGGGGAATTAGTACTAACTTAGAAGAACAAGAGTCATTTCCCAGTTTAAATAAAGTCAAAGATATGAACAGGAAGAATTATTGCAAACTATTAACAACCATATGAAAGATTCCTCCAAATCAATAGTAATAAGAGAAATGAAACTGAAAAACAATTCTGAGTTTTTTCCGCACACTCAGAAAATTGGCAAGGCTGACAAAAGATAGGATTCTGATTATGGGAATAATCAGTGTTGCAAGGGCTATGGAAAGACAGGCACATTAATAGATAATTGGAGAAGCTACGCACTAGTCTAAACATTTTGGAAAACAATGTAGAATTACAGAAAAAATGATTAAGAGGTAGTCCCAAAGATCCAGTGTCTGCATCTACTTCAAGGAGATAGACCAGAAAGCTCTCAGATATGCCACAAAATTAATAAATTCAGCACTTTTGTGGTACTAAAGAATTGGAAACAAAGCAAGTGACCTTTGATTGGAGGATGGCTAAACCAACTGTGTCCCTGCACATGCTCTGAATGGAGAAACTACTCTTTCTATTGTATCACTCCTTTCCGGAAGCAGCATCTGCAGATGATTCCATGTGGGCTGCTGCACAGTCTCTAAGGCTGAGGTTCCCATTGGCAAGACTCCTATTATGGTCCAGAGAAGATTAGCAGTAAATATGCTCAGTAATTCACAGAAGACAAGGTCTAAGAAAAGACCTTGCCTCTCTAAATTGTGGTAGTGGGTTGAGGACTAAAAAAATTAGGGAATTTTTAACTTGAAAAAAATACAGTGAAAAACCAATCAATCAATAAACATTTATTAAGTGCCTACTATGTGTCAAACCCAAAGAAGTCTATCCACAAATGCACAAAGCATCAACGACAACAAAAGGTAAATTTAGATTTCACAGGTATAACTGAGACTTGATGGTTTGGAAACCATGACTAAGATATGGCTCTGGAAGATTCTACCATTTACAAAAACAGAATAGATGGGTGTGGAGAAGAACAGAGAAGAAAGATCTTCAATCTTACTAATGTTGATAGTTCCTCTACTCTCTTACAACCCATCCAGGTCTTCTTATGCTCACTTCTTCTTGTCCTTTATGGGTAAATCTTCCATAGAGGGATCCACCCAAAATGTTAGGGCCTTTCTCTAGGCCTTTGGATTCTATGTTCTGATCTAATCACCACCCTTGAAGAAGAAAGGGTGTTGATAAGGTGGATAATTTCAAGGAAAAGTAACTAGAATGGCAAAGGTCCTTGAGTTTATGCCATGTGATGTTTTGACATCTATGATCATGGTTTTATTGTGTTGGTTTTTTTTAAGTTAAAAATTCCTTAATTCTTTGGCATAGCAATGTCCCCATCGCCCATCCAAAACAACCCAAGCAAACAAACAACCCAACAACAAAACTAGATTTGCTTTTAGCTCAGTTCCCATAGCTATCATTGAGAGAAAAAAATCAATGTGGAAAAGGGGATCCACCTTCCTTATCACCACCAGCAACAACTACTGACCAATTTTAACAAATAGTCAGATGGCTATGGGAGCCTTGGAAATGGCCAAACTCCACAGACCATCTGTCTTGCTTTTGGCCCAGCCTTCAAAGCCATCACCTAAGGCAGAGGGGTCAAACATGTGACCCATGGACTGAACCGAATTAAAATGTAATTTCTATCTGATTTTAATATGTTAGCATGTTAATAAAAAAACAGAGACATGAACATGTGTGGTTTTCTAAGTCAATATGTGGCCCACAAGGATCCTTATGTATGGTTTAATAGCCTCTGTTTCTATTTGAGTTTGACACCTTTGATCTAGGAAATCAGCTCCTGTGGAGAAGGGGTCAACCATCCCCAAATACCACCCACGGGGTAAGCAAGATAACCTCACTGAGGCAACAAAACTCCCGAGGGACAGAAGGAAATAGATGCCAGGCAAATCAAACCATTACCACCTTGACTTCCATCTTTCCTTAGATCCTGATGGAGATGGCCCAAGATCCTGAACCCAAGAGCCTTCCTTGAGAATAGCAATGCAAGAAAAAATCATAACAAAGTTTGTACGAAAGAACAAAAAGTCAGGAACTTCAAAGAAATTAGGGCCAAAAAAGATGTAAAGGAAGCAAATTCATCAGTACCAGACCATAAACTATATTAGAAGGTGAGGGCATTGTTGAAGTATAAAATGGAAAATTCTGATTATTTTAAATTAAATTTTTCTTGTATAAATAAAACATATGAAGCTAAGAATAGAAGGAATGCAGAAAATTGGGAAAAAAACGTTCAAAGACAATCTCTCAGGTAGGATATGACCAGGTTGGAATATTGTTATGCTGTAGAAAATGATGAGCTATTTATTTTAGAAAAACATGGAAAGACTTGGACTTATGAAGGAAGATGCTATCCACCTTCAGAGAAACAGGTGACAAATGGAAATAAATGTGGTATGGTTTTACATATATGTGTATGAGTATATATATATATATGTATATGTATATGAGTGTGTATGTATATGAGTTTGTAGATATATGTGTATATATACATACATGTGTATATATATATATGCTTTTTATATGTATGTACTTTTTATGTGCACATACACATGCTTAATTGAAGCCTTCTTTGGGGGGAGGAAAAGTAAAGTAAAAAGTGTACAGTAGAGAATAAAAGAAAACCTAAAAGGAAGCAAAGAAAAGTGGACAGCTTTGAAAACTATGTGTAGTATTTGAGATATAGGTTTTCTTGAAATGAAAATGTATTGTTTTACACTGAATCCTCTTGTATGTTCTGCTGTGCACATGGCAATTTTTTTTCTTTTCTTGTTTTGTATTTAAGTTTAAAATAAATTTTAAAAATGTATATATATATATATAGAGAGAGAGAGAGAGAGAGAATAGCAATGCTTCTAGCCCAGTGCCCTCAGACATCATCCCAGGAAATAAACAAACCTCATAGATGCAGCCTGGTGCTGAACAAAGAGCTGGGCCTAGAATTAGGAATACCTGAGTTCAAATCCACCCTCAGACACTTACAAGCTATATGACTCTGAGCAAGTCCCTTAACCTCTGTCTGCCTTAGTTTCCTCATTTGGAAAATGAGCATAAAAATATCACTTATTTCCCAGAGTTGTTGTGAAGATTAAATGAAAAAATATTTACAAAGCACATGGCACATAGTAGATGCCATAAATTAATTAAAGTTGTTAAAAGACAAATTTAAGCTTGATGTCAGGAAAAACTTCCTAACCATGACAGTAATCCAAAAGTAGAATTCCTTGTAAAGTAGAGTTTACTTTTTACTTGTCATTGATGCTTTGTACATTTGTGGATAGGTATCTTTGTGCCTGGCACATAGTAGGCACTTATGTGCCTGGCGCATAGTAGGCACTTATGTGCCCCACCAGAGGTCTTCCAATAAAAGTTGGATGCCTACTAAAGTATCTTATAGAGGAGGTTCATTTGTTGATATGGATTGGACTAGATTATTGCTGAGGTTATTTTCAACTTTAAAATGCTATGATATTTATATTACGTGGGAGCTGGCCTAGAACACAGGGTGTCTATCTATTATCCCTTGTTCTCACTACATGATCTATTTTTCAGCTCATTCATCTCTTCAATGAAATCTTTAATGCCACCTCTCACACACAAATTGTCCTTGATGATATGATGCAGTCTATTTATTCCCATCACATATCTCTCTATTGCTCTCTGACTGACATGAAATTTGAATGGCTCAGAGCTTGGTAACACTTCATTATTTATAGCTGTGCTGCATTGCTAGAAAAGATATTAGCATTAAAAAAATGGGATAGTGTTTCATTAAGAAAGCTGGGATCAGTGAGATTGATGTGCAATTGGCAAAGATGACAAAAGATGGGACTAAACAAGGTTAGAGGGATTGTGGAAAGACAGATAAACTAATACATTGTTGGTGGAGTTGTGGATTAGTCCTACTGTTCTGGAAAGCAATTTGGAATTACACTAAAAAAAAGTGACTTAAAATGTCCATGTCCGTTGACTGAGAGATCTCACAACCAGGATGTCAAAAATAGGAAGGTTCTATATGAATCAGAATATTTATAGCAGCATTTTTTATAGTAACAAAGAATTGAAAACCAAGTAGATGCCTACTGATTGGAGAATGGCTAAACAAATTGTGGGACATGATAATAATAATAATAATATTTACATACCACTTTAAAGTTTGCAAAGCACTTTATGTGTACTGCATCATTTGATTATCACAATAATCCTACAAGGTTTCTGCTATTATTATCCACACTTTACAGTTGAGAAAACTGATTCAGAGAGGTTAAGTGACTTGCCCAGAGTCATATGACTAATAAATGTCTGAGGAAAGATTCGAACTCAGGTCTTTCAGACTCTAACTCTAGCACTCTAACCACTACTTAAGAAACAATGAATTAGTCAACAAATACTTTAAGAAGAAATTATATCTATACTGAATAAAATATTTTCAAAAATAGAAAAAAAGGCACTCTCTCAAATTATTTCTATGAGACAAATATGTCCCAGATTTTGAAATTAGGGAAGGAATAAAGCAGAAAAAAAAGAACTATCAGCCCATGTCATTAATTAGCATTGATGAAGTAAATTAAATAAAATCATAGGAAAGAGATGAGAATAATATATCCAAAAAGTATTCATCATTAAATGCAAGACTAGTTCAACATTTAGCATAATAAATCATATTACTAATATGAAAATATGTACTTATATAAATATATACTTATATAAATATATATACTTATATAAATATATATCCTTATATAATTAGATGTAAAAAAAGCCTTTGATAAAATACAGTACTCATTTATGTTAAAAGATAGGGAATGAAAGTGCCTTTTAAAATATGAATAAAAGTATTTATATAAAACCAAGAACTTTCATTATTTGAAATGGTGAGAAAAGAAAAAGAAATTAAGAGAATAATCAATGACAAACAAGCAGTAAAATTATCCCTATTGACAAATAACATGAGTTCATTTAGGAAACCTTGGAGGTAACCAAAAAAATTAGTCACTTAGTTAATACAGTAGAGGTAGGGATGGAGCTTCTTAACTTTACCTCAACTGTCTCTAAAAGAAATAGTCCTCTTTGAGGGAAAAACGACACCAACATAGAACAGCCGCTCTTACTGAACTGGACAATGATAACACACAATGAGGAAAAAGGCAGAAGCACTGAGAAATCAAATGATGCGCCCAGAGTCACAAAGTGAGTATGTGTTAGAGGAATGTCTTGAACTCAGGTCTTTCTGATTCCAGAGTTAGATGATTTGCTGTTCAGCTGAACGTTTCAATCATGTTCAACTCTTCATGACCCCCTTTGGGGTTTCTTGGCAAAATTACTAGAATAGTTTTCCATTACCTTCTCCAGCTCATGTTATAGATGAGGAAACTGAGGCAAACAGAGTTAAATAATTTGCCCAAGGTCACACAGCTAGTAAATGTCTGAGGCCAGATTTGAACTCAAGAAGAGGAGATCTTCCTGACTCCAGGCCAACACTCTATCCACTGTGCCACCTAGCTGCCAATAGACTGATAAACAGGTAGAAAAAGAGAGAAAGAAAGAAAGGAAGGAAGAAACAAAGAGAGAAAGAAAGAAAAGAAGACAGAAAGAAGGAAGGAAAGAAGAAAGGAAGGAAAGAACATTTATTAAATGTTTACGATGAATTAGGCACTGAATTAAGTGCTAACAACAAAAGCAAAAAAGATAGCCCCTGCCTTCAAGACACTTACCTTCTAATGGGGGAAGACACATAAAAGGGAACTGGGAAGGGGGGGCATGATTAAGGGGATGGGGCACCCCATAAAGTCAGGCTAGCTTTCTAATAGTACATGCTTCCTCTCTATGTCTACAAAGGCTATTCAATTATCCACTTTGAGTCTCAGTTTTCTCATCTGTAAAATGGTGATAGTACTTTGTACAGTTGATATGATGCTCAAAAGATACAATGCATTTTAAAATGCACTACAAATTTTAGCACGTTATCTCAGTCAGTTAGTCAGTCCATAAACATATCTTAAGTACTTCCAGTGTGCCAGCCACTGTGCTAAATCCTGGGGATACAAAGAAAGGCAAAGGAAAGGTCCCTACTCTCAAGGAGTTTACATTCTCATTGGGGAAGACATTCAAATAACTGTACATATAAGATAGATACTTTGCAAATGGAAGGCACTAACTGTAGAGGGACCAGGAAAGGCCTCCTCATGCAGGAGCCAGGCAAGATCTGAGCTGACTGGATCTTAGAGAAATCCAAAAAGCAGAGGTGATAAGGAGATCATTTCAGGCCAATGCTCAGGAAAGAGTCCTGGATTTGGCATCTTGGGAGCTGAATTTAATGCTCATTTAACTACCTGTGTAACCTTGAAATAGTGGCTTAAATTCTCAGAGCTTTGACTTCCTCATGTATGAAGGGAAGGCTGGACAGTCTGATCCCTTCTAGCCAAATTCCATGCTTACTCCTCTATGACTTAAGATGAGTCACTGAACCTCTATTAAGGCCAAATTTCTTCACTGTAATACGGGGGTGATAATATTTGTGCTACATGACTCACAAGGTTGTGATGAGGCAATCCTGTTGTTCTGAAGTAAACCATCAAATGTCATATAAATGTAACCTATTCTATAGCACAGACAGTTGAAAGAACTTTGGAGTCTGAATGCGGAAAGAAACATACAATTTTCTCTCTTTCTTTTTGTTCTTTCTTCTTTCTTGTGATTTTTTCCTTTGGTTCTTTCTCTGGATATGGATAGCATTTTCCACCATCAGTCTTTTGGAGTAGTCTTAGATCCTTGCATTTCTGAGAAAAGCTAAGTCTATCAAAGTTGGTTGTCATACAATGTTACTGTTGCTGTATACAATGTTCTCCTGGTTCTGCTCACTTCACACAGCATCAGTTCATGTAAGTCTTTCCAGTTTTTCTGAAGTCTGCCTGCTCCTCATTTCTTATGGAACAGTAGTATTCCATTACATTCATATACCACAGCTTGTTAAGCCATTCCCCAACTGATGGGCATTCCTTCAATTTCCAATTATTTGCCACCACAAAAGAGCTGCTACAAATATTTTTGTACATTTGGGTCCTTTTCTCATTTTTATGATCTCTTTGGGGTGTAGATCTAGAAGTGGTATTTCTGGATCAAAGGGTATGCACAGTTTTATAGGCCTTTGGACGTAATTCCAAATTGCTCTCCAGAATGGTTGGATCACTTCCAAGTGAAGATTTCTTGATAGACATCTGCAACTAGGCTGGGTCTTGGAGGATGGTTAGGAGGCAAAGATAAAGAAAGTGTGACCAGTGAAAAATTCAAGAGACATAATTTCTGAGTAATTAATTATTTTATTAATTTTGACTAGTGAATAACTAATAAAAGGATGGTCCTTTGGCCTCTCTCATAAACCAAAGATGGATCATGGTGGCCTATTGATGTTTGTATGCCCTTGAAAGAATGAGTGTTCTTGACAGACTTCAATCAATTCTGATGGGTTAACAATTAATGAGAAGAATGAATATTATAATGAGAGGTGGACTTATTCTAATTAGGGAGTAGGGTACATGTCACTCTTACTCCCAGACCACTCCTAACCCTGGGCGATATAGACAAAGGATCTACTCCCCTTCCAATATCTCCACAAGCCTGGGCTTGGATAGGGTCTGAACAAGATTGAGGAGAATGTTAAACCTAATCTCATTATCAGCCCTATTCTTCAAGGGTTGATTTGGTCTAGTAGAGAATGAGGAAATAGGAAGGAAAAAAATCCAGGATCTCCCCAATAATAATTGGTTATTAATATAAGAGAGAAATAATAATTTCTCTCAAGAGTCATTTCTGGGTTTGAAGGATGATAGTCTATATGAAGACATGGAGAAGAGAGAGAACAAGATGAAAGTGAGGAACTGATAATAGTGGCTCCAGGCTTCACCACCATAACTCAGCGGCCTTTTTATCACAGGGATGGGTAACTTGCAGCCGCGAGGCCACATGTAGCCTTCTAGGTCCTTGGGTGCTGCCTTTTGACTGAGTCCAAGTTTTACAGAACTAATTCTTTTATTAATTCTTTTATTAACTTCTGTGAAGTTTGGATTCATTCAAAGCACTGCACTTGAGGACTTAGAGGGCCACATGTGGCCTCGAGGCCACAAGTTCCCCCACCCCTGTCCTAGAACTTCCCTTATTGTCTGGGGTCTTCTCACTCTGAAAGAGCCCTCTGCTAGGCCAGCTCCCTCTCCACATTTGTGAGTTCTACAGGGGTTGAGATACAGAGAATAGAAGATTTTGGGGCCAGATCCAGAACAATCTCCAGAATTGGCCACCTTACTCCTAGTGAGCATCTCCCCTACCCTTCCTTTTCAATTCCCTTGTTGAGTAACCTCTTGGAGGGCAAAAACCACCTGTTTTTTTGCTCATATTTATTTAAATCCCCAGCTTTAGCATGGGTACCTGGCCCATAGTAAGGGCTTGACAAATGCTTGTTGACTGACCTCTATTGCATGAAGGGGACTAACATGATAGAAGGCTATAAAAGTAGGCTGGGGTTTGATTGGAGTAGACTGGCCTCGACTGCCAAGCTAAGGAATTCGTATTTTATTCAGTGGGCAATGGTGAGCCACTGATGTTCTCTGAGCAGTGGATATCGTAATCATTCCTGAACATTACGTGAGTGGCAATGAGCCTATACAAGGGCAATGCCAGTGGAAAGGGAGGGGAGGGGTGCAAGAGATAGAATAGACAGGACTTGGAAGAGAGTTGGATGTGGGGATACAGAAGAGTGCTGTGCTGGGGGCCACAGAGGCCACAGTGAAATAGATAATTTTCCTTACTCTCTTGGAACTGGAAGAAAAATTTCCCCACTCCTGTCGCCATCTGCATTTTCTCCACCAGTTCCAAACTTTTCCTACCTTCCTGGGGCCTCCTGCCGCTGAATGCCAAGCTTATCAGAGGCAAGCTTTCTGTGAAATCTGTATCTCAGCATGGTGTCCTCTCTTGGGGGCTTTGCCTCATCAAGAAATCCCATCATAGAAGCTGACATCTGTGTCTTTTGTTTCCCCCTCCCCTTGCCAGTAGGGTAGATAACAATCCCCTCATCCCCCCATTCCCATGTAAGCTCTCTTGGTTTCTCAGTCTCTCTCTCTCCTTTTCTCTCTCTCTCTTTCTCTCTCTCCCCCCCCCCCGTCTCTCTGTGTCTCTGTCTCTCTCTCCCCCCTCTCTCTGTTTCTCTGTCTCTCTTTCATACACACACACACACACACACACACACACACACACACACACACACACACACACACACACACATACACACACACACACACAGCACGCCCTTCTAGATGAGAGGAAAAGAATAGGGCATTGGCTCTGTAGGAGGTCACTTGGCAGCCCTCCTCCCCACCCCCTCCCTCTCGGAGTGAAGGCAGCCTTTTGACGTCAGCAGTAGCCAGCAGGATCTCAGTCCCTCAGTTTCCCCACCCCCACTCAGGACTGCAGTAATTCATGGACGGATGGCAACACCGGGACCTTGAGCTTATCTGCACTGCCCTTTTCATAACAGCCTCCTCCTCCACCCCAACCCATCACTACCTCCCAGTGATACTGAACCCACTGGACTTAGCCACACATGCACACGTGCATAGATACACATACCCCACCACTTCTCACTGATCCAAAATATATTTACCAGTTTCATTAATATATTATAGCGGGACAGAGGGTCCAGGCAGGTCCCTCTAGGGCATGGAATGAGACAAAAATGTGAACTTTTTTCTTTTCTCCTCAGCTTTCTGCCAATCAACAATCTATCAGCAAATATTAAGTGCTAAGTACAAGACATTGTGCTAGGCATCAAGGGAAGAGACATAGATGAATAAGACCCAGCCCTTGCCTTTAAGACACTTACATTCTAGTAGGGTAGATGAAAGACTCACATACAGAAATTAGAAACAATATAAGATGAGAAAAGAGAAATGGTAAATGAATGGGCAAGTGAATGGGAAGGTGACGCCATAGTGCACTGAGAACTGAACCTGGAGTCAAGAAGACTCATCTTCCCTAGTTCAAATCTAGCCTCAGACACTTTCTAGCTGTGTGACCCTAGGCAAGTCACTTAACCCTGTTTGATTCTGTTTCCTCACCTGTCAAATGAGCTGGAGAAGGAAATGGTAAACAACTTCTGCCAAGAAAACCCTAAATGGGGTCAGGAAGAGCCAGACAGGACTGAAAAACAACTTGCCAAAAAATGAATGGGAAAGACAATAAACGCTCTAGCAGCTCCCGGAAGACACTACTGTAGCTTAGAGGGGTCCTGGAAGCCTTCATTAATGAATCAGTGAATGAATTAAAGAATCAATAGAAAGATATATGTTAATCACTTACTTTATGCAAAGCACCCAAGAAACAAATAAAAAATGTAGGTACATTATCTGCCCTCAAGGAGTTCCCTTTCTAGCGATGCAGGGTTTGAATCGCAAATCAGATGGGAAAGTCCCATGGTCCTTAGCATGCTACAGAAAAGCAGGGGGCAATGCATCTTCTTTAACGTTGTCTTTTTTCCAGTGATAAAAATCGGATCTGTTTCTGATGTTGAACCATGTGACAATTCCAAGGACTTGTTTTGTTTGTAGTTCTTCCGGAGCTGTGGTTGCTAGAGGGAAGGAGGGGAGCAGAAAGACGGTTCTTCCTCACACGAAGCAGCAGTTGCTAGGTGGCATCTCCACAGGGATTGCTTCCTGGGACAGGGATGGGGGAGGGAGAAGGGGGTGGGCAGGGTTGGTCTGGAAGCAGCAGCTGGAGGACATTGTCATTTCCTGGGCTCCTGGGCTTCCCAGCCTCTCAGTGGTAGCTGGTCAGGGGTTGGTATTGGTGAGGAAGGTGGGCCCCTTCACAGGAATTATTCCTCTTTGAAATGATCAGACATTTGCAATGAAGGGTGAGCAAATCAGTTTCTATAGAAGCAGTTGCCAGGCTGCCTCTCCACAGGGGCTGCTTCCTGGGGTGGGGTGGGGGGCCAGCTGGGAAGAAGGCTGGTGATCTGGGGTAACTGTTATTCCCAGGGTTTGGAGATTCAGGATTTGGGCCTGAGGGGAGCAGAAGGTGGAGGTGCTGCCTGTAGTCTGACTCATCCTGAGCATATAGTAACTATTACCCTCACCGGGTTATTGGGAGACATAAATGGGATAATCTGTTTAAAGAGCTTTACAAACTTTAAAGTACATCTGCTGTTATTATTGTGGTGGTTGGGAATAGGCAGTTCTGCTCTCTTTGACATGCCGGGTTCCTTGCCTTTTTAGGGGGTTGAGGGAATGAGGTCCTGTTTATCCATGGGAGTTTCCCTCTGGACCTCCCAAGCCCCTGGAAGAATGAATTCCCACCAAAGAGGAGTAAATAGGAAACTGAGGTCTAATCCAGAACCTTGGGATCATAGGGGCTATAGAGACCTAGAGCTGGGTGGGAATTTAGTGGCCAATCTTGTCCAACTTCCTTCATTTTGCAATTAAGAAAACTGGGGCTCAGGAAAGATAAATTTTGGGACAGCTTGGTGACACAGTGAATGGAGCATGGTCCTAGAGTCAAGAGGACCTGAATTCAAATTTGGCCTCTGACACTTACTGGCTGTGTGACCTTGGGCAAGTCACTTAACCCTGATTACCCTCTTCCCCCCACCAAAAAAAAGATAAGTGTCTTTCTGAAAGTCATCCAAGTAGTAAGCAACATTTGTAGCCAGGTCCTCTGGCTCCAGAGCCAATGTGCTTTCCACTACCCCGTACTGCCTTGACCATTACAGGAACTCAGTAAGTGTGTGTTGATTAAGTGAATGAATGAAATCTCCAGAGGCAGCAGAGAATCTGGTATAGAAAGCCAACATGAGTGCAGTTAGGAAGAAGGCAAACAAGAAAGCTATAACTGACTAGTTTTGACCTTAGGCAGGTCACCTCTTTCCTCTGAACCTCAGTTTTTCCATCTGTAAAATGGAATAGAGTCTATTTAGGTCTCTTCCTTTATTACTTTATTATTCTGTGTTCTAACATTCTCTATGTGAAGGTCTCTTCCAGTTCTAGCACTCTAGCTCTAGCAACAGGGCTGCTAGCCTTCAGGCTGGGAGCTTACCCCTCCAGACTTGGTCTTAGTTATTTTCCCTGGTTCCCATACCCTTAGTTTCCACTTCCCTGGCCACAGTCACATGCTGCAGCTGCAGGGTCCTCCCCCCCTTTCCCTCCACCCTCCCCGCCTAAGCATCTCAGTGAAGCAATACCTCTATGTCCTTGAACCTTTCCTTCCTTCGGTGAATGATGGTCCCTTTATCTCCTCCTGATGGTGTTGCAACCTTCAGCTGTGGGCATTTAAGAAGGAGAACCCAGGGGCCCCAAAGAGCAGTTGCCGATTGGGGAGGCCAAACCTTGACAGGCCAAGAAAGCTGTGACTGCCACTGCTACCCCAGGGAACAATGCTTCTGGCTACTTTTAAACTGTGCGCTGGAAGCTCCTACAGACATCTTCGAAACATGAAGGGTGAGGATTCTGGGCTGGGGCTGGGACCTTTTTGAGGAGGGACCTGGGGTTTTTAGACACTAGGGTGTGTTGGCAAGTACACTTGACTTGGTAGAGTCAGTAACCAGGACTGTGACACCAACCAGCTTGGCAGATTCGCTTCTTTTCACCAAGCCCCATTTTCCTTTTTTATAAAAGGAGAAAAGGAGTTTGCCATGTATGTGAATGTTTCTGGGGGTGGCCAAGGAGGACTTGAAGGAGGAGGCAAACTGTCAGTTCTAAAGTGTAGGCAAAGGAGGAAGAGAAAAGGAAGAAGGAAATGAGAGAGAAGATAGGGCAGGAGGGTAGTAGATAAGAAAAAAAAAGTAATACCAATGGTGGGGAGTAGGAGTGTGAGCTTTTACTGCCTGTCCACCTTTGGTTCCATGCACTGGTCCCCATGCTGGAAGCATCTGACCTCTCTCTGGCTCAGACCTGACTCACATGGGAGGTAATATGGGAGCCATGAATGGACCTATAGGATGTCCTTGGTTATACTCAAGTTGGTCACCTGCTAGATTTTGGTAACTCCATCAATGAGGTTTCTGAAATGGGGTAGACTTTTATCTCCCCACCTCTAGCTCAACCTTCCCACCCCAGGGAGATATGTCAGGGAGAGGTAGGAGAAAGGTATTACCAGAGAGCAGAATAATTTATGGAAGCAGGAAAGAAGACTGGGTCTGAGTTCAAATATTATATCAGGCACTTACTAGCCGTGTAATTACAGGCAGATCTTTTCATCTGTTTCCTCAGCTGCAAAACAGGAAAAATGAGAGGCAAGTTGACTACTTCAGGGCTACTGTGAAGTGCTCATGACATAACCTATTCAAAGTATTTTGCAGGCTTTCAATGTCAGGGTTTGATGTGTGTGTGTGTTTAAACTAAGGAGAGATCTGAGATGATGAAAGATTAGTTTTTCCCTTGGTTTTAGACAGTTTTCCCCTCTCTGCCCTTATGTTCTCTTACCTCTCTCTAAAGGCACAAGCAGCAAAGATTGCCTGGCCGTCTTAATAGAATCTACAGTCTCTGTCCCTGTCTCAGGATTGGGGCCAGGTTCTCTGAATGCAGGTCCTGGTTTCCAGGGGTGATTGGGTCCCTGAACTTCAAGGGTGTTGTGGATGACCATTAAACAACAACTTCTGTCTATAAAGATACCAAGGCTACTCTGGCTGCTTGTAATCTCAGGGAGATGGGGAGACAGGGATGAAGATGAGAGGTGAGGCAAGAATCGCAGAGTCAAGAGGGAGATCTTGTGGAGAGTAGTTTTTCATTCACTGAAATATAGCTGCTCTGGCTGGATGGGACTTCAAGATCCAAGAAGCCAATCTCCCATCGACTCTGCTCTTGAAGAGGTGAAGAGAAGTTCTTGGCTTTCAGTGCCCTTGTTGCTTAGATTTGTCTTGGTTTTCACTTGACCGTGATCTCAACCAGTCGGCTTCATGCCCAGACAGATCCAAAGATTGAAAGGGGAATCTCCAGAAAACATCTGGTCCAGCTCTCTGCTGCCAAGTGCTGAGCTACTCAATATTATAGTCTGTTTCAAATCTGACCTCAGATACTTACTAACTATGTGACCCTGGGCAAGTCACTTAACCCCAACTGTCTCAAAAAAAAAAAAAAAAGAATGTAGTCTGTGCTGGTTCTTACTTAGTCAGGGGGGTATAGTAGAGACACCAATGGAGACCAAGTGGAAGCCTGAAGATGTGTCCTTCTGTAGGTCACCTCACCTCCCTGGGCCTATTCCCCATTCATAAAAAAAGGGATTGAATCAGGAGGAGAGAGCACTGGAATGGGAGTCAGGAAGACCAAAGGATGAATCCAGGCTCAGATGCTGACCAGCTGTGTGATTCTAAACAAGTCACTTAAACTCTTTGAGCCTCAGTCTCCTCTCTGTCAAATCCTACCTAAGAGAGCTGTTCTGAGGGGCAAATGGGATAATGAAATAAAGCACTTGTAAACCTTTAAAGTCTTATGTAAATGTCAGCTATGTTGATGTCTGAGATCTGTCTCAGCCTTACCATTCTTGTTTCTCTCCCCTCTTCTCTGAAGGTCTAAGGCAGCAGACTATCATGGCTATCAGCCAGGAACTGAGCAAGAGGGCACTAGGGGGCCCAACACCCAGCACCTGGATCAACCAGGTCCGTCGCCGGAGTTCCTTACTCAGTAAGTACTGGGGCTTCAGAAATTTCACCAGCTGTAGGGTAAAGGCCCCCAAGACTTAATTTAGCACTTCACCCCTTCACTGTGCTTGGGGGATTTCTGATCAGGGAAGATGACAAGCTGGTTCCCTAGAACTAACCAACCCTCCCCTTGCCCCAGCATCTTTCACGTTTTGCTGTCTATCCCTACTTGCATGTTGGAATCTGACTCAGGAGGAGGTTCAGAGAACAGAACAATTCAAGTTAATGGGAATTGGAAGCAGGGAGCCTGGGGAAGATCACTGGGGTTCGGCCTTCTTCAAGGGGTCACTTTACTTATAATCCCCAGGTTCTTGTCTGGAAGAAAGCCTCTACAGTGACCAGGACATGGCCTATCTACGTCAGGGGGAGGAGGCCATGCAGAAGGCTCTTGGCATCCTTGGCAATCAGGATGGTTGGAAGAGTGAGACTGAGCGGGTAAGAGAATGCATGCACAAGGAAGCCTTTGGTTCTTTTTTCCCTATGGACAACTTTCAAAGCCTGGTTGAAACCCCATACACCTCTTCCCTGATTAAAGATAACCTCCTACCCTGAGCTCCTAGAGTGCTAACGGTACCATCCATGTCAGTAAGTCAACAAGTATCTATGAAGCACCTACTAGGGGTCAGACATTGCAATAAGAGATAGAGATACAGAAAAAAAGGCAAAAAGACAATTCCTTACCTCAAGGAGCTTATAGCTCTGTGACAGTTAGATGTACAGAGGCAGCTTGGTGAGGAAAGAGTGCTAGATTTAGATTCAGAACCTGGCTTAGAATCCCAACTCTGATGCTTACTAGCTATGTGACGTGATTAATGACTTTCCTGGGCCTCAGTTTTTTCATCTATAAAATGGGTGTTCATACTAAGTCACTTTTAGGGAAGTGACTGCAAAGTCCCAATGGTAGATGTAAGATTTGGAACACAGGTTTCTTAGCGGGCCTCAGGATTTAGAATTGGAAGGGACTTTATAGCTCATTTAGGCCAGAGTTTCTTAACCTGGGGTCTCTGGATCCCTTTTTAAGATTCCCTTAGGGGAGAACTTGGATAGATTTGAGGGGATCCATAAACCTGAATAGGGAAAAATATTATATTTTCACTAGGTTCTAACCAAAATTTAGCATTTTCTTCAACTGTGAATTTTTAAAAAAACATTCTGAGAAGCCCATGACACGAAAAAGTATCAAGAACTCTTAATCTAATGTCATTTCACAGATAAGGAAACTGAGACCAAGAGAGGGCAAATTATATAGTTAGGTAGTGGCAGAGTTGGAACTTTTTTGTGGGCGGTGGCCTTTGTATCTTTAGTTCCTAATACAGATCCTAGCACATGGCTTAATAAATACTTGCTTTTTGAATGAGTAAATCCTCAGATAGATAAGGAAACAAGTCTAGAGAGGTAAAAACAGCTTTACCTGAGACCATACAATAAATTACTGAGTGGTAATGTGAATCTAGGTCTTCTGATCACAAATTGTGTTGTGTTTTTTTTTTCCTGTAACATGCTGCTTATGAGTTTCTGATGATTCTACCAGTAGGACACTTGGTTTCCCTTGATAAGTAGAGCCAGAATTAGTACTCAGAGTTCCAGGGCCCTGTAAATCTGATTAAGATTGGCTAAGATTGCCTTCTCTGGGCCCCAAGGCTATTCCCATTTACCATAATCCTGAAAACTACTCAACTTTTTGATCACCAGTGGAAGCATTATTCGAGGATAGGGCAATAATGATAGGTCATATTGCTAGAGTACTTGAAGGTTTACAAAGTCCTTTCATTATACTAATCTGGACATGCATGTAATGTTTATATTTTCCAAATGAAAACTCTGAGGTTCAGTGACTGAGCTGAGTCACACAGCTCAGAAGTCCTGAACTAAGACCAAAATCTTGAAGGGACAACCCAGTGTGGTGACTGGGTTTGAACCCACTTCTTAACTGCTTCCTAGCTGAAAGATCAGACTATAAGCAAGTCAGTTAATCCCAATAAATCT
This sequence comes from Notamacropus eugenii, assembly GCF_028372415.1. Lineage (NCBI taxonomy): Eukaryota > Metazoa > Chordata > Mammalia > Diprotodontia > Macropodidae > Notamacropus > Notamacropus eugenii. The sequence continues at coordinate 622,867,648 of NC_092872.1, forward strand.
TCTTTTTCTCAGTAACCAACTAGGAAATAACACCAATAGCCCCTACCTCATAGGGCTATTACCAGGATCAAAGATAATTTATGCAAGGTGTTTGGTAGACCTTAATTATATTAGTTCCATTTGTAGATGTCATTTCTATTACGCCGGAATGACTGCAAATTTTGATCAAGTTTTTGACTTCACATGGGTTACTTTCCCAAACTCTAGTTAACTAGGCAATGTAAAATCAGATTCCTTACCACCAGTTGCTTAGGGGGATGATGACTACCTGTTTGGAAAGGAGAAATTACCATCTCTTCTAATGATGCAGTTTCTCTCTCAAAGAACTGCGAGCTCCCAAGGTCAAACTCTGGCCTTCTCAGCTGTGCTTCCACCCACTGATAACAATCCCATTAGCTTCATCTTGTGGAGGCCATTGATGTCATAACCATTTGCATGCTTCCTGGTTTCCAACCTTCTTCGTACCCTAGGACAAAGGGGAAAGCATCTTCCTCCTTACTTTTGGTAAGTCAGAATTCAGAATGCATCTCAGTGTCACACAATCTGAGCTGGAAGGAGCCTAAAAGGGTCTCCAGCCTAGCCCCTGCCTACCATCCCCTTTACAACCCCTCCCTCACCCTTCATTCAGCCTCTGAAGAGGAAAATCCTCATACATCCAATCTGCCTCTAACTTCTTACACATCACTTAGTTCTGTCCTCTGCGGCCCAAGCAGAAGAAGTTAATCCTTCTTCCACAGGACAACCCGTTAGAAAGTCCTTAGAATCAGAGCTTTAGTAATCTTGGAGGTCATGACTCTAAGTCCCTTTTTTTTAGAGTTAAAGAAACTGAGAATTAAAGAAATCAAATAGCTAGCCCAGAGTCACATAGCTAGTATCGGAAGTGGCACTTGAACCCAGGTCTTCCTGACTCTAGACTCTATATACCACACCACGTTGCTTTTCTTCATATCCTATCCTAAGTCTTTGATCAAACACACTGAACTTCAACTGGTCATGGAACATGATTTCCAGGTCCTGCACCATTTTAGGTACTTATATTACTTATCATCATGAATAATTATCATTATTCTTCCTAAAATGTGCTATCTGGAACTGAATACAATATCTTCAATATGGTCTAATCAAGGCACAGTACAATAAGACTTTTAGGATACTATATCACTGCTTTCTTCATCTTTGTCTTTCCGTTGTATCTTGGCTCAGTGTAAGAAAAACTGATGATTAAAATTGTCGGAAATTGGAATGACTGCTTTGTAAAGGAGGTCTTCAAGTGGATGACAACTGATCTCCTGTTTAGATAAGAATTTGGGCTGGAGGACTAAAGAAGCCTCTTCCAACTCTTCAATATTCTTTGATACTCATCCCTTTCTTGACATTGCTTGTCTGGGACTGCTATGAACCCTACGAGTGGAAGGTGTTTCTTTCCAAATGTTACTCCAGCTCTCCTGTCTTTCTCCAACAGTCAAATGGGGACAAAGTGCTGAGTAAGGTTGTCCCAGATGTGGGCAAGGTGTTTCGGCTGGAGGTGGTGGTGGACCAGCCCATGGAGAGACTTTATGAGGAATTAGTGGAACGAATGGAAGACATGGGTGATTGGAACCCTAATGTCAAGGAGATTAAGGTGAGTAATCTTCCTACTTATCCCTTAACGCCCAACAAAATTGCTACCTCCTTACCTAATCTCTTGTGTCTAAGAACTTTCCACTTTAACTCACAGTCCCCTTTTTGAACCTTTCTAAGGTACTTATGTGATATTTTACATTATCATTTTGTGTCCTTCATTAAAACTTTCCATTGCCTCATCTTAGCATGGAAGTAACCTTGGCTACTTGGAGGCTACATACCAGAAGGAGTTGGGATAGGTCCTACTGAGTAGGTCTTTGGGTATGGGCCAGGGGAAGAATTGTGTGTCTGTGGTTCGAGCAACAACCTAATTAAGTGTACAGTGGTTCATCACCAAGGTGAATATTTCAGCCACAGCAATTCTTTTTATTTTCAAATTTTTAAAAATTTAATTATTTGTTTTCAGTTTTAAACAATCACTTCCATAAGTCTTAAATTTTCTCCTCCTACCTCTCCCTTTCCTCCCTGAGATGGCATGCAATCAATCCTATATGGGTTCTACATATACATTCTTATTAAACATATTTTCACATTAGTCATGTTGCATAAAAGAATTAAAACGGGAGAAATCATGAGAAGAAAAAACGTAACACAAGAGAAAACAGTCTGCTTCACTCTGAGTTCTGATTTCGTAGCTCTTTGGATGTGGATGGCATTTTGCCTCAAGAGTTCTTTGGTAATGTTTTAGGTCCTTGCATTGCTGAGCCACAGCAGTTCTTGAAGATCAAATAATGAGACATAGAAAGTTTATAATCTTTATTAGCAGAGGGAATATTAATGGATCCTTGAAGTACTCAAGTTATTTGTGTATATGTCATCTTTTCCTAACAGACAGCCAGCTCCTCAGGGATGGGACTGTATCTCCTCTATATTTTCTATATCTCCCAACACTGGGCTCTATACACAGTAGGAAGCCAAGTTTGGGGGAGGTGATGAAGACATTGGCAATGATCTTCTCTGGTTTGAGTCAATGAGCTCTTCCTCTTTTCCCTCCTTCTTATTAATGACTATTGTCTTTTGGGCCTGGGAAGGTCCTGCAGAAGATTGGGAAGGACACGATTATCACTCACGAGACTGCTGCTGAGACCCCAGGCAACATTGTAGGGCCCCGAGACTTTGTGAGTGTGCGATGTGCCAAGCGCCGTGGTTCCACTTGTGTGCTGGCGGGCATGGCGACCCACTTTGGGGATATGCCTGAGCAGAAGGGTGTCATCAGGTAACTGCCATCAGGCTTAAAGACCCCATATCACTAGCTCCCCAGCTTCTAAGATCTCTTCCCAAGAGCTATTTCTTCTGATAATATTCTTGGACACAGCTTGGCCTGGAGACGTGATAGCTATTGAGTAAATATTGCTAAGAAGTTCTCATGCCATGTTAGCTTCCTTTCCTTCCAATACCTCTTTTGCAAACAACAAACCCTACAAAGATTCTTTCCACTATTTTCCAGAGGGAAACCAAGGTAGAAACAGACCAGGAGAAGGCCTAAAGGTTCAGAGATTTAGAGCTGGAAGAGCCCCAGAGGAAATTTATTATAAGCCCTTCATTTTACACCCGAGGAAACTGAGAACCACAGGGGCTAAGTGAGTTCCACAGCCAGAATTCAAAGTCAGGTCCTCTGACCCCAAATCCAGTGCTCTTATAGCTGTCCCATGCAGTAGCCAAAACTTGCCTGACCCTCTTTAGAATTATAACAATCTAATTTGCCTATTTATAGTTAAGTGAGGAGCACTCTAAGAAAAACAAAGAGCTAGGAGGTAGTGGAGTTGCTGGTGCTGATGTAATCTGCATAAATCCTCTGGGAAACCAGTGGATAGAGCTCCTGACTTGGAGTCAGTAAGATCTGAGTTCAAATCCCACCTCAGACACTTAATAGCTGTGTGACCCTGGGCAAGTCACTTCACCCTGTTTGCTTCAGTTTCCTCATCTATAAAATGAGTTGGAGAAGGAAATAGCAAACCACGCCAGTATCTTTGTCAAGAAAATCCTAAATGGGGTCATGAAGAGTTGGACATGACTAAAATGACATCACAGAATTGTGAAGATCAAATGAGATAATATTTGCAAAGTGCTTAACACAGTACCTGGCACATAGTAAGCAATATTTAAATACCAGTTATTGTTATAAGGATTCCAATGATCTATGTCCCAATGGTTCTGAGACTAGAACTGTGAGTTATCTTCTGACTTCGATTCTGCTCATCCCTCAGAGCTGAGCATGGTCCCACCTGCATGGTCCTCCGTCCTGTGACTGGAAGCCCCTCTAAGACTAAGCTGACCTGGCTGCTCAGCATTGACCTCAAGGTGAGTGAGTCAGGAAGCCCTGACTTCACATGATGTTCGACTCTGCCCAGATCACTTAACCTCTGTCTGCCTCAGTTTCTTCAACCATAAAATAGGGAGAATAGCACCTGCCTCCTATGGTTGTGAGAATCAAATCAGATATTTGTGAAGTGTTTGGCACACAGTAGGCACTCAATAAATGCTTGCTTTCTTCCTGCCTTCCACCTCTTAGGCAGCTGTAGTGTTAGGCTGGCTCCTTTTGATTTTAGCTATCCCACTTCAGGTTCATGGTTAGTGGCAGAAGAGCAGCCATGAGGTCTATAGGAGCAGCATTACAACCTGCCCTGATTTCCTGGGTAGCATTCATAGACAGAGTGGAGGGATGGCTGTCTGGAATTCCAACATGCCAGTCACATACTGATAGGGGGCTTATACTCAGTGGGCCATGGGGCTCTCCTTGTTAAGTTCATTTGGCTCAAAGGAAACTTTCTATTTGTCTCATGATCCAGGGCTGGCTACCAAAGGCCATCATCAACCAAGTTATGTCCCAGACGCAGATGGACTTTGCCAACCACCTTCGAAAGCGCCTAATCTCCAGTTCCACTTCTGCTATCAGTTGTTGAAGACCTCCAGACAGCTCCTCCCAGTCTCTTAAGAGCATTGTTACCTATGCACCAATTAGCAAAACCCAGTCAGGAAAAGCCTGTGGGTCTGTGTCTCCTTTCTAGACCAGTGAATAGGAGTAGTGGTAAGAGGGGATTGGGGGTGGGGGGTGGGAGGGAATTGTTTATAGTATAGCAAATAAGGGCAAAACTTGCCAAGACCACAGATAGAAACAAGAGCCTTCTCTGCTCCAAGTTCACTGTCAGGGTGGTGCTGGAATAGTCAGGTAGGGATGAGGCTAGTCCAAAGTTTTCTAAGCCCTCAACGGCTGAAAACATTTAAATAATTCTGGCCTCTTGAGTGAGAATGATGTAAAGTGAAAACGTGAGGAAAGAGTCCTACCTTTGGAGTTAGGAGGCATTGGGCTTGAAGCTCATCTGCTACTTACTTACATGTGTAACTTTAGCTAAGTCACACTGAATGTCTGGGGGCCTAAGTTTCCTCCTCTTTTTAAATGGGTCTTGGACCAGATGACCGCTTCGGCTTAGTCAGATCCATGGGATGGGAGGGTAGGGAAACTAAATTACAAGCCTGAATCAGTTATAAAAACTGTTTCAAGTAAGAGATGAACAATGAACACCAAAGAATATAGTGCACGACTTTTATTTACTTAAAAGAAAGGGAAGAATGTCAAATAGGAAGAGAGAAATAAGAACACTAAGAAAAAGAGAAGGGCAAGGTTGACCCACATTATTAATACAGCTCTTTCCCAGTGACTTAAAGTTAAAAGGGGAATATGATTCCTGATGTAAAGGCAAAAATACTGGACTTGCCCCAGACCTGCTTTCAAAGTCCTGGTTCCATCACTTAATTGTTCTGTGATCTTGGGCAAATTTACCTTCTTTCTCTAGACCTCAATTTCCTTATTTGTGATAGGAAGCGGCTGGACTAAATGCCCCTTTCTAAATCTAATCTCCCCATGTTTCTGTTTTGGGTATTCAAGGCTAGTAAATTTTATGTGTTCTGCCTTCTGGGTCATGACTTCAGGAGACTTTAGGAAAGTAGATCTGTGTCAACATATGCCTATCATTTAAAATGCTAATGTTTAGGCCTAAAAGATATACAGCTACCAATTCTTCACCTAAAATTTCTATATTAAAAAATCAATGCTTGACTTTCAGGTGGATGTAGCAAGGTCTTTTTCCAAGTTTCTGATACTTCTCGATTAGGGTAGGCTTTTAGTTGTTGTTAAAAAGATTTGCAAGCAGCAGAGAACAAATCTGCTCTCAAGTACTTTCCCCTCTACTTCACAAAATGGGATAGTTAATAGAATGGAAGGTTTGTGCAATGTGGAAACAAGGCTTTTTATTTATTCAAAATACTAGTGGGAATGTTACTATTTATTGTTTCAAGTTTTACAACACAAGATGGTATTTATTACTATTTATTCTGATTATTCCAAAGAGCATGCGCCAAACAGCCATTCTTGCCTTGGGTGAAATGCCACTTTTGACTTGTCTGCCCAGAGTCCAAAGATCACAGAGGGAGGTGAATGCAATGGCTCACATTTATCTAATATATTATGGTATGGATGTAACCAACACTGACTTTCTGAGCTGAAGACTGCTGATTTAAAAAAAAAATCTACAAAGGAACCTTAAACGATAAAAGATAGCAACTGTTATTTCAAGACAAAAGAGCAGACTTCTAAAGGGGCGGGCTCAAGTTTTTCAACATAACTAAAAACTGTGGCATTTCAATGATCATGGGAATTCAAGAAGGGATTCCTTCAGCTGTCTTTCAAACTCACTGTAACTATGCTTGAAATCTTCTGAGATGGTTTTAAGATGTTTAATTTTGGTTTGGAATAAAACAACCTGTTTGATGATCCTAACCTATTAACTGTCATCCTTAGGAGAATGTGAACTATAGAAATTTTCAGTCCTCATTCAAATAACTTTCTTCCCAAAGTAAAAAGACATTTTGAATGTTATACATACCTAGCCAGGATCTCACTACATGTGAATGCTGGGCTGTGAGAAAGTCCAATACATAAACTTGCAAACTTGAAAAACACTACAAAAGAAATTCACTTCAGGGTTCCTTTGGATAGTATCATCCCAATTCTCAGTCCTTCAGGTTCCAGCTGGTGATCTAGGACCAGACTAGTACAAATCCCTCCTTCTCCCCTCTTGTTCCTCAATACTATCACTTTACCCCTCAACTAACTTTCCTAACTATGACTGGCCCAGAACTGAAGCAGTACATTTTGTGAGTGTCAAAGTAAAAGTGACTCCTGTTACAGTAACCACTGACTGTAAATTTGTATAATACAATACCTATTACTTATAGATAGGTTTGGATACTCAATGAACCCATACGTATGGCATAATGCTATGCAATGGGAAAACTTTACCCCTATGTCCTAAGGGAGCCCCAGGTTGAAGGCTCCTTTGGAACAATCCCATGAGAACTGCAGACTGTCCAAGTTAGTCAATTCATGATCACAAAGCCAAGGCCCAAGGACTCTCAGATGTACTGTTTATTTTGGTCCAAAAAAGTGTCAGGGAGGTCATTTGGGGAGTTGATTTAACCTTGGGGGAATGGGAGGGAGAGAAAAGGAAATCACATTCGCCTCTGATTTAGTCTTATTCAAATACACTGGCAAACTGCCATTTAATCACCAATTCTCAAAAAGGAAGGTAAGCTTGGAATAGGACAACAGCTAAATGTAACAAAGTCCATATGCAAAGGAAGTAAAGGGGAACGTATGTAGTATTCCATCCATATGTTCCTTATGGCTGCTCTGGCTACTATCCTAGTCAAACTCTCACTAACTCTTGCCTAAGACTACTGCAATCACTTCCTTTCCAGTCTCCATAGCTCTGTTCTCTTCCCATTCTAATCTAGCCTATGCCTCATTACTAGTTTTATTTTTCAAATGCAAAGGTCTGATCATGTTACCTCAACAATCAAAATTTTCTTGCTATCTATAGAATATAATTCAGATTCAGTAGTACGGCTTTCAAGGCCTTTAATAATCTAGTTCCTACCTCCACACCACTGTTCACACTGTATCTTATTTCCTCTTATCTTCATTAAAATCTTAATCTGTCCTTCAAAGTTTTCCTCAAATTTCACCTCCTCTATCTAGTTTACCTGAGACCCTCCCCTTCTCTCACCTCACAATCTCTTCCTCATTTAATTGCATAGCACTCTATTTCTCCTTTGCATTTTCCATTCTCTAATTTGTATTTCAGGTATTTGTGTACTTCATCATTACTTCCTGTTGTATAGTCCTTGAAAGCAGGGACCATGTCTCTTATCTCAACCCCCAAGCATAGCATACTATATAAGGTGGGCTCTTAACAAATGTTGAATAAATGAAATGGAAACCTTTTTGTTCCGAAATTACAGGAAGCCAGGTTAGTTAAAAGTAGTACTATAGCAAAAGAGTCAAATCAAAACCTCTCATTTCCCTCCAAATGGCACCTCACTTACTCCAGACTACCTGAGCCTCCATGACCTCCTGGAAAGAGGCCAAAGGCACTGTGCAACACAGATCTAGTCTAAGAGACAGATACAAAGTACCAAATAAACTCATTTTCAAGTTTTATTTCAGACTGGTTATTATTTCTTTAAAAGTCACAAGCAAGAGTGTCTTTCATCATTACAGTTTCATGCACCTGGCTATTTTGGCGTTTCAGAGATCCTTGTATAAGAAAACTATTTACAATGTAAAAAATACACACAAAAATGAATAGTTTTTAGAGCTATTGGAGCATAAGGCTCCTCAGCAGGGACCACTAATTCAGTTGCTCCTAGAAATGAAACAGCTGCCCCTTGCAGAAATCTGAAGAATGGGACAGAGTCGATATCCACATATGGAAATATTTTTAAACAAGAAAGCAGCTTGGAAGCGATAACCCCCTCAGTGTTAGAATCCTGGCTAGAGGAGCAGCCTGAGACCTAATGACATGGGGCACAGCACCAATTTCACAGGAAGCTCATTGGATTTTGAAGAATCAGGTACACTGATGAAGAGTACTCATTCATAAACAATGGAAAACAGGAGAGGACAAGGGGCTGCCCATCCCTGCCCTCTAATGCTAATTTAATCTTGTAAATTGAAAAAGAAGATGCTCTGCACAGTCCCTCGAGGTGAGGACATCTGAAACTGTTTTAAAAGAAATGACAGTATGTAACACACCCAATCCAGTTTCGTTCCACAGAAAAGTTATGACTAACAAGACCAGAGAAACCTGGCTATGGCTCCCATGGGGGACTCCGTCTCCCATCCACTTCTGTTTCAACATGGTATAAGACATCAGCTAGTGTGTGTTCCACTACAGCACCCCAGCCCATGTCACTCATCTGCAAGTTGGAAGAACAAACAGGGAGAAGATCATTAAAACAGGCCATAAGACATCAATGAAACAATATTGACATTTTAATTCAATACTCACAGGGCGGTAAGTGAGATCTCTTGGAGGATACTTGAAGCAGGGTCCAAAGTTGATAGAAACCTGAAAGAAATTTCATGCATATGATACAGACACATTAGATGACTCTCATTAAATTTAGCCTTGATGTTCAGGGGGCCATCCAATTACACAATTTTTAGGATATTAACAATTGAAAGAACTTTAGAGATTACAGAATTTAATTCTCTGGCTTTACAATAAGGAAAATCAGTTCAAAAAAGTGATGTGACTTGCCCCAAATTATATTACTAGTCAAGTGTGACAGAGCAAGGACAAGTATCTCTTGACTTCCATTTCAGATTTTCCACTAAATTAGGAGATTATACTTACACTGACTTCCAATTTTACCTATATGTTTAATTTGCCACATTAGTAGCATATGCCAAAATAATATTGAAAGTTCCATTATTAGGCTAAGAACAAAAGTACCCATCAAGTCAGTCAACAAATAATTGACTATTACTATAATAACAACTCAAATTTAGAGACTTACAATTTATGCTTAATACACAATATCTCATTTGACCCTTAAACCTGATCCTGATAATCATATGAGGAAGGTAGAAATATTTATTTTATAGATGCTCACTTTAGAGTTGAGGAAACTGGGGCTCGAGGGGTGAGTGACTTGCCCAGCTTATAAGTGGCAAAGTTTATACCTGAGCTTTACAGTAAACATGGTAGACACCCAATATTTTTAATTAAATTTATTGAATTCTGACTCCATGTCCAAGGTTTAGCTCTAAGTATTATTCTTCACTCTACTAGGTTCAAACATCTTCTGTAATAGTCCTCAGTGAAGTAAGCAGCTTTTATAGCTATTAAATTGAGAAGAGAAGTATCAAGAATCACCTATTATTCAATCCAATTCAATAAACATTTATTAAATACTACTCTATAAAGAACAGAGTGGGGAAAATACACTGGGGAAGATACATAGATTGATATTATATAGATTGTGCTCTCAAGGAACTTCTGATTTAAGAAGGATAGAAATGTACACGAATGATACAAGGCAAAATTTGATGGGATCATAAGATCACAGATTTGGAGCAAGAAAGAACATCAAAGTTCATCTAGTTTTGCAGATGAGGAAATGGACAATACTATTATTAAGTGGCAGAACCAGAAATTTGAATATAGGTTCTGGGATTCCAAATCCAGTCCACTTTTCTATTGTACTTTTGCAAAAGAAACATGTAGACAGAGTGCTATGAGAACTCTGAGCATGGAAAGATCACTTTCAACTGGGGTAGATGGAGAGGAAGGAAGCCTATGAAAGCTACATAGACAAGGTGGTCTGAATGGAGTTTGCACTATTCAGAGACTTCACTATACAGAAATGGAGAACAGGAGTATATTATAGGCATAGTTATGGCATGAACAAACACATGGAGGTGGAAGAATACAGGTAAACACAGACATGAGAGTTTGGTTGGAATGTAGAGGAAGTAGGATGAGGAGCAGAGATTAGGATGGAAAAATAAGTGGGAACTTGTTCAAGGAGAGTCTTGAATATTAGACGTAGGAATTTATATTTTATTCAGTACCCCATGGAGAGACACTGGAGGCTTCTGAGTAGAAAAATGATCAGAGTGATGTGCTAGGAAGATTATTCAGGCAGCATGAAGTGTAAGGGGAGAGACTGAGAACAAGAAGACAGTTAGGAGGCAAAGACAATAGTCTGGATGAAAATGAGGTCCTTAAGTAGGGTGGTTGTAGGGGAAACAGAAAGGCAGGGACAGATGAAAGAGATAACAAAGAAATAGAACCAACAGGGCTTAACAACTGACTGGAAGTAGGATGAAAAGCAAAAGACTATTAATAAAAAAATTAACATAATGCTTGTTACTTATATGTCACAAAAGATTGAAAAGATGTCTATATAGCTGGTCATCCTTTTCATTCTAGGCACATTAAGTGAGGAATTGGCAACAACAGATCCACAAACTGCTTTCCCTTTCTGTAAAGTCCCCAGGATTCAGCCCCGTGTTCTGAAGGATTTAATACTACCAACTTTTAAACTAGAAACAAAATCTCATCCTACCCACCAGACCTATTCTGATTTCTGTTGCAGAATCTAACAATTACTCTCTCCCCCACCATCTGCAAGATCTGTTTCACAAGAAGACACTCAGACCTACCGTGCAGCTTTTATACAGTGAGATGGCAGGAAAGTAGACCCCTTCAAAAATTTCTTTGTAGGCCACTCCTTGGCTGACACCATTTTTGTAGAATATTATCTGCAAGATTAAAATCCAGTGACTTTACTTTAGAATGATGCCCCAGAGTTATCAAACTGTGCATGCCCTAGCTCTTTGGCCTGTCTCCCGACAGAGAACAAATAGAGAGGAGAGGAACCCAGAGATGCAAAGGAATTTATAGCAGCCCTTCCAGTAGCAGGGAGTAGACCTGAAAACTGAGGGGTATCCACTGACTGGCGAATGGCCGAGTACATTACAGGAGTACTACTGTGCTATGAAAAGGAGGAAAAGGGGTGGTTTTAGTAAGACCTAGAAAGATTTGTATAAGCTGGTGCAGAATGAAGTGAGCAGGACAAAGAGAACGGCATGACAACAACAACATATAAACAAATGACTTGGAAAGACTTAAGAACTCCAATCAAATCAATGACCAGCTATGACTACAGTTAGCTACTCTTCCAGATGATGAAGTATGTTACCTAGCTCTTGATAGTGAACAGGACGTGTTTTTTGGATATGGCCAATGTGGGCATTTGTATTGTTTGACTATGATATTTACTATAAAGGTTTTCCCCTCCCCAATTGGGGGAGGGAGGAGAGTAAGGGAAAGAAAATTGATTTTTGCTCACTGAATAAAAGTAAAATTCGATTTTAAAAAATGGTTTTGGGAAAACTCTTAGAAATACTTAATGTCTCTCAAAAACACTGGGTTGACCTTTGACCCAGCAATATCGCTACTAGGACTGTATCCCCAAGAGATCATAAAAATGGGAAAGGGTCCCACATGTACAAAAATATTTATAGCAGCACTTTTTGTAGTTGCCAAAAACTGGAAGTCAAGGGGATGTCCATCAATTGGGGAATGGTTGAATAAATTATGGTATGTGAATGTAATGGAGTACTATTGTGCCATAAGAAATGATGAACAAGAAGACTTCAGAGAGGCCTGGAAGGACTTATATGACCTGATGCTGAGTGAAAGGAGCAGAACCAGGAGAACTTTGTGCACAGCAGCGACCACAGTGTGCGAGAGTTTTTTCTGGTAGACTTGGAATTTCGTAATAACGCAAGAACTTCTTAAAAAAAAAAAAAAATCCCAATGGTGGTTCTCAAGGCAAAATGCCTTCCACACTCAGAGAAAGAAATATGGAAGTCATTCGCAAAATGTAGCAGATCATGTTTGTGTATGTGTAAGTTTTTGTGTATCATGTTTTGATTTTTTATATGATTTCTTTCATTTATTTTAGTCTGACTACATAGCATGACTATAGTGAAAATACACTCAATAGGAAAGTATATGTAGAACCTATACAGAATTGTATGCAGTCGTGGGGAGGGAGGGGGGTAGTGGGGGTAGGTGTGGGGGGGATCAAATCTCAATTGTATGGCAGTGATTGTTAAACATTAAAAAATAATAAAAAAAAAAGAAAACAACTAGGAATAATGAGGGGAAAAGAAATGAATAAATTTATCATGATCTTTGAAAAAAAAACAAAACACTGGGTTGAAAGCCCTATGAGAATGGGCAATAAAGTACAAGGAATACATTCTGGCTGATATAAAGTTCACTCATACAACAGTAATTACACTTTATGTCTGTATGTCACTTTTTAAGTTTCAAAGTATTTTCACACCTATTATTCTTCTCATCTATTCATATTCTTTTTATCAGGAAAGGTACATATACATGCTAGACATATTTGCAATTTTTCTGCAATCCATCACAAAAGACAAAGGTTTCTCACAAACACAGCGAACTCTCATTTCCTTTGGCTTGGGGAATTCTTCCCTCAGAGCCTGAGTGACTAAGTCTCGAGCACACTGTGCTTAAGTTCTCTGATGTACGTATTTCTACTTTCTGCTGTGCTTTACAACATGTTACTCTTTTGAGGTCTTGTTTTAATTACTTCTTTTCATTCCCTTTCTGCCTTTATCTCCACCTCCTGTATGAATGTGAGCTCTTTGCAAGCAGAACTGCTTCATTCTTTGTACTTGTATTCCCAGTGGTCAGAACAGCACCTGGCACACAGTAGGTACTTAATAAATCCTTGACTGATCTTAGAAGTCTTCTCTACTAGGTTTGTTCTCTCTTTCAGTCCTCAAAGCCCTGGATTAATTTTGCTATGTTCTCCACCCACTCCTCAGCATCTTCATCCTCAGAAAAGATGGGTTCTTCTGAAGCAGGTTCACCCACCTTCATCTGAATGTACAAACTATCTTCTTTCTCCTTGTTTTCCTGCTGAACAGCTGCTCATTCCCATTTACTGCATTTTCCTTTATTTTATTTTTATAAGATGCTCTGGAATCCAACTCCTTTATTTTCCCACATTTCTTCCTAAAGTATTTCACTTTCTCTTTATCCTCTCCTTTTCTAAAAACCCCAGTGACTTCTGTACACTCATTTGGCCAGATGCTAGCAGCTCAGTTGTTTCATGCCCCCATCTGAATCTTAGATACCGGCTCAGCTATACATACCACCTTTTTAGTCTCACATAATTTTGAGTAGTTTTATCTTTACAATGGCTTTGTGAGATACATGGGAGCAGGTACTTTTATCTTTATCATACAGATGAGAAAAGGGAGTCACTTAGTTGAGTGACCTGTCCAAGGTCAAGGACTCTTGGTATTTAGTCTTAGAGCTTCCCACTACAACATGTCTGGGTGTAAGTCACTCTCACCTAAAGCAAAGTAGCATAACTCTTCATGCTGAATCTTACATACTCTATTGTGTTTTCTATGCTATCTTTTCTAGACTTTTTCCTTTGGATTGCTCCCAAAGGAATTTTTTGGCAAACGATGGCCCGCAAGCTTTAAATACAACTTCATTAAAAAATGTAAAAACTATTTTTAACTTGTGGGCCATGCAAAAATGGTCAATAGGTCCCACTTGACCCAAGGGACATGATTTGCCAACTGTTGTTTTAGATCATTCAAGTAAAAAGTTCAACTCACTTGACTGTGGGGAGTCTGCTTGAGGCTCTTCTCAGCTTTATCCACAAAATCCTTTTCCTCAAAATATAAGTAACTCTTGAACTTTATCAAAGCCTTGAAAAGCAAAAGAGAAACAAAGTAAGAATGATGAAACATCATCTCTAGTATCATGAAATAACAAAACAACACACACTTGGTGACCAGTCTCAGCACTTTGGGATAGGGATTCAAAACCCTTCAGGCATTAAGACATTCACCACGAGTTGATTTCACAATTATCTTCCTCACTTCCTAGGAAGTAATGCAATACAGATTCTGTATCAAAAAATGCCATAAAGACATTTGCTGACCTTTTATAGGTTTAATTTGGACTCCTGTTTATTCAGTCTTGAATTATTGAGTCTTCAATCTTATGAGTCTACATTTCATAAAAACCAAAATTAAAACTGGGCTTTATGTTATATCTGAGCTTTCCTCTGTGAGACCGCACAGAATTCATCTTGGATATAGCACAAGTTCTGAACCTTTTCTCTGACAGTCAGTCTGGTGAAGCCTATGGACAGATCCCATCTCAGAATTATGTTTATCAATGCATAAAATAAAATATATGGGATTAAAAAGGAAATCAACTGTACTGGTTTGAAAGACTTAAGAATTCTGATCAACAATGATTCCAGAGAAGATGAAGTACGTCAAGATATTTTTTAGAAAGCAACTTTATGGATCCTCACGTCCAGAACCTCCGTATAATGACAATAAGAATGTTGTCTAAAGCACCTCTTTTATCTATTCATGAAGACTGTTGAAGCAAGCAATTAGGGGCACAATATTTCAACTGAATTCCTTAAACCATAGCAGTTACAACAGAGCTAGAAAATATGCTGGTAAGTCACACTAACTCTTGATTTTCTGAACCATGTTGTACTGCTCCCTACTTTCTACCCAAATTACAGTGTTTCATGAGGCTTGATGAAATGACGAGAGGCCCAGACTTATTTGACCAAAATTACATAGGTACCCCTCCACCATGCAATCCCCAGGGTCTCTCATACACTACCATCTCAGAGGCCCCTTTCTTTTCTAAGGCATAGTCTATTCCTTTTGTACTCACTAGTAATAGTAGGAATTTGTGATTAGTCTAAAGTGAATGCCCAGGGGTCAATTTATTAGAACTACAGAATACAACAACTAAGATTTTAGATTCTAATTCAGTTTCTCCACTCAGTGTAGGGCCCTGCTGGACCCTGACAATTATTATAATCATGAAGAGGAAGATGGTAACAATAACAACTGTTCATATTAGAGGCTCATAGAGCAAGTATTATCACCATTTTATAGATGAAGAAACTAAGGCTCAGAGTAGTAGTGATTTGCCCACAGACAGTAAGTTTCAGAAGTACTGCTATCTGCCTCTCACCCTGGATGTTTAAACCATGGGCAATTATAATGAAACATGTCTTCTTCCTCTTGAGAGAAAGGGAAAGTACTATTGCTGCGTTGGTTTTGCTTGATTATTTTTCTTTGCTAGAAGGGGAAGGGTTATTAGGATATAAAATTCAAAAGGTATTAACAAAATATTAAAAAATAAAAACAAAAAATAATTAATTGAAAAATGACAATAGGTCTGTTTGGTACCTCCATCATGACAGCAAAACAAAAGCTGGGAATCCATGAGAAGGGGAAGGAACACTGACCTTATCTTTATAGGTGTCAGGCAAGGACTTGGCAGTTTCTGTCTCCTCGGGAAGATTGATATAAAACCCCAGGATGTCGCCTTGACCATAGCCAGAAGAGTAGCGCTTGCCAATGGATTGATGAAACTTGGTCCCTTTCTTGCTCCGCCATGAATAACTGAATTTGTCATAGCCCAGAGGAGCCTGGAGGTTACCTGTCCCAACAAAATACATGGGAGTCAGAAGGTCAGGTCAACTGGTTTCCTGTAGTAGTGATTCTCTTTAAATTTCTGTCTGATTTACTTCAGTTTCTTAAAATGGCCCCTCTCAATGTTTCTGAAACAATAAATAATCATACAGGGCAAATGTCTAGTAATCAAAGTATTCACAGGAGTATCAAAGGAAAGTGTATAAGATGCTCAGAATTCTGGCTGGTGGCCAAGCACAGAATTCCCTCCCAGTTAGCTCCATTGGTCCTGACCAACCCTGGGACACAAGGGTTTCACTGCCACCTGCTGGAACAGAAGCTTACCGAGTGGCTGGGACCAGCCCAGCCTGGCAGCCGTGTCTGGAGGCATCTCATCCACTGAGATCTCAAAGTACCAGGCACCTTTCCGAACTCCATGTGAAGCTCGAACCATTGAGTAACCCTTCTCTCCGATCACAGTCAGTCGGTCATCTGAGATCTTTAGCTGAGGAGCTGCAGTGATAGAGATTAAAAAAGACTACTTAAAGAGCTAACTGTTCTTATTACTAGTGAGGATAATGGCTCATATTTACACAGTTTTCAGGTTTAAGTGTTCTCCTTGTGACAAACCTATGAAGTGAGGAGCACAACTATTACTCCCCTTCTCTAAAGGATGAAACTGAAGAGGTAAAGCAACTTGACAGGGTGGGCTACAAGCCTAGAAAGCAGCAGAGCTGGCATTCAGATCTAAGTCCTTTGATTCCAATCACTCTCTTACTGAGAAAGGGCACAGGGAGGCACACAAACCACACACACTGGCAGTCCTTGGATTCCAGTGGAATCCATTCAGACACAAGAAAGTCTGGGAGTTTAAATTTACCAAAAATACTCCTAAAGTACAGACAGTGCCACCTGCCTCCTTACACTAACATTCTGCTTAGCTCTGTCTTTTCCTCTCCCATTTTACAACAATATTGGCAGTAAGTAAAATGTCCCAGCATCACTGGGCCTGTCTCACTAACCAAACTCTAGTCACTCATTTGGCTTTTATCTAATTCCTGATTATGGTAGAAAAGTCAATGCTCCTCAACAGATAACCTAATGCCAAAAGACTACCATTGGTGATAGTTTTACTGTCTTGGATTTAAATCAAACAATAACCTGAAAAATTCCTTACCACTTCTTGAAGGTTTTCAAATTCAGGGGTTTAACCATAAGTATGAACCTCCTCTCTGAAGCTTATCATCCAACTAGTGAAGGAATTCTTTGGCAAATCTAAAAGACTATCTACTAAGTCGGAGAAGGGCTGCAATCTGTATTAGCAGAGGAAGTACCCACACCACTGAAATTACAAATACTTGAAGTCCTGAATGAAGCAGAAATCTCCACTCAAGTCCTGCTCTTGCTCTGATGCCTCACTGTGATGTGGAGATAATCTGTGGTTATAAAAGGGCTATGCAACACAGTACAATCTCTGGTCAGTCCTCCCAAGCTAGAAAGGCTGATAGAAAATTTACCTTTCATCTGAGGGCAAACCTAGCTAAATTGAGAAAGGTTCATTAAAGATCTGACTACTCGTGAAGACTGCCTAGCAAAGTCAGGGTGACCCTACTGATTCAGGGAGTTCACCACGACAGGACATTGTGGATCTTTTAAATACTGAACGAACAGAGTTTGATATGCAGTGAACTTCTTAAGGGTTAAAGTTAATGATATACATTCTAAATGACACCTGACTGTTTTCTGGTATGGTAGGCATACTGCACACCTCTGTCGTGAAGCGCTAACAAAACCCGTTCATAGAGGCAGGCTCTGTAGAGGTCTCCTGGAATAGGCTTCCCAGCCCAACAGTCCAGTTCCAATTTCTCAGGATCTGGGGCATGAGGGTCTGGTTCTGCGAGAATGTACCGATAGCCATCTTTGTTAAATGGGTGTTCCAATGGATAGCCATGAGGGGGAAGGCGTTGAGCAGAAAACAAGGGGTCACTAGAGAAAGGAAAAAAATACAAGAAGCTAGTGTCCTCTTTAG
The DNA here is from genome assembly GCF_028372415.1 of Notamacropus eugenii. NCBI lineage: Eukaryota > Metazoa > Chordata > Mammalia > Diprotodontia > Macropodidae > Notamacropus > Notamacropus eugenii. The sequence goes on from NC_092872.1 coordinate 622,885,662, forward strand.
CTTAGATGTCAATAATATATATTTTCTTACACTGTCAGATTTCCTCTAAAACACATTCACAATTTCCACATTTTTATTCTTTGAATGTATCATGCTGTTTTCCACAGGCAAACAGAAGAATGGTATCTATTTAGGACACTGGTTCTCAAACAACTTCTCAACAACTGCTGGTCACCCACCAGATGGTTTGTAGGCTAGCTTGAAATGCAAGGCATATTACTAGTATTTCTGGGAGTTTCTGAGATACCATTTAAAAGAGATATTGTGTAGGCCTATGCTAATGTTTGACTCTGATGCCTCACTGTGGTTCTTGAAGGGTAGACCGAAAGAAGGCAGATTCTATCAAGCTGTAAAGGCTTTGAGTATGGTCCCAGAAATGGACTGTATTTTCAGGCCTAGCCTCGTTAAGTTTGGAAAAGCTCAGCACCAAAGAAAAGACTACCAGGTGATGAATTCTGGGACCACAGCAGGACATTCAATTGCTACTCAATTGTAGAAGGATGGCAATCTGCACAAGTGGAAGGATTATCCTCATAAAGGATGGATCACAGAGCCTTTTAGTATTGAAGCTGTGTGTGTGAAAGGGCAATGGGAGAATAAGGGATACAGGTGGGATGTTTGTATTACTAAGTAACTTTTCTGCTATCAACTATGGGTATTGCTGTCAGCCTGGTTATGGAGTGACACGGTTGATCTCACCTTTCAGATCTGGACCAAAGACAAGGAAGAGGTGAGGGGGCATGAGGGAAAGCACAGAATTTACTGCCCAAGAACAGCACATCAAGTCCCGGTTTCACTCCTTCTTCCCTAGTCCCCATTCTGCCTTTGTCAACATCCTATAATTCTCACTTCTTGTGATTCTCACCCCAACCCCCACAAAAGGATACAGTACAAACATCAGGGAATGGATACGGCAAAGGGCATCATGCTAGGGAGATTCTGCTTTGCAATGACAAGTCAGAGTAGATGGGATAGCTGGTTTCTAAGTCTGTCCCTCATTCCCCACTGAAGAATCTCTTGTTTAGAAAAGAGGTTAAGTGATGAGGGGAGTCCTTTTTTCCCATTACCATAGAGAACATGTCTCTTTTGCTAATGAGGCTAGTGCCAGGCGAACTGCTATACTGGTGTTTCTCTTTACCTTCGGGCCTTCTTAGTTGTTCCTGTGGTCCCTCCATCCTGCTGCTTGCGCTTGGCTCCTCTTCCTTTTCCACTACTTCCTGCTGCAATTCCCCCTTAGAAAGAGAGGGAAGCACACCATCAATTAGCTGTGATGGAAGGGAGACAAGAGCTGAGGGCAGAAACTCCCAGGGGACTAAAAGGCTGAAGTGCATTTATGCTGCACCAAAGACAGCCTTTCTAAAAGGATAACAAATATGACTGAATGACTCTGAATGATTCTACCAGATGGAAAATTCCATGAGAGTGGGGACCCTGTCTCCACTAAACTTTGGCTCCCCTCAGGGTACAGCACAACACTCTGTAGCTCTGTACACGGTAAATGTTTAATAGATGCATACTGAATTGAGTCTTTTAAGTGCTCTTCTCAGGTCAAAATGGTTCAAACCACTAACCACTCTAAACATGTACATACAAAAACAATCTTTTCTTTCTCAATAAAATACAACTAGTAGTAGTTCACTTTCTGAGGACACTGACAAATGCAATTTCATTCAGAGAGTTTCCAAATACCCAGAGCTAAAAAGAATGAAAACAATTAAACAGACAAAGATTTTTTTCCCATTAAAATCAGAACAAACATTTATATAAAGAGAATAACCTCACTGTAAGCAGATTTCCACTTGCTTTAACAGCACATGGTACACACTCCATAAGCATAATCAAAACACAGGACCTGCTAAAGCAGTTAAGCACTTAACTTCAATGTTCAACCAAATAAAATACACCAAACAAGGAAAAACAAAAACAAAAGCACTAAAAAGGTGTTTCTCTCCAGTGCTGCCTAGTCAATTTCCATTGTGACCACTTTAGGTACATGAAGGATATCAATTTTACACAATTAAAAACAGAAAGGTTTTACAATTTAGCAAGACTTTTTTGGGTGTACTCATAGTAACGTACTGACGTTCTGGGGTATACTTCATAGTAATGTACTAAGTTGTCAAAACATCAGATTCAAGACAGACTAGACCTGGGCTGTGGTATTAAAGTATCGGTGTGAGTTTGTATGTGTATGCATGTAGACACACATACATTTTAGAGACAAAAGAACATAGACACACCAGACTAGTACCTTGGGTAGTGCTAAAATAAGGAATCAGTATAGTTCTGCCCATTTCTCTCAAATAAAGTTAGTTTAAAATTTTTTTATGGAACTGTAGGCAAACACCTTTATGTAAACAACAACTGCATAGAGTATGGTATCTAAAAGTGTAGCAAGCTTGTAAAATATCAGCACACCCCTGTTGCAGTAAAAAAGGAACAAGGTCAAGAAGAAGATCATATTCTGCACAAGCAGGCCAAGGGGTATTAAAGAATTAAATCCTTAAATGATAACAAGAGTTTGTCTGGTTCTTCACGAAGGTTTTTGATTATTAAAACAGGACTCACATGTTTCTAGTTTAATTTGAGTTACCCCAACACATTCAGCATTTTGGGGGATACAATTTACATTTTTAACGCTTAGTAGTGATGTTTTGAATCTAATTATTTTGAACAGAACAAAAGGCACTAAGGAGAAGACTAGCCATGCTGGCAGAATATGACAGTGTAAAAGCTTCTAATTACTAACATTAAAACTGAAATTACAGTCTCATGTTAAGTTCTATGGTCACCATTTTAAGAATGCTTTAGAGTTTCTAAAACTGGTTTTAGCTTCTAGGACAACTGAGCAAAAAAGCACTTTCCAAACCACACAATACTTAAGGTTGAGAGGCTGAGAGGTAAATATTCACCTCCAAAAGAGGCTCCACCTGTAAGAACAGAAGTGGCACCATGTATTTGTCAAATATTAACAAGTCTAAAGGAGAAAAAAAAAATCAGTGTTTGAAAGGAAACAAACAACATCCTCACTAATTTTTGTCCTAAGAAATTCTTGAAAGTAGTGGGGAAAGTTTGGAAATTCAAGAAGACATGAGTATTCTAAGAAGCAAGTGATGGATCCCATTTTTACAATGAAAACCTGCCCACCTTCTAACCACCCACTTCAACTTGAAGTCACCTGAATATATATTCATTTCAGGGACGAAGATTGGTCACCAAAAGGAAAAATAACTGTCAACAAGTAATCAATACACAAAGGCTGAATTTGAATAAAACTTCCGAACAACTTAAAATCTCAGAATGAGGAAAGGAGGAAAGTGGGACCCACAGAACAGGAAGGTAATTAACTTATAAATGAAAGTAAAGACTTGGAGTAAATGCTATGAAGCTCTTTAAATCAAATGAAGCTTTAAATGAAGCTCTTTAAAATGAAGTGTTGGAGTCATTCCCTGGCATGGGGACTTCTTTGCCCTAGGTGGATCCCAACTCAGAGTGGAGTGTTTTCATAATTTGTTAAGGAAAACCCAAAAGTTGTCACCTAGTGGTCAACCTAAGTATCACTGTTATGGGTAAATTATGGCTCCAAAATAAGAAAAATAACTAAATTTGACTCCAAATGAAAAAGACTACTTCACATGGGGTTTATAGCATGACAAAAAGTTCTATTAAATTATACAACTGCCTAGCTCTAAAATATCAAGTGACTATTGAAAACAATTAATCATTTTGAATAGCTATCATTTGAGCTTTCCAATCCCAAGACTTTCCATAAGCGTTTCTATTTAATATCTTGAAAATTAACAAAAAATAACTGAACACTTGCCATTTAAATTTCCACTAGTAGATACTGTGCTGCTTTGCTTCTGGTTGTCATAAGCTGGGCCAATATTACCAAGATCCTAGAAGAAAACATGTAATTTTAAAAATAAATCTCTTAAAACAGCTCCATCAAATCAAGTCAAAGGAGGCAGATGTTCCAGATAAGATAGAGAAGGAATTAAAATAGCCCAGAGGAACTGGAAGTGACATTCCTAAAAAGGTCTGAGATTTGTAGAATCCCAAAGTCAATTCACTTTCCTTCAGTCTGAGAGCTCTGACAGGATCTTTCTCAAAAACCAAAGAATGCTTTCTAAGTACACAGAAATACAGAATACCCACTCTGGAAGCATTCTTAGAGATTAGTTACAAACAAGAAACTTGAGGCAGAGCCCTTATTAGAGCTCAGACCTGCTATTTCCCAGCCTAGTGCTCTTTCCACACGAGACAATATAAACTAGTGCACCTGATCCAAAAGCCCAAATTTGGGGTAATCTTCTTCTGGGTCTTTGCTTCCAGGGTCTGGATGCTCCTTCACCAAAAATACATCTCTTTCTCTACTCTGAAAAGAAGGAGAATTTTAGCATTAAAGGCAGGTAGCTTCTGAATAGATCACCAACCACAAAAATGTCAGTGTCTCCAAATCAAACAACTAACATATAGTTATTAAGCCCTCACTACACACGAGAAATTGTGCCAGATGTCAGAGCTGATAAGAAAAAATTAGAGGCCGAGCCCTGGGGGAAACTTACATCCTCAAGGGGGAGATGAAATACATCTGCCCAGGTACATATGACATGTGTGAATGGTAAATGATGAGGAAAGCCCCAGGCACAGGGTGGCATTTGACCTGAGTCTTGAGGGAAACCCAGGATTCCAAGAGGAGCTGGGAAAGGTACATAGTCTAGGGGTGAGGGCATGAAGGTAAGCTAACAGGTGACAGACTGCTATGTGTGTAACACTCACAAGGACTTTATGGAGTGGGAGAGTAGTCCTGCGGATGTTAAGGAACCCATGAATCCTACTGAATGGGAGGATGGGTGAAAGAATCAGATTTTCACTCCAGGAAAATCACTTCAGCAACAGTGAAAAGGACTGGAGTGAAGAGAGACTGATGGCAAGGAGGCTGCAGTGAAACAGTCCAAGCAAGAGGTGAAAAGAGGGTGAATAAATGCTTTAAAAAAAAGAGCCTTTTCATCTGAAGAAAAAGCAGTTTGGGGTCCTCTCTATTCTGGGTTATGATTTGGTTTGGGTCTATGAATTTATGAGCAAAACTGTGAAACACAAAATTGTTTTAACATGCTACCTAAGACTTCCAGGAGCTGAAGTAACTTATGTAATACACCCTATACAAATCCTACTTCTTGAACGGTGTGAGAGACCCTGTCTCACCTCCATCTCAACAAGATCCACTTAAAAACTGATTAAATTCACAGGTGGAGCTTATTCTTGTTCATTCTCAATAACTGGCTATCAAGCAGATCTCATTTCCTTTATGCTAGTACAGAGAAAGACTAGGAAGAATAAAACTCTTTGAATTTTCAAATATCTAATTCCTCAATTTTCTTTTACTTACCATTGTTTTAACAATGTTATTGGGCCAAGTCATTTTCCCAGGTCTCTGTCTGGTGGTCATGCACTCCCAATACTTATCAATGAATGGTATAATATCCTATTTTTAAAACAAAGATGACTTAATATCTTTATAACTGCTTTAAACATCACTGGTCACTGAAGAAAAAGAAAAAAAATTTACATTTAAGAATTTTTTAAATCTTCCAAATGAAAGGGAGAAGCTAAGCAAGTTTGTTCAGTATTTTAATTACTTTGTACTGATCAGACACTATTTTCAAGACATTGTGCCAGGAACAGAGAGGCCCCAAGAAGTATTAGATCACCTTTGCCTCTAAGGAGCTCACAATTTATCCCGAAAAGACCACAGGGAAACTAATCAAGTTCATTCTAATAACATGACTTTAACCCTAAATGCTCCTTCCAAATTTTTCTTTCACCAAGCCTACATGGGCTACAAATCCTCCAAAGACCTTTAAAATATGATGGCAGGCTATTTGGAACTATACTTCAAGGTCTGGCCTCTTAACTCTTTAGGTTCAGAACTGTGATGCCCCATTAAGGCTGAATCAGACTGGGAAAACTAATTCACATAGCCTCAAAGTCTAGGACTCCCTTCCATATGATATAATGGAAACCAGAACAGCTTTTCCAAAAGCCCACATTTTTTACACAGATTAAAAACAAAACACCTTCCCTTTTGCAAATAATTTTTCTGTTTAAAAAAGAGACAATTCATTTATAGCAGTACAATGTGATGAAAAAAATGTTAAAACACAAAGGAAATGAGTCAATTTAGCTAACAGAAAATAGACCTGATTTAAGTGTAAATACCATGCAAAATTAAGACTTATCATTTATCATTCCTGGCTAGTGCTTCATACCAGTTAACAAAGTCATCTTTCATATACTCTGAGCTGGTCATGTGGTCTACATGGCTAAAAAAGTATTTCAGTAACTATTGTCAATAGCAGAAAATGTATGTAAAGACATACACACAAATAAGCATTACAAGCAAGTAACGTTACTCCCCACTAACTTTTTTGTGCATCTTGTTGCTTTACAACAAATCTCTTCAATCATTTTTGCTTTGAGGCAACTATGGAAGCACAATCTGGTTCCTTCTAATGGAACTTGGTATCAAGTGTATCTAAAGGAACTTGCTGTCCAGGGACATTAATGAAACTGACTTGCACCACTATCCAATCAAAGGCACAGTTATTATGGCTATATAAAAGGACAGAGCAAGAGGAGGCAAGGAAACATGCCTGTAGAATAAAAGGCTAGGAAGCAGATCAAGGGAAAAGGGAGGTCACAGAATTGAACCTTCACTCTCCCTAGATGCCAGCTTCCTGAGAGATTTCTAAAAATCTTCACAAGGGTCATGCAGAAGGAGGTAAAGTTGGTCTCAAACACTGCTTCCATGTCAGAGCCAATTCCAAACTGACTAACACCTGCTGTACTTGGAGGATGACATCCTAGCGAGCAGGTATTAAACTCTTTAGGAGTTGGCTTTCCTTTTTGGGTTGGTTTTGCTGAGTCAACAATTTGTAGCACAGCAAAAAGACTGGTCTATGGGTCCAAATAAAGGGAATACTATTTAAAGCTGGTAGATGAACATTTTTCATGCTGACACAAAGAAAAAGCCAAACTTCTTCCAAAATACGTTAATTCCAGTTCTTTAAAGATAATGCCTTTCTAGACACTAATTTTGTCTTAGTGTGCTATCAGACCAGAAATCCAGTGAGAGAAATAACTTTTTAGGCAAAGTTTCTTAACTTTTTTTGTTTCATGGGCTTCCTTTCCCTATGGACCCTATTTCAGAAGTATAATGTTTTTAACTGCTCATCACAGATCACATAGAGGTAAGGGAAACAATGATAAACAAGATCTATGCAGCATACAGGGAGATCAACAGGCCTATGTGGGAGAGCTCATGATATTCAGACTACAACCACTAAAATGGTATGTCCACATTGCCTACTGAAATCTTTCCCTATCTAATCATTCAAACAACAAAGACCTATTAAGCACCAGCCAAGTGCCTGGTATTGGTTGAGGTGCTGAGGGTACAAAGACAAAAATGAAACAGCTCCTATCCTTGAAAAACTTACATTCTATCAAACTCAAAAAGCCCACTTACAGCTCTTCCTGGTTTTCTCTGAATTTTTACCTTTTCCTCAATTTTACCTTTTTTTTTGGAGTGCCTATAAAATGCATCATGCAATTTAGCACTTAATGATGTAATTAGAGAACTATTTAATTACTGATCATGCAAAAGCCTTGGCTATGCATCCATATTATATAGCTACTTGAGGGCATGAATCTTATCTTAAAATAGTGTCTCATCTAAATATGTCAGGAACATATTATGCCCTCAAAAAAATACTTCCTGATCAACTCAGCATTTAAGTGGAGGTAAAGAACTGCATGTTTGTCAAGCTGTTGCTGCTAATGATGATGATGATGACAGGATAATAGATTTGGGGTAGGAAGCCCAGCAGACAGCCCACTAAGAAGCCACTAAGTCCAATCTCCTCATTTTGTAGAGGCAGAAATTGAGGGTATGAGGTTAGGTGATTTGCTTAGGGTCACACAGCTGTCTATCTCGAGGAAGAATCTAAACTAAAGTCTTTCTGACTCACAAGCTGGCTATCCATCATGCCACGATGCTTCTCTCCAAGTCATGTAACATATTGTAACACAGAAAAAAAGTTACACAGAACAAGTGAAAAACATGAAACTTGAACCCATGGTCAGACTTTATTCTGTAATTATTCAGTAATTATTCTTAAAGCTCGTATCCAGAAAGTTGTACTTGATTTTTTGGAGCTACCATATTAATGATGCTAGAAGGAATGGGACAACTCTACCTTGTCTTTGGAGAACATGGTTTTAGGATGTTCATCCTGTGTTCGAGACTGCCATGTCAGATTGGCCAAAGCACTAAGGCACATTTCTTTTAAGTCTTTAAAAGGAAAAGAAGAAAAAGATTTAATCTGTGGTAACAGATATTTCCCTAAAGTCAAATAGATATTCAACTCAAAATCCTCATGTAAAGTGCTCCATAAAAAACAGATATCTACCAGCAAGAACATGGCCATCAGCTGAGCTGAAGGTGATGAAGGGACAATTGATGGCCAGTGGACAGGCTGCAGAAACTTTAGCCTCTGAATCTCATGAAGCAAGCAGCAAGGTGGTAGCTGGTCTCCTGGTTTAGCTTTGCCCCATCTCTCCTCCTCCTCCTTCTCAACCTCCCATTGTAGCAGACCAAAACATTCTCCATTTCTACACTGTTATAGGATTTGTACTTACTTGCTTGCTTTCGGAGGAAGTAGGTGTTCCCACTATGATGACAAACATTACAATGAAAACTGTAGTTTGTCATAAAAGGTAGGCAGGACCTGCAAAGAATCAAATTTAAATATTTTACTTTGTGTATGCACATATTATCTTTTTCTCACCAAAAAATTCTTCCCAATTTTAGTCTTGACACAATCCTCAAACTCGAAAAAATAATCACCCAAACTTGTAGATCGATCCTGACGATAAAAAGCACTCATAAAAAATTTTTTTTTTGTTCAAAAATCCTCTAGAGCCTAGCTCTATCTGATAATTGTGTGACAAATGGAGATGTTTTTGTCTGGCTCCAAGTAGTTTATTGTGAACACAGCTACAAATTCCAATCACTGAGCACCTAAGCATCAGCAGAGACTGTGCCAGTTAGGGGAGATACACAACAAAGTACAAGAGGGACCTACATCCTCAAGAGGCTTACAATCTCATTGGAAAGATAAGATATTAACATGTGAAAATAATAAATCATTTTTTATTTAATTAATTTATTTAAACACTAAAGGAAGACTGTCAAATCAATCCTATGGCCAGCACTTGGAGAGCTCAAGGACTGAGCAATCACTTCAGCAGAGGCACACGGGATGAGGCGTTTCAGATGTGGAAGCATATGTCATGGATGGCAAAGCATATGGGAAGGGTAACAAATAAAATAATAATAACAACAATAGCCAGCAGCTGTGCGCTTTAAGGTTTGTGAATTACTTCACAAATATTCTTTCATTTGACCTTTATAACAATCCTGAGAGGTAGATACTATTATTGTCCCCATTTTAAGTTGAGGAAATTGAGGCATACAGAGATTCAATGACTTGCCCAGGGTCATACAGTTATTGAGTACCTGAGGTCAAGTTTGAACTCAAGGCTTTCTGACTCCAGTCCTAGCTAGCACTGAGTTTGGAATGAGGCTGTGGAAGTCTCAAATATCAAAATAAATCTGGACTTTATCCTCTCGGCAATGGGCAACCATTGAGCAGGGGAGAGACATATTCAAAATTAAATTAGTTTCATTATAGTGTGTTGGACAGAGTAGAGAGGGAAAATATCTGGAGGCACAGAATATGGAGCAACTGGAAGCATGCAGTAGTTATACAATTATTGCAGTAGAATAAAAACCAGTGAATTGATGTCCAAGCTAGGGTATTACAGACTAGGAATTATTAGTAAGGAATATAAGAGATTAGCTAATCCAGATCTTTATCTAATGAATGACCCTTCCATAATATCCCCAACAAGTGGTCAGTCAGCATCTTCTCAAATATCTCCAATGATGGAGAATTCATTACCTTAAGAGGCAGTTTATTTCACTGGCACAAAATTCTAAACGTTAATGAGTTCTTTCTTATAATGAGCTAAAACCTGCCACTTTGCAAATTCCCCCACTAGATCATGTCCCTCTGGGGCTATGCCAAATGAATCTAATCTTTCTTTCACAAGACAGTCTTTTAAATATTTAAATACTATTATCACATTCCCTTGCATTTCTTCGGGTTAATCATACTCAATTCCAACCCCCAACCATCACAACTCTTGGTTTTAAGTGTCATCACTATCCTAACCATTTCCTCTAAGCACACTCTTCCTGATCAATAACCCTTTTAAAATGTGATACCCAATAACATAATACTGCAAATGGGGGTTGACCAGAACAGTGTAGGCTGGGACTACTTATTCAATAAATGTAGTCTTAGAGCATACTGGCTTTTTTGGAAACCACACTACACTACTGAATACTGTGGTCAAATGAAGCCCCTAGTTCATTTTCAAATGAAATGCTCTCTAGTCAAGTCTTCTCTATGCTGTATTTGTGATAGGAGGAATGGAAAAAAGCAATTGGAAAATAATAGCAGAACTTGGTGACTGCAGGGATAACTTATCCAAGTAAGAAACATCCAGCAGATCCTCTGAACTATGGGAACTGAAGCTCAATGTTGTAGATATAGATTAGGTAGAGAGTAGAAGAATTTGCCAAAAAAGAGAATGAAGACAGTGTGTGAAGGATAAACTTTGCGAATGAACACCCACATTTAAAGGGTAAGGAAAGGAGGAATTGTTAGCAAGAGAGACAGATGGGATGTAAAAAAGTATAGTGTAGGATTATAGTGCAGCAGAACTTTAGGTCCCCATTTAAAGACTACTGAGTATCTCCCAAATATATGTACCTATATCATAGGCACCTACATCAAATTACTAATATGTAAAACTTTTACTACAAGAATTCCTTACTTGTAAAAACTTACAAATTTAAACTGATACCATCTTTCTACAGCCTCTAAGTGCATTTTTGTTCCTCTGCCTGAGATGTTGACCCTGGGGAGTAACGCAGTTCATAGTGGAATTTAGATATTTTATCAGTTTACAGTAAAGTCTGGATTGAAAAAAACTTCCCTAGAGGACCAAGTCTTGGATGCACAGTAAGTAGCCTATAATAAATGCTCACTAAACAATAATCTAATTCAACATCTTTATCCCATCAACTGAAAAATAAGGGATCAATAAAATAGTGGATCTTTGAAATGTCTACATATTAGTATTTACATTTACAAAGATTCTAAAAATTTCTACTTATTGTATCCATTTTTAACACTGAGAATCTTTACAAATGCTGAAGGAAATACACACGTGGTATCAATGCCAAAAGTGTCTGCTGTGAACCACTTTGTACATATCCCACACTGCAGCTCCACCTCTCCCAACTGTCGACCATTCTCTTCATCCACAGAACCCGTCTGAGTGTCCATGACTTCTGAACTGTCCCCAGCTCCTTCCTAGTTTCATGAAATTTTAGGGGAAAATTAGAAGATCAAATCCACAGACTATTTGTGTTCAGACAGATACTGTCAATACAAAAATCCAAAACAAAAGAAATACTTACTAGTGTATCTTTTCCATTTGAGGATTCAGTCTCCAAACCAGCAGTTACATCAACCAAGGTAGAATCCCTGTGAGAATGCATTTATACAATTAAGACACGTTCAGGAGAAATACTCTATCCAATAAAGAGAATTTCAAAATACTAGTCTCTTGTTTAGCCAAAGACACCCTTAGACTAGAGTTCCTAGACTACATATAAGGGGTAGTAAAAATCAGGTCACAGAAACACATGGGAGAAGAAGAGGCTTAGAGGTGCAGATAAAGGCAATGACACCATGAAAAGGAAGTGTTGGCTGGAAAAGTTTGCCCTTGTCATTGATAATGATAACTGTTTATAATGATGACGGCTCACTGTTCTCAATTTAAGGTGTAAAATGAAATTATATTGTCCTATGGAGGCCTTTATTTCTTTTCGCAAAGTAAGCTTTAAAATAGTGGACAGTTCATAAAAGCATCTTTTATTAAATTGAAATGGGGATGATTGACCTCAGCCAGAGCTATCCTGCTCTAAGTATCCGCGTCAGGCTTTGTGTGGAGAAGCCTTTTCTTTCATGAAGTAGGGCTCTGCTCTCAGCGAGGTTAGGAGACTGTGATAAAGAAGGGTTTTGGGCATTACCATAGCAGGGTACTTGAGAACCTCCTTTAAGGGACAGTATGGTGGAATCTGAAGGGCTTCAGAGAACAGGACTTTAAGGAGAGGTTATGGGACGCTGCCCTTGTAACTGGCCCAAGGATGGGAAAAGGCTGTCAGGCTCCTAAAAGGGTCCAAGGTCTGGAAGGGTTTTGGGGGAGGTCAGGGTAAGAAAGAGAAGGTCTAAAGTGAGAGACCAGGGGTCAAGAACAACTTGAGTCGGGGGTCATTAGCAGGCAGTAAGGGCAAGTGTTGAGGGGGAGGGACCAGGGTAAGGAGGCGGGGAAACAAGGCGGGGTCTCAGCTGCAGGTTCCGAGGGGGCCGGGGCCCAAGGCTGAGACTGGAAGAAGCCCTAGGCTCTCAATGCGCTCGGGGTTAGGCGGGGCAGAGGCGGGGCCCAGGGACGAAAAGGGGAGGAGCCTCAGGCTCTGGATGGGCTCCGAATTGGGGACAGTTGAGGCTAGGCCTGATGGCTGGAGGGGGCGGGGCCAAGCCGTGTGGGGGCGGGATCCAGGGCTGGAAGGGGCGGGGCCCAGGGCTGGAAGGGGCGGGTCTTTTGGAATGAACAGTCTAGAAAGCAGATTGAAAACTCGGGCCTGGGGAGTGGGGGGGTGGGGCGGGAAGAGGGAGATGTTGGGGATCTTAGGTTGTCTCACCCGCTTTCAGCCTCCCCGGAGTTCGGATCCGCGGCAGGCGCCGCTGAAGTGCCCTCTCCACCCGGGGCCGCAACAGTCGCTGCTGCCGGTGGGGCCTCTCCCTCTTCGGTTCCCACCGCTGAGGCCAGCGGCCCCGCGCCCACCCCGGCTCCGGCTCCCGCCGCCGCCATCGCCGCCTGCTGTGGTACTTCTCGCGAGATCATTGGCCGAGTCTCGCGAGAGTTGAGGGCTAGGCCCGCTGTTTTCAAATTGCTGAGGCGGTTGGGAGGAGACGGCGGTCCCGCCCAACGGCCCCCTCTACCCCGAGAACGCGGAGGCGTGACCGCTGGGGCCGCCGGGATTTTTACCTCTTGTCTTTTGAACGCGGCGCTGCCAACTAGTTAATACCAGGGTTATTTAAAAAGGTAAGGCGCTGGACAATGTCGTCTAATCAGGAAGAACTGAGTTCAGATCTTGCCTCTCGACGCTGAACAGCGGTGTGACCCTGGGCAAGCTATTTAACCTCTGTCTGCCTCAGTTTCCACATCTGTAAAATTGGGATAATCATACCGCCAACCCCGTAGAGTTGTGGGCGAAAGTACTGTGTAAACCATAAAGGTTTAGCTAAATGTTAGGCCTCCTTTGTTGTTCAGGCCTGTCCGATTCGCTGTGACCCCACTGGGAGAGGGCCGTTTCCTTCTCCAGCTCATTTTACAGATGAAGAAACTGAGGCAAACACGGTCACACAGCCAGGAAGTGTCTGAGGTCCGATTTGAACTCAGGAAGATGAATCGGACTTGGGGCTGAGCACTCTGGGCACTGTGGCGCCACCTAGCTGCCGGAGGACTCAAGGACTCGTAGTCGATTGAGAAACCCCTCCAACCCTCTTCCTTCCCCTCCAGCCTGCAACCTTGTATTTCTTTTTACGCCCGGAGGAGGCATTAGCCTATTCCATCTGCCAGGCTCACCCTCTCTGCTGGGGGCCTTGCTAATGACATACAGTCTAGCAAGGAGAATGCAATGAACTCCGAATGAGTACAGGAAACAATGTTACCAGACAGATGTGCAGAAGAAAGTGTTGAGGGACATCTGAGGAGAAAAGCTGCCATCTGACCAGAAACCTGAGCAGAGGTGTGGTATTTGAATTGGACTTTAAGGAATGAAGTGGAAGACTTTCAAGGCATAAATTGCCAGTGAGTTCCTAATTGCCAAATCAAATGGGCCTGGAGTCAGAAAGACCTAAGTTCAAATGTGGCCTCAGATACTTACTAACTGTGTAACCTTGGGTAAGTCACCACCTCTGTTTGCCTGTTAAATGGGGATAATAACACCTACCTCCCAGGGCTGGTGTGAGGATCAAATGAGATGATATTTGTAAAGTACTTAGCAAAGTATCTGGCACATAGTAAGTATAATAACATAAATATATAATAAATATGTATTTATTCTATATAAATGTATTATTTTATATATAATATATAATATTGTTATTTATATATATATATAACTATATGTAAAAAATATTAGCTACTATTATTATTCTCCTTTTTGACCTCATTGAAGCCTTTGATGCTGATTCTTTGGCTGATTCTCTTCTCTCTAGGTTTTTGGCACACTGCTCTTTCCTGATTCCCCTCCTATTTATCTGACAAGTCCTTCTGTCTCGTTTACTGCAACTTCATCCATTTGAAGCCCCCTAACAGTGGGTATCCCCCAAGGCTCCATCTTGGGCCCTCTTCCCTTTTCCCACTTATTATTTCTCTTGATCATCCCATCAGCTCCCTTGATTTTAATTACGTCTGTGTAGATGACTCTCAGATCTGCTTGTCCAGCCCTCTTTCCCGATCTCCAATCTCACATCTCCAGCTGCCTTTTAGACATCTTGAACTGAATATTCCATAGACATCTTAAACCTAACTTGTCCAAAAGTGTACTCATTATGTGACCTTCTAAAACCACCCCTCTTCCTAACTTCCCTATTACTGTCAAGGCCACCATCATCCTCCCAATCACCCAGGCTAGCAACTTAGGGGTCATCCTCAACTTGTCACTCTCTTTCATTCCTCATACCCAACTAATGGTCAAATCCCACCATTTCTGCTTTCATAAAATCTCTTCCACAGAGCCTCTTCTGACTCTGCCACTATCCTGCTGCAAGCCTTTATCACTTCATACCTGGACTATTGTAATAGCCTGCTGGTGGATCTGCCTACCTCAATTCTCTCCCAACTCCAATCCATTCTCCACTTAACTGTCAAAACTGATCTTCCTAAAACACAAATCTGACCATATCATCTCCTTCTTCAGTGAACTCCTATGACTCCCTATTACTTCCAGGATCAGATATGAAATCTGTTTGGCTTTCAAAGTCCTTTATATACTTTTTTCTTCTTATGTTCCCTACAGTCCAGGGACACCAGGCTCCTTACTATTCCTCTAACAAAACACTCCATCTCCAGACTCCCAAGCATTTTCACTGACTGTAGAACATTCTACCTCCTCCTTTTCACCCCTGAGTTTCCCAGGCTTCTTTCAGTCTCAGCTAAAGATCTCCTTGGTCATAGTGCCTCACCTCCAAGATTATCCCCAATATATCCCAGCATATAGTTCATTTGTACATAATTGTTTACATGTGAGCTTCCTGAGGGCAAGGAGGGTTTTGTTTGTTTGTTTTATTTTTACCTTTCTTTGCATGTCTAGCACTTAAAATAGTGCCTGGAACATAGATAAATAAATACTAGCGGACTGACTAATGAATTGGCTGGCATTGGGAATAGTCTGAACAAAGATGAAGAAACACAAAGGTGTATCACCTGTAGGAGAGTGATAAGAGGTAAAGCTGGAAAGGTGGGGTGGCTTCAGATTTTGGGTGGCCTTGAACTCTGGACAAAGGAACTTGAACACCAATATTATTAATTAAATAGCATTGATATAGCTCTTTAAGGTTTACAAAAGTATGTATCTCATTTGGTCCTCACCACAACCCTGTGAAGTAGGTGCTATTATTACCTGAGTTTTACAGATGGATAAACTGAGGCAGACAGAAGTTAAGTGATTTACCTAGGATCACATGGCTAATAAATGTCTGAGACAGGATTTGAGCTCATGTCTTCCTGACTCCAAGTCTAGCACTCTATCCACTGTTCTACCTAGGATCACTTGGTGTGGAATAAAGATTCAATGAATATTTGTAAGCAGACATCTATGCATAAGGAAGATTATGCATAAGTGACAGTGGATAGTGTGCTGGACCTGGAGTCACGAAGACTCATCTTCCAGAATTCAAATCTGGCCTCAGTCTCTTATTAGCTGTGTGATCCTGGGTAAGTCATTTGACCTTGTTTGCCTCACTTTCCTTATCTGTAAAATGAGCTGGAGAAGGAAATGGCAAACCATTCCTATATCTTTGCTAAGAAAACCTCAAATAGGGTCACAAAGACTTAATTGAAATGACGGAACAACAACAAATTTCTTGAATTGTTCTACCATCCATATGAATTGGAGGGAGTAGCAGAGTGGAGGCAGGAAGATATAATAATCTGGGCTGGTAGTAATTAGGAAGGGGATAGATGTGGATACAATACACAATACAAAAGTGGAATTCAGAGGACTTGGTATATGATTGGATAGGAGAGGTGAGGGAGAGGGAAATCAAAGATAACTAAAGTTGACAAAATAGGAAACAGGTGAATGGTAGTGCTATGGACAGAAAAACTGAAGTTAGAAGGAGAATGTATGTAATTAAGAAAAAAAATTAAATGTGGAAAAAAACCAGATTTGAATGGAAAGATAATGAACTCAGTTGTGGACATGTCAAGTTTGAGGTGCCAAGAGAACATGCTGGTGGAAAAAAAAAAGTCCATTAGGCAGTTGGAAATGCAAGTCTACAGCTCATAAGGGAGTCAAGACTATAAATCTGTATTTGTATCTATATCCATATCATATCTATATCTATCAAGGAGTCATTCTTTACAGAGGTGGCTATTGAAGCCTTGGGAGTAAATGATATTATAAAGAGAGAGAGATCATACAAAGAGAAGAAGACTGATGACACGCCCTAAGTTTTGAAGAGAAATAGCTAATCAAGCAATCAATGAACATTTATTAAGTCTTTAAGAAGTTCCAGAAACTATGCTAAGCTCTGGGGATACAGAGAAAAGCAAAATCATAAAAACATCCCTACTCTTAAGATGCTTACATATTAATGGGGGAGACAATAAGTAAATACGAATATATGACAAACATAAGTATGGAGTTGAATGAAGGTTGTTTATTCTTCATTCTTGAAGACGACCATGACATCAGGAAGATGAGGCCATGACTTGAAAGTGAATTAGATTTAAGTGAGGGACGACTGTGCAAGGTCACCAGCCTCACTTTCTCCTCTGGAGCCATTCTGCTCCAGTGGTAAGATATAGTTCAGGAAGTCTGAAGATAGCCCTGCTTAAGGAAGGTTAACTTTGTAGGAGATGACTCAAATGGCCTGGGCTACCAGAAAGGCATCTTTCAGAGACTTGAGTCTTAAAAGAAGCCAGGACTTTCAAGAGGCAAAAGTTAGGAGGGAGGACATTGCAGAAGTAGGGTACAGTCAGTGCAAAGGTATGGGAGATGAGAGATGGAATAGAAAGTAAGCCACTGTAGCTAGACTGTAGAGTGCAAAGAGGGTAAAGTGTGAGAAGACTGGAAAGGTAGGAAGGGGTTAGGCTGTGAAGAGCCTTAAATGTTAAAAACAGGACCTTATATTTTATCTTGAAAGGAATAAGGAGTTGAAAGAAGTTTATCAGTGAAAAGGGAGAGAAATGAGATAGTAGCTGCCTAGCACAGAAAGGTCAAGGGAAGGCTTTTTTAAGAAGGAGTTGACATGAGCAAAATAAGAAATGGTGGGGGTAGAGCCAAGATGGCAGAATAGAAAGACACACATATGCTGGCTCTCCCCACACGGCCCATAAAATACCTGTAGAGAGGGACTCTCAACAAATTCTGGAGCAGCAGAAGTGGAGAACAACAGAATGGAGGAGATTTCCAGCCCAGGGTCACCTGAAAGGCCAGTGGGAAATGTCTGTTGCACCAGTTGCGGAGAAGAGCCCAGCCCGGCCTTGGCTGCGCAGCGCGTCGTGCAAACAGCCTTCAGGGATGGAATCTCCAGTCGCAGCAGCAGCATTTTGCAGATCCCTCAACCCACAGGCGCCAAAGGTCAGTGACAGGGTTTTTTCAGCTGGCTGGGAAGGTAGAAGGGCCTTCCCATAGCTCCGGCCTCAGGCAGCAGCTGCAGAGGCCACATCGGCAGGCGACAGCAGTCCCTACAGCAGCCTGCATCCATTGTTGGATTGTAAAACTCCTGGAGGCTCTGAGCAGCCCATTCTTACCTCAGCCCTGTGTAGAGACCCTGAGGCAACTGATCTTTATCTCACACTGAATGGTGGCCCTGCCTATGCAACTTATCTGAATCTCAGCCCCCAGTGCTGGCTTGGCAGAATTGGAGGCCAGCTGGCTGTGGAGAGGAAACTGCTAGGATTCTGAGCACAACAATCTTTTCCTACTCCCAGACCAGTGTACCTGCTTGATTGTGCCACTTCGGAGGAACTGAGATCTTACAGATTCCCAGAGTATACCCTACTCTTGACAAAGGACCCAAAAGTCAAGTAACTGGTTGGGAAAATGCCCAAAAAAGGGAAAAAAAATAAGACTATAGAAGGTTACTTTCTTGGTGAACAGATATCTTCTCCCATCCTTTTGGATGAGGAAAAACAATACTTACCATCAGGGACAGACGTAAAAGTCAAGGCTCCTGTATCCCAAACATCCAAAATAAATATTCAATGGTCTCAGGCCATGGAAGAGCTCAAAAAGGATTTTGAAAATCAGGTAAGAGAGATGGAGGAAAAATTGGGAAGAGAAATGCGAGAGATGCAAGAAAATCATGAAAAGTGAGTCAACAGCTTGCTAAAGGAGACCCAAAAAAATGCTGCTGAAAATAACACCTTGAAAAATAGGCTAACTCAGGAGCCAAGATGGTGGAGTAGAATGGCACACATATGCTAGCTTGGAACCCACAGCCCATAAAATATCTGTAAAGAACTCCCAACAAATTCTGGAGCAGCAGAAGCCACAGAACAACGGAGTGGACGAGATTTCTGTGCCAGAGAGCCCTGAAAACCTGATGTGAAAGGTCCCTCGCACATGGGACCCAGAGCCCAGCCCAGCCCTGCCTTGGCCACTCGGCGCCGAGGGGAGCAGATCCGAGCAGGCTTCAGGGACTGAATCTCCAGCGGCCGCGCAGGTCCCTCCACCCACAGGTGACAAGGGTTGGTGAGAGGGTCTCTTTGGCTGGTTGAGAGGGGAGTGGGGTGTCCCCATAACTCAGGCCCCCTCGGGAGGCAGCAGCGGGGGCGGTGGACAGGGGCTCCCCAAGCAGGCAGGAGCCTGGATCCACTGTTGAAGGTCTCCACATAAACCCCCTGAGGGAACTGAGCCCCCTGAGACTGCCCTGCCCCCACCTGAGCACCTGAACTTAATCTCACACTGAATAGCAGCCCCGCCCCACCGAAAGCCCTGAGGCTGGGAAGCAGCATTTGAATCTCAGACTCCAAGCTCCCTTTCTCCTCCCAATATATTTCTCTCTCACCCCTTAATTTCATTTTTTTAAGATATGATCCCATCCTATTCAACTCACCCTGTGCTCTTTCTCTATGTGTGTGTGTGTGTGTGTGTGTGTGTGTGTGTGTGTGTGTGTCTGTCTGTGTCTGTGTGTCTGTGTCTGTGTCTGTGTCTGTGTCTGTGTCTGTAATCCCACCAACTACCCAGATACTGAAAAAAGTTTCAAGAGTTACAAATATTGTCTTTCCATGTAGGAATGTAAACACTTCAACTTTAGTAAGTCCCTTGTAATTTCTCTTTGCTGTTTTCCTTTTCATGCTCCTCTTGATTCTTGTGTTTGAAAGTCAAATGTTCTTTTCAGCTCTGGTCTTTTCATCAAGAATGCTTGAAAGTCCTCTATTTCATTTAAAGACCTGCGTGGGACCTACGTGGCCGCTGGAGATTCAGTCCCTGAAGCCTGCTCAGATCTGCTCCTCTCGGCGCCGAGTAGCCAAGGCAGGGCTGGGCTGGGCTCCAGGTCCCGTGTGCGAGGGACCTTTCACGTCAGGTTTTCAGGGCTCTCTGGCACAGAAATCTCGTCCACTCCGTTGTTCTGTGGCTTCTGCTGCTCCAGAATTTGTTGGGAGTTCTTTACAGATATTTTATGGGCTGTGGGTTCCAAGCTAGCATATGTGTGTCATTCTACTCTGCCATCTTGGCTCCTCCCACAATTTTTTTTTTAGCAAAGGACATACTTCCTGCCAGGATTATGTAATGTTGATGTAAGGTTAATGTGAGGGGGAAGAGCCATTAATAGTCCTCAGGCACCTTTTGTTAATTTCTCATGAGGCACTGGGTCAAGAGGCTCTCTAGCCCTGAAAAGAGTATATATGCTCTGAGGTGAAGTTTTGCTTTAGGGCTTATTTTTTGTAAGAAGGTTAGTGTGCCGGATGAGACTCTGATAGCCGTTTTAAGCAGCCCTCCCCCTTTGAAAAACCAGATGTTGATGCTTCTCTGTCTGATAATGATGTGTGTGTTGTCTATGGCCAGACAATTGGAAGCTCTGTTGATCTTTCTGTCTGTAATTTCTGCTTGTAATTTCTATTTGTATTTTCTCTGCAGTTCAGGGTGCTGATATTTCCCCCTTAACTAAGTGAATGATATATGTGCTTAATTAAAGTAGATTGTTGACCCCTCAAAAGTTGCTTCCCTAAGAACCTGTACAGCATGCCCTTCTGGGTATGCCGGGGTCCTTGCTGATACAGATTAGAATTCATACACTTAGTTCTAAGTGAATTTTCAGGTGAAACCTTGTCCAATAAAACCTAAATTATGCCAGAGAGATGGGGAGGGAGCAAAGGAGGGGGGAGGAAGAGAATAAAGAACAAGGTTGTGGTTGTTTCCTGTGTCATTATTCTGTAAATATTCAGGAACTGACCAAAATATAGTGAGTTGGCTCTAACCCCTCAAACCAACCTCCCCACCCCCAGTTTAGGATAGGTATTGAGAGGAGGAAACTTGGCTTACACAAACTCAAGGAAACCCAAGAATATGTCATGGTTCTCCTATTTTGAACAAGTAAAAAACAGAAGAAGGGACTTTTTACTTTGGGAGGAGATAATCTTTCATTTTTAAATTTTCTCTTTCCTGCAGGTTGCCAGCAGATAGGGCCTTGCTGGATAGTCACCTTTGATGTTGACTCTTCCTTGGGCATTTGTGTACTAAAGCTTCAGGTACAGGTGCCAGTAGATATACCAGTCACCCACCTCATACTGGAGTTATATAGGAGTCCTGAAAGGGCACAGCCTGACTTGCTAGGCTGCTATCCAATAATCTTTTCTTTCTCCAACTGGGTAGCCATGCATTTCTGCATTTAGTTGTATTTTGAATTGCTAGCTGCAGCAATGGGATGTGTTCTTGGCAAATAAGGTGTGGGAGAGTGGCTACTTATCAGGTGACATGATTGATTGTGATAATCTGTTGTATGGCTGAGCAGGAGAAGCAACACTTATATGTTACTGATTTGTTCCCCTTTTGGGGCAACCTTTCCTTTTGTCTATGAAGAATCCAGATAAAGGTTCCAAGACTTGGAGATTTCAGATTCAGGCAGTTGGAGCTTCAAAAAAACATCCAGCAAAGGAAGATTACATGCTCTGTCAGCAGATGAACAAATTTGTTAAATTTAGGGGGTGAGAAGAGGCATGTTAAATATAACATCTGATGAATTAAATTTATACGATTGCAGGAGGTACTGGCCAGGGTCAAGTAATTCTTGGAGCAAATTTCTCCAATTATATATGTTGATCAGGGAAAGGAGCTTTGTTCTATGATTCTTAATGGGTCTGAGAATCAGAAATCTCTAATAG
The DNA here is from genome assembly GCF_028372415.1 of Notamacropus eugenii. Lineage (NCBI taxonomy): Eukaryota > Metazoa > Chordata > Mammalia > Diprotodontia > Macropodidae > Notamacropus > Notamacropus eugenii. The sequence goes on from NC_092872.1 coordinate 622,907,487, forward strand.
GGTGTGTGTGGGATTGCACATTCACGCCCCGCCCCCACTCAAATTGACTGCTCAGAGGCGTCTCAAAGTAAAAACAGAAAATCTCCTTTATTCGTTCTCTGGAGAAACAGGTGGTCCCTTCACCAGTAAAGCTGGAGTCAGGAGGCGCTTTACAGAAGCAGAATGGCAACTTATATAGACCCTGACGCAGAAGTCCCCCTCCCGCCACTGCCCATTATTGTCATTGCCTGAGAAGTATGGTCTTACATTCTAGGCGTGAAATCTAACCAATCCCTTTTGGAAACCTGTTCAAATTTCCTGCTCTCTGATCATTACAAAGCCCATGAAAATACAGGTTATCATATGCAAATTAGGCATTGAAAACATATGCAAATAGACTCATGTAAATTGGGCATTGAGAACTTATGCAAATTAGGTGGACCAGAGTGAGGACTGCAGAGTGCATGCACATATGCAAATTAGGTATTGAGGAGTTAGTGAACCATAGCTAATCATTGATCCTAATGCATTGTATAATCTTATATAGAAATCACTTGACTCTGGAGGAATCAAAAACCTGGGCCTAAGGTCTCCTACTCTAGGTAGAAGTCTCCATACTACTGAGAAGTCTTCACTAAATCTGTTCCCATTCAGGTGGATATGATTAAAGTCCATGTCAAAAGTGCATCTTGTGGCCTCAAGGCCACAGGTTTCCCACCCCTGGTCCATGTTGTCACTCACCCACATCTCAGTAAGAATGTAAGTTCCTTGAAGGCAAGGAATATTTCATTGTTGTTGTTGTTTTTGGTCTTTTGTCTACCAAGGATGGTTCCTTGTGCATTGTAGCACTTTCTTAAAATCTGTTGAATTATGCACATATGACCTCAATGTGATGAAACTAAATATCTTTGCACCAGATGGGTGTGGAAACTAATCAAGCATATTTCCACCTCTGGATAAGATAAGGGAGGATTCTGGCAGTTATGCTCACCAGATCAGAACCTCTAGAACAACATGATATGTTAAATCTAGAAATAATCTTAGATTATCTAGTTCAATCCCCGGAGTTTCCTATGTAAGAAGCAGAGGGCCAAGGTCACATAGTAACTGCAAGAGCCAGGATTAGAACCCAGGTTTCCTTACTCTTAGCGTGTTTTCTTCTCACCAAATCAGACAGCCTTGTGGGTGTTTACAAGCTGAATAGCCATTCAAATAATGACTTTCTAATAAGATACTCAATTCATCAGTTATTTCTACATACATTTTGATTTTTAAAACTCTAGTGTCTTAAGCTGTACATCTGTTTTGTCTTTGTTGAATCATTAGAATTCTCAGTGTGGGTGGCAGGAGGGAGGCACTATACACCATGAGGACTTAAATTATAGCTCAAAAAACTAAGAATTCCATAGGGATTGCTCACATGGTGGTTATCTCTACTTACAGGGTAGTCCAAGTCGGGGTTTGCAGCTACTCAAGTTGGGAGAAAAGGGATCATTTAAAAATTTATTATAAATAGTTTCAGTGACTGATACAATAAATGAGTTTTATAATCATTTGCATTTAAATAGTTTCAATATAGAGAGTTTATAACTCTCTGAAATTGAATTACCTGTCTTTGTTCACTTTTTCTTCTAGATAATCAAAGTTTGTGCTATTTTTGTTTTGCATCACTTCCGTATTTATTTATTCCTCATATGTCGATGAAGGTAGGTAATGGAATAGTTTAATTGTACTGCAATTTAACTATTTCCAGTTGTCAAGAATCTAGATTGTTCCCAGTTTTCTGTAATTACAAGTGATGCTGATAGAGAAGTCTTTTTTGAACAGGGCTTTTAATAGTTCTCAGGATATATTAACAGTAAAGGAATTGATTCAAAAAATATGATCATTTTTGGAGCTTTAGTAAAGTATTGCCAGATGACTTAAAAAAAATTCTACTAGCAAGGAATGAAATAAGAATATACCTCCTTCTCTTCTGCTTGGTTAAACATCAGAAATTATATTATTTTATCAGTGGAAATAACATTAAAGAAGAGGCATTACCATCTGCTTTACTACTGTAACCTACTGTCTATGGGACTTTTCCACCTAAATTGCAACTGAAACCCTACTCAATCAAAATGGAAGCTTCTTGAGGGCAGCAACTGGTTTAGTTTTTTCTTTGTATCCCCTGTACTTAGCACATAGTAGGTGCCTAATTCTTTATTCACTTCTTAAATATTTCCAAAATTCTTTTAATTTGGACCTCTTTAAGTGAGGCTACATGCTTCTCAAAAACTTATCAGTCATTTGAGTTTCGTCTAGTGTAAATGATCTGTTCATATTTTCTGACCTCATTATTGTTGGGTGGTCTGCCCTGGGGTCTTTTACACATTTTATAAAATTTTAGATGGCATGCTTTCATCTATCATTTGCAAGAGATATACCAATCTTTATTTTGCTTGCTATAATTTTTTAATGTTAACAAACATATCTATCTTGTAGCCAATTTTGTCTATTTGTTTAATAGGTAAGCTTTTTTTCTCATGTCAAGGGAATTTTATTTTCCTGCCACTTTTGAAAAATGCTATCATTGTTAGTTGTAAGTCTTTGTGGTTGGGAAATGGGGGCCTAAATTTTTCCCGTCTTTACTAACCAGCCTCATCAAGTATATTTGGGGTTTTCTTGAGAGAACTGGTTCTCAAGGTTTAATATCATGTCACCTACAAGTGACTGTTTGGCATCTTCATTTGCAGTGTTGATCTTTCTAATCTCTTTCTTAATTTATTACAATTCTAGCATTTAAAAAACTTTTATTAAATACAAAGGGTGAAAGTGGGTACTTGTTGTACATTGCTTTCTGGTTGCAGAGTGATACTTTGTTGTATTAATGAAGAAGTCCCCTGTCCTCTACTTTCATTCTCTTTTTTTAGAGTATCATGAATGAATATTGGATTTTATCCCCGTGGACTTGTCTTTATCTATTGAGAAAATAAGTGTGTACTTCTCTTTATTGTTTCTAATGTTGGCAAAATTTTGGATGCCTGGCATAAATCCTACTTGTACATGATGAACAATTGTTTCAAGGCATTGCTAACTCATCTCTTTAGTATTTTTGTATCTATATTCATGAGGGAAGCTAGATTCTAATGTTTCTAAACTAGTATTTTATTTTTTTCCCAATTGTACGTTAAGACAATTTTTAGCATTCATTTTTACAAGATTTTGAGTTTCAAACTTTTCTTCCTCCCCTTCCTTCTTCCTAAAATGGTAGGCAATATGATATAGGTTATATATGTACAATTATGTAAAACATATTTCCTTATTAGTCACAGGTATAAAAGAAGAAACAAATTAGAAGGAAAAAAAACCCCACAAAAATAAAGTGAAAAAAGTAAGCTTTGATCTGCATTCAGACTCCATCAGTTCTTTATCTGGAGATAGAGGTAGCATTTTTCATCATGAGTCCTTTGTACTTTGTCTTGGATCATTGTGTTGCTGACAAGAGCTAAGTCATTCATAGTTTATCACATGATGTTGCTGCTACTGTGTACAATATTTTCCTAGTTCTACTCATTTCACTTTACAACAGTTTATACAAATTTTTCCAGGTTTTTCTCAAATCTGCCTACTCATTATTTCTTATTGCACAATAGTATTCCATTACATTCATATACCACAACTTCTTCAGACATTCCCTAATTGATGGGCATCCCCTCAATTTCTAGTATTTTGCCACTACAAAAAGGGCTGCTTTCACATTTTCACATGTAGGTCCATTTCCCTTTTTTATGATCTCTTTGGGATACAAACCTAGTAGTGATATTGCTGAATTAAGACTATGCATAGTTTGGTTGCCCTTTGGGCATAGTTCTAAATTGTTTTCCAGAATGGTTGGATTAGTTCACAACTGCAAGAGTGCATTACTGTCCCAATTTTCCCATATCCTCTCCAACATTTATCATTTTTCTCTTTTGTCATGTTAGCCAGTCTGACAGGTGTGAGGTGGTACCTCGGAGTTGTTTTAATTTGCATTTCTCTAATCAAAAGTGATTTAGAGCACCGTGTTATATAACTATAGATAGCTTTGATTCCTTCATCTGAAGAAATTTAAATAAATTGACCATTTATCAATTGAGAATGGCTTGTATTCTTATAAATTTGAATCAGTTCTCTATATACTTGAGAAATTAGGTCTTTATCAGAGATACTTGTTTCCCAGTTTTCTACTTTCCTTCTAATCTTAGTTGTTTTGTTTGTGCAAAAGCTTTTTAATTGAATATAATCGAAACTTTTAATTTTGTAATGTTTTCTCTTGTTTGATCATGATTTTTTCCCTTCTCCATAGATCTGACTGTAGATTATTCCTTGCTCTTCTAATTTGTTTTTGGTGTCACCTTTTATCTCTAAATCATGTACCCATTTTGACCTTATCTTGGTATACAGTGGTGAGATATTAGTCTATATTTAGTTTTGGCCCTGTTGTTTTCCAGTTTTCCCAGCATTTTTGTCAAATAGTGAACTCTTTTATCCCAAAGGCTGGGGTCTTTGGGTTTGTGAAACACCAGGTTACAATGGTCACTTACTACTGTGTCTTGCGTACCTGCTCTATTCCACTGATCCACCACTCTGTTTCTTAGCTAGCACCTGAGAGTTTTGATGATTACTGCTTTATAATATCATGTGAGATCTGGTATTGCTAGGCCATCTTCCTTTGTGGTTTATTTTCATCAATTTCCTTGATATTCTTGATCTTTTGTTCTTCTAGATGAATTGTTATTTTTTTTAGCTCTATAATTTTTTGGTAATTTGATTGGCATAGCACTGAATAAGTAAGTTAGTTTAGGTCGAATTGTCATTTTTATTACATTGACTTGACCTACCCATGAGCAATTGATATTTTTCCAGTTGTTTAGATTTGATTTTTGTTTGTATTAAGTGTTTTGATTGTGTTCATATAGTTCCTGGGTTTGTCTTGCCAGGTAGACTTTTGAGTATTTTATATTGTTTACAGTTATTTTAAATGGAATTTATCTATCTCTTGCTGTTGGGATTTGTTGGTCATATAAAGAAATACTAATGATCTGTGTGGGTTTATCTTATATCCTTCAACTTTACTAAAGTTGTTAATTATAGTTTTTAAATTGATTCTCTAGGGTTCCCTAAGTATACCATCATATCATCTGCAAAGAATGGCAGTTTTGTTTTCTCATTGCCTATTCTAATTCTATTTCTTTTTATTCTCTTATTGCTATAGCTGATATTGCTGTTACTATACTGAATAATAGTGGTGATAATGGGCATCCTTGCTTCACCTCGATTTCATTAGGAAGGCTTCTAGCTTATCCCCATTAGATCAAAGCTCCAAGGTTCCTTCCACCTCTGACACAGTGGTAGCTCTGGCAGAGAACTGGAGCAAATCTTCCTAAAGTCCAAATATCAGATGAGCTAAGCAGAGCATCCATAGCACTTAAATTCTGGAGTATAGCTTCTGGGCTTTCTTCTGTAGGCCAACCTCCACTTATCCATTCTGTTTGCTTTCCCAATGAACCCTGGTACACTGGACCTAATGATAAACAGTTCAATAAAACCAACAGATCTACTATCTGCCAGTGTGTATATAATATTCTATACCTGGACTCTATAATGAAGGGAGTGATAGGCATTTTTTCAGCTCCTCTGCACAGAGCTGTCAAACACAATCAGCAGACCAAATGCAGCCTGCAAAAGTCTGGATTGCAGTCATAACTAGATTAAAATATAATTGGAAAATGTTTAACAAAATAAATATAAGTACAGTACAACATAATGTTAATTTGTGATTCAATATCACTGTGACAGGATCACACTTGGTCATTATACTTGCATTCAGTCAAACAAAAATAGAATTCTTTGGAGCACCTTTTTTTTCTCATCTAATTTATCTTTAAGTTTGCTAACTATCCTCATAGAAGTACTTCCTATGTGTTGAAGTGCATTAATGCAAACTTATAATTAGAAAAAATGTCTTATAATTAAGCCTATTAAAGCTTTTTTAAGTAGTGAAGTATGTGGATATTTAAGAAATTGCTTCCAAGATTCTTTTAAATTGTAGGCTTTATTATTGATTATTAAATCTTTCAAAAATTAAGACCTTTGTTTTAAAACCATACTCTGTTTGATGGGCATGACACTACAAAGATGTGTCCAGGACTTTGTACCTTAACTAGTTTGGTCCCTTTTATTTTCTGAGAATTATTTGGAGGAACTTTTAATGTTTCTTTATATTTTAACTAGGTGGCTCAATGGATATAACTTTAGACATGGAGTCAGGAAGACTTGGGTTTAAATCTTGTGTCAGACATGTACTAGTTCTGTGACCCGGGGCAAGTTTGTTTACTAACCAAATTGAAGATAGTAATAGCTTCTACCTTATAGGGTTGCTCTGACGATCAGATGTGAGGTGAAAGGAAGGGAATAAACATTTATACAGAGCCTACCATGTGCCAAGTACTGTGCTAAGAGCTTTACAAATATTATCTCATTTCATATGAAAACACATAAAGAGCTTGTCAAACTTTAAAATGCCATGTAAGTGTTAGTCCAGGGGTGGGGAACCTGTGGCCTCAAGGCCACATATGGCTGTCTTGGTCCTCAAGTGAGGCCTTTTGAGTTGAAGTTTTATAGAACAAGCCATTTTATTAAGGGGATTTGTTCTGTGAAGTTTGGATTCAGTCAAAAGGCCACACTTGAGGACTTAAGAGGACTGCAGATTCCTGGCCCCATTAGTCACTGCTACTATTCTGAAACTTGCCAATTATTTGCCTATAAGAATCATGGGAGAACATGGGTATTCCTCTCACTTCTGGAATAGTACCTGCTGAAACTATTTCAGCAACTTCCTTCCCCATCTCCTTGCACCCCAGTTAGATCCTTGAAAATGTCAGGTTCTTTTTTCTTCTTTCTGGAGTTGCAGTTCATCTAAAGTGGGAACTTCTTGCTCTGTCTTGCAAAGTCAAGACTTTCTACTTTCAAAATTTGCCTTTAAAAGCTATGTTGTTTTCCATTCATATTTATTTACCTTTGTTTAATTTTTAAAAATTATTTGCTACTTCGTTGATGTTTAAAATTATTCAATATTACTTTGCACATTCCCTGTTTCTTTGGTTTTCATCCTTCAGCTTGTGTTTTGTGGCAGTCTTCAGGAATATGGAACGAGATGGATGAGTGTGGAGAGATTCCTGCTTTGCCTTAAGAAAATTTAGATAGAGAAATTGCTTACATAGAATGTTCCAAATGGTAACGTTATTCTAACTCACCTTTTACTTTATTTCACTACATGATAGGATGTCTAGTCTAGAACTTGCCTGGCCATTTGTTTCTCTACCCTGTGTTGCCACCAAGAAGAGGTCCCTAACTCTGGATATCCTCAGTCATAAATATGATTATGTTGTTCCACTTGAACAACTGGTGAGTAGAGAAATATGGATGTGCATAAACCTAATGCAGAATTTTCCTTTTGTCTGCTTGGCTCATGGTTGCAGGGCTACTCCCATCCTCTTCTTTCTCCACTGATGCATATTTCTTTAGAACTTGAAACAGTAGAGAAAGAATTTTAAGGTTGTCTGCCTCCACAACCTGTGTTGAAAAGTGATTCACTTTGTCCTCAGGTGGATGTGGTTGCTTGTGGGAAGGAGGGATTTGGCCCTACTGGGTAGTTTTTCCCACTTCCTTCCTAATCCTAGATCATTTCTATGCTAGAGCCCACAATGTGCATTGTATGTCAATTAGGAAAGCTTTATTTGTTGTGGATTCCTTGGGCTTTAGTAAAGAGTTGAAGATGTGCTCAGGAAAAGGGTCAGAGAACCATTTCCCCACTGTCCTGTAATGGAGAAGAGTTTGAGGCACCCCTAATTTCTGAGTTTTTCCCTCATATCCTGTCATAGAATACCAGGGGTTAAACTACTATTGTGGAGGATGTGTGTTCATGTGTGGGGGAAACCTCAGGATGGGAAAGGTCCGTATTTGAATGTGAATGAAATGGCAAAACTACCTTTGGATCCAGAAAACATCACTTCCCCAGTTCTCATTTACATAACAGGTGGACTTGGGTAAGCCTTGCTTCCTAATAAGTTCCTCAGAATAGAAGGATTTCACTGCTGCACAAGCAGAATATTCATTCTATGAGGGGGTGATTACAGCTGAGGAAACACCTATTTGTGGCAGTCTCACTGTTCCTCTTGCCCCCACCCCAACTACATCCCTATCACAGCTATCTTCCTAAAGCTTAGCTCCGAGCACCACCCCCATTTCAAATGGCTCCTCTCTAGTGCTGGCCAATCATTCCACATCCTGGAAGCTGGCCCATTCTTCCACTCCCTCCTGCTGCCCTTGTTCTTATGTGGTTGGCTCTATCCCCTCATCTGGATCCTAGAAGTTGTTCTCATCTACTGATTGACACCCAGGCTGCTCTCCTACAAAAGTTCAGAACTCGTCTCACATCTTCCTTTCTAGTCTGATGCCAGACCTGGGCTATCATTCTTAGCTTGACTGACCTAGGTTGCTCTACCTCAGCCAGTGGGGACCCTGGAGATAATCTAACAAGGCATTGTCCTCCCCCTTGAATGTTTTGCTACCCTCCTCATCATAGCTTGCTAGTATTTAATCCGGAGTCCCCCTCCTCAACCCTAGGAGCCATCCTGAATCTCCTTTTCATTTCATCATCAAACTTCTAGAAAAAGACTATACTGTTTCCATTGCCTTGTCTACTTTTCAACACCTTGTAATCTGGCTTCTGACCCCACTAAAAGTCTCTTGAAGATTTCCCATGATCTCTCATCAGGTGTCCTCAGTGGTCCTCTTTCCATGCAACTTCTGGCAGCCCTTCCCCATCTCACCTCCCTTGGTTTTCATGCCTATCTCTGAACTGTTTCCTAATAAGATTTTTATAAAGGACATTAAGGTTTTCCAAGTGCATTGTTACTTCCTGTGACTCTCATGATAACTAGATCAGGTACAATTCTCACTTTACAAGTTAGGAAACCAAGGGTGAGAAATTAAGTCACACACTGTTTCAGAGGTATAATGAAGACCCAGGGTTTCCCTCCTTCCAGCTTAGGATGTTGTCCTTTCACACCAGGCTGTTCTTTCCTATTATCTTGCTGACCCTTGGGATCCCTTTTCTTTCAAGGCTCAGCTCCCATACTTGTAGGAGAGCTTCCACCCCATTAATAATCTTTCCCTCCTCAAACAGATCTTGGGCATTTTGATCTCTCCTTTTGACTAAATCTTGTACTTTATTTTTGTAGTCCTATCTCTCCAGGAGAGTGGGAGCATCTTAAGGACAGTGCATTCCTAGCTATGGCTTGATCATTGTTTTGATCCCAAATTGTGTTCCTAGATTTTTCTGGAACACAACTGTTCCTTTTCAGGGACCAGTTCAGCTTTCTCTAATTACTCCCTCATTTGAAAGTGAACTCCAAGTATTCCTAGAACACTTTCCCTAGATTTCTCATTTGTCTCAGTTACATTCTACCCAATATACCATTTATCTGTGTACACGCCATTATCTCTATTACAGTAGAACCTGTTGTGGGCAGGTATTATGTTGAAATGAAATACTCTGATTTGCCTGACTGGTCTTTTCACTGTTCCTCAAACAGCCTGGCCTTTACTAGCCTTGAACCCATGTTGACAATGCCCTTTACTCCACACTATTTGCTAAAATACTAACCTTCCCTTCAAGGCCCAGATCAAACACTACCTCCTGCCTAGTGATCTCTTGTGCCACCTTACAACATCTCCTGTCGTCTTATTCACTGTTACTTTAATTGGTTGTGTACTTCCCTGATTCCCAGCAGGTACCTTACATTCCTCACAAGGTTTGATATATAACTAGGTATTCAATAAAATACTTGACTGGTTTGATTAAACCAAGCCCATCTCAAGAATATGGGCAACTCCCTTGATGTCAAGGCTCAGTTTGCCCCTCCCATGGCCCAGTCTAAGTCCTACTTATAAGGCTGAGCAAAAGGAAAGTGGGACTCATCAGAAAGGTTGAAGGCAGCCGCAGTGGAGAAGAGATGCTCAGACAGGCCTCTGCTCTCGGCCCTAGGTCTGTAATTGGCCGACCAGCTTTTATTTCCTCTCTAGAGGGGACATTTCTGTGACCTTGTGTGTGGGCCACAGGGCACAAACTTGAAAGGGGTGGACACATCCATTCAGGATGAGACCTGAAGAACTAGACAAGTTCACAAGGGCTCTTCCTGCCCCTGATTTTGTCCCTCTGCAGCAGGGGGTCGATTTCTGTAGTAATTCCCCTGGAAAAGGCAGCTCCTGGCATTACTGGAAGTATCTGCTGGTGTTGGCCCTGGGGATGGGGGAGCTGCTCCACTGGGGGAGGAGGGAGTGGGACACCTAGCCCCATCCCAGGCTTCGGCTCTGGAAAAAACTCCTATAAGGCTTGACTGGTGTGTTTCCTCCCCTGAACAGGATTCGTGGGTCTTGGGGGCCACTGCTTAATTCTGGTGGCTGGCCCTTTAAATGTCCATCTCAAACTGTGATTCCTCATCTGGGGAGAGAAAAGACAAAAACTGATGAACCCAAAAGACGGTAGATAAAATTGGTATCTTGGAAGATGGTTATAGGGTATTTAAGTAGAAGTCATTTTTTCCCCCTTTTTTCTGCTGGGTTCATCTCCACAACCCTCTCCCCTCCTTATCCAAGTTTATTAGGAAGTGGATGAAGAAGGGAAAATTTTCATCATGCCAAGCCAGGCGGCAGTTTCCAGAAATTGCTTAGTGACTGTTGTTCTTCCTTTAACCCCAAAAGAAATGCAGAAGTCTAGGCTTCTAAAGTCACACCCTACTTGGACTCTGGATTACAAAAGAGTCTCAGCATTTAGAGTTAAAAGACATTAGAAATCAGTTTACAGAAAAAGGAAGGGAAATGAAGATTAAGCAACTTGCCCAAGATCAGAGAGCTATTGAGTGTCAAAAGCAGGATTTAAACTCAGATCTGATTTGATATCTGGTCATCTTACTACCCCATTAGGTTGTTTCTCTGATTTTGGGGGTAGGTTTGGATAATTTGGTCACTCCCAACTCTACCCTATGCAAATCTGTCTACCCTCTTCTTCTCATCTTTCTAGGAAGTTCATTATAAAGCAGACTGGGGGCGGGGGAAGGAGGGTTGGCATTACCTAATCTTATCTAGGTCATGGACAATTTCTTCAGCTAAGTTCTAAAAGGAGATGAAAAGATGCACCTTGTTCACACTGCACTGAGCTTAGGGGCCTCTCGGAATGAAATACTGCATATGTCATTAGACTGGTTTTGCTGGCCTATTTTTTTTCATTCCCTATTCAGAACCTTTCCAGTCTTTTCATACCTTTCCCTCATCCACTCTTCAATCTGTCAGCACCTGCCTCCTTGTATTCCTGGCACCCAGTACTCCATGTTCTGACTCCAGGCACTGTCACTAGCAGTCTCCATGCCTGGAATGCTCTCCCTCCTGAAGTCTTCCCTGGGCCCCTTCAATGCACCTTGCTTGTACAGAACTGTGTTCTCTCCCGTTAGACTGTGAGCTCCTTGGGGACTGGACAGTCAGTCTTTTCCCTTTATTTGGATCCTCAGCACTTAGCATAGTGCCCAGGACATAAGAGGTAACTGACTTAAAACTTTTTTTTTAAACAAAGGATGATCTAGAGATAGAGCAGGGGAGGAGGGTTATATTCAGATATGAAAGTGATATAAAAACAAATGAAATCAATAAAATTTTTTTAAGAAGTTGGGATTGAGACAAGAGACAAGGTTATTGTCTCTATTTTAGGTGTGTGTCCTTTCAGGGAGAGTACAAACAGGGGTCCTGTCCTCCCCTCCTATACCCTTCTCCTGCCCCACCAACTGCCCCTATACATTATAGCAGCACAGTAGATAGAGTGCTTGGTGAGGAAGAACTGAGTTCTGCTTCAGACACTTACCAGCTATGTGACCCTAGGTGAGTTTCTTAACTTCTCCCTCAGTTTCCTCATTTGTAAAATGGGGATAACAGACCCTACTTTTATGGTTTTGAAAATCCAATGACATGACATGACCCTTCAAAAACCTTAAGGTGCTATAGAAATGCATTATCATTGTTCTTACTAATCTTTCTCTTCCTACTGTTCTCAGATCCCAAGACACCACCTTCAGTCTGTCACCCTTCCAGAAGCTGGTTTCTCTTGCCAGCAGCGTGGCACTTTGGCTATCTTGTGGGACTCCCAGCCTTCTGTGTGCTTCCTGAGTTTGAAGTCCAAGCCCCTGGTGTGGAGACAATCTTTCAGCTACAGGCAGCAGGCAGCAGCACTCCCCCTTCCCTCCAAAGCCCAAGCTGCTTCCCTTCTAGGCCCTAGGGTTCACTGACAGAAGAACTGGCCACTGATAGTAGACAGGGCAAGGGGAAGGAGAGGAATCTGAGAGTGATAAGACTAGGCAAGAGAAAAAGAGAAATGAGTGGGTTTTTATCTTCTTTCCAGCCCCACTTCTGGGAATGGCAATCTTCCTAACTAAAGAGCTCAAGGATTTCCCAACAAGCTGGCTTCTTGTGTGTAGCAGGAACAAGACCACCCAAAACCCACCTCCTGCTGCTCTTTGTTACCAAAAGGATCGATATCTGGGATGGGGGAAGGGAGAGATACCTTGAGAAAGGCAGACCATGTAAAAATGAAAAGACAGCAAGAGAAAACAGCTTGTGGAGAGGCTTTTCCAATGACTAGAGAGGCAGAATCAGAGGAGGAACTTACTAAAGGAACAAACTGACAACTTGCTCTCATCATGCTAACAGAAATGATAATGGAAATACGGAGAGAACAGTAGATAAATAGACTCAGGAATGACTAAAGTCTACCTACCCCTCCCAGACACTGAAAAGAATGTCAGGAAGGCTAGGAAGGAGTGAGATGCTGGAAGTTCTCATTTAGAGATGGAGGCTGTGGGTTAAAATCCTGCTTCTGCCCTTACTTGTGTGACCCCACTCTGAGCCTCATTTTTCACATCTGTAGAATGACCTCTAATCTATTTCTGAGCATTAAATTTATGCTTCCTCTGGTCATGTACTCACAGGTTCATAGATTGAGAGCAAGAAGGGACCTTAGCAGTCACTGAGTCCCACAGAGGTGAAGCCATTTGTCTGGGGTCACACAGTCTGCAGTGTCAGATAATGTCTTTCTGATCCCCAATCCAGCAATTACTACCACGCTGCCATTGCCTGCAGCCTAGCTCTTTAAAGGCTGCTGGGTGGCCTCAGGAAATACCGAGCACACTGGGTCTGAAGTCAGGAAGACATGAGTGCAAATCCAGTCTCAAGACACTTACTAGCTGGGTGACCCTGGATAAGTCACTTCTTCAACTATAAAATGGGGATGATAATAACCCCTACTAACCAGGGTTGTTGTGAGGATCAGATGAGGTAACATTTGTGATGCACTTGGCACGTTTAGGTGCTTATTAAATGCATGTTCCTTCCTTCCTCCACCAGACACACATCAGTCTGTCAGCACACTGTCTCCTCAAAGGCAGGCATGCTGTACCTTTTGTAAAGTTCTGCTTGAGGGTGCCATAAAACCCTCAGAAGCTTACCAAGGTCGAGATAACAATACTGAAGGGTGTCATTTATTACCCAACACTGAACTGAGTCAGCACAGTGACACAGAGGGGTTCGTTTTTATCCACTTCTGTTCTATAAAGGCTGGCCTTCCTACTACCCTGGACTTAAAATAATTACACCACTTTACTCCTAAGCTTCTGCAGTTTCCCATCTTTTTATGTAAAGGAAGAAACAGGAAGCTACTGTGAATCTTTTCTAACATCTCTTGGGGCAGCCTGTCCTCAGACACTTATCCTTGTAGGAATGGGGCTATTATGGTGGGCATGAAGAGTGCGGGAAATGGGGAAAAGACCAATTTTCTAATTTCTTCCATTCCTAACCTTGGAAAGCACCTTAGTTGAAGGTTAAACCCTGGAGCTGGTCAGACCTGTACTTGGACATTTATATTCTAGTTCATGACTCTATGCAAGTCCCTTTTTCATCTGGGCTTCAGCTTTGTGATGTACAAATGAAGAAGGTGGAGTAGATGATCTCTAGGGTCCCTTATAGCTCTCTCATATCCTGTGTTTCCCAAGCAGTCTCTTCTCTACTTACGGCTTCCTGGCTTGTCCTCATGGCTGTTGGGTAGGTGGTTTGGGTTCATTTCAGTAGGAAGTTCATCACCAGGAGGGCTGGTGACCCCAGGAATGGTGGGCAGATCCCGGGGAGGTGTTTTGGCCACAGGAGAGTTACGACATTCCATCAAAAACTTTCGGTCATAGATGATCCTGGTACCTGTAAGAGCACAAGTATGGCTAGGTCAAACATCTATATGGATGCTCTGATTCCAATGAAAGGTGCAGGGCTGAGAGTGAGAAATCACAGGGTCAGGGAGAATCCAGTGCTGAAACCCAGTTTCCAGTGGGTGCTGAGGAAGGAACAATAGATTTAGGTAGGGTGGGGTCTGTGTTCAAATCCTGACTGCTAAGTTCCGAGCTTGGACAAATGACTCTTAGGCACTTCATTGCTTCATCTGTAAAATGAGTTTGTTAGACAAGGTTCAATCTAATTCAACAAACACCTGTTATTAAGTGCTTATTAAGTATACAGTACTATGCTAAATACTAGATGTACCAAGATTAAAAACAAAAGCCTGCCCTCAGAGCTTACGTTCTCCTGCAGGACACAGCAGCATACATTTAGAGTTGAAAACACCCAGTAGGGACCCCCTCATTTTGCAGAAAACCCTGGCTGAGAGGCTAAAGAACTTTCCCAAAGTCACACGTATTTACTGACAGAGCTTGTTTGAGACCACATCCTGACCCACATCCAGCATTTTCCCCATCGTTCATTGTAACAGTCTCCCTAAATTATGTGGATACAAGTAATTGAAAAATTATACCAATTGATTTAAAGATGGAGAGAGTCCTAGTAACTTGAGGGGCTTAGGCCCAGGCTTTGTGGGAGGTGACACCTCAAGGTCACTACCAGTCCCAAATCTGTGCTGCTGGGACTTGGTCTAACAAGTTGGCTTGGGTCTATGGCCCCTTCTTCCTGAGTACTCCTCAAGATCTTATCCTCATACTCTCCCAACTTGTGGTTTGTGCTTGTTAATTAACAACCACCTGCATTTAGACCTTGAAATCTCACAGGTAGAAAGAAGCTCATAGTCCACCTTAATATGCTCCAAGAGATGGACAACCCACAGCATCTTGGGGGCAGATTATCCCATTTCGGGCTAGATTTGTTAAGGCACTCTTCCTTATGCTTACCTGAAATCGGCTACCCTCTACCTTGCCTTGGTCAGAATTCCTTCTGCTCCCTAGGATCAAGCAGAATCTAGGCCTAATTCCTGTTACACATGACCAGCCTTTTAGGTATTTAAAGATTCTGACTAGAGGCTTTTGAAGCTGAATACTTCTCAGACAAGACTCTGTCCCTTGAACATCCACGTCCACTCTTGCTTTTGTCCTCCAACTTCAGACTGACAAAATATGACACAATAAAGGGCAGAAGACCCGTGTTCCACTCACTGGATGTGTGACCTTAACTAAGTCATCTCATATATGGGGCTTGGTTTTCTCCTTTGTAAAATTAAGGGACTTGCTCTCTAAGCCTCAAATCAGTGCCTACTTTTCAATAAAACCTCCTCTGATCATTCCACTCATGAATATGTCTACTGTGGCTGAGCTTTAGCAGCCTAGAGATAGAGCAGTTTAGCACCTATAATATATTTTGTGTTGTTTGAGCCAATTTCATGTATGGGTCTCATATCCTCACCTAGAATACCAGCTCACTGAAGGCAAAGAAGTATCTGATGATTCTTTGTGTTCCACAAAAGGTGGAGCCCAAGAGACATCTTTAACAAACCCCTGCTGATAGACTGACCAGAAAAACACTTATCATCTACCCTGAATGACAGGTCTTAGTAGGAATGTGCAAGGGCACTGGGGAGGCCCCTCTCTGGAAATCTGATTTGTTATTTATTATAAGAGTTTTTTTTTCTTTGAAATTGAGGGGTAGATAGGTGAGGGGAACAGAAAATAAATGCTTATTAACTGAAAACTATAAATAAAGGTTCCCCCCTGCCTCCAGCTTGGAATTCTACCACTAGAGAATCATCCACCTGAGTTAAGCACTGCCTTCTTCATGAAGTCCTCCTTTCTACCACAAATACCATCCAGAAGAGACATACAAAATTACCAACACCTTTGAGTAAGTTTAGCAACCTTCTTTTTCAAAGGCTCACTGAGGACAGCATGACGGCCCTAGGCCTGGGAGATAGGGCAGGGAAGGGGTACTGAAAGGAGGGAAAGGAACAAGGTAGAGAGGTAGGGTCATTCAACAAAGACAAATGCTACTTATTTTAACATTATGCTCAAGTCTGACTCGAAGTCTGATCTGCTCTCTTCATCTAAGGTAGAGATGCTTAAGTAAAGGCAAGTTAGGAGACTATCTCACCATCACACAGGAGTCAGTGGGAGAATCCAGATTAGAATTCAAAATGTTTCTATTAGAATTCTAGTGTTTCTAGGAGAGGTGATATGGTCTAACAGAAGAACATGGTACTGGAAAGCTGGAGACCTGTGATATCTCCTCAGCTCAGCCACTAACTAGCTATGTGACCTTAGGAAAGTCACTTTGCCTGGGGAACTGCGGGTTCAATTAGATGAACTAATATTCTGTATTCTAGTCTCCTCCTGCTCTGACATTTCACACCCTCATGAACCTCTGAGCTCTGATAATCTAATTCTAAGGAGCTTTTCTTGGGTAGCTCCAACACTTCCTCTCAGCTGGACTCTACTTTCTGCAGTCATGCACTCCCTTTTCCAAGATTTGCCAGAGTGAATTCTTCAGCCAATTATCCTTTAAATGAGAGGCAAAAATTTTCTTTACCTGTTCTTTATAAAGTGGAGAGCTGCCTGGTCCTCCAACAGAAAGCAAGAAAACTTGTAGTTTACATTCTTGATTTTAAAGGATCATAACTCTTTATTTACTTGATGTGAAAAGAAAAATACTTTCTTCATAGCACCACAGATTTTCATAGGATCATAAATATTTAGCTGATATAAAAAGAATATACTTTTTTCATAGGACCATAGATTTAAAATTCCTAGAAGAATTGAGGTTTCAACACCCTAATTAAGGGGTGGGGAACCTATGACCTTGAGGCCACAACTGGCACTCTAGGTCCTCAAGTGCAGCCCTTTGACTAAATCCAAACTTCATAGAACAAATTCCTTTAATAAAAGGATTTGTTCTGTAAAACTTAGACTTGTCGAAAGGCTGCACTCAAGGACCTAGAAGGCCACAAGTTCCCCACCCTTGCCCTAGTTCAACTCATTTTACAGATGAAAGTGAAGCCAAGAGCTGAGTAATTTCAGCCCAAAGTCAATGAGGCACCAAGTAGAAGGGGGAGGAGCCCAGGTCTTCCCCCTTTGCCCTAAAGCAAAGCCTGTACTTTGAAAATGTGAAAGAATCTCATTTGCCAAGACAAAATACATACCACAAAATGCCAGGAGAGGTGATGCCACAGAAATCCAATTTCAGGATATGCTAGCAAGGGAGAGGGTGAGATTTATTAAGGATTCTGAAAGTCAAAGGATGGCAAAGGATACAAAGAGAGGGAGATGGGCACAAAGCTACCTTTGAGTAAGCATTCCCTTCATGGGGCAAAGTGAAGGCAGGATGGAGGAGGGAAGGGGGTGGTGGTGAAAAGGGAGGCAGGGCAGCACGGGGTGAGTTTAAAACAGGACTTGCTTTTTATTCTCCACTGCTAGCTGGCATCAGGAGTATATCTCACCGAATCTAAAAGGGGCCTTAGGACAGAGAGATGTGATGTAGCAATACCGGTACGGAATCTGGAGTCAGAGGCTGGGAGTTTAAAGTCCAGTCCCTGTGTGATCAGGAGCAGAAATTCACTTCTGAGCCTCATCCTTAAAATGAGGGGGCTGACTAGGTGTCATCTAGGGTCCCTCCCAGGCTTCAATCTATGGGACTATGAACAAAGCTGAAGAGGCTTTGGAAACCATCTAGAGTTCATTTTCCACATGATGAACCTGAATGATAAAGGACATGTCCAAGGTCACCTGGCTCCCTCCTGTTAATGGATGATTCTGTATTTTTCTAAGGACAGCTAGGGAGTACAGTGGATGGAGTCGAGCCTGAAGTCGGGAGGATTCGTGATCCTGAACACAAATCTGGCCTCAGACACTACTTGTGTGATGCTAAGCAAGTCATTTAACGCTGATCGTTTTGCCAAAAAGAAAAAATATAAAAGGCTGGGCATGTGTCCAGGGAATAGATGTGGTTGTAACAGAGAACAAGTGGGGAATGATATGCAACAATGCTGGAGAGGCAGGATGGCACCAGATTGTGGAGGGCCTTGCCACTTAAGATTTTTGAGCAGGGGCCTGAGAAACTTTGTAGAAATGGGCTTTGTGATCTGTAACAGAATTTGCTAAGTATTTTGAAAGAGCAAAGCATTTTAGAGGTTTCTTTCTAATTCATTTTCCTCACCAGTAAAAATGAGGGAATTAAATGTCTAAGTCAAGGTTTGACAAACTTGGTACAGATCTTGCCGTCAGCACCTAATTTAGGGCAAACAAATTTTTTTGCTTCCAAAAAAAGGAAAACAAACATACAAAGTAGGTGACAGGTGTAGGTATGGACAGGTGAAGCCAGGAAGGTAGCCTGTGTTTCCCTGGTGTGTAGCAGTACTTCGCACAAATGTTTTATTTTCATAAATAGGTGGCACAGTGGATAGAACACCAGCAGGGAGGACCCAAGTCCAAATCTGGCCTCAGACTCTGGGTGTGTGTGTGTGTGTGTGTGTGTGTGTGTGTGTGTGTGTGTGTGTGTGTGTGTGTGTGTGTGTGTGTGTGTGTGTGTGTGTGTGTGTGTGTGTGTGTGTGTGTGTGTGTGTGTGTGTGTGTCTGTGTGTGTGTGTGTCTGTGTGTGTCTGTGTGTGTGTGTGTGTGTCTGTGTGTGTGTGTCTGTGTGTGTGTGTGTGTCTGTGTGTCTGTGTGTGTCTGTGTCTGTGTGTCTCTGTGTCTGTCTCTGTGTCTCTGTGTGTGTGTGTGTGTGTGTGTCTCATGAATTGTCTTCTTTGACTTAGAACTTTCCTGGCTTCAGTCCAGTTCTGACTGGTGAGACCCAGTAGTCTCACTATGAGGAAAAGATCCATACTTTCCGGAATCCCAAATTCTCCATTTGCTGGAGGAAATGGCAGTAATAAATTTAAAATCCAAAGTACGCTTGCTGTGGACACTGGCCTTTTAATGGGTCTCTCTGCATCTGGTTTCCTGTTTCTAATCCATCCTCCACAGAGCTGCTAAAGGAATCTTCATAGGCCACATGTTCTTCCATGCCCCCCACCCCGCTTGTGTGTCTTCCCTACTGTTTCTAGCATAAAATTACAAAATCCTTAATCTGCTAAGTCACCCCCTCCACAATCTGGCTCCAATCTACTTTTAAATTTGGTTCAACAAGCATTTATCAAGTACCTACCATAAGGCCAGGCACCAGATATGGCCAGGGGATATAAGGACAAAAACCAAACAATCCTTGTCCTTAAATTGCTTATCACTTTCTTTCATGTTCTTTATGCTTCAGTCAAACTAAACTACTGATCTTTTTCCTGATATTCTACTTTCAAACAATTAACATTATCTAAAAATGAAACAGGCTAAACTGAAGTAATAGTGAGTTCCCTGTCATGGGAGGTCTGCAAGGAGAAGCACTATGACTGCTTCTTAGGGGGTTCTTTGGAGTGGACTCCTGCTTGGCTACAAGTGGGACTAGATATCCTCTGATATTTATCCAATTTGAGATTTTAAGACATTTTTTTAACTTCAGATTGAGCAAAGAAGGGGATCAATGAGGGACTAGAACAATTTTATCAAAAAGTGGAAAAGAGCTGATTATATCTCAGAGAACTTGTTAGGTCACATAGTGTAATTGTGAAAAACTCAAAAAAGAAAAGTACCCTGCAGGTTGTGTATTGACTTAGAAAACCACAAGTTAACATTATCTATGTTGCATAATATCTTTATTTATTTCTATGCCACCTTCAGACCAGGAGTTTGACACCTCTGATACAGGGCACTGGCAACACCGGTGACTCATGTCCCAACCCTCCTGTCTCTGGAAAAGACAGAAGTGAAACAGATGCACCCACACCCCCTGCCCTTGCCTTAGCTCATGGTGTTTCCAGTGTCTGAAAATCCTCTCTCCCCACTTCTTCACATCCTGAAATCCCTATCCATCCTTTAAAAGCCAACTAAAATGTCACATGCTCCATGGAGCATTTCCTGATGCTTCCCTGCTGCTGCCCATCTCAGACCTCACTTTGCACTTTTATTTGCCCTTGTCTGATACACTAACTATGCACTGGACTTATCAGTATAAGCTGAGAGGTCTGAGGAAACTCAGGGAGTCTGCACACTAAACTTGGAGTCAATGTGGTACAACAGACTCCTTTTGGGACAGTGAATGTCCATGGACAGGAAGAAGGAAGCCAAGAAAATCCTGTTACAGTAAAACTGCTTGGCTTCCATGGTGACTGGGTGCCCCCAGCTTGGTCTCTTAGCCTCTGATTCAGTGGTTTGTTTTGGGGCAGAATTTACAAAAGCAGTCAGCTCAGAACAAAAACTGGTTTGCTTCTGTAGCTTCAGGCCAGGCACAGCCTCCTCTTGGTCCACCTCAAACGGACCTGCTTTATTCTATGGGAGCAGAGGGTCTAACTATACTCCCTCCCAATTCCCGCACTAGGGGACTCTTAGCAATTCTACTTCCCCTCTTTTGGCCTTGGTTTCTAGCTCCAAAAATGAGGCATGCATGACTTTGATCCCAGCAAACATGGCAGGGGCTTTGCCTTCTAATTCTGTTACAGGCCCCCCCACCCCACCCCAGTGCCTAGTATGGTGCTCCTGCCTCTGGTGTAGTGGGAGCGTTAATATCGCCCATGAATGCTCGCCTCTATATGGGCAGAACTTCTCTGCTTTTCCAGGGTTCCACTCTGATATCCTCCCCTCCCAAAATACAATTCCACTGGAGCAAGGCCAAGTGAAGCCTTGGAAGAAGTACAAGGGAGGAATTCCTAGAACTGCAGCTCCCATTCCAGGGAGAGAGAGAACATTTCAGAACGAGGTCAGTAGAGGTTCACATTTGTGGGCTCAAAGTCACCAGCAGTCAGCCCTCACTCGAACCAGATGCTCTCAACAAAGTTCAAGCACATGTCCTGGTCAATAGTTATCAGCCAAGAGACACATGTATAAACCTGAGCAAGAGGTGTAGCAAAGGTGTCCTCCATGCACATACAACATGTGCTGACAGACAAGGGATCAGTTTGTTGATTTCACTGGCAATGTCACAACACCACTTGTGGAGCTAGGAAGCCTTTTTAAAAAATAGCTGAATTTTCTATGCTAAGAGACTGGGACTAGGACTCAGACCAAATTTTTTAGCTTTCAAGGAAAGAAATAAAAAAAAAAAAGTGGGTGGTGATAGAGTTGAGATGGGAACCTAGAGAAGAGAAAGCAGTTTGGTGATAGAAGTCAAATGTTCCAATTCTTTCCTCTGTAAAATGAGGCAGGGTCAGATTAGGGATCTCCTAACATCCTTTACACAGCTCTACATCTATGATTCTTTTTCCCTTTGGGGACAGCTGAAATCTGGGTGTTTCAGCTTTTGTTATGCCTGCACATCTCAAACTTGGGAGGGGCTGGACATCTACAACTATGCAGCAGGGCTCAGTTCTGGGTAGAGGATACACAGAGCTGGCTGTCATCTTTCCAATGTGATCAAGTCTGTATTTATTGAGCATTCACTGCGTGTTTACTACTGTGCACTGAGGGGTGGAGATGGAGCACCTAAAGATGAGTTGACTATTTTGATGTAGTAGGAAAAAACAAACACTAGATTTAGAGTCAGAAATAGTGGGTTAGAATACCAGTTCTGCCAGTTATGAGGCATTCGACTTTGGGAAAATTACTTAGGCCTCAGTTTCATCCTCTGTAAAATGGGGACAGACAGCATTTCCTTCACAGGCTGTTATCCAAGGATCAAACGAATATATGCAGACATACTTAATATATATGTGTGGTTTTGCAAACCTTGACAACACTATATAAAATGTTCAGGTGTAGGCCCTCTTTTCCTATCTCTGTCCTCTTTCATTTGGCAATCATATTTCATTTCTACTCCCTCTCTTTCTCTTTTTAAAAAAGTTGTTTTTAATTTATGGAACAAAACAAACATTTCTATAACATAGTACAACGAAAAAAATGGTTGTAAATGACACTGCAAATCTACTATGTACAATTTGCTCTTCCTTTCAAACATACAACAAAATCATGTAAATCCTCCCCCTCCCATAGCTACCAATTAGACATAAATATATGACCCTGATTAAGTGTTGGTGGAATTGTGAAATAATCTGACCATTTTGAAGAGCAATCTGGAATTAGGCCCAGTTATTAAACTACCTATAACTTTGACCTAGCAATACCACTACTAGATCTATTTCTCATTCCTACTTTTCTTTTTTAACAATCAGCTCTAACCTAAATTTCTATCTTTAGCCCTAACTCACTTCTCTTCAGAGCCCCATACTCACATCATCAACTGCCTTCACTCAGATGTCCCACCAACACTTCAAACACATCACATTAAAAACCAATCTTTCCCTCTTTCCACTAAAACCTGTTTTCCTCTCCTACTTCATCACTTGTCAGCAGCACTAACATTTGCTGGTCTGCCACGTCTATCAATCTCTAAGTATCTACCATGTGCCAGGCACTGTGCTAAGCATGTTCAAAACCTTGGTAAACTTTGCTGCTTTGTCTCTTATCTCAAACCCAGGCAAAGGTCAAGTGCTGTTAATTGTACACCTGCAATATCTTGCATCCACCCCTTCCATTCTATTCCCACCTCTCACATAACTGTCATTACTGGGGCAGCTAGGTGGCACAGTAAATAGACTGCTAGGCGTGGATTCTGGAAGACTTGAGTTCAAATCCAGTCTCAGACCATTACTAGCTGTGTGACCCTAGGCAAGTCACTTAACCCTAAATGTCTCAGTTTCCTCATCTATAAAACAAGCTTGAGGAAATGGCAAACCACCCCAGTATCTTTATCAAGATAACCCCAAATGGGGTCACAAAGAGTTGGACATGACTGAAACAACTGAACACCAAAGACTAGCGGAAGTCTCTTACCAGGTCATCCCATGTCCATGTTCTCCCAACAAATCTTTAATCCTTCTGGTTAGTTCAAGCATCCCTTCTCAAGTGAGGCCTCTCCTGATGCCTCCCTCCTAGCTCCAAACTGCCTTGTATTTTACTCCCCAGATAGACTGTAAGCTCTCTGAGGCCAGGTCATGCTTCATTTTTATCTTTGAATAAGAAGAAGTATGGAGAAGTGAATAAGGAGGTGGTCTCTGAGTTAGTGTTCAAGTCCTGTTTCTTACACATGGTGGCTTGGGTGTGTTATTGGCCAAGTCACCACAGCTCTTAGTGTCTGTTCCTACTGTAAGTAGGCTGCAACATAGCTGATCAACACAGGTAAAGAAAATTCCTCCTACGGAGGTCCTTACAATGAGTTCCCACAGCCTAGCACATGGCAGGCATGTAACGAATACTTCCTGAAGGACTGGATTTGCCAAATACATTTTCCTTATGCATAAAGACAGTCACAGAACCACTGAATCAAGCTTGCTTTGACAAGCATGGAGAGAGTGACAAACTCTGAAATTGCCAGTGTAGAAATGCTTAATGGGTTTCTTCCTTCAAAGGCTACATAATTATTACCTATATTTAAAATGCACTATGCAATTGATGCACTGGTTGGAACTTTTTCTTTTCTTAAGAAAACAAACAAAAAACAACTTTGTGGAAACAAGGCATACTGGTCAAGATGGGAGGGGATGTATTTGGAAATGAGTATGATGTAAAAACAAAAAGCATTAATAAAGTGTAGCTTGGCCTCCTTCCTAAAAGGGGCCTCCCCCTAAAAGGGAGGAGTAAAAGGCCTTGAAGAAAACCCTCTCATCCAGGTTATCCGGGGACGTGAAATATTCCTTAATTAAGCTGAAGATGGAATTTGGGGTGAAAGCAAAGAATTTGAAAAAGCATCTGAAGACAAGAAGGGGAAATTCTCAACTGAGAATGGCCCACTATCTGTCCAGGGTGTATTTTCAGGATATCATGGAAAACCTTCTAAAGCCTGACAAATCAGGGAGCTCCTACCCATTGTGGTACTTTATGTGAACAGGAATGATTTTGTCACAAGGAACCTCAGAAGCATTGCTAAACATTGAAGTTTTGGGCAAAAAAATGAAGACTTTAGGAAATGAGGGGTAGTTTTCCTTGTTGCTGTTGAATAAAAGGAAGGACTTAAGAGGAGAAAGGCAGATGAGCAGCTTAAGAAGATGGTGTCTGAGAATGGGGTTTGAGTTTCTGGTTTGTGGCTTAAAATATGGGAATGACTTGTTCCAGGTCAGAAGTAGAATAAGTTGAGAAAAATATATTTGCTTAGAGTCTTGTATAAAAAAAGCTTTAAACTGAAATGGGAGAAGAGAGAAACCTAAGTACATCCATTAAGCTAAAAACTACTGATAATAACTACAAGAAAGGAATATTAGCAGAACCATGGGCTCAAATGTCTATAAACAAATGAACAAATAACAAGCAAGATGTGTCTGAGATCCCAATGGAAGGAGGCAAAAGTGCCTTAGTGGGATAAGATGCATGACTGAAGTAACAGCTTTGGAAAGTTCTTACTTTACTCCAAGGGGGAAGGACAAATAAAAAAAGGGGAGGGGCTGTGAAGAATATCAACATACACTATTTTAGATAAACTTTTGTGAGAAGATCCAGGAAGCACAGGAGGAAAGCATGGCAGAGAACACACGGATGAAAACAATGGAGGCAGAAACAGTCAACACTGCAAAGGATTATGCTACTGATTACCTTGGAAAGGCGTGACACAGTTATGATGGGAAACTTCAATTATTTAAACAACTGCTAGGGCTCTGTCTGCCAAAAGAAAGCATCTAATCATTTTCTTTTTTAACCTAAGTCATAGTGTCACTCTTCAAATGACAGAGAAACAATCAAGGAAATTTCTCTTTTAGATCTGATTCTTACCAAAGAGCAAATGTTTCCTGGGGTATAAATGATGGGAACCTTGTGTACTGTGAACTGATTAGTCATCTCAGAATCTATGGTGGAGCAAAGAAAAGCCAGGCAAAGTATAATCCATACCTTAGATTTAGGGAGTCTACATTTCAAAGGGTTCAGAGGAAGGGACAGCTTAGTCCCCATGGACTAAAATCCCACAGGGTTGTCAGCACAGGAGGAATGGAAAAAGTCAAGAATGAAATTCTATTGACATAAGGGGGAAAAACGGGAACCATCTAAAAAGACTAATGTGAATATAACACAAATTCACTGGCCAATCTTGATTTATTTTTAAACACAGACACAAAAGACAGAAAAAAAGGAAGGTAATGGATGATGATTATGACATCACAACATAAGACTCCTATAAGAAGTTCAATACAGTACCTGGCACGTAGCAGGCACTTAATAGATGTTTATCTCAAAGTTAAATTTAAAAGTAAGAAAAGCTAAGAATAACAAAAGGTGTTTTTTTTAAAGCCATATTAGGGAAAAGGGGAAGGCCAAAGAAGGGATATGTCTGCTGCTAGGAAGACACAATGATAACAAACAACAGACTGAAAACAGAAGGGCCCCGCTCTTGTTCTCATGCTTTAATGACAAAGAGAATGATCCTTAGACTGGAAAAGATAGAACACAAATGAGTAATAGGGAGCTGTTATCCACGGTACACGTAGGCACGATCTGTTTCTGAGGAATTCCAATCAGGTCCAGAGAGATAACATGTTAGGATCATGAAAGAACTGGAAGATGCGATGGTGATAATCTCTGAAATACTGTGGAAAACCCCAGCAAAATGGAACCGAGGAAACTGAAGAATGATCTACAAACTGTGGTAATGAATGTAATTGGC
This sequence comes from Notamacropus eugenii, assembly GCF_028372415.1. Lineage (NCBI taxonomy): Eukaryota > Metazoa > Chordata > Mammalia > Diprotodontia > Macropodidae > Notamacropus > Notamacropus eugenii. Next base: position 622,933,521 of record NC_092872.1, read on the forward strand.
TCCTGCTGCACAGAAAGAAATGACAGATGAAGAATTCAGAGAAACATAGGAATAAAAGCCAAACCAAAAGAAGATACACCATTACTCTAACGTGAATGAAACACATTAAAATACGTTAAGATTCCGATTCCAGTGACGACTAGTGTTGCTTCCAGGATCACGATGAAATCTATTTTCCTTTTGTCGAGTGGGGGCAGGCCTCAAGGAGGTATAGATGTTGAATATGCTGAGATTTCTTTGACTTTTTATTCTTTCATGTTCTTTATAGATGGCAGGGGATGAGATGGATAGATAGTGCCATGGACAGACTTGGGGAGACAGTGAAGGGCAGCAGAGCCTAGTGGTCCATGGGGTCAGAAAGAATCAGACGTGACTGAATGAGTGAACAACAAACTCTGCCTTGATTGGACCACCTCCGAAGGCTGTGTTCAGTTTTGGGTGTTACATTTTAGGAAGGATATCAAGAAGTTGGGAAGCAATCAGGAGGACAGCTGGGATAATGAGGAATCCTTCACCATATGATAAGCAACATTAGGATCAATTCAAGGAAGTAGTGATGTTCAGCCTGGAGAAGGGGAAGACTGGGAGAAAGGGGCTAAGTGCTATCATGTAGAACAGTAGATTTGCTACTTAGCTCCCAAATGGAAGAACTAGGAATGATGAGTAGATGTTACAAAAAAGGCTAATTTAAGCTTGTTGATTTAACTCATTTCTTCAATGAATAACAACCTTTTTACTCATGACCTTACTTAGCTTATGTCTTTCATGCACAATTTGGTTTTTAACCCCCTTTACTAGAGCATGAAGTACAGTACCTATTCACAGTACGCACTTCATACTTATTGCTTGATTTATGATAGTCCAGCACTGTGAGGGCTAAAACAGTACAGATAGGTAATAGCTATTGAGTCACATAGAATGATATGTGATCACTGCACAATGACCAAACCTTTTCAAGGTCTGTAAACAAAGCTCATTACTAAGTGGAATGGAGGACGCCTGGAGAAGATTTCATGGAAAGGTGGGATTTGATTTGTGCCTTAAAGGATGGAACTGAACAGCTGGGGGTAGTGGGAAGCATTTCAGGCGCAGGTTGGAACAGCAGAAATAAAGGCAATAAGCTATTCAGGGGGAGCATGAGTTAAGGTTGGCACCAGTCTGAACTTCACCTAGGAGTGTCACCTAGAGATTGTGAGCAGAGAGCTCACACATTCAGCACGTCCCAGAGACAGTTTTAGGGTCCCGATAAAAACAAGGATTTTTCTAAAGAGAACCTCAGAATGAACCTCCTCCACCTATCCCACAACTTGAGACCCAGAAGTGGGTCTTCTTCCCTCTAGTCTGCCATTTGCATCTTGGTTCACTAATAAGGAAATAAAGAGGCCCCATGAAAAAGGGCTCTAGTAAACTGCTGCAACTGGAAGGAAAGAAAGGACTCAAGTTTGTTTTTCTATTTTCTTCAGAAAAGTGGAAAAGAGCACTTGACTTTTAAGCATTGGCTAATTACATTCAACACACACAACAGAACTATATGACCCAACTTTGATATTCCAAACTAAGTGCAATGGAAACTAAGAGAAAGCTTGGAAGCTGCCCACCTGGGTCATGGCCTTGACCTTCCTGTTGTCCTTTACTCCTTCTAGAACTTCTAAGATTTTATTAGTGTAGCTGCCCTTTCCGTGGAGACAGGGCCCACTCCCTCCATATACAGCTGCTGTGTACAAACAATACTAACTCCTTTGTGGCCAACCTTCTGGCACTAAGCCTCCCAAAATTTGGCTTATAGAGGCTGGATGCTGAATGACACACATCATCAAGAAGGTACTCAAGGCCTATGGGGCTTGGTATGATCTGCCAGAGTTTGCATTCCACTGGCACAGTGCTTGTTGAAATGATAATTTACACACACACACGATAACACATAGGCTTGTTGAAAGTAAAATATGAATGGTCCCAGAGTTACTTTTACAACCTCAAAGACAACAGTACAGGTTCCCACTCCATAAATAAATTCCCAAGGGAACGAATTCAAATGGAGGGCACATAACAAAACGAAGCTCTCCAGTTCAACTCCTACTTCAGACACTTTCCAGCTGTGTGATCGTGGGCAAGTCACTTAATTTCTGTTTGCCTCAGTTTTCTCCACTGAAAATGAGGTTAATAATAGCACCTATCTCCTGGGGTTTTTTGGGAGGATCAAACGAGATAGTAATTGTAAAGCACTTAGCATAGTGCCTGGCACACAGTGAACATTGTATAACTGTTAGTTATTATTGAGCCACATTATCAGACCATCAGAATGGGATGCAATCGACAATATATTATCCCCAAATAAGGCTCTTTGTTCTACCTTTTCATCTAGATGAGAGATTATTTACCAAGGAGTTACAGACTCCTTGGTTTTCAACTGTTCTATGAATTTAGATGGGAAAAAAATGACATCTTTATTTTCCCCTAACCTCTAATTGACATTTATCATTTCCTCTAATTAGTTAAAAAAATTATTCTGAGATAGGATCCGTAACAAAAAAAGGCTAAGAACTGCTGGTCCAGGCTAAAAGAATAGTAGGGATGAAAAGGCTGCTTAACTGGGATACCTTGGGTTGAGTCCTCCAGATTGAACAATGAGCCACTTGGGCTTTCAATAGACAGTTCTATCTGGAGTACAAAAGGTCTTTGTCCCCAAAGGGAAGTGGATAAGAGTGCTGGACCAGAAGCCTGGAAGACTTGGATTCAAATCCCACGGAACCACAGTCAAGTCTTGTTAAGCCTCAGCTCCCCCATCAGTAAAAATGGAGAAAGGATCTGAAGTATCTGTTAAAAAGATCAAGAGAGTATATAGGGTGCCCCCAAAGCATTAATGCAGTTTGAATTGCTTAAAATATTATGTACTAGGGAAAGTGCTATGCCATTTTTTTTTTTTTTACTATTATTGGCATGCAAATATCACAGGTAAAGGCTCTAACAGAAGGAATTCTGTACCCAGATAGTCCAGCAACAGGAATGCCGGGGGTAGGGGCTGGGGTGGGGGTGGTTTCTGAACTCTACCCCATAAATTAGGAGTGTTTCATCCTCAGACACTGTCCTGGAAGGACATAAAGAAGACCAAGTCCTATCCTGGGCACTGCCACTGACATGCTGAGTTACTAATGAAATGAATTTCCCTTTATGTGTAAAAATGTGGTGGGAAAGAGAGATAGGACAAAAGGGAGGAAGAAAAGGGAGAACATTTTTCTGTTCTTTCCTTGTGCTAGTAATGGCATTCAGAGAAGAAAAATGATGCTCTGAGACCAAAAAGTTTTATTACATGTACCTCCTACTCAACCAGCTATTTTGTCAGCATCAAACCTGCCATCCTCTGTAGACAGGACCAAAAGAATCAAGCAGTCCACTATCCTTAGAAGGGTGCCTCAACTTCCTCCCACTTGCCTGCCCCATAACTCCCAGGGAGGAAACTCCCTCCAGCAATGTAGATTTGCAAGTTTTGAGATATATAACCTGAAGAGTTTCTTGGGAAAATGAAAGGTGAAGTGATTTGCCTGGGACCACATCTCTTCACTGTGTTTTGTTCCCTCTTATTAGAATATAAGCTCCTGGAAGGCCTGAACTTTCTTTCATATATGCATACGCAGCACATGGCTTAGAGCTTGGCACACAGTAAGGACTTAAATGTTATTTCATTTATGTATTCATTCCATAATGATGGGGTTCAGATCCTGGGAGCCTCCTTGAATCTTCCCACTTAATCTGGCCTTTCTTACTCAAATCTAATCTTCCCATTTGTTCTGTCTCAGGAAGCCCATAGGCTTTTCATTATCACTGTGCTCAGGTCTCTGTGGCACCCCCCACCCTTGATCCTACCAAAACCCCATTCCCCAGACTGCTGACCTCTCCCATCAAGATCTGTATTCAATCCCATACCGCCCCTATCAAGATCTCTGGATTGCCCCACCTGCTTCCCACCCAAGCCCTCCATTGCCTAATAGCTCCTGATTGCCTCCAGTAGTTTCCAACCCTTGATCAGTCATTCCCTCCTTGGACTTCTCCTCAAGACCCTCCCTAAACCCCTCCTCCCATCACCCTAGACTACTAGGCCACCCCTAGATCCCTCCTATAGTCTTTTCTGTATTTAAATTCCATCTTGCCTCCATGAAGGGGCTCAGATTCAATCCAGCTCAGATTCTGTCTAGCTGAGATTCTATCTGGCCCTCTTGTATTTGTTACAAATGCTTAGGCTCCTTAAGAGTCAACCCAATTTGGCGAATCTTTAACAAACCTTGTTTTCTTTGGCTTTAAGAAGGCTTGAGTCGAATTCATTTGAGCAGGACCCGGCGTGTCAGTATTTTAGGGTCCCCAGCACCCCTAAACCTCATCAATATGACAAGGAATAAATCAAAAGTACGATTCATCTGGCTCCTCTGCATTAGCCAGACTCTCCTCCATACTTTCTGTGCCTTCCCATCCAGAGGCTTGCTCCCTAACTGGGGAGATCCTCCCTGGAACTGCCTTAGAAGCACCATCCACAATGCTTTCTCCATCTAGTCTATTCCCATACCATCTGCTTGCTCATGCCAGTACCTTCCTTCCCTCCCTGACTCCCCTTCCTCTCATTATGTATTGCTTTCTTCAGCATAAGACCATAGATCAAGAGCTTAGAAGTCATCTATAGTTGCGTAGCCCATTCATTTTATACACTAGGAAAGAGACCCAGAGAATTGAAGTAGCCTCCTGTTCAAGGTCACACAGGGAGAACCTGGAGGGAACTAGGATTTAAATTGAGGTCCCGAGATTCCAAGTGCCACACACTTGTCTGTGTGCCACACACTGCCTTCCCCAGACTTTTCAACAAAAGCACCAGAACTCTCCCATCTAAGTAAGTATTCTTCAGAGTCAGCAAAATGGGAGGCCCTACAACTGGAGAAATGTAAGCTTGTATTCCCAGCAGAATGTAAATTCCTTTAGGGCAGGGACTGGTCTGCTTTTGTCCTTAGTACAGTGCCTGGCACACAGTAGCAGCTTCATAAATGCGTCTTCTTGTGGTTGCCTGAAACCACTCTTGTTCAAAATGTTCTTGGAACTCTTCTTTGGGAATTAACTTTCAAAGAGAGTTCAGGATTAAGAAATGTTTGCTGAACTGAAAGCCATGCCATACACAAAAACCAAACAAAACTTGTACCATTACCTAGATCAATGATGATAATAAGCCCTTCTCACACAGAATCTCATTTGAACCTCACAACTTAAACACACAATGATTGCTCTGCCCAGACCCTCAAAGAGGTGAATGAAGCAAGTTGCCAGAGTCAGACAGCATTTCAGAAGCCAAGTCTTGTGGCCTCCAAGTTGCTTTGCTAGGCCACCTCTTAATCACCTCATTTATTCACTGGGTTTGGAATGTCTTTTGAAAATTAAATTTCACTTACCAAAAAGGACAAAGATTGGTCACCACTGTGATTTTGAAAGAACATGATCCAGCCTCTGGGAGAAGTTACACAAGGAGAGTTTTCTTGTGTGATGTATAAAAAGTTCAAGAACATAGTTTCTGGGTAATTAATCATTTTATTAATTATGCTAGCAAGTAATTAACAAAAGGATGGTCATTTGGCTACTTCTCATAAACCAAAGGACGCCTCATAGAACTAACTCAACACTTAGATGTCCTTGGAAGAGTTTGTGTTCCTGAGGGTGGAAATCAACTCAGATTGTTTAACAAGTAAATGAGAGAACAGATATTATAATGAGGTGGGCTTATTCTAGTAAGGGTCTGAGGGACGTGACTCTGACTCTGATCACTCAGACTTGGACAAAGAGAGTTATCTATACCCACAACACCCAGGTCCAGGGTAATCTAGATAAACAAAAGGGGGAATCCACAACTACCCAGACCGGTCAGACAAAAACACAAAGGGTGGAATTCCCCAGTTCACCAACACTAGAATTTCTGCCTTTTGATCAGATCTGACCCTCTCATTATCAGCCCAGGACTTCAAAGGCTGCCTGAATAACCAAACTGACTTCTAAATAAGGGAAGAGAAAAGGGGAAAAATCTTAGTTTAAATTCAATAGTTGGTTATTAATATAAGAAAGAATCACTTCTCTCACTTGTCTGTGCTTGGTCATTCTAAATATTGAAGGGGAACATATCTGTGATGAAGTATATAATAAACACTGGATTAGTAATGACAAAATCTAGGTTTGAACCCTGGCACTCTCTACATGTGTGAATTTGAGCAAACTGCTTAATTTCTATATAAGCCTCAATTTCCTCTTCTGTAAAATGTATCACAGATTGAGAACTGGAAGGGATCTTAGAAATCACCTGGTACAGATGAGGAAATTGAAGTCCAAGAGAAAACAAGAATTTACCCAAGATCATTCAGGTAAAGAATGATACAACCAGGATGACCTCTTACCAGATACCTAAGGTTCCTTTCAATTCTCAGTCTCATCCATAAAGTATCTGGTATGTTGCTTTAAAAATGCCTAGCTATTATAGAAGATAGGGGCACACAGTATATGGAGCGCTGGACTTGGGGTCAGTCAGATGTGAGTTCAAATCCTGCCTCATATGCTTACTCATAGCCTTACCCCCAACAAGTCACTTAACCTCTGTCTGTAGTATCTACCTCACAGGACTGTTAAGATGTTCAAGAGAGATCATAGGCTGTCCCAAAAATATTAGTATAGTTTGAATGCTTCAAATATTATGCAGTAGTATGTAATAGTATGTATTAGTGCTGGTTCACCATCTGTAAAGTGAGAATAATAACACATCTCTCATGGTTGTTGTGAGCATAAAATAATATTTAACTGTTTAAAGTGCTATATAAATGCTGGCTGTTATTATTGTTGTTCAGTCCCATTTGACTCTTTGTGACCCCATTTGGGGTTTTTTTTTGGTAAAGATACTGGAGTGGTTTGCTATTTCCTTCTTCAGCTTATTTGACAGATGAGGAAACTGAGACAAACAGGGTTAAGGGACTTGCCCAGGGTCACACAACTAGCAAGTGTCTGAGGTCGAATTTGAACTCAGGAAGATAAATCTTCCTGTCTCTAGGCCTGACACTGTATCCACCGTGCCACCCAGCTGCCTATTATTAGGTATTTTTAAAAAGAAAAAAAAATTGGGGGCAGCTGGGTGGTATAGTGGATAGAGGACCAGTCCTGGGGTCCAGAAAGCTGAGTTCAATTCTCATCGCAGATACTCACTAGCTGTGTGACCCTGGGTAAGTCACTTAACCCCTATCCTTGCCCCTCCCCCAAAATACCTGATGCATTGTCTCTTCCTCACTAGATACTGAGCTCAGTGAGCTGAGAAAATTAATTCTCTTGCTTAAAAAGTTTCTTTGTTAGACACATAAAGAGTTCTCAATAAATGCTATCCTTATTTGAAATGGCTAACAGGGCCCCTAGTGAATAAAGCAGTCCTAAATAGCAGTCCTATCCATGGAAGGCTCCCAGGGTAGAGGCTAAATACCTAAGGTAATGTAAGGCAGGGGTTCTTAACCTTTATGGTGTCATGGACTTTTCTGGCAATCTGGCCTATGGGCCCCTTCTCTCATGTTCTTTAATGCATCAAATATATGGAATTATGAAAGTAAGCAATTATACTGAAATAGTTATTAAGTAGGCTCTGAGGTCCTTTCCATCTGCAAAGTACTACATAGTTGGCCAATGTTATTATGACTAGGGAGGCAGACATCCACCCTGTGGGTAAGAGAGGCCCTTTATTTCCCTTTGCACTGGTTTACTGGAAGAATATTTCACAAGAATTTTCCTTCCTAACTTGCACTCTGCAATGGGACAGTCTCTATTCTGTAAGGGACAGCTCAGAACACTGTCTTGTGTTCTGGTTAGGTACAATCCCCTAATTGTCTTCAAAGCAACATCTTGTTTCACAGCCACTTATTAAGAGACCTCTCCAAGGCAAACCTCCCAGGCACAGACTTAAGTTTTTTTAATTCAAGAGATTTTACCAGTGCCAATGCTGGCCAGTTCCACACGAACGATTATCCTTGAATAGCCCCCAAAGAGTTATAACTTCATCCAGGATTGAACTGAACACGAACAAAAACTTGAATCCCTACGTGCCTTAGTGCATGGTTATATGACTTTTTGTGGTTAAAAAATAAATTACCTACTTCCAACCTTTTACTGATGAGCCCCACCGAGGCCCAGATTGTACTCCTCCTAATCTCCCTAGTGTGTGGTACAATCTGCAAGAGTTTATGTATCCGTGGCCTGCTCTTCAAAATCCAACGTTTCTTATATGGGAGATGAGGAAGGAGGGCATTATTGAATCATTAATGATGACAAGCATTGTTGGGTATAGAGCTTAGGAATACTTACCACCCGCAATCTCCACCTAAAAATCTCACACATTTATGGAGAGCCTGTCCGTGTGTGTGTGTTTTTAACTGGACCTTTGATTTCAATGGGGGCGTGTGTGTGTGTGTGTTTTTTTAACTGGACCTTTGATTTCAATGGTGAATACCCCTCCCAACCAATGCAGATGAACAGCTGTTCTGAAAAGTATTAAGTCACTGGTCAGGGGTCAAACAGCCACCATGTCAAAAGCAGGACGTGAACTCCTGGTTTTCCTGAACCCAGTCCAACTCCCTCTCCACTTAGCCTGCACAAGTATTATCAGTCCTGTTTTACAGATGTAAGCAATAAATATGTGTTAAGCACCTACTGTGTGCCAAAAACTGGGCTAAGTGTTGGGGATACAAGAGGCAAAAGACAGTCAGTGCCCTCAAAGAGCTTACAATTTCATGATGTAGAAACTGAGCCTTGGAGACATCAAGTCACTCTCTAGATTCCAAACTGACACTGCGTCTCTAAGGACTAGGAGACTAACCTGCATTATTCAAAGGCTGTCAGCTAAACAAGGTGTGTTGGTATGATAATAGCTAGCATGTTGAGAGCACTTGAGAAATATCTCATTTCATCCTCACAACAACCCTGGGAGGGGGGTAATTTGACTACTTCTGCTTTACAGATGAGGAAACCAAGGCACATACACATTAAATGACTTGTCTAGGATCCACAATTGATTTTGGAGGTCAGATTTGAACACGTCTTCCTGACTCAGGTCTACCACTCTACCCAATGTGACTATTAGCTGCTATTACATTTATCAGAGCCAAGGCTTTAAAAATAAATGAATGTTTAATCCAAAACCCACCATAGCTAAAACTTCTAAACTTCCCTTGGAATGTCACTGAAAAAGATCAGGTGACTCACTTTATTGTGGGCTAATGATCAAAGGGCTCCAGTCTGCTTGGGAAGCCAAACTATGGCCAGTGCTGTGGAGATAGCTACTAACAGCTGCCTCTTTCTCTACGGAGATAAAATGTCTATGCCTTCCCACCCAGTTCTACTGGTGCTGGAGGAGCTAGCTTTCTTTATTTTACAATCCATGTGCAAAAAAAAAAAAATTAAAGTCATTTCCTGTTGAAATATTTGGGGAGGGAGGGGGGGAGAGAGGGAGAGAGAGAAGGAGGGAGAGAGAGAGAGAGAGAGAGAGAAAATGAATATATCCTTCAATTGGAAAAGAAGGCCCTTAAGTCATCTGGTTTCTTCCAGGCACTTAGGGAGTACCAAGCCTGGAGTCAGGAAGATCTAACTTCAAATCCTGCTTCAGACACTTACTAGCTGTGTGACCCTGGGCAAGGCATTTAAATTCTGCTGGCTTCAGTGTCTTCATTTATGAAGTGGAGATAATACCTTCTAAGGGTCATTGTGAGGATCAAGTGAGATCATCTGTGAAATGCTTTGCAAACTCTGAAGTGTTATATGAACATTGAGATGTCTTCGTTATCATTCAACCACCTCTTCTAATAAAGGAAACTCAAGATTCAACAGTTCAGTCCTTGTCAGATGGTTGGGTGGCAAAGCTACAGTCTGAACCTAGGTCTTGATTCCAAAGCTCTCTCTTTGCTTGGTACCACAGTGCCTCTCCTCCAAGGACACCTCACTCCAATGGCTCTCCCTCAGGAACCTAAGCCATCTGAAAAAGGACACATCCCAACACCTGTCCCAGCAGAAAACCAGGTCCTAGAGAGAAGGCATTCAAATGCAAGGTACCACATGCAGAGTCTGCTTATCTGGACAGATTCATTACCTGCCCCTGATGCACAGCTCTCAGTTATCTGTGGTTAATCAGGTCTGTGGCCAGGATTAAGTGGAGACCCCATGGGGAAGGTGGGTCTTGGTTTTTCTTAACAGCAAAAAAAGAGGGAGTTGGAGTTCAGCTCCAAATCCTTCTGCAACCCCCCCCCCCCATAAAAAGCAAATGAAATGAAAATTTCCCAGAACAGAAACACTGTTCACACGTGTAACTTGCTCTTAATTCCGTCAAACTTCATTAAAGCTAAAAAAGGGCCCTGGGGATGAGGGATGAATATTTTAGGGGAAAGGAAAGTGGGTGGGGATGAGGGAAGTAAGGCGAGTAGTGGATAGATTTGCTATTTATGTCAGATCTATTGATTTTGGCAGGTGAAAACCCGGTCTGACTTGCCTGGGGTTGGGGGGAAGGGGACTGCCTATGGGAAGGCACTGAGCAAATGGACACTGCCTTCTGGGAGTCCTCGTTTTCTTTCCCTTCCTCTGTTGCTCTGGAGGGAGAACTCATGATCCAATAAAGCAGCCCCTTCCCTACGACAACTGCAGATTGTCAGGATAAAATATAAAGTCCTCTGGAAACTAGCATTTACAAAGGGCTTTAAGGTTTGTAACCCACTGTACATATGCTAACTCATTTGCTCCTCATCAAAACCCCTATAAAGTAAGGACCGTAATAATCCCCATTGTGGTTGTTCAGTTGTGTCCAATTCTTCCTGACATTTGGGGTTTTCTTGTCAAAGATACTGCCATTTCCTTCTCCAGCTTATCTGACACTTAAGGAAACTGAGGCAAACAGGGTTACATGACTTGCATATAGTCATACAGCTAGTAAATGCCTGAGACCAGATTTGAAATCAGGAAGATGAGTCTTCCTGACTTTAGGCCCCAGCTAGCCACTTTGCTACTCAGCTGCCCTACCCATTTTATAAAAATCCCAATTTTACTGATCGGAAAACTGAGGCTGAGAGAGGTTAAGTGACTGGCCCTGGGGCACAAAGTTAATAAGTGCTGAAGCAGGCTTTGAATTCAAGACTTCCAGATTGGAGGTCGGCCTCTTAATACCTTTGGTATTTGCATTTAAAGCTCTTCATAAAGTGGCCTCTTCCTACTTTTCCAGGCTTCACTCACTTCTTAGAACTCTATGATCCACCATCCGGGGCTGATATGTGGCTCTCTCACAAAGACCCTCCATCCCCAGGCCTTTGTATGGGTTGTCCCCCACGCCTGAAGTGCTCCCCACCTCTGTCTCCCTGGCTTCCTTCAAGACTCAGCTTGGGTTTCCCTTCTCTCTCCAGCCATTGGTACCCCCCCAGTTCCTCAATATCTTAGAGCATTTAGAATTTAAGTTCCCTGAGGGCAGGGCAGTTTCGGCCTTTCTCCTACTCCCCAGTGTCCAGTACTTAACAAATGTTTGTCAACCTAAGGGAGGAAGAAGCTAACTGGGGGGCCCCATGCATGAATTTCTTCACTGTCCAAAGGAACGCAGGAAGAGGAAGTAACAGCTGATCTCCCATTTTCTCCTAGGCTACAAGTGAAGGTCAACCCGGTTAGACCTGGACCAGTATTTCTCACATGGACTGTTGTGCCTCTTCTCATGAAGCCGCACCCCCCCACATCCCCCAACAACTCTGCCGATCCATTCAGAGGAGCTCACCACATCGGTGCCTGACCTTATTCAGACATGACTGGCTTTGTTGTTCTTGTTTAGTTAATCAGTCATGACTCTTTGTGACCCCATTTGGGGTTCTCCTGGCAAAGATACTTGAGTGGTTTGTCGTTTCTTCTCTAGTTCATTTTACCAATGAGGAAATAGAGGCAAACAGGGTTAAGTGACTTACCCAGGGTCACACAGTTAATAAATGTCTGATGCCAGATTTAAACTCAGGAAGATGAATATTCCTCTCTCCAGGCCTGGCACTCTATCTACTATACCATCTAGCTAACTGAACTAAAACAGTAAAGAATCTTAAGTCCATGTCCTAGAAAGACCAACTGAAAGAACTGGGGATGTTTTTCTGTGAAGCCTTGGGAGGGTGGGGGTAGGGTCATAGGGATGACAAAATAGCTTAATCCACTGGAGCTCATGAAGCGCAGGGATTACAGGTATGCATGCGACACACCATCTGGCATAAAATCCCTTTTAACAGGCTGATGTTTCTCATTAAATCTCAGGGCAGTTGGCTTCATCCAAGCAAAGGCCAATGCCCGGTCCCCCATAGGTAGTCACATCCAAAGGAGCTGAATTCAAAAGTCTCAGGGATGTCCCTACAGTCAATCACATGGGGTCATGGACTGAGGGAAGGTAGGAAACAACCATTTATTAGGTGCTTACTTAGGCACTGTATTGAGTTTTGAGATACAAATACAAGCAAAACCAAGGACACATCTCTGCTTCAAGGGGCTTAGATTTTAATAAGGAAAGATGACACACAGAAAAAAAGCTGAAAGGCTGGAAAGAACAGCTAATCCAACACCGTCATCTTAAAAATGAGGAAACAAAATAAAAGTTCTTCAAAAAAGAGGGTCAATACAAGTCACTGAGATGTGTGGCAAAGGGAACAGCTTTTCCAAAACTAAGTGGAAGGAAAGAAAATTTGTCTAGTGTGTCTTCAGTCCCCAGGTGGAAAGGAATGAGCGCTGGTCTTGGAACTGGAAGGCAAGGGGGTTCAGTCTAGTGTTAATGAATTTCAGTTGGAAGTGACCTAAAGGCCAATATGGTCTGAGACTCGGAGCTTCAGGTTTCTTATCTGTTAAAGGAGAGGTAACAATCTACTAACCTCAGAATGTGGTGGTAAGAGAAATACTTTGTTAAGTGCTAAAACGCTATATGATGGCATTCTTTTCATGAAATCTGGATAGAACAAAGGGATTTTTCATCTGACCATAGGAACTCACTTTTAACCCAGGGTCTCAGTTCTCAAACTTGTAAAAATAAAGAAGTCGGATACACATCATCTCCAAGATTTCTTCCCCGTTCTAACATCTCAGGATTCCGTGTTCGGGCTCGGGCCTTACTGGGTGCCCAACTTGGGCTGAACGCTAACGTGGAAGGGACTGGCAGCTGCAAGTCTCTGCCTGAGAAAATAAGCATGTGGCCCCCGAAGGGGCAGGCCAGCATTCACAAGCCCTGACCTTCCTCAGTCCTTCCTCCAGTCTGGGGCCGGGAATCAGAAATGGGACCTTTTGCCCCGACTCGAAGCGGAGAAATTGCTGGGGTTCTGGCTTTTTGTTTCTTCCCCGGGGTACTGATTGGAGAGAGAGGCGAAAGCCTGGCAAGGGGCAAAAGGAGACGGGGGCAGGAGATCGGAGGGGGGGGGAATTATGCAAACTGGAGCGCGGGTTTCATCAGCTCCTCCGGACACGACTCCCTGGGGCTGCGTGGGAACGCTGCGTGGACCGGAGGAACCCGAAGCTGCCCCCACCCCCTCCTTCCCGACCGTGTGCCAGGCTCAACTTCCTTCTAGGCCACTCCGGACTGTTACTGGCAAGTCAAACGGACGCTCCCCTCGGGCGCCTCCCGGACCTTCCTCTTTCCTCGCCTCCCCTCCAACCGAGCCTGCCGCTTTTTAAAGCCCACCCCTAAAGCGCCCCGGGGGAGCGATTTCGGGTGAAGGAAGGATTGGCAGTGCCCGGCTCCGGGCTGTCCTCCTAGGGGTGCCCGCGCGGACATCGCCCCGGCGTGCCACTACCCCGGGACGGGCGAGGGGCCAGAACGGCGCCAGGACTCGAGCTGGGGAAGAGTTCTTTGTCTCTTCGGTCCGCCGGGGGCCGGGACGCGGAGACCGTGCGGCGGGGGAGGTAAAGCGGGGGCAGAGGTCTCGCGGAAGGCGCCCCCTCCTCCAAAGGCGAGCGCCCGAGCATCCAGGGCTCTCCACGTGCCGTCAGGCCGGCCTTCCACTCGGCCCCTCTCCGGGTCCTCCCCGCCATCCCAGTCCTGGCCCGCCTCGGCTCCCCCCCTCCCGCTGTGCCCCCCGCCCCGGTGTGCCCTCCGCGTACCCCCAGCCCGGCGCGCCCCCCACCGTACCTCCGGGGGTGGTGCTGAAGAGCGTGCCTCCCGGGGTGGTGCTGTAATCCCCGGGCGGCAGCGGCGCGCCGTCGCTCAGCACCACCCGACGGGTGGCCGGGATGGCCCGGCTCGGCGTCTGGCCACAGCTCCCGCCCGCAGACATGGCCTCGGCCTGGCTGCAGCCGCGGACCCCGGGGGCAGCGGTCCCCGCTTCGCGCCCACGCCCCGTTCCGCCCCCAGACCGCCCCTTCCGCCGCCGCAGCTTGGCAGCCCCTCGGGACTTGTAGTCCTCACCCCCCGCCCCCATCCCGAAGCCCTGGATGCCCCGGCTGTCCAGGGAGGTGGCGGCCCCTGGGATCCCCGCGCCGCGCCTCGGGGCGGCAGCCACACCGTGGGGACCGTGGCGGCAGGGAGGGGGACTGCCAGCCTGAAGCTTCCCCGACGTGGGCTCCGCGCGCCCCCGCAGCTCCGGGGAGGGGGGGGGATCGAGCTCTGGGTGGGAGCCCGCCGCGCGGCAACTACTGGCCCAGGCTCCCCCCGGACCCTACAGGGGGCCCCCGGCGGGGGTGGGAAGAACGCTTCTCCCCTCTCCAATTTCCTGCTTTTGAAAGCGCGTGTTAATAGCCTCCAGTGCTAAGCTCCCCAGGGCAGACGCGGGTCCAGAGCAAACGCTTTAGAGCAGCATTCTGAGGACTGCATTTCCCACAATGCTTTGGGCCAGGAGACCCTCGCTCATGGGGTGGTGCTGAAAAATCTCCGTGGACTACATCTCCCAGAAGGCTGTGGGCGAGTACACCACCCTCCTGCTCTCTGATTGGTCGGCCTTGTTTACAACCCGCATGGTTAAAAAAAGTGGGTGAAGGGGTTGGTTCGTGGATGGTGTTGCGAGTGTCACTCCTGTCAGTGCACATTCCAGTAACAGAGAACGTACAGACAAGTGGAAGCTTGTTTGGGTATGGGTTCAGGAGATGGTGTCTGAGATCTCTTCCAGCTCCAGATTCTGTGATTCTGACATTAGCAATGCTATTAATTTCTTACTCAGTTTCCTCTTCTGTGCAGTGGGGATAATAATAGCCCCAAATACCAAATGAGAGATCTGCAAATCCCTTTTCCAGGGTTCTACAGACTGCAAAATGCTGCTTATTGCTGTCACCCCCATCCCGTTTTACAGACGAGGAAGCTGAGGCTAAGAAGTTAAGTGACTCGCCCAGGGTCACGCAGCCAGAGTCTCAGGCAGAATTTGAACTCGCGCCTTCCTGACTAAGTCCGCCCTTCTCTTGACTGCAGCACCTCGTTTCTCCTTAGCTAGCTGGGATGCTGGAAGTTTCTGCCTTGGAGAGGGTAGGAGGGAGCAGAAGGGCTGAAGCCCCGGCTGGTCTTATCAGAGGGCATGAACCTTGAAGAAATGGTTTGGATTGTGTAGAGCTGAGGAGAAACTGAAAATGCACCTTCATCAATCCCACCAAATGCTTAATTTGGGGAGTTTTAGCTCCCAGCCTTCTAGGAGAACGTAGGAGTAGATATAAGTTACTAGGTCCTGTTTTGAATCTCTGTCAGTGGGTGCTAGTGAGAATATTTTTGTGTTTAGAACTGTGTCTGTGTGTCTGTGTGTGTGTAAGAAATAAAAAGCTTTTCAATTGCTGATTAGCTTATTTGTTCCAGTATACATTGAATACTTGTCTGTTCTCCTCTTTGGGAATATCTTAGACATGAGTCAAACCCAGACCTTTAAGAATTCTTCTCAGAGTGCTAAGACAAGAAGGAACCAAAAAGAACTAAAAATAAAACTGACCTTTCTTTTAAATGTCATGCTTCACCAGAACTGAACCCAGGGTTTCGATCCAGAAGAGCCGGGGCCCCTTGATGGAGAGGAGAGAGAGCAGTTCTCCAGACTCTTGGGTCCAACTGTGGTTTTAACTGTTAGATTGATATCACACCTCAGTCTTCCTCTCTGAGACTTCTACCTATTAGACGTTGTTCTGCTGCTAGGACTAAGAAAGGCAAATTTAATCCGTCTTCCAAATGCTATCCCTACACATACTCCATAACAGCTTTCCTTTCTAGGATAAATATGCCTGATACCTTCTTAATAATATGATAGGTGTCTTTCTCCGATTGTTCTCCAGCAGGTTAATATTCTTTCTCAACTGTGTTATCAGAACTGAGCTTAATACTCAGATTTCATCTGACCAAGGCAGAGTATTAGAAAGGCAGCATACTAAGCCTTGAAGTTAGAAAAACCTGGCTTCAAGTACCACTCTCAGTCTGCACCAGAGTTTGTTTTCCAATGAGTAAATAATAAATGGACCTTACATCTATGACATTTAATATTTGACAAAGTGTCTTACTTTAAGGAGGGCAATTTGTTGAATCAATCAGTCTGCCTACTCCACAATAACTAATATGATGTGATCTACCTTGATATTTATTAGTAAGAATACATCTGTTGAATCTAAGGCATTCAATTGGGTGAGAAAAGTCTTTAGTTAATTTGCAAGAAACAAAATGTTTCTAGTTATTGCATGAAATGAAGTGGTGCTACATAGGAAGTATATTGGGGTGTATAGGAAGTATCTGTCACATCCTGTGGGTTAGATAGAAATATTGAGCTAGTTTGAAAGTGGGCATTCCAGTGTTAGGTCAGCTTAGTGTGGGAAGCAGTCCCAGACAAGTCCCATCTCTGAAAGCTAATGAAGCCTGACTGGCTAATTTATATCAGTTGATAATCATTATTGGGGCGTGCTGGTGGGGGCCTGTGAACCAAAGTATTGGAAAACCCCCAACTCCCAAGGGTTATACCTAAGAACCCTAAGGAGAAGTAGCTAGATGACTTTCACAGCCTCACCCTCCCAGTACAAATGGGAGGTTGGAGTAGTGAATGCAGGGCTTGTGTTACACATAGATATAACTCATTCGTTTCTTTACAACAATCCTATGATATAGAAAGGGCAGGTGGTCTTATTCCAATTTACTGGTAAGGTAAACTAAGGACCTAAAGAGGTTAAGCAGTAAGGTCACATGGTTATTACAGATTGTATGACCTTAATTAAGCAAGTCAGTTTACTTCTGAATCTCAGTTTCACCATTTGCAAAACGATAGATTTGTATGAAATGATCTCTAGGGTCCCTTCCAGTTTTGAAAGTCTAGGATTCTATGAAGTAGAAGATGATTCACTTCCGTTCCCCCTGCCCCCACCTCCCAGCCCCAGTCCTACTTAGGCTAGGTAGGGTTGGATCTTTGAGGAACAGTTCAACTGAAAAGGCTTTTTTAATTTACTGGGGGTGGTAGGGTGGAACTTAATGAAGATTTTAAAATATGTATTGCGTATAAGACACTGTATTAAGCACAGGGGATACAAACTTGAAATCAATCAATCAATCAGCACTTATTAAGTGCTTACTGTGTGCCGGACACTGAAAATGACATAGTCCCCTCCATCAAGGAATCCACATTCTATCATATAAAGTTTCCTGTTTCCCAGTCACAGAAATAGCTCCAAGAGATTAGGAAGGAAGGAGATTATCTAAATGAGGGCCCAGAGAAATGATTGAGGATATATATGTGGAATTGGTTTGGCTGATATCTGTTCCCAAACATTAAGCAATAACCTAGCCAGGGAGGAGGATAGCTGGTAGAACTGAGCTTCAGTCTCTTTTTCTACCAAGGGTGCCCCTTTCTACAAAGGGGAGGGTCCCCTTAGTTCCTTGCCTGAGGGCCTTCTACCTCATCTTCAGCCTTAGGTACTGAATGAGACATGTATCAGGACTAAAGGAAATAGACTGTGTAGTTTTAAGATCTATAGAAAAGAAAAGGAGCAGAACACACTGACTTATTTTCACACCAAAGCATTTATTAACTGCCCAACATGAGTATTTCAACACAAATTTGTTTTGCTTGAACACATTTTTGTTAAAAGGAAAGGTTTTCTTGGTGTTAGAGGAGGGTTTTAGTGGTAATGATGTAAAAAAATGTTGAGAGAAAAGAAGACAACACTAGGAAAACATCTAAAAATGCACAGAAGAAACCAAAGAGGGATTTTGAGGGGAACATAGACAAACAAGGCAATGCCTTTTTTTACTACCAGGGGTCTCAAACCCTTCAATGAGGTAGGGAGATATGTAACCCAAGCATTCAAAGACTTCCTCATCAGAATGGGCTGATGAGAACAATTTGTTCCAGTGGCCACTAAAGTGGCTGAAGTAGGCAGAGGAGGGCTTCCAGCTTGGTTATCAAAGCCCTGTGGCCACAGGCAAATGATGAAATAGCAATGCAGATACATTGGGACCTGTAGTCATAACCCTAAAAACAAGTGGTCCAGGTCATAGGGTTGTCTTCTTTTTGGACTGAAGCCGCAGTGGGATTCAGCAGCCCCCTGGGTGTCTGAGAGGCCTTTTTTGAACGACCTCACTTATTCACCTCCTGGCGTGAGGAATGGGCTAGAAAAAGTACCTTAAAATTTGTCTGCTTCCAACATGCCTATGTGGAAATACATTTAATATGATTATACATATATAACCTATATCAGATTGCTTGCCATCTTGGGGAGGATGAGTGGGAGGAAGGAAGAAAAATTTGGAACTCATAAAAATGAATTTTGAAAATTATCTTTACATGTAAATGGAAAAAATAAAATACTGTTTACTAAAAAAAAGTTTTAAAAAAATTGCTTCATTCAACCCTGGCCTGCTCTCATAGCAAGTGAGGATCCTAGTCTGTGATTGAAACAAAAGAAAAATGTATAAAAACTTTTGCAAAGATGATTCATTTATTGTTGGTACGTGGAATATGAACGCACTATTGGACAACATGAAATCCAGTAGATCTGAAAGATGAGCAGCTTATGTTGTGAGAGAATTCAGCAGGAATCACATCCAAATAGTGATATTTGAGTGAAACAAGGCTTGCTAAAGAAGGCCAGCTTACCAAAGTTGGAGTTGGAGCTCTGTGAGGCTGGCTTAGGTATTACAATCAAAACTAATCTAGTCAATATTCTTGTATGTCAACCAAAAGGAGTAAAAGACAGACTCATGACAATGTAATTGCTACTTGCTGGAAAGTGCCATGTGCTTCATACATCATCAGTGTATATGCTCCTTCAATGACAAACCCTGATGAGGTCAAAGAAAAATTTTATAAAGACCTGGAGACCCTAATCTCGTGTTTGTCCTTTGTTCTCGAAGAGGACTGTGACATCAAGATGATGACATGACTTTCAGTTGAGGTTGGTAATCTTGCACAGACCCTAATCGTTGGTGTACTGAAAGAGGACAAGCTTGGAGTAATTGGTGACTTTACCCCTTGAGTAGGCACAGACTATCAGATGTGGTAAGGAGTCCTTGGGAGGAGTAGTCAGAAACAGCAACAGTCACTACTGAAGACTTGTGCATCTCATGATCCTATCACTAACACTGTCTTCTGTTTACCTAAACACATTAAACTTTGTGGATGCACCCTTGAAGCAAACAGTGGCATTTAATAGACTATGTCATTGTAAGGAAAAGAATCAGACAGAATGTGAGAGTGGCAAAGGCAATGTGTGGCACAGAATGCTGGAGGGATCACAGATTTATCCTCTCCAAGTTAAGTATTCCAATTCAACCAAAGCAGTGGCCCCAAGGCAAGAGGATTACCACAAGACTTAAAGTAAACAGATTACAGCCCTTTTCTAAGCAGGAAGAATTTGTTGCAAACTTGAAGGAAAAGCTAAACCAACACAGGGTTGATAACAGTGGAGCAGAAAAGGAGTGGGCAGCTTTCAGAGATTTGGTATGCAGCACTGCATTTACTCTTCTGGGTCAGAACACTGGCAAACATCAAGACTAGTTTGACAAAATGATGGAAATTCAGAAGCTGCTAAATGAAAAATGAGAACTCCACAGGGAATTCTATCCAGCAGGGTAGTTCACCTGTCTCTATGAAGGCAACATTAAACTCCATCAAAAGTAAAGTGCGAGTGAAACTTAGAGAGGCAGGATTCTTGGCTCAGTAAAAAGGCAGATGAAATTCAGTTTTATGCTGAAAATAACAATCCAAAGCACTTTTATGATGCCCTGAAGGCTATTTTTGGGCCAAAGACACATGGTGCATGTCAACTATTCAGTATTGATGGAGCCACATTGATTAGTGATGAGTACATGATCCTGGAGAGATGGACTGAACCACTTCCTTGGCATTCTCACTGACCATCATCAATCAGTGCTGAAGCCATTGACCAGTATACTTCAGGTTAAAGTCAATCCTTCTCTAGCCAAATATCCAACTGAAGAAGAGGTTTTGAATACCATTCAGTTCCTCTCATGTGGCAAAGCATCTGGTACTGATTCTATTCTGGCTGAGATTTACAAGTGAGGGAGTCCACTTTCCAGACAAAAGCTGACTGAAATTTTCCAGGTTATATGGCAAGAGGAGGTTATCCCCCAGGAGTTCAAGGTTGCCTCTGTCCATCTCTATAAAGGCAAAGAAAATAGATTGAATTCTGACAATCATAGGAGGATCTCTCTCCTAGTCACTGTTGGCAGGATTCTTGCCAGAGTCCTCCTTGATAGGCTGATCCTTTACCTTGATTGTCATCTACCTGAGAGCTAGTGTGACTTCAGAAGGGCCAAGGAATAGTAGATATGGTGTTTGCTGCCTGACAACTCCAGGAGAAATGCCAGGAGCAGAACAGAGGTCTGCACACAACTTTTGTCCACCTGACCAAAGCCTTTGATGCTGTCGGTTACGAGGTCTTGTGGAAAATTATGGCAAACTTTATTGCCCAGAGAAGTTCATCAGTGTTGTACTTCAGTTTCATGATGACAGGCTTGCCTGGTTTCTGGATAATGGACAGTACTCTTACACTTTCTCAGTCATCAGTGCAGTGAAGCAGGGCTGTGTGGTTGCTCCTCTGCTTTTTAGCATTATGTTTTCTTCAGAATTGTCAGATGCATTCAAGAAGATGAAAATGGCATCAAAATCAGCTACTCCACTTGAAAGCCAAGTCTAAAGTGGAGGGGGAGGGGAAGCTGATGCATGACTTCTTGTTCACATATAACAATCCTCTTAATGCAGCCTCCGAGGCTGATTTGCAACAAAGCATGGATACGTTCTCTACTGCTTATACCAGTTTTGCCCTTACAATTAACAACAAGAAAACAGGTTTTCCATCAGAAAGGTCTATACCATCCATCCCTTTGTGGTACTGGGCAAGTGAGTTTATCTTTCTGGGTCTCATGTCCCTTGCCTGAAAAATGAAAGCAATAGGCTAGATGACCACTAAAGGTCCGTTTAGTTTGGATCATCCATGATTCTGTGAAAACCTTCACAGTATCTACAGAAAGAGGAAGTTAATTAATGTTTGGGGGGTAAAAAATAAAAGCGTTCCGTTCCTTTTCTTCCTTGACTCTTAAAGCTACATAATATACTGCTTTAGTCTTAAAATGTCCCTTTAAAAGGTTATAAGACTGCAGGACTTATATGTTGAAGGGACCTTAGAGATCATCTGGGCCCTCATCTTACAGATGAGGAAACTGATCCTCAGAGAAGTTAAGTTGGTTTGCTGAAGTTCACACAGCCAGAAAGTGGTAGAGCCAGGCCTTGGACTCAGGTTCTCCAACTCCAAAGTCCTGCTTTCCACAATATGATGCTTGTCCAAAAGAGAGACAGCCAACATCTTTGTCATGGAAGGACGTGTTTTCTAGGACTTTCTTCTAGTTTCAACTGAGATGAAACTAAAGGAGTCCAGAATATCTGGTCCGGCCCAATTTAAGCCTAGGAGGCTCTGACTATTTTAGAGTAGCCAAACTGGCTCACCAGCCCAAGCTGACTAATGGATGGTAGCCAGTGCTTTTGAAAGATTAACAGTATTAATGGGAATTAACGATCACCACCACCAAGGCCCTGGAGAGCAGCCAGTCTTTTTGGCTTTGGTATAGTGCTTGTTTCAACACAGCTTTGACAGGCTGGCCAAGTGTGGAGGCTAAATGATAACAGGATTTCCAAGCAGTGCCTTTGTGAAGACGTGAGTAACTAGAAGCTGGTATAAAAAAAAGCATTTTCTGGGCACACTGAATCACCACTTTTAAGAGCAACAGTCTAGCTCTGAATGGCTAGGAGACAATAGCAGTGGCGAAATATAATAGGGTCAGCAGTTTAGACATTGTAGAAAATAGAAATAAATTAGAAAAAAAATAGTTGAATGTAACCTGAGTCCCAAATACATTGGTATGGGATTCTTTCCTCAGTGTCCTGTATGTGCATGAGAGGCAGTGAGGTATTGATGAGAAGACAGAAATCAACATGAACAAAAAAAAAAATCATTCTAAGTTTTTTTTTTTTTTTCAGATGAAGAGCCACCTTCCCTCCCTCTTACTCCTACCTCAATTGAGGAAGTAAGACAAACAAAATCCCTTTCACAAATATGTTTTATCATTTGATGGAAGGTACTCCATAGGATAATGAAATCACAGGTCCTTGAGGATTTTTGCAAAGTTTGCAAAGAAATTTATGTACCTCATCTCAGAGTCTTGCAACAATCTTGAAAGCAAAGTAATATAGGCTGAAATATCTCTGCTTTTTACAGATCAGCAAATTAAAACCCAGAAGGTTAAATGGTCCCATGATCACACAGTTAGTCAGAGGGAGGGGCAGGATCCAAGCCCTGGTTTCTGCAATTCTTCAGTTCAGCACTCTTTCCTTTCCTCCACACAGTGCTATCAGTTAGAAGAAAGAATGTAAGGTTTCAGAAATGGGAAGACTTCAAATGGGGAGAACAATTAAAAGGTTATTCCACAGCCCCGGTTCGAGGTGATAAAGTCCTGAATTAGGGTGATGTTCCTATATATAAAGAAAAAGGGAGAGATGTAGGTTGTGTTAGAGAGATTGACTAGTCTACAGGATGGATGGGGAGAGGAAGAATGGGGTAGGTGTGGGGTGGGGGAGCAGATGAGAGCATGTTGGACCTGGGCAGCCTTCATGGGGGTGGGATGGAATGAGGTGCTGGTGCTCAGTCCAAATCATAGTCCAAAATAAGAATGTGGGTGAGGAATTGTGTCAAACGCTAGCCATGTTGACCATGTTCTTTGGACTTAAAAAGGTAATGTCCCCCATTCCTTGGGATAATGTAGCTGAGCCTCAGAGAATGCAAATTATTTGCCAGTATTTCTAGAATCCAGGTTTTCTGTTTTGAAGTTAAATACTCTTTTCATTAAACAATCTTATCTCAATATGAAAAAGCCTAAATGACTTGTTTAAGGATATATGGTGTGCCAGTAGCCAAGTGGGCCTGGTGGGCTATGTGATATAATAGAGGGACTGTTGAAACCAGAATCAAGAGAATTGGCCCAGCTCTTAAAAACTTTGTCAGTCAGTCAACTGACAAACATTATTGTGTTCTACATGTGCTAGGCACTGTGCCAAAATCTGAGGATAGAAAGAAAAGGCAAAAAACAAACAAAAAAAACCCAACCCTTTGAACCTCAGTGTTTTCATCTCTAAAATAGTAGTCTAAGACTTGCTTTACTGGCCACATAGGGTTGTAAGGATATTAAATCTACTTCTCTATAGAAACATGAACTTTTTAGTGTTAGAATCCAGTCTTCGATCTCCAGGTCAGTGATTCAGAACCTGAAACTCCACCTCTGTGTCAGAAGATAAATCTGACATTTACCAAACCTGGCACTGCCCTGGACCTTGTCTACAGGGAGGTGTCGTTTCTAATTGCTTCTCAACAAGTTTATACGAGAGAAAGAGTTTAGGCAAGTCAAAAAGGAAGGAAGGAGATGGAGGGTGGTGATGAGAACTGCCGAGTGGTTGGAATTCATTTCTAGGAAGGTGACAGTGTGAGAAGTGCTAGGGGAACCCAATTCTCTCTTCTCCTTTGGGGAGCAAATTTTCCCAATGTATTTCCATGAGCTTCTCAATGGAGCAGGGGTTCCCCCTATAGGCAAGTCCATGCAGCCTGACTTCCCCCCTCCCTTCTTGTCTTTTTAAAAGGCTCATCCTGTTGTTCTCTGGACAAAGTTGGCCCTCCCTTCATTTGTCTGACTGTTACTTATACAACTGAAATGAATCGTTCATTAGCTAGTGTAATGGCTAGATAAAACTAGGCATTTTAACAAGCTAGTGTAATGGCTAGATAAAACTAGGCATTTTAACAAGCATAGTTAAAAGTCATGCACGTTGTCTTGGCTGAGCTGGTTCTAATTCATTTTTAAGGTTATGTGCCGTCATGCCTTGGGCATTTATCTTCCATGCCAGAGACTTGGAAAAACTATTTACAAGGCTGATGGCAGATGATAGGTGTTGGTGTTTTTTTTCTTTTTCCTTTTTGTTTCTTTAGTTAAGGAGTTTTCTTTGTTACTCCCAGTGTCTCAGTCCCCTCTTTACCTGGCAAGTGTCTAGTTCTCATAATGCTCCCTTTCTGATTCCTAGCCTGGGGATCAGGCTGTGGGAATGACTAGTCCGAGTGTGTGTGAAGTGGGGGGGTGGGGGAAAGGGAAAAGGAATGGAGAGGTGGGTGTGGTCTGCGGTCTGTCTGGATCTTCCTGTTCCTTCAGCCTGCAGCTTGGTGTTAGGGAGTATTGGACTTGGACTGAGGAAGACCTGGGTTTAAATTCTACTGCAAACACCCCAAACCTGTGTGACTCAGGAGAGGTCACAACCTCTCTAAGCCTCAGTTTTCTCCTCTGTAAAATGAATATAATCGTAGCATCTGCCCCCCAGGATTGTTGTAAGGATCAAATGAGATGATCTTTGTAAAGAGCTTAGCCAAGTCCTTGGCAAATAGTGGGTAAATTAATCAATTTAAAAAATTTATTTATTTTATTCTGAACTTAAGAAATAAAACAAGCGTTTCTATAACATAGTAGAATAGAAAAAAAGATGATTGTACGTGAAACTGCAAATCTATAATGTACAACTTGTTATTCCCTTTAAATACATAATAAAATTATCATGGAACTTTCCTTTCTCCCTCTTTTTCTTCCCTCTCCACCTTGCCCTAGAGATGACTACGATTAGATACATATATATATTATATGTACATATGTGTTATATATATATATTTGATACATATATATGATATATATACATCACTAGATATATATATGTGGTATCATGTATATGATTTCATATATATATG
This sequence comes from Notamacropus eugenii, assembly GCF_028372415.1. Lineage (NCBI taxonomy): Eukaryota > Metazoa > Chordata > Mammalia > Diprotodontia > Macropodidae > Notamacropus > Notamacropus eugenii. Next base: position 622,958,775 of record NC_092872.1, read on the forward strand.
TATATATATATATATATATATATAAAATCATTCCATACACACTTGTATTTATCAGTTCTTTCTCTGAAGGAAGCATCTTCCTTCATATGTTCTTTGAAGTTAATTTGGGTATTTATAATAGTCAGTGTAACTTATTCACTCAAAGTTGTTCTTAAAACAATGTTGTTGTTACTGCATACAACATTCTCTTGGTTTTGCTCATGTCGCTTTTCATTATTCCGTGCAAGTCTATCCACATTTTTCTAAGATCACTGAGCACATCATTTATCATAGCAGAGTAGTATTCCATCATAATCATATACCACCTCTTGTTCAGCCATTCTCCAATTGACCCTTCAATTTCCAGTTCTTTGCCACCACAATGAGCTGCTATAAATAGCTTAGAACATATACATTCTTTTCCTTTTCATCAATCATCTTGTGAAACAGACCTAGTAATGGTATTGCTGGGTCAAAGGGTATAGGCAGTTTAATAACTCTTTGGGCTTAATTCCAAATTGCTCTCCAAAATAGTTGGGTTAGTTCACATTTCCACCAACAGTGAATTATTGTCCCAATTTTTCCACATCCCCTCCAATGTTTGTTGTTTCTTCCTTCAATCATTGTCTTCCTCTCTTAGAACTAGATAAAACTAAAGAAAAATAAATGAAAAGTTAAGGAAGTGATAAGGATTTTAGATATGATATCTGGAAAGAACTGAATGGAAATAGAAGATTGACCATATTTTGGGACATGAAATTTTATAGTTAAAAGAAGAAAAGCAGAAATATTAAATGTATCTTTTTCAGATTACAATGTAATGAAAATTATGCATAATAAGGGAACACAGAAAGCATAGATTAAAAAAACAAATTGGAAATTAAAGAATAAGTGGGTTAAAGAATCATAGGAACAATAATTTCATTAAAGAGGATGACAATAATGAGACAGCATATCAAAACCTATGAGTCATAGCAAAAACAGTAATCAGAGGAAAATTTATATCTCTAAAGACTTACATCAATAAAATAGAGAAATAGCAGACTGATGAATTGGGTATGCAATTATAAGAACTAGAAAAAAACTAAAAATCCCCAATTAAACACTAAATTGGAAATTCTAAAAATTAAAAGTGAAATTAATAAAATTGAGTATTAAAAACCCACTGAATTAAGAAATAAAACTAGGAGTTGGTTTTATAAAAAAATAAATAACATAGATAAGCTATTGGTTAATTGGATTTGAAAAAAAAGAGAAAACCAAATCACTACTATTAAAAATGAAAAAAAAATGAATGTACTACCAGCAAAGATGAAATTAAAGCAATTATAAGGAATTATTTTGCCCAATTATATGCCAATAAATTGAACAGTTAAAATGAAATGGAAGAATATTTGCAAAAATATAAATTGCCTGGACTAGCAGAGGAGGAAATAGAATATCTATGTAGATCCATTTTAGAAAAAAGAATTGAACAAGTCATAAATGAGTTTCCTAAGAAAAAAGCACCAGGACCAGACATTTACAAGTCTTATTTTATCAAACATTTAATATTAAATAAATTATTTGGAATAACAGGCAAAAAGGGATCCTACCGAACTTCTTTTATGAAACAAATACTGATACCTAAATCAGGAAGAGTAAAAACAAAATCAATGAATGCATCCATTAATGAATATGGATGCAAAAATCCTAAATAAAATCCTAGTTAAAAGATTACAACTATATATTAGAAAGATTATGTGTTATGATCAAGTGGGATTTATACCAGGAATGCAGGACTGGTTTAACATAATTGATCATATTTGATTGAAATTGAAAACTATAAACATAATTCATCATATCAGTAATAAAAGTTTAAAAAGAATCATATGATTATATCAATATAGCAGAAATAACTTTTAATAAAAGTAAATTAATAATTGCTTCTTTCGTTCTCTTCTCTATACGACCTGATGAGGTCACCATACTGTAATGGTAATTTGAATTGGAAAATCTTTCCTTTTCATTAATGCGCTCATGAAGTTCCACGAGCCTGGGGTGGGAGGAGTTTGCTGAATGGGTAGAGCAGGAGGAGGCAGAGCTAGAGCACAGCTGAGAGGAAGTTAGTCTTGAGAGCAGTCAGAACTAGGAATGATGCAGGCTTCTGGGTAGCATGAGTGATTTAGTGATTGTGATTTTGTTTAAGAGAGCCTGCTTTTGATGAGTATAATGCACCTGGTTTGTGGGAAGCCTAGCAGGGGAAGGTTTGGGGATGGTGTTGTCCTCTGCATTGTTATTGTGTATGGATTTTTGTTGCTGTGATGGATTTGCATCTGAATAAATGTTATGGTTCTGCTTTCCACGTGGAGAGTCTGTGGTATTTCGTGATTCTGAATAGTACTGTGATATTCTTGGCTGTGGGTGCTGCGAATATTGCATTGGCACTACACACACCTACCAACCATAAGATCACAGTGTCCCCAGGCAATCTTCCAAGACTATAAATTCTGGACGGTTGTGATTTTCATTGGAAGAGGAAGTTTTTTCACCAGGAATTCCCTATGCCAATGAAATCATTTAATCAATCAATAAACATTTATTAAACTATTACCATATGTCAGACACTGTGCTAGGTGTTGGGAATTCAAGGACAAAACTGAAAATGTTGCATTCTATCAGAAGAAACATATACAAATGAAAGTATATACATTTTTTTGGAAAAAAAAAACTTGATTTCCCTCCCTCTTTTTTTATTTTTTATTGTAAGGGATGGCTCTCTGGGAGAGGGAGGAAGGAAAGATTCCTTGGGAAATATAAAGCCAAAAGAGACCAAGTAAATTTATTTAAAACTTAAAAAAAAAAAGAAGAAATGTAGGGTAATTTTTTTTTATTGGGAGGGGCACTAGTTGTTAGTACTTTCAAGAAAGCCCTCAGGTAGGATATGGCATTCGAGCTGAGTTTGAAGAAAACCAGGGATTCTAGGAGACAAAAGTGATGAGGAAATTGCTGAGTTCAGTGGAGAGATGACAGTTTGAACTCAAGTGGTGGCCATGTGAGTGGGGGAAAGGGGCAGATTAAAGAGATGTGGTTGTAGAACACGGAGGCAAGATTTAGCAACTGTTTGGTTGGGTGGGATGAGGGAGAGAGAACAGTTAAGGATGCCTCCAAGGTTGGATGATTACAAGGAAAATACCCTTACAAGTTCCGAAGGGAAAGTTAATTTGTTGTTTTGAACATGATGAGTTTGAGAAGTCTATGGGACATGCAATTCAAAATTTCTCATAAGCAGTTGTTGATGTGAGACTGGAACTCAGGAGAGAGACTAAGGCTAGACATATAGACCTGGGAGATATAGATGCAGTCACTGAGAACTTTTGAGAATAGTGAAAGAAGAGAAGTGGACCCAGGACAGAGTCTTGGGGTACACCCACAGTTAGTGGACATGATATAAATGATGAGAATGGGAAGTGATTAAACATGTAGAAGGAGAGCAGTGTTATGAAAACACAAGAGAGGAGAGATTATACAGGAAGAATATAGTGTTAAATGCTTCTGGGAGGTCAAGAAGGATGATGACTGAGAAAAGACCATTGGATTTGGCAATTATAATACCACTGGTAACTTTGCAGAATAGTTTCAGTTGAATGATATGGCCAGAAGCCATATTACAACCGTTTGAGGATTGAGTGAGAGTAGGTGTAGGCTACAAAGTGTAGATAGCTTTTTCTAATTTACTTGTGAAAAGGAGGATAGATATAGCACAAAAGAGGATAGCAAAACCAAATGAAGGTGTTTTGGAGGAAAGAGAGAGAATGGTGGAAACTCATGATTGTAGGCATTAGGGAATGAGCCAATTGAGAGGGAGAGGTTGAAGATTAAGGAGGAGAGGTAATGATTATGGGGCAAATTCTGATGGAGGAGATGGGATCATTGGCTAGAGGGGCAGGCTTTGGAAAAAGAGTCACCTCTTTATCAGGGAGAAAGGAGAATGATGGGAGGAGGTTTGAGATATAGAATAAGGAGGGAAAGAGGGGGTCTCAGCAAACGACCAAGGTGGAGGACTCTGCTGAGAGGGGCTAAAACAACAATAAAAAAGACCTCTCACAGAGTGGTTGAGCAAATCAAATGAGATCATGTGTGTAAAGAGCTTTGTAAAATATATCATTGTTTATAAATGTCAGCTCTTATTATTATTATCCCCTAAGTTATGTATACGGAAAAGAATGCTGCACATAGAGCCAAAAACTCTGGGTTTGTGTCTTGCTGCTTCCACCTCCTGGATATGTAAACTTGGACGAACCTCTTCATTTTTCTGAGCTCTGGTTTCTTCATCTGCAAAGTGGAAATACTACTAGTGTTTCCTACTTGTGGGGAAAGCACATTGTAAACCACAAAACACAAGGTAATTTCATTTTTTTGGCGGGGGGAGGCCCTAATTGTTCGGGCAATGAGGAAAGTTCTCATGGAGAAGGTAGCATTTGAGTTGTGAGAGTTGGATAGAGGTCTGTATGGCAAAAGAAAGGTCCTAGGTACCAGACATACAGTTAGATTCTTAGAATCTTTTTTCTTTACTGGGTTATAATTAGAGCAGTGCCCAGGCCCTTCCTCTACCCTTTCCCCTTCCCTTCTCCTTGTCCCCCTCTTAGGACCTCATTGAACTAATAATGAGTGATTTTTCAGTATGATCGATCACAGGGCTCCTCTTTCCTTAAGAAACTGGCCAGCTCTTTCTGTATGTTGGCTGTAAATATTTTTCCCCTTTGCTTCGCTGACTCTGAGCTCTTCCCCTTTCTGATGCCACAGTTACTTTATTCTATTCTGTCCTTAGTAGCTTCACAGCCTGAATTCCCCTCATTTCCCATTGGGAAATTGTTAGGGCCTGTCTGAACGTTGGAAAAGGAGGACTGTAGGATCTTAGGGGAATCTTCTTATTTAGGACTCATGAATGTGTCTCATTTGTCTCATTCCTGCCCTGGTGCTATACCAGGTAGTGGCTACCTGGTGCAGCTAACCAGCAGCAACTGAATGTGTGTCCTCCTGAGAGACACTGAAAGGATGAAATATTCTATTTTTTTGAGTTATTAGCTTTCAATTCATCAGTGATATGCTAGAAAGATCCCAAGATACCCAACCTCCAGTCCTAGCTCTGCTGATAATCAATTGTGTGACTGTAGTCAAAGCCTTCCCCTTCTTTGACTATCAGTTTTTTCCTCTGTACAGTGAGGAAGTTGGGCTACATTAGTGGCTTCCAAACTCCTAGACTATGAGGACCCCTGTTCAAATAAAAATAGTTCAAGGAACTCATAACATAGTTGTGCTATTAGTATCTGTTAAGAAAATGACAAAAATGCTATTATTGTCATTGGGCAAATAGTGTTGACCAATTCAACCATGCCCTACCAAGTTATCCTCCAGACCTGTGTGTTCTTGTGCTATTATCAGTCATATTATGACAAACTCTAACCTTGGATTAACTGTGCTTTCTCCTTTTTCTTCATCTCCTCACATACTGCAGAATATTGTTGAAGGAAGTTGTGAAATAAACCAGATTGAGTTGACTGCAAATCTGTGCTATCCTGTATCACCTTGGTCCTGCATGGCAATCCTTTTTTCTTCCTTGTGATGCCCAGCTGAAAGTAACTCTCAAGGGCAGTTTGGAGGTGAAGTAAATTTCATCCATCAATCATTCAATCAAACAACATTTATTCAGTACCTTCTATAATGCCAAGCACTGTGCTCAGTACTAGGGACAGAAGAGTGGGGGTTAAGAGTTAAGAGTTTCCTTAACTACACCTCTGATTACTCACTGAGGCTAATTCAAGGTGTCATCCCTTGAGGTCTCTGTCTCTGTTTTCTCTTCTCTCTTTCCCTGGTTGAGAGTGTTGGTGTAGAAAATCCAAAGGCCCTGATGAAGAGTAACTGTCTACTAGGAGATAATGAGATGAACTCACCAATGGAGGTTTCTTTACAGATTTAATTCTCTATAAAGCTAGAAAGCTTAAAGATACAGATTACTGATAAAAATTCATAAGACTCTGGGCCCCAATACGATACTTATTATTGCCAGACCAGAAATGAGATTTCTCAGAAAGTTGAATTTATTGTAATCAGTTAGTCACAAGTTTTCATCTCCCATTCCCATCTTGCTCTCTACAGCAAAAATATAAAATTAAATAGGGTAAAATTAATTTATCTTTTATTAATCTAGGAAACCATTTTTAAAATGCAAATTAACAATAAGCAAAATTTAAAATAGCAAACAAACACTTAAGAATGAATCATGCTCATTGCATGTGGTAATAACTCAGGAGGGAGGAAAAGAGAGTGGAGTGAATTCATCATTGTTCTACTGGTTTCTCCAAGTAGGCATAATTCAGTCACTCCCTGCTAGATTCTTTGAATGCAATGGGTGTGTGTGTGTGTGTGTGTGTGTGTGTGTGTGTGTGTGTGTGTGTGTGTGTGTGTGTATGTTTACTCATGTTGGTTATGTATGTCTGCACGGATATGTCTAGAGGTGGTTTTCAGGGAGCCAAGAATAGATATATCTAGTGTCTCTTCCCTGCCACCCTTCTCCAAAGGAGATTTCTAATTCCTGCCAGGGAGTGAACTGGTAAGTCAGAGCTAGGGACCTGAAGTTCTGCTCTCCTTAGAGAGAGAGGGATACTGTATAGACATATCTATTTATTTCTTTAAAAATTATTAGTCTAGGAAACTTTTTTTTAATTAAATTTATTTATTTAACTTTTAACATTCATTTTCACAAAATTTTGGGTTACAAATTTTCTCCCCTTTTCTCCCCTCCCCCCCCAAACACCAAGCATTCTAATTACCCCTATGACCAATCTGCTCTCTCTTCTATCATCCCTCTCTGCCCTTGTCTCCATCTTCTCTTTTGTCCTGTAGGGCCAGATAGCTTTCTGTACCCCTTTACCTGTATTTCTTATTTCCTAGTGGCAAGAACATTACTCGACAGTTGATCCTAACACTTTGAGTTCCAACTTCTTTACCTCCCTCCCTCTCCAGCCCTTCCCTTTGGAAGGCCAGCAATTCAATATAGGCCAAATCTGTGTAGTTTTGCAAATGACTTCCATAATAGTTGTGTTGTATAAGACTATATTTCCCTCCATCCTATCCTGTCCCCCATTACTTCTATTCTCTTTTGATCCTATCTCTCCCCATGAGTGTTGACCTCAAATTGCACTCTCCTCCCCATGCCCTCCCTTCTATCATCCCCCCCACCCTGCTTGTCCCCTTATCCCCCACTTTCCTGTATTGTGAGATAGGTTTTCCTACCAAAATGAGTGTGCATTTTATTCTTTCTTTTAGTGGAATGTGATGAGAGTAGACTTCATGTTTTTCTCTCACCTCCCCTCATTATCCCTCCACTAATGAGTCTTTTGCTTGCCTCTTTTATGAGAGATAATTTGCTCCATTCAATTTCTCGCTTTCTCCTCCCAATATATTTCTCTCTCACTGCTTGATTTCATTTTTTTTTTTAAGATATGATCCCATCCTCTTCAATTCACTCTGTGCACTCTGTCTCTATGTATGTGTGCATGTGTGCATGTGTATGTGTGTACTCCCACCCGGTACCCAGATACTGAAATGTTTCAAGAGTTACAAATATTGTCTTTCCATGTAGGAATGTAAACAGTTCAGCTTTAGTAAGTCCCTTATGACTTCTCTTTGCTGTTCACCTTTTCATGGTTCTCTTCATTCTTGTGTTTGAAAGTCAAATTTTCTTTTCAGCTCTGGTCTTTTCATCAAGAATACTTGAAAATCCTCTATTTCATTGAAAGACCAATTTTCCCCCTGAAGTATTATACTCAGTTTTGCTGGGTAGGTGATTCTTGGTTTTAGTCCTAGTTCCTTTGACTTCTGGAATATCCTATTCCATGCCCTTCGATCCCTTAATGTAGAGGCTGCTAGATCTTGTGTTATCCTGATTGTATTTCCACAATACTTGAATTCTTTCTTTCTAGCTGCTTGCAATATTTTCTCCTTGACCTGGGAACTCTGGAATTTGGCCACAATGTTCCTAGGAGTTTCTCTTTTTGGATCTCTTTCAGGCGGTGTTCTGTGGATTCCTTGAATATTTATTTTGCCCTCTGGTTCTAGAATCTCAGGGCAGTTTTCCTTGATAATTTCATGAAAGATGATGTCTAGGCTCTTCTTTTGATCATGGCTTTCAGGTAGTCCCATAATTTTTAAATTGTCTCTCCTGGATCTATTTTCCAGGTCTGTTGTTTTTCCAATGAGATATTTCACATTATCTTCCATTTTTCCATTCTTCTTTGTTCTGTGATTTCTTGGTTTTGCATAAAGTCATTAGCCTCCATCTGTGCCATTCTAATTTTGAAAGAACTATTTTCTTCAGTGAGCTTTTGAATCTCCTTTTCCATTTGGCTAATTCTGCTTTTGAAAGCATTCTTCTCCTCATTGGCTTTTTGAACCTCTTTTGCCAATTGAGTTAGGCTAGTTTTCAAGGTGTTAATTTCTTCAACATTTTTTTGGGTCTCCTTTAGCAGGGAGCTGATCTGCTTTTCATGCTTTTCTTTCATCTCTCTCATTTCTCTTCCCAGTTTTTCCTCCACCTCTCTAACTTGATTTTCAAAATTCTTTTTGAGCTCTTCCATGGCCTGAGCCCATTGGGTGGGCTGGGACCCAGAAGCCTTGATTTCTGTGTCTTTGCCTGATGGTAAGCATTGTTCTTCCTCATCAGAAAGGAAGGGAGGAAATGCCTGTTCTCCAAGAAAGTAGCCTTCTATAGTCTTATTTCTTTTCCCTTTTCTGGGCATTTTCCCAGCCAGTGACTTGACCTCTGAATATTCTCCTCACACCCACCTTGCCTCCTGATCCTCCCAGCCAGTGTTTGGGGTCTGAGATTCAAATGCTGCTTCCAGCCTTAGGGCTTTTGGCGGGGGCAGGGCTGCTATTCAGTATGAGATTATGTTCAGGTGGTCAGGTTGGGGCAGGGCCGCCTCTCAGGCTCAGTTCCCTCAGGGGGTTTATGCACAGACGTTCCACAATGGATCCAGGCTCCCTCCCGCTTGGGGACCCCCTGTCTGCAGCCACCTCTCAGCTTCTACCTCCCGGGGGGGCCTGAATTATGGGGGCACCCCACTCCCCTCTCGACCCGCCAAAGAGACTCTCTCACCGATCCCCGTCACCTGTAGGTGGAGGGACTTGTGCGGCCGCTGGAAATCCCGTCCCTGAAGCCTGCTCAGATCTGTTTCTCTCGGAGCTGCGGCTGCGGCCGCAGCAGGTCTGGGCTGGGCTCCGCATCTGCAGCGCGACGGACCTTTTGCGAGAGGTTTGCAGGTCCCTCTGTGGGTGGAGGGACCCGCGTGGCCGCTGGAGATCCCGTCCCTGAAGCCCATTCGGATCTTTTCCTCTTGGTGCTGCGGCCGTGGCAGGGCTGCACTCAGCTCCCAGTCCCTGCGCCCAGTCTGCAGCGCAAAGGACCCCCCGCGAGAGGTTTGCAGGTCTCTCTGGAACAGAAATCTCCCTTGCTCCAATATTCTGTGGCCTCTGGGTGCAGAATTCACCGTGAGTTACTCCCCTGTAGCCGTTCTATGGGTTGTGGGTTCGGAACTATGTGTATGTGCGTCTTTCTACTCCGCCATCTTGGCTCCGCCTCCAGGAAACTTATTTTTTAGTTCTAGATAAACTCCTGATCCTTGTTCCCTAATGAAGAAGGAGGGCACTAAATTCTATGCCCAAAGAATGAACTTATTCCCATTATAATACACACACATAGCAAATAGCAAATAAATCCATTAATCCAAACAGCAGAGAAATCAGAAAAAAACATACGTAGGAGAATGTTGTTGGTGTTCTTTGTTTTCGAAGAGGACCAATGACATCACAGGGTGATGTCTTGACTCAAATGTGAATTAGGTTTAAGTGAGGCAGAGTTGCCCAAAGTCGTCAGCCTCTTTCTCTCTTCTAGAGTCATCATGGTCCAGTGGCAAGACAAAAGTCAGGAAGGCTGGTGATGGCCTGGGATGCAGTGGATGACCTTGGTGTCTTTGATGTCTGACCAAGGTCTGAGTTCTCCACAGTGCCAGCTTCAGCTACTTTCATGGATGTTGGAACAAATTGTTCTCATCTGCCCATTGAACCGGGTAAAGTACTCATTTGCTTGGGGTAGACATCCCTCTAATTCACTGACAGGTTTGAGGCCTGTTAGTTACCCTCATCCTGGTTTAGCCCATCTGCTGAGGTGGTTTTACTGGGACTTGGCCGCTGAACATGCACATCTCTGCCTTTCACTTCTCACATAGGTGAATATATACCAGACTACACAGATGGAATGAACTCTTTCTTTGGGAGTGAGATAACAGAGACAGAGAGAGAGAGAGACAGAGACAGAGACAGAGAGAGGGAGAATTCTAGATCTTACCTGAAGTCTTACCTGGGAGTAAAAGCACCATCAAAGTTCTAGGTGGCACAATGGATAAAGTGTCAGCTCTGGAGTCAGGAGGACCTGAGTTCAAATTTATTTTAATAAAGACATCTACTAATTGTGTGACTGGGCAAATCACTTAACTCTTTTTGCTTCAGTTCCCTCATCCGTATGATAAACTGGAGAAGGTGATGACAAACTACTCCAGCATCCTTGCCAAGAAAACCGCAAATGGGGTCATGAAGACTTGGATGTGACTCCGGAACATTTAAGTTCTACTTTCCATCTTCTTCCCAGTCTTTTTCCCTTCATGGACTTGAAGAGGGATTAGTATCTGGCATCTTTTCTGTTGACACTGGAAGCCAGAAAAACTCAGATCTCTCTTCTTTCCTGCTCTCACCAGCTCTGCCCGTCCCCATGCAAACTTAGAGTATTGAGTAATAAATCTCTACCAACAAGGAGAGTCCTGTGCCATAGGCACCTTGAGCTGACAGTCATATTTACAAACTGAGTAGCAAAGCAGGAAAAGGTGACAGCCACTTCAAGGCTTATTCATTCTCCTGGAAAGCATCTTCCCCCTGATTCTGCTGTGGCCACCCATCACTCTCTTTAGCTCTTTCTTTGAGCCTTTCTATGGAAAGATTTAAAAATTTCTGGTGTGGTAAAGAATTCTTCCTTCTAGTTCTGATACCACAATAACTATTTCTTCTAAAACTGGGAAGAAATACAACTTTCAGGGTCTTTGGTGACTTAGATCCCCTTGTAATGCCTTGACAGAATGACTGTTGCACCTCTGATTTCTTTATATCACATTTCCTACGGCTAAACCAAATCTTCTCTATCCATAGACCTCCTATACTAAGCCCTAATCTTCTGTACTAAGACCCAATCTCCCCTGCAAAAGACCTTGTTTCCTGCCTCCAGGCTGCACTCTTGACTCTCCAAAAGAACTTTCTCTACCATGCCATAGAAACCTCTGTACCCTGGAAGCTCATTCTACATCTAGATTGTTTATTACAGTGGAAGTGCCCCGAGACCTCTCCACGTAAAGGAGGCCAACTACGTCTTCATTCCTCTCTAGTTTGCATTGCTGACTCTCCTAACTTTTTTTATACCATGTCACTGGGGTGGCACCTTCATCTGCACCTCTCCTCCATCCCCTCAGTTTTCAACTTTTTTTAAAAGTGTTGTCTGCCTCCACTAGACTCTAAACTCCTTTAAGATAAGGACTGTCTTTCTTTCTGCTTCTATTTGTATTATTAGAACTCAGGAGAGTACCTGGCACATAGTAAGGACTTAATGAATGCTTGTTGACTTATTGATTATCTTATTGAGAAAAGAATTTGTCAGTGGTTCCTTTTTCTTCCCTACTCCATACTCAAAACTCCTTCATCCTCCTAGAATTTCTCCTCTTTTCCTCCAGTCTCTGATGGCCCTTTTTGCCAAGGCCAAACCCTGCACTTGTACCCTTGACCCTCTCCATCCCTGTCTTCTCTAGGAGCTTTCCTTTCCTTTCCAGTCCTGTCCTGTCTTTTCCATTCCCAAAACATTAAACCTACTGTACTCTGAAGCTGGGACACCAATGAGCTGCTGCCTAAGGGCTCTTCTGGACCCTTCTATCTTTAGAGCGATTATCAATAGTAACCGTGGCTGTTTTCCTCCCACTCTGAGGTCTTTCTTTTGCTTGACCTCATTAAAAGGGCCATGCCCTGCCTACCTCTTAAACAGGCCTGTTCAATGAATGGGAATTGCCTCACCCTAAGGGAATACCTTCAAAGACCTTGGCCTAAAGGACCCAATGTCTCCCAGTGCATCCTGGGTCATTTCCAGTCATCCTGATGAATATCTGGTCACTGGATTCAGATGGCTCTGGAGAAGAAGTGAGGTTGGTGACCTGCACAACCCTCCATCATTCAAAACAAAGTCAGGTGCAAGTCATGTCATCATTTCTCTGATGGCATGGCCTTCTTCAGCAATGAAGGAAGAACACAAGGAGCTTTCCCCTTAGCTCATTCCCTCTTTCTGTACTCTTCAACCTCTCTTTATCCACTACCTCCTTCCCTGATGCCTACAAACCTGCCAAGGTCTTTTCTATACTTAAAAAATCCCAATAAAAAATGCTGAAAAACTTTATTTGCCGTGGCTGCCCTCTCAAATAATCATCTTAGATCTTTTCTCCATTTTATAGCCAAACTCCTAGAAGGGGCTTTCTACACTCATTGTTTTCATCTCATCACTTCCTGCTCTTTTCTCACTCTTTTGTGATCCAATCGCTTAATTGAAATTATCTTCAAGGTTATCTCTCATCTCTCAAATGTGAAATCCATTGATTGAGCTTTACTCTACTTGACTTCTTGGCAGCTCCAGAATCTGTGGGCAGCATCTTGATACTAGATATACTTTCTTCCTTTGGCTTCTTGTAACATTACTCTGTCTTGGTTCTCCCTCCTACTTGTCTGACCATTCCTTCTCCTTTGCTGGAACATTATCTTATTCCTGCCTGCTATGTACTGGCTTCTCTTTTCCTTCTCACAGTTCCTCCCTCTTACCTGAAGAAGAGAAAAAGGTTTAAGTTTTTGACTGATATGTTTTGTTTCAGTATTACAGATTACCCCCCACCCCAGGTCTCTTGTAATAGTGAAACAGTTAAGTAAAACTAATAATTCAGTGACCTCATCTAAAAGTGCATGCCGCATTCTTCATTTATGGCACTCTCCACTTCTCTATTTGAAAAAATGAATAGAAATCTATTTATTCTACCTCTCACCCCTCATCTCATTAAAAAAAAGAAAAGCAAATTTTTGTAATAAAGTCAAGTACAGCAGATTCCCTCAATGGTTTTATACATCTATATGTATGTATATATACATACATGTATATACATATACATATACCTATCTTTAGATAACTATCTATATAAATGTGGCTATGTGCATACTATATATATATATCTCCATATCTACAGATATATACATACTATATATCTCTATCTATATATACTATATAGCTATCTATCTATAGAGATATCTACATTTGTCTCTATATATCTCTAAATCTATCTATATATCTATACCAGTGTTGTTGTTTAAACATTTCAGTCATAGCTAACTCTTTGTGATCCCATTTGAGATTTTCTTGGCAAAGATATTGGAGTGGTTTGCCATTTCCTTCTCCACCTGATTTTATAGATGAAGAAACTGAGGCAAAAAGGGTTAAGTGACTTGCCCAGGGTCACACAGCTAATGAGTGTCTGAGACCAACTCAGATCCTCCTGACCTCAGGGCCAGCATTCTATCCATTGTGCCACCTCGCTATCCCCCTCCCCATCTCTTTATATCTATCTAAATCTCTCTCTCTCTCTCTGTGTACATATGTGAATATAAATTCTGTACTCTATATCCATCACCTCCCTGTAATGGAGAGTATGTTTCATCATCTATCCTCTGGAATTATGAATAATCATTGTATTAAATCATCATTGTATTAAATCATCATTGTGTTAAAAGCCTTATAGCTTTTAAGGGTATTTGTTTTAAAATGTTATTGTTGTATTGTTGTGTTTCTATTGTATAATAAACTGTTTTCCTGGCTCTGCTCACTTCATTTTTCATCAGTTTATAAAACTTTATAAAATTCTTCAAATTAAAAAAAAAGATGAGTATTGATGTTATAATACAAACTGTTCTTCTGATTCTGCTGACTTTACTGTATCAGGTTGTGTAAGTCTTTCCATATATTTTTGTGATAATAGTAATAATCTTAGCTAACATTTACATAGCACTTACTATATGTCAGGCACTTTGCTAAGTGTCCCAACTGGTTCTCATAAGCACCCTGGAAGGTAGGTGCTATTATTATCATCCCCATTTTGTAGATGAGGAAACTGAGGCAAACAGAAGTTATAAGTGACTTGCGCAGGGTCACATAGCTAGTGCATGTCGAAGCCAGATATTAACTCAGGTCTTCCTAACTCCAGGCCAGGTACTCTAGCCACATTGCCTTTTCCCCCATTTTGTTTAGTATAATAGTATTCCATCACATTAATATACCGCAAATTGTAAACCATTCTTTAACTTACAGGCAATCCTTTAGTTTTTAGATTTTTTACTATCATGAAAGGGTACACAGAGTTCTGGATCTGGAGTCAGGAAGACTCATCTCCTGTGTTCAAATCTGGCCTCAGACATTTACTAGCTGTGTGTCCCTGGGCAAGTCACTTAAGACTATCTGCCTCAGTTTCCTCATCTGTAAAATGAGACAGAAAAAGAAATGGTAAACCACTCCAGTATCTCTGCCAAGAAAACCTCAGATGGGGTCATAAAGTGAAAAACAACTGAGCAACTATCATGAAGAGAGCCATTATAAATACTTCTTTACTTATAGGACATTTTTCTCTTTCCTTGACCTCTTTTGGGTACAGTCCTAGCAGAGGTATAGCTGGGTCAAAGGGCATGTATTTTAGTAACTTTTTGTTTATAATTCCAAATTGCCTTCCAGAATGGTTGTACCCATTTACAGATTGAGCAACAGTGCATCTGTGTGCCTGTTTTCCCACATCCCCTCCAACATTTATCATTTTCCATTTTTTTGTTATCCTTGGCACTCTAGTGGGTGTGAGGTAGAATCTTAGAATTGCTTTAAATTGCAATCCTCTATTTAGAAATGATTTGGAGTATTTTTTTCCACATGGCTATAAATATCCTAGTTTCTTCCCTTGAGAACAATCTTTTCATATCTTTAAACCATTTATCAATTAAAGGGATTCTTTTTTTTAAAACTAATTTTAATCAGTTCCTTAGCTATCTTGGTATTCATACCGTTACATATAGGATAAAATACGAAGTTGTCATCTTTTCCTTTAAAGCCCTCCACAATATGACCAATCTACCTTATCTGATAATATACTGTGTCTTCCAGTTCATTTGCTTTACTGGCTATCCCCCATACATGATATCCCATCTCTGCAACATATGCCCTGATCATCTCTGCCTTATAGAATCCAAAACTTCCTTCAAGGCATAATTCAGGTGCCACCTGCAATATGCAATCTTTTCTCACCTTCCCACTTGTTAATGTCCTCTTCTTCTGGCATTACCATTTATTACTTTGTATATCCTTTATGTAAGGGGTTTGTTCTTGGCTATGTATGTCCATAAGAGATGTTTTACTGCATCTCACAGGAAGATGTAGATAGATTTCTGAAACCTTGCCTATTCTCTCTAAAGGAGACTGTGATTCCTGTCTTGAGTGGAGCAGGAGATGGGCCACTAGGCTGGCTGCTCTGTTCTCCTCTGATAGAAAGAATACCAAACTAGAATTATTATATCTATCTGCTTTCTTAAATATGATTAGTCTAAAAGGCATGATTTTTAGATTCAAAAGCAACAAAGCTGCTAGCTTCTCTGGTCACTATCCCTTACAGGATACTCCAAGTGTGCATCCTTAGGCTTGATTCCTTTCCACCAAATGCTAGTTACACAAAAGACCATCACAAATAATGAATGGTAATCTGCTTCTCCAAGCAGATAGTAAGCAAGAATTAGAGAAATTCTACAGATCAAAATATATCAGAAAATATACAAGTAAATGAACTCTGTAGATGGGAGTGAAATATCTCAGATGAACGAAGAGAGAGGCTCTGATTTTACCCAAGGGGAAATTCTCTAAAGTCTCTAGGGAGGGAAGCTGGAAATCAGGGACTTGTTGAGGTGCCAGATTCCCATACAAATTTGCCACTTCCAAATCCTTTTTTTCCCTCTCTGTAGTCAGTCTTGAAGAGACTCTGGAACTTCATGTATTTTTTCTCATAAAAGGAATGAAGAATGTTTCTCTTCTCCATAATTCTTGAACCAACCTCACCCCTCACACAGTTATGCATTGTGGAACTATCTACACCAATTAGGAGAGTCTCATGAAAAAAAAGTTCTAGACGTGGTTGGAAACTGGGTTACATTTATGTTTACTTATTTGTGTACATGTTTCATCTCCCCCAATAGGATGTAAATTCCTGGAGAATTGTGCAGTGGATAAAGGGCTAACTTTGGAACAAGAAAGAGTAGGTTAAAATTCTACCTCTTGGCAAGTCACATGACTTCTCAGTGTCCCAGGCAACTTTTTAAAGTTCTAAGTTAAAGATGAGTTGGAGATTTGCCTTGGTGAAGCCAGATGTGGTTGGGCATGTCCGAAATGCTGGGGAGGTGGAAGCTGGTACATCTTTTAATTCAGGAGTTCTGAGCTGCAGTGGGCTAAGGCCAATTGGATCTCCAAACTAAGTCTGGCACTCATGCAGTACAACAAATAACAGGTTTGGGAAGGCTGTCAGGTTTCCTAAAGAACTGGCCCAAAGCTTCTGGGAAGATCAATAGTAGGATCAGGCCCATGAGTGGCTACTGCATTTCCAGCCTGGGTAAGATAGAGAGACCTAGTCTAAAAACATAAAGGAAAGAAAGGAAGGAAAAAAGAAAGAAAGAAATGAACAAAAAGAAGAGGAAAAGGAAAAAAGGAAATAAAAGAAAAGAAAAAGAAAATTTTTAAAAATTTGTATTGGGGAAGGGAGTTCCTCCTATACTAGGAATTTCCTAGACCCATGAAATCACAGGTCTACACTAATGAGAATTAATCCACAGCACCTGGATGGAATATTTTGCTGTTGTTCAGTCATTTTCAGTTTTATCTGACTCTTCTTTACCTCATTTGGTGTTTTTTTTTGGCAAAGATACTGGAGTGCTTTATCATTTCCTTCTCCAGTTTATTTTACAGATGAGGAAACTGAGGCAAACAGGATAAAGTGACTTCCTAGGGTCAGACAGCTGGTAAGTGTCTGAGGCACGATTTGAACTCAGGAAGGTGAGTCTTTCTGACTCCAGGCCTGGCATTCTATCCACTGAGAACAGCTGGAACATTGCACAGGCTTAATAAATGTGTGTTGAATTGAATTCAATGAATTTAGAGATTCTTTTAGTGAATTTGCACTATTCCAATCATAGAAGCAGCTATACACAACTTGAAAAATAGTAACACATGTAAGTGTGACATATTCTGTCTACAGGAGATATGTTTGCTAATTCATCATAGTGAGTCACGCTGAGTAATTTACGTGAAATAAAGATGAAAATAACAATGTTTACTGAGCATATGGATTTAAAGATTCTCTGCAGTACTGACCCCCTTTCTCTTCCCTCCCAACTCCTGAAACCTGTAGGTTGGGAACCACTGCCTGGATAAGAGCCAAGGTCTCTTCTAATCCTTATGCCCCATGGTGTATCTAGAACATCTGTGACTTCAGAGGAAAAAGAGAGGTTCAGATTGAGATAAGTGAAAGATGCCATGGGGAGCAAGGGGGAGGCACTCAGGCCTAGATACAGCTGTTCTTTGGTTATCCCAAGTTCTGAGAAAAAGAGCACCAGAGGACAAGGGTTTCCTCACTTTGCCTCTCTTATCAACAGGGCCACAGAGGGTCATTTGGGGCCTGGGAGAATATTAGAAACCCAAGGGAGATACATTTCCCAGAGACCTTTCACCAACTTCTTTGGCCCAGGTCCCTTGCCCTCTCCTCCACAAACCCTGTCATAGAGAGGAGGCTACAGTGAGAAAGAGAAGATTCTCTAGTAGGCAAAAGTCATAAATTCCCAAGTTGTCCTTGGTTTCCCTTTGGCTTTTCCTCTCTCCCTAGACCCCCAACTTTCCCCCAGTCCCCTTGGAAGTCTCACTGTCATGGGTTAATGTGTGTGCAAGGAACTTTACTTGGCAGACCTGACCTTCGAGGCACTCACACAGTAAGACAAGTCAGGTCAATAATCACTTATTAAGCACCTACCATGTGCCAAGCACTATGCAAGGCACCAGAGAAGAGAAAAGAGGAGGGAAGCAGGTGACAGTTTAAGACTAAATGCAATATATTCTTTTTTTAAAAATTTAATTAATTTGTTTTCAGTTTTCAACAATCATTTCCATAAGTTTTAAATTTTCTCCCCCTCCCTCCCCAAGACAGCATGCTATCTTATTTGGGTTCTACTCTTACCTTCTTATTAAACACATTTTCACATTAGTCACCTTGCATAGAAGAATTAAAACTAATAGGAGAAACCATGAGAAAAACCAAACCAAAACATAACACATAGTTGCTTCACTCTGCATTCCAATTCCATAGTTCTTTCTCTGGATGAGGATGGCATTTTGCTTCAAGAGTCCTTTGGGGATGTTTTAGGTCCTTGCATTGCTGTGAAGGACTTAGGCTATCAGAAACAGTCCTCCCGCACTGTGGCTGTTACTGTGTGTAATGTTCTCCTGGTTCTGCTCGTTTCACTCAGCATAGTTCACATAAGTCTTTCCAGGTTTTTCTGAAGTTCCACTGTTCATCATTTCTTACAGTGCAATAGTATTCCATAAATGTAATATATTCTTTAATATTTGCAGCAGCACTTTTTGTGATAACTAAGAAATAGAAACAAAGTAGACATCCATTGATTGGGAAATGGCTAAACAAATTGTGGCACATGAATATAATGGAATACTTCTATGCTGTAAGAAACAATGTGTGTGATGAATAGAAAAGCATGGAAAGATTTACATGGATTGATGATGCATATAGAAGTGAGCAGAGCCAAGAAAACGACATACGCAATAACCATAACAACATAAATGGAAAGGACAACACATCAAAAAATCAAAAGTAAATGTAACAAGATTATAAAGATCAAGGGGGATCCGAATGAAGACATATGAGAAGGCACCCCCAATCTGCCCCTTGGTGGAGAGGAGAGCTTCACAGGTCTTACACATTGTACATGTGTTCAGACTTTGTCAAAGTATGGATCAGTTGTGATGATTATTTTTCCCCCTCTAAAAGACAAAAACTACTATTTGTCATATTGGATGGCATTTGGGGAGGGATACAGGGGATATTATGGTGATGTAAGAAATAGATAATATCAACAAAATTATTTTTTAAAATAAAAGGGTAAATGTAACTTCACAGTTGAAGTTGTGGTCACAATCAGGGTCAGAGTATTAATGTATCAAAATACATTTATTTATACACATTTAAGTGGGTCCTTCTGTGTAACTCTGGGCAAATCACTGAACTTTTCTGCGACTCAAATTCAGAACTTACTTATAAAGCTATTCTGTTGGTGGAGGATATTCCTCCACAGAGAACTCTCACTGAGCAAATCACAAATCATTCCTCTATACAAGAGGACAGATCTATGAGCTGAGGATGGGAGTTAGAATATAAGTGGAATGTAAACCCCAGGGCTTACTGTGTGCCAGGCACTATGCTAGGCTTTGATGATAACAACAGAAAGAATGGAAAAGCTACTCAAAAGAAGCTTACCTCCTAACAGAGAGACTTAGATAAGTATATATGGAATAAACACAAAGTAATTAAAATGTTAGGTAGTTAGGGAGAGAGGGCACTAGTAGCTGGGCAATCACGAAAGGCTTCGTATTGAAGGTGGCCTTAAGCAGGAAGAGAGGTGGAATGCCTTCTAGGCAGGGGAGCTAATACAAAGGCATTTATGCTCAGCACCCAGAGCAGTGCCTGCCATGTAGTAGGCCCTTATTAATCATTTATTAAATGGAACTGAACTACAATTCACATGGGCCAATTTTGGCTGAGGTAAGGGAAAGCTTCCTAATTAGAGCAATCCAAAAGTAGAATGAGGGAGGTAGTGGGTTCCCCCTCTAGTATAGTCTGAATGACTCACTCATCCTTCGTATTTGTAGAGGGGATTCTGGTTGATGTAGAGATTGGATTAGCTGGTCTCTGAAGTCCCTTCCAAGTCTAAGATTCTGGGATCCTGTAATCAGAATCATCAACTGATTGGAGTTTTTACTCTGTTCTTATTTTTTTGGAAGGAGACATATCTTTTTTTTTTTTAATCTGTTGGGTCTCCAGTTCATCTTTAAAAGGAATGGTATGAGCTGGAAGGATCCCTTTAAGGATCCTTGTAGTTCTAACATGGTTCTGACTTCATGCCCCTCTCATTCTATACTCCAATTTCTACCCCTCCTGCTGCTCAGAGAAACAAAGTCTTTGGACTTGGTGTATGTGTGTGTGTGTGTGTGTGTGTGTGTGTGTGTGTGTGTGTGTGTGTGTGTGTGTTAAGAGATAGAGTGAAGTAATAGAGCTGATGCCAAGCTCAGGGGTGGGAGGACATCAAGACCAGCTTGGATTGAGGTAGGCTTTTCCTTGCCAGGACTGACTATTGAATCACCCTGCTGTGTGATAAGTTAGCTGTGTCAAGAAGAGGTCAGAGGTCCCCCACTATTAACAAGACAACCAGTGCCAAGTCCTACACCCTTGACTGAACTAAGACCCCAAGTCTTCAAGAAGAATTTATTAAGTACCTAGTAGGTTCTGGGGATACAAAGAAATGCAAAATCTCCCACAATAATGAAAACCAAAATAACCCAATTTTTGCTCTTAATATACTTACAGTTGAAGGAGGGAGAGGATGTGAACACAGTTCTGTAAAACAAAATGTCATATAATCTTAGAGGGAAAGCATTAGAATTTAGGAATATTAGGAAAGGCTTCTTGCAGAAGGTAAGAATATGGCTGAGAATTGAAGGAAGCCAGGAAAGATGGAGATATAGAGATGAAGGAAAGGAATTCCAGCCATGGGGGACAGACAATAAATATGCATGGAACTGGGAGATAGTGTATGTTATTTGAAAAGCATGAAAGCCAGTGTCATTGGTTCAGAGTAACTGGAGGAAAGTGAGATATAAGAAGACTAGAAAGGTAGGAAAGGGTCAGGTTACGAAGGGCTTTAAAAGAGGAATGGAGAATTTTGATCCTTAAGGTAACACAGAGACACTGGAATTTACTAAATGGATCTGGAGTGGGAGTGGAAAGGAGATTATATGGTCAGACTTGCTCTTTAGGAAAATCACTTGGTTGACTCAAGAGGGTCTGGAGAGGTAAAAGATTTGAGGCAGGAAAACTAACCTGAAGGATATCTCAGTGTCCAGGCAGGAGATGATGAGGGTCTGGACCAACATGGTGGCAATGTTAGAGGAGAGAAGGGCAAATATATGTTATGAAGATAAAATCAACAAGCCTTGACACTTGATTAGGGATCATAGAGACTGAATGGGGGGGGGTGAGAAAGGGTGAGGAGTGGAGGATGATATGTAGATTATAGGGTTGCAGCAATGTCAGAGGAGAGAAGGGGGCAAGTATGAGAGATGTAAAGACAGAATTGGTAACTGATTGGAAGTGGGAGATGAGAGAGTGAGGAATCGAGGGTGTGCTTAGGTTGCAAGCCTGGATAACTGGGAGGATAGGTAGGAAGAGAGGAGGGTTTGGTGGGAAAGATGAATTTTAGACTTGTTGAGTTTAAGATATCTGTGGAACATCTAATTTGAAATGTCCAAAAGGTAACTAGAGATTCTAGACTGGGGGACTTGGAGAGATTTTATTGTTTGGTTGTTTCAATCATGTCCAACTCTTTGTGACCCTATTTGGGGTTTTCTTGGCAAAGAACCTGAAAAGGTTTGCCATTTCCTTCTCCAGCTCATTTTACAGATGAGGAAACAGATGCAAACAGGGTGAAGTAACTTACTCAGGGTCAGACAGCTAGTAAGTATCAGAGTACAGATTTGAATTCTGGAAAATGAGTCTTCCTCTCTCTAGGCAGAGCACTCTATCCACTGTGCCACCTAGCTTCCCAGAGAGAGATTAGGACTGGATAAAAAGATGAAAGTATCATCCGCATAGAGATAATAATTGAATATGTGGGAACTGATGAGCTCACTAAGCAAAACAGTATAGAAGACAAGAAGGCCCAGTACAGAACCTTGGGGGACATCCAATGGTATTGCTCATGACACGGATGAAGATCCAGCAAGAGAGACTGAGGAGAGGTCAGAAAAGTAGGGAGAAGGATGTCATGAAAACCTAAAGGGAAGAGAGGATGATTGAAAGGGTCAAAGGATGAACAGACCTCATTCTTCTTGATTTGGCAATTAAGAGGCCATTAGTAACTTTGGAGAGAGCTGTTTCAGTTGAACAATGAAATCAGAAACTGGATTGCAGAGCCAAGAAGAGAATAACAGGAAAGAAATCTATAACAGAGCTGATCAGGGAGATTCCTAACCAAATGGATAAATTTATGGGTGTCAAGCTTTTGTTTGGGACTTGAGTGACTCCACCTGTTGGAGAGCAGAGCTACTATAAAAAGGAGGTCTTTGGTAGAGTCTGATCCTTTGGGTCTCCTTTCTGGAGAGTTCCTGAGAAAGTAGCAGAGCTAACAATGACCCTGGGTCCTGGAGAGCAGGAAAGTCTCTGCATAAGAATAAGCTCCTTCAGTTCCCTAATTTCAGCTTTGGGATAGAAATACTTCTTAGATGCACATACTTTTTCCCATTGAGAACCTCTGAGTTCCAAGTGTTGCTCTTTTGAGGGAAGTCCAAGCCACAGGGTGGCACTATAAGTCTGGGTGAATGGGAGAAAGTTGGGATTCTCAATTGATGGGCATCCCTTCAGTTTTCAATTCTTTGACATCATAAAAAACTGCTAAATATTTTTGTATGTACAAGTCCTTTCCCTTTCTCTTTGATTCCTTTGGAGAACAGATCTAGAAGAAGCATTGCTGGATCAATAGGTTTGTATAGTTTTATAGCATATACATACATATATATATACACACACATACACAGACACACACATATACATATATACATACATACATATATATACATATGTATATAAACACGACTTATTTTCCTCCAGTATTTCTCTCCCTCCCAGAGCCATCCCATACATCAAATAATATTTTTAAATTAAAAAAAAGAAAAAGAGTCAAAATCAGCAAAGGTGATTTATACATCAAAAGAGTCTGAAAATATATATAATGTCTCACTACCTATGGACCTCCCAGCTCTGCAAATGGGTGGGGTGGGGTTTCTTCTCAAAGTTCTTCTTCTAAGTCATCCTTGTTCTTGATAATTTTGCAACATTCACTTTTAATTGTTTTCTGGCTGTTCTTTTCATTTACATATATTGTTGTAGTCTTTGGCCCTCTTCTTTCCTTGGCTCTGCTCACTTCATTCTGTATCAGTTCATTTAGATCTTTCTGTGCTTCTCTATATTCAACATAGTCATCATTTCTTATAGAACAGTAATACTCCAGGACCTTCATGTACCACACTTTGTCAATAGACAACAACTTTGTGCTATAAATATTTTGGTGTACATGGAGACTTTCTGTCATATTCAAATTTGATAAATATGACCATCTGATTTTTTTAAATCAAAAATATTGAATTAGAACGGTCCCAAGAACAGCTTCCTATGGAGCATGGTATTACAGACCTGTTCCTCACTCATCATTGAATAAGCATTAAATAAGCATTCTGAGTACAGCTGTTCAACCCATTATGAAACCATCTAGCCACTTTCATTCACCACATATTTCTCTATCTTGTCAAAAAAGATATTGTCCAAAGTCTTGCTGAAATGCAGATTGCACAGCATTCCCCTAATTTTATCAGTCTAGGAAACCTATCAAAAATGAAAATAATTTTGTTTTGGTATAATGTGCTTTTAGTGAGCTCAAGATGACTCCGTAGGATGACTTATCTCCTTTTCAACTGATCACAAACTATTCACTTAACTCATTTTCATACTGTGCTACAGATTTACATAATAGTCCAGGCTGGTTCAGTTAATGAGGACCTGCTAGGTCGTGCAGGGCACTTAGGTGACACAATGCACAAAGGATTGAGCTTGGAATCAGGAAGACTCATCTTCATGAGATCAAATCCAGCCTCAGATTGTCACTAGTTGTGTGACCCTGGGCAAGTCACTTCACCCTGTTTACATCAGTTTCCTTATCTATAAAGTAAGCTTGAGAAAGAAATGGCAAACTACTCCAGTAACTTTGACAAGAAAACCCCAAAATGGGATCATGAAGAGTTGGACATGACTGAACAACAACTGGGTGGTGATTTTTCTTATCTTTAAGTGGTTATAAACTATTCATTTAATAATAAATTTTTATATCGCACAAGATATTTATGTAATAGTCCATACTGTTAACTGATGTTAACAAAAGCCTTTACTAGGTGGTAGCAATGAGAACAGGGAGGAGAACTCAGAGGCAGGAGATTTCACAGGACTTGGTAACTGCCCATGAGAAATAATAGTCAAAAGTTAACAGGAGCATAAAGCTTTTAAACACAGTGATGTGGGTGAATGACCATGCCACAGACCAAAACAATGATGTCAGATGGAGGAATGAGTCAGAGGAAAAACAGCAAGCTTAATTTTGGATAAGCTGAGTTTGTAGTGCCAGTCAGACCTCCAGAGAGTTGTCCTGTGATCAGCTGGAGAGGCAGGTAGCTTTTCCATCCTAAAGATTATTCTCTTTGAAAGAGAAGACCCCAGAAGTCATGTAATCTAATCATCTTTTTTTTTAAGAGGTAAGGAAATTAAGATCCAGGGAAGTTAATGAGAAATTTCAAGAAGTGTTAAAGTGGATTGACCCAGTGCTTCTAGAGGCAGGGTTCTTTCCAACATATATCAATGCTGCCTCACAGGAACAAACTATAAACTGAATAGTTCTGCCTTCTCTTTGTTGTCTATTATACCATCTGGTCCAGTAGGGCTACTCCCTTCTTTGTTCTTTGTTCCCAAACATTAAAAAAAGATGTTTTTATTGATTCCGTTTGCTTTTAACATCATAGTCGTTCCTGGATGTGGTGCTACATCAATGTCAGCACTTAGTTTTCATGTATTCCCAGTGCCTATTCAATTTAATTTACTAAATATTTCTTCAGTTCTTATTGTATTCAGTGCCCTGTGCTTGACCTGAAGACAGGAGAATACAGGACGTGTACAGGGATGGTTGGATGGAATTAGGATAGCATAAGGCTGAATAAAACTGTGGAGGGTCTGGAATAATGGCTTAAGAAATTTGAATTTCTCTTGGTAGTCAATGGGGAGAGATTTTGAGCAGGAGAGATATGGCCAAGAGAATGCAAGCACTTCTAAGGAAGAGACTGTTATTTTGTTTGTTTGTTTGTTTTGATGTCCTCTGTTTCTAGTGCAGTGCCTGGCACTGAAGAGGTACTTGATAAATGCTTGATGAATGAATGACCAGATCTGTAGATGAGGAAGATGACACTGGAGTTTGGTTTTTGAGTCTAGAAAAGGGTACCCAATGGAGGATTCTACTCTCAAATAGTAATCAATTAATTTTGTTGGCTGGTTGTTCCTGCCCTGCCCTCTCTGGGGCTTGGTCTTCAGCCAAGCATCCTGTTTGGGGGAGGCTGCTGCCCAAGAGGAAGGCGTCAGCTCCCTAAATATGTAGGGTGATACCCCCAGGAAGCTGTCTTCTCCCAGCCCCAGCTCTGAGCCCATTACCCAGATCCAGGCAGGAAGAATGAGAGACTCTGAATAGCAGTGACATCAGGATTTAAGCATCCGCATCCCCACTCCCATCCCCTTCTCCGACTCATACTCAGTCACTAAGGCCCTGACTGGCATTTCCTGCTACTTTGCTCAATAGATCATTCAGGGGTCTGTGGGTTGCACAGGGAGGGGGCCATCAGGCCCAAGGAGAAGCCATGAGGGCCACAAATGGCATATTGCCCTCAGGCTCTAGCTGGGAGAGTTCAGGCCGATTTGTAGGGAATGTCTATTGATGGGCTGGAGAGGAGGTAGGGAAAAGAGTGTTGGCAGAAATAACATGAGGTGTAGTGAGAACTCCCACAATTAAGGATCCCAGACCTTAGTGGGACCAGATGAACAATTATTCCCTAGTTTTAGTGGCCAGTCCCCAGAGCACATTCTATGTCTACCATCTCTCACTCCGAGAGAATCTCTCTGTCCTGGCTCTCCCCCAGATTTGTGGAACCCTAGATAGAATGGAAAGGCCCTAGGCTCTGATCCAGAAAGCTTGGATTTGAATCCCAGGTCTGACAGTAGCTGTGTCACTTTGGGTAGGTCACTTCATCTCGGGAAGTCTAAGATTCGTTCATCAAATAGATATAATAATACCTCATACAGCTGCAGTGAAGAAAGTGCTTTGTAAATCCAAAATTACCCTACAAAAGAACTATGCTTCGAAGTCCCTCTGGCCTTTTCAATCAATCAGCATATTGGTAATAGTGACAAAAGATGGTAGTACTCAGTGTCGGAGGAAATAATAGGCACATTAATTGACTGTTTGTGGACCTGTGAAACTGGTCCAAATTTCTGGAAAATAATTCAGAATTATACTAAGAAGGTGATTAAAATATCCGTACTTTTAAAATTAGAGCTCCTCACTAAAGATAATGTATCCAAACTATTTATAGTAGCACTTTTTACAGTGGCAAAAACTGGAAACTAAATAGGCGTCCTTTGATTGAAGAACGGCTAAAATATAATGGTACATAAATGTAAAGGAATATTATTGTGCTGAGGGAAAGGATGGATATGAAGAATATAAATAAATATGAGAAGACTCATATGAACCAATAAGCAGAACTAGGAAAGTAACATAACCACCGACTATGACAACGTAAGTGCAAAGAACAAGTGGTTGTGGTGATGACGATGGTAGTGGTGATTGGGGACGATGACAGTGGCAACTGAGGGTCTATGTGTGTACGTATGTATATGTATAAGTGTGCACACATGCACATATATGTATAAAGATACAAACGTATACATTGCATGTGCATAAATGTATTTATGGTGTATACAGATGCATTGAGTATGCACATACATATGTATGTGTACACATATATGTGGAGATATGTGCAAATAGATGTGTGTGCATATGCGTGTATAGATAGGCATACACACATATATAGTGCACAGGTATATGGGTAAATATACATGCACATATCCATACGCACACACACATACATACATATACTCATAATACATTATTTATATATATTTACATACATATATATTTATTTTTAGTATCAACTAGCAGAATCACTGACTCTCTACCTTGGTTTTTGGTGAACATATCTCTCTTTGTATTCTGCTTTACTTGGTATCAATAGTCAAAGAATGGTTGAACAAAGTTTTTTCTCTCTTTATATTTTTCAAAGAATTCTGCATGATTTTGAGATATGTATGGTAACATCTTATTGAAAAAGAACATCTAAGGAGGGTGGTGTTTTGTTCTACCAAATCAATAGCTTTTTATTGTTTAACTAAGAGAAAGCACAGTAGGGTCTAATATTTTTTATACCTTTCAATAAGTTGTGAAATTGTAAAAAATGTAACTGTCATTTTTGGAAGCCTGCTTGTTTTCTTTTTATACGTTTTGCAAGGATACCCTTGATGTTTGTATAGAGACAAACTGGACTCACTCTGTCAGAGCTAGGCTGACTACATCTTTACCCTAGGGTTCTAGGTATTCCTCTGTGAGTGGGGGATGTCGTTTTCTAATGGCATTTGGCTTAAATCCCCATTCAGATGGGCTCTCCCCAATGTTAACTGACAGTGATTAACACTCCAGTTTCATTAGCCAATAAACATTAATTCACTTTTACAAAGGCCTATTTACTGTGAAGATGTAATTAAAACAGTTATTACAAGCCTCTCCCTACCTGCCCCCTCCTAACACCTGGGGGCACAGAATCCCTTACGCCACCTCAGTCCCTGGGGATAGTGGGCTCAAACTTAATATTGGTCTTACCCAGTTCATTTCCAGATGTGGTGTAACAGTTGGATGAGTCCTCATCTCACCTACAAGGTTCGATCCCTCAGGTTGCATCTAGGGGCCTAAATTCTGGGCTAGCTTGCCACAAAACCTGGCATGGACACTTGGAAGCTAGCTATTCTGACCTTTAGAAGCTCACAAGGTTGTAGCTGTCTCCAATATTTCTTCACCTAAACAGGAAAGAAAAAATGCCATAAGAGAAAGAAGGCTTGTATTCATGGGCCACATGTCAGTCTCAGATGGGGAAGCCTCTGGCCATCGGAGGCTTATAGAATGTTAATTTTCCTCAAATGCTGCCAGGAAGAAAAATGAATGATAGCATGAGATTTGCTTTGGCTGATTTGTCCCCTTTTTAAATGTATTCCAGTTCTGATGCTACAGCCAGGCAAATAGGCTCCTCTTTATGATGTGGTTACCAGACCAAAGCAGTTACCACACTTCAGATTGGGAATCAGGGTGCCTTCATTACATGTCATTGTGCCTTTATGGAAGCAGGTTCTTAAGTCCTTTCATTTGGGGATTTCATCAGCCAAATATTCTACCCTTGCTCACCAGCCGCTATTGAACTCTCTCCCCTATTAAAAAACAAAATAAAACAAAACTACCATCTTCAGCAATTCAACAAGGTGGCATTTCGAACATCAGATTTATTTTCTCAATACAAAACAGTTCTCTGGGGTCCTGGGGAGGCATAGGATTTGTTTTTCATTTATTTCCCTGGTACTATGTAGGAATGAGTTTCAAAACAGTTATTGCAGCATGATCCTAATCCAGTCTCATGTATACATGGTGGGAACTCCAATTATCCCCAAATACAGTTACACATATATTCAATAAATTAAGAATATTTACAAAGCTTATAAAATGTGACTGTTTGATTAATGGTCTTGGTACTCAAAAATGGCTGTCCCTATTGCACAAGCAATAAAGGAAAGAAAAAGCAAAGAAAATCAGCTTCCTATCTCAGAAGGAAACCTGATTCCTACAAAGCTTCCTGGACCATATGGAGGCTCTTGTCAAGGAAATTTAGGCCCTAGGTTTGCCTAGTTGTCACCCTCTTTGCCCCTAGGTGAGAAATGACACAGTCCTATGTGAATTGTGTCTTCCACAATTCTCTTAGCACTCAATACCGTCTGACTGGGGTCTGGACCAAAATGTCTAGGTGTCCCTATCTACACAAGGCACACCAAGATTTCTCCAGAGGTTGTTATACCATAGGGAATGATCTGCTTTAAGATCTAGTCAATTTCCTTTGGGTCCCGGTACCAAAGAATTCATGAAATTTCGTTCACTGCATACCTGTCATGACGAAGGCACTCCTACTAGAATTCCAAACTTAGCCAATAATAGGACAATAATGTCAGTCAGAGACAAAGAAAATAGCATCAGTTAAGTCCTGAACAAGTGTGAGACTCCCAAGAAAAGGGATTGATCTCTTAGAATTAATTATTTGGGATTTCTAGGCCAACATACAAACTTTATACCATGGATGTGAAATTCAAAATGAACTCAGACAAGCTGTCTGGATTTATATCACAAAGAAAGCAAACAGTTTATAATTGCTTAAAAGAAAAAAAGAAAAAATGAATATCAGCTATCATAACATGCTCTAGGCAAACTGTTAAACACTTTTATTTTAGGGACTCAGCAATACAGTCGGTGTCAGTAGTAACACATTCACTGTACTAACAAATGTAAAAGTATGCAAAAATCATCTCAGAAAGAACTGACTTATAGAAGAAGCACACACTGGGAAAAAGGGCTGTTCAATTACGGCTTAAAACAAAGGGAAAACTTTTGTTTCTGCAAATTTTTCTCTAGTAGATATAGAAATCTAAGCTATCTGACAAAAAAAGCCTGAGATGGAAGATATTTCCAAAGGCTCCTATAAGTGGGAAGGGCCTAATTTTATCTGAAGGATTTTGCGAAGATAGGAAAGTAATTATGTTGGTTGGTAGTTATTGATATTGTCTCTTCCTTTTAAAAAAATTTTAAGTTCCTAAAGGGACAGACCCAAGATGGAAGATTAGAGGCAACCCAGATGAAGTCTCCCAAAATTCCCCTCCTAACAACTTTAAAATAATGTTTCAAATAAAATTTTGGAGTGGGAGAGGAAACAAAAGGTTAAGGAAAAGCATTTTTCCTGCCTAAGAAAACTTAGAAGGTCTGCAGGAGAAATTCGTGATCCCAGGGTGGAGGCTTGTGCAGAGACCACACATGTAGTGGCAGCGGTGACTACAGTAGCAGTGGTTGCACATTTGGGACCTCTCAATTGAAAGGCAGCAAGGGTCAGACAACTGGTGAGATAGAGATTACAGAGGACCCTTTGTTGGCACTGGGTATAACTGGCACTGATGGGCAACTCTATTACCCATATGCTATTCTGAGTGGCACTTCCAGGGCAGAGAGGAATGCTGGGAGTTGGTCACAAGGGAGCCCTGGTCACAGTTGCA
Source organism: Notamacropus eugenii (assembly GCF_028372415.1). Taxonomy (NCBI): domain Eukaryota; kingdom Metazoa; phylum Chordata; class Mammalia; order Diprotodontia; family Macropodidae; genus Notamacropus; species Notamacropus eugenii. Next base: position 622,989,272 of record NC_092872.1, read on the forward strand.
AGGAAAAGAGAGCACTAGCACTTGTGGCTTCAGGGGATAAAAGGCCATTTCTGGGAAGGACCAGAGTATAGACAATGAGAACAATGACACCACTTCTCCCTGGATCACACCATCTTGGAAGCACCCAAAACTTGCAGACCTCCAGAACTGGCTGGAGTGCAAAAAAGCCTGATGCTTGGGACAGTTATCTCCCCACACCCAGGTAAGCAGGGTTCAACTTTAACATAAAGTTCAAAGTCAAGAAATAGGCTCGAAAGTGAGCAAACAACAACAAAAAATTGAATTTGACCATAAAAAGCTACTATAGTGGCATGGAAGACCAAGACATAAATTTAGAAGAAGACAACAATGTGAAGGCCACAAAAAAGCCTCAAAGAAAAATGCTAGTTGGACCCAAACTCAACAAGAATTCTTGATATGGTCAAAGGATATGAACAGGCAATTTTCAGAGGAAGAAATTAAAGATATATATAATCATACGAAAAAATGCTCTAAATCACTGTTGATTAGAGAGATGCAAATCAAAACAACTCTGAGGTACCACATCACACCTATAAGATTGGCAAACATGACAGAACAAGAAAATGATAAATGCTGGAGAGGATGTGGGAGAGTTGGAACACTAATTCATTGTTGGTGGAGCTGTGAGCACATCCAACCATTCTGGAGAGCAATTTAGAACTATGCCCAAAGGGCTACAAAAATGTGCATACCCTTTGACCCAGCAATATCGCTACTAGGACTGTATCCCCAAGAGATCATAAAAATGGGAAAGGGTCCCACATGTACAAAAATATTTATAGCAGCACTTTTTGTAGTTGCCAAAAACTAGAAGTCAAGGGGATGTCCATCAATTGGGGAATGGCTGAATAAATTATGGTATGTGAATGTAATGGAGTACTATTGTGCCATGAGAAATGATGAACAAGAAGACTTCAGAGAGGCCTGGAAGGACTTATATGACCTGATGCTGAGTGAAAGGAGCAGAACCAGGAGAACTCTGTGCACAGCAACGACCACAGTGTGCGAGAGTTTTTTCTGGTAGACTTGGAATTTTGTAATAACACAAGAACTTCTTAAAAAAAAAAAATCCCAATGGTGGTTCTCTAAGGCAAAATGCCTTCCACACTCAGAGAAAGAAATATGGAAGTCATTCGCAAAATGTAGCAGATCATGTTTGTGTATGTGTATGTTTTTGTGTATCATGGTTTGATTTGTTATATGATTTCTTCCATTTATTTTAGTCTGACTACATAGCATGACTATAGTGAAAATGTACCCAATAGGAAAGTATATGTAGAACCTATACAGAACTGTATGCAGTCATGGGGAGGGAGGGGGGTAGTGTGGGGTAGGTGTGGGGGGGATAAAATCTCAATTGTATGGCAGTGATTGTTAAACATTAAAAAATAATTAAAAAAATAAATAAATGGAGATTAAAAAAAGAATTCTTGGAAGAGCTGAAGAAAGAGATAAAAGTGGTAAAGAAAAAATTGAGAAACAAAATGAGGGAAAAAGAAAAAAATGCAGGAAAATCATGAGAAGAGAATTAAAAGATTGGTAAAGAGGAACAAAAAAAAATGGAAGAAAATATCGCGTAAAAAACCATGATTGGCCTAATGAGTAGAGGTACAAAAATTCACTGAAGACAAAAACTTCTTAAAAAGCAGAATAGCCAAAAGGAAAAAGAGCTACAGAAACTCACTGAAGAAAACAATTCCTTAAAAATTAGATTTTGGCAAGTGGAAGCTAGTGACTCAAAGAGACATCAAAAAACAATAAAAGAAAGTCAAAAGAATGAAAAAATGGAAGAAAATGTGAAATATCTCCTAGGGAAATAACAAAGCAAAGCAAAACAAAACAAACTACTGACCTGGAAAAATCAATCAAGGAGAAATAATTTTAAAATTATTGGGTTACCAGAAAGCTATGACTAAGGAAAGAGCTTGGATATCATATTTCAAGAAATTATCAAGGGAAATTGCTCCATGATCTTAAATCTAGAGAGTACAGTAGAAATGGAAAGAATCCACCAATCACCTCCTGAAAGAGATTCCAAATGAAAACTCCCAGGAATATCCAGCTCTCCCAGGTCAAAGAGAAAAATGCTTCAACTAACCAGAAAACAATTCAAATATTGGGGAGCAACAATCAGGATCACCTAAGATTTGACAGCTTCCACAATAATGGAGCAGAGGGCTTGGAATATGATATTCCAGAAGGCAAAGGAACTAGGATTACAATTAGGAATAACCTACCCAACAAAACTGAATATAAGACTTCAGGGGGGAATGTATAGTTAATGAAATAGAGGACTTTCAAGTATTCCTGAGGAAAAGATCAGAGCTGAATGGAAAATCTGACATTTGAGCACAAGACTCAAGAGAAGCATAAAAAAGGTAAATGTGAAGGAGTAATCAAAAGGGGTCTCAACAAAGTTAAAACTGTTTATATTTCTATATAGGAAGATGATACATCTAATGCCTAAGAACTTCTTCATTGTTAGAACATTTAAAAGGAGTTTAAATAGACAGAGGACATGGATGTGAGAAAATTATGTTGAAATGATCTAAAAAAAAATGGTGGGGTAAGAAAAAAGGGATGTACAAGGAGCAGGAGAGAGGAAGAGGTAGAATGGGGAAATTTTTCTCATATAAAAGAGGTGTGTAAGAAAGAACCTTTACAGTGGAGGGGGAAATGAGGAGGAGGGAGCAATGCTTGACCTTCTCTCCAATGAGAATTGGTTCAAAGAGAGAAAAAAATATATATACAAACACTCAGCTACATATAGAAATGCAACTTATAAAATAGGGAAATAGGAAAAAAGAGGATAAGAGAAAGGGGAGGGAGAGTCGATAAAAGAGAGGGTACATTGAGTGAGACAATGGCAGTGAAGCAAAATAGACTTTTGAGGAGGCACAATATAAAAAGAGAGAGAAGAAACAGAAGAAAATGAGATGGAGGGAAATACACAGTAATCATAAGTATGAATGTGAATGGGATGAATTCTCCCATAAAACAGAAACAGATAGCAGAATGGATTTGAAACCAGAATTAAACAATATTTTGTTTACAAGAGACACATTTGAAAGAGGAACACACACACAGAGAATTAGAGTAAAGGGCTGGAATAGAATCTAATATGTTTCAGTAGAACTAAAAAAAAGGCAGGGGTAGCAATCATGATCTCAGACAAAGCAAAAGCAAAAATAGATCTAATTAAAAGGGATAATCAGAGAAACTATGTTTTGTTAAAAGATACCATAGACAAGAGGGCAGCTAGGTGGTACAGTGGATAGAGTGCTGGGCCTGGAGTCAGGAAGACTTGAGTTCAAATTTGGCCTCAAACACTTCCTAGATTTGTGACTGTGGACAAGTCACTTAACCCTGTTTGTCTCAGTTTCCTCTCCTGTAAAATGAGCTGGAGAAATAAATGGCAAACCACTCCATTACCTTTGCTAAGAAAACCCCAAATGGGTCATGAAGAATCACACATGAATAATAATAAAAAGAAAGAAACCCCTTAGACAATGAAGTAATATAAAATTTCTGTAGCAAGTTTCTCTAATAAAGGAGTCATTTCTCACATATATTACTGAATATGGAACTGAGTCACACATAAAAATAAGGGCCATTCTCCAATTGATAAATGGTCAAAGGCTATAAACAGGCAGTTTTCAGAAGAACTCAAAAGTTACTCATGGTCATATAAAAATGCTCTAAATCACTATTGATTAGAGAAAAGCAAATTAAATCAACTCTGACATACCACTTTACACCTATGAGAAATTACAGATGCTGGAGAGGATGAGGGAAGAATAGGTATATTAGTGAACTGCTGGTACAGTGGTGAACTGGTTGGTCCATTCTGGAGAACAATTTGGAACTAAACTCAAAGGGCTATAAAACTGTACATTCCTTTTGATCCAGCAATACCACTACTAGATCTGTATTCCAAAGAGATCAAAGTAAAGGGGAAAAGAACCTACATGTACAAAAATATTTATAACAATTCTTTTTGTGGTGGCAAAGAATTGGAAATCAAGGGGATGTTCATCAATTGGGGAATGGCTGAATAAATCGTGGCATGTTATTGTTATGGAGCACTATTGTGCTGTGGGAAATGATGGGGGCGTGGTTTCAGAAAAACATGGCAAGACCTATATGAACCAATGTAAAATGAAGTAACAAGTAAGTAAAGAAGTAAAATAAAAGAAGTTAGAAGAACTAGGAGATCATTGTGCATAGCATTGACTACTCTGCTCAATACAATGATCCAAAACAATTCCAAAGGATTCATGATGAAAAAATGCTATCCACTTCTAGAGAGAGAATTGATGAACTCTAAGTGCAAATTGAAATATAATTTTCTTACTTTCTTTATTTTTCTTGTTTTTAAAAAAATATGGCTAACATGGGAAATACGTTTGGCATAATTTCACATGTGTAATTGATATCATATTGTTTGCCTTCTTGATGAGTGGGGGAGGAGTGGGAGGAAGGGAAAGAATTTGGAACTCAAAATTTAAGAAGAAAAGAATGCTAAAAATAAATAAATAATGAAATTTTAAAAATATTTTAAAAAACTATAAGTTCCAAGATTTTATCCAAGCATTTGGTATCTTCCCCTCTCTCAAATATCTTGAGAATCAATCCCTCTTTGACCTCCAGTCTGTGCCACCCTCAGCATGGACCTCCTTTGTGTATGTTTGAATTAGTCTGACATCTCTTCCCATTATTGTTTTCACTAGGGCCATGTTTGCTCATGCAGTACATTGGGGACTGTGTTGAGGTGTGGTAGCTGAAGAAGATTGTGAAGAACTTGGGATGAGCCCAAGAAAAATTGTGAAATGTGTTTTCTTCAGTCTTCCATAACAACCACCATACTCACTATCATTTTCCAACAATGATCACTACTGATACCATCACCACCACAACCAAAGTTGTTGATTGATTGCTCTCATCTCTTTTGGCTTTTCCCCTTTTTGGTTTCTTCACTTCCCCTCCTCCCTTTGATCTTCCAGAAACCTAATTATTTCATGCCTTTCCCTGCACCCCTCCTCTCTACCCCCAGATGTGCCCTCCAGGTCAATACTTGGTGCTCCAGAATTATACATTTCTCTCTTCCTCTTTCATCAAAATTTCCATTACATCAATAACCTTCTGATCTTGGAAAGTGGATCTGGTAAACTATATCCCACAAAGGTGTGAGTAACAGATAACAGACCAACACCTACTTGATTTTTAAAAAAGACCTTTGCCTCTGGTTCAAATTGAGAAGTATAAATGATTTGTCTTATTTGGTCTTGTTGTCGTCCAGTCATTTTTTTCAGTCATGTCTGATTCTTTGTGACCCCATTTGGAGTTTTCTTGGCAGAAATACTGGAGTGGTCTGTAATTTTCTTCTTTAGCTCATATTACAGATGAGGAAACTGAAGCAAACAAGGTTAAGTGACTTGTCCAAGGTCACACAGTTAGTAAGAGTGAGGTTGGTTTGAACTCAGGAAGATGAGTCTTCCTGACTCCAGACCTGGCACTCAATCCCCTTTGCTGCCTAGCTACCTCCTTGTCTAATTTATTTTCCTATTTTTCATTTTAGCATTTCTTTCCCCTCTGGGCTCCTTCTCCAGGCACAAGGCACTCCTAGCTCTCTCCATCATTCATATCAAGAATCTGCTTTCAGAAAATGACCTAAGTATCTCATTTCCACTAAAGTACAAATGACTGATAGAACTTAATGCACTATGCTTCACAGGAGTGTTTTCAGCTTAATAGGGAGAAAAAAACTTAAGCCAAAGGAATAAATTTCTAGTGACAGAATAAAAAAAATTTCAATTTGTTATTTATTTTAAACAGTTTTGAAATTTTGAGTTCCAGATTCTCTCCCCCACCCACTGAGAAGGCAAATAATATGATATCAATTATAAAATCACACAAAACATTTCCATATTAACCTTATTTTTTTAAAAGCAAGAAAAATAAAGAAAGTGAGAGAATTATGCTTCAATATCCTCTCAGAATTCATCAATTCTCTCTCTGGAGGTGGATAGAATTTTTTATCATGAATCCTTTGGAATTACAGTGACAGAATTTTAGGAATAAACCCACAGGATTGTGAGACAGGAATATTTTCCCCATGAAAGTACTTCTTTATAGTCCTCCAATGCTCTCATTCCCAATGACCAGTGTGAAGATGAGCCATTAGATCCACAAGTTACCATTCCTAGATGACCAACTCCTCCCCTCGGCATATGTCCTTGACTCCAGTCTAATTGGTCAACTCCATGACCTCTGTGCAAATATACCTTGTGGATTCTTTCTTCTGTATCTCATTAACTCTTCCAGAAGAACTCTCTGCCCCAAGCAGCCATTCAGCCTCTATTTGTCCTTCCAAGTCTGGTGCAGATCCTCACATTTCCATGTGGAACTCCTTGTCCTATGCCAAGATACCTAAATTACACCTAGCACAAGCCTTATCTTGCAAGTTATCTTTTCAAAGACTCACAGGACCTGAGAGTTGAAAGTGACTCCTGGAGCCCATTTAGTCCAAACCCATATCTGAGCCCCACACCTACATGACACCTCTAATATCCCAAATAAATGGCTAATGATAAATTAGCCTCTAGGGCTGTATAGGCCCCTAGGGTCCAGATGCTCATTGCTTCCTGAGGCAACTTGTTCTGATTTTGTGGTTCAGTCATATCTCACTCTTGGTGACCCCTCAGACTTGTCCATGGGGTCTTCTTAGCAAAGATACTATAGCAACTTGTCATTTCCTTCTCCAGTGTGCTTCCATTTCACAGATGAGGAACTGAGGCAAATAGGAGTTAAGTGACTTGTCTCGGGTCATACAGCTAGTAAGTGTTGGAGACCAGGTTTTTCTGACTCCAGGCCAGGTTGTCTATCCACTGAACCACCCAACTGGCCTTGATCTACTTTTGGATAGCTTTATTTGTTAGGAAAGGGCAGTGGATAGAGTGCTGACCCTGTAGTCAAGAAGACTCGAGTTCAAATCTGACCTCAGACACTTATTAGCTGTGTGACCCTGGGCAAGACACTTAACTCCTATTTGCCTCAGTTTCCTTATCTGTAAAATGAGCTGTAGAAGAAAATGACAAATCACTCCAGTATCTTTGCCAAGAAAACCTCCATGGGGTCATAAAGAGTAAGACACACTGAAAGGATTGAACAACAGCCACTGTTAGGAAGTTTTCCCTTATATTCTTCTTTTTTTTAAATTCATTTTTTAATTAATTTGTTTTCAATTTTCTACAATCACTTCCATATATCTTAGATTTTCTCCCCCTCCCTCCCCCCTCCTTCTCTCTTCCCTCTCTGAGACAGAGTGAAATCTTACATAGATTCTACACATACATTCTTATTAAATACATTTCCACCTTAGTCATGTTGCATAGAAGAATTAAAATGAATGTTTCCCTTATATTCTGAAACCCAAATCTGCTGTTTTGCACCTTCCACCTCTGGTCTTGGTGCTGGCTGCTGGGGCCATGCAGAATAAATCTACTGCCGCTTGAGTTCATTGGTCATGTGCATACGTCTCAACTAGCACATTTCTCTTAGTTGTGATGTTGCCTAGCACATAGCCTCTAGCACAAAATAGGCAGTCCATAAATACTTATTGATTGAGTAGTTGTGGTTAAAAAAAAGGGGAGAGGGTTGTTTATTTCTCAGTTTGCCTCTTGGAAGATCAAGGTCTAGCCTGAGGAGTTTCCCTCTGAGACCAACAACGATGACATATGGAGAGCTGGCTAGCCAGCGGTCTGTTCCCTCTGAACAAGGAGGGGGATGTGCTAGGCTTAATTTAGGCTGTTCTGTCTTTCATGCTTTAAAAGGACTTTCCCACGACAAATCTAGGATCTGCAGTTCAGTTCCACTAGCACCAGTACTGAGACACGAGGGGATGGAGATGCAGCCAAGGGTGTGGGCCCCATGACCCTCATTCTGCTTCTCCACTGGGCTTATAGCCTGCTATTACAGTGTGTCTTGGCTTTTCATTCTCAGCTCAATCCATGGAATGTGTGTGTGAGTAAAGCCTTTAGATTTATCCATATGTGTGAGTGTATGCATTTGAGTGTATGGGAACACCACTTAGATTCACAAGATTCTGTGAATTACTTGAGGGAAAGTGAGAGATCATCCAGTGCAACCCTCTCATTTGGCAGATGAAGAAACAGGTCTAGGGAAGGTACGTGATCATTCCCAAAGTCATACAGTTAGTAAGGGAGAACTGGGTGGTGCAATGGATAGAGTGCCAGTCCCAGAGTCTAGTGTGAATTCATATCTGGTCTCAGACATTCACTAGCTGTGTGACTGTAGGCAAGTCACTTCACCCTGTTTGTCTCAGTTTTCTCATCTGTCAAATGAGCTGAAGAAGGAAATGACAAACCATCCCAGTAACTTTGCCATGAAAACCCCAAGTGGGGTCATAAAGAGTCAGACACAACTGGAAAGTGACAAAAACACATCTGCCTCCAGCATTCTTTTCACTATATTAAATAAGCAATGAGCAATTATAAAGCACCTACCACATGCTAGGAACTATTCTAGGCACTGGGACATAAAGACAAAAAATGAAAACAATTATTTTCCTTGAAGAGCTTACACTCTGATGAGAAGAGCAAACACATAGACATATAAGTATATACAAATATATGCATAAGTATATACAAAAATACATACATAAGTATATACAAATACATACAAAATGGACATGTAGCTCTGGGCTCACCCTCCCAAACTACTCTCAAAGTGGTGGGTCAGGTTCCCAGAGTAAGGCTAGTTATTTCTTCCTTCCTACTTCTAGGAGTAAGCCTGAGGATGTGTTTTCCCCAACACCAATTGCCAGTTAGCCTTCCCAATATTATTTAACGAGTTGATATCTTCTCAATATCCATCATTGAGTTGACATCAATTAACCTTTAAAAAGGGATATTGAAAAAGGATAGCAAAGACAGAACTACAAAAAATGTTCTCCTAAATAAATTCAATGCAGCAAATACTTATTAAGCACCTACTATGTGCCAGATACTGTGCTAAGTGCTCAGAATACAAATAAGAAAAAGAGATAGACCCTGCCCCTAAAGAGCTTAAAATTTAGTGGGGAAAAGATAATAAACAAAAGGAAGCTGAAAAATCAGGGTAGTGGGGAGAAAGGGATGGGCCTCCAAGGAAGTATAGCACAAGGATGGGAGGAGGCAGGTGGTTCCCTGGAGTCAAAGCCAAGCCAAGCTGCTGACTGGAAAATGGAGTTGGGAATCCAGGGCATTTTCTCCCCACTCTGTTCTTATTGAGACCTTAGAAAGAGTGTGTCGATTAGCAAAGGTTCACTTCCCCAAGATTATTTCTGGGTGTGGCATAGTGGTTGGACATGCATCATTTACAGGACAGATGTTGGGTTGATTCTCTGCTGGGCTAGATCAAGCTGGCTGCTTCTTAAGGATGGAGTCTTCCTGGACTCAGCTGCTGTTATGGACTCAAACTACTGGCTATGCCGATAGCTGCCCACATACACTCTTCTGGACTCTAGTTGCCAAGTCCTTAGTGTTTATTCTTTCTTTCTGAGTCTCATTGCCTTGCTAGTTCCATCTCAAGTGCCAGTTCTATGGCATGGAGAAAGAAATAGAATGCTTTTTATGAGCAACAGTAAGAAAGCCAGATACTTATAGTATATACTAGGATCAAGAAAGAGTATGCCACAGAACCAGAACCAGAACCATGTGTTTTGTGGACTGGATCTTAAGTGGTCAGTAGCCTCAATACATGAGAGAATTTTGAAGGGAAAGACATTAGTACCTGCAGGGGTGAGGACAGGACTCAAGTAGAAGATGAAGCTTGAGCTGCCTTGAAGGAAGCTAGAAATTTTAAGAGGTGGTAGAGAGGAAGAGAAAGATTCTGCCATACTGAACAACCAGTTCAAAGTCATGGAGAGGAAAATGAAGTGCTTTTTTGTGAGGAAGAATAAGAAAACCAGTTTGGCTGAATTGTACCATAAATACACATGCCTAAATACTTGCGTGCATCTAAATGTCTATGTTTTATACATTATATATACTGTACATCATATGCTGTCTGTATTCATCCTTCATTTTCAAAGACCATGACATCAGAGAAACGATGACTTGACTTGCCCTTGACTTTTCTTTGAGTGAGGGAGGGCTGTGCAAGGTCACCTGCCTCACTTTCTCCTCCCGAACCATCTGTATCCAGTGACCAGATATTCATCAGGATGACTGGAGAAGGCCCAGGATGCAGTGGGAGACCTTGGCCTTTTCAGGTACTCACTTAGGATAAGGTAAGGCTATTCAGTGAATAAGCCTCTCTAAGAAGTAATTAGGTAATGGCCCCTTTAATGAGCAAAAGGAAAAAATAAGTAAATGAAGCTGGGAGAGAAAGAGCAACAGTTACTATTGATGACCACTCTGAAGCCAGGAGGGTCCAGAAAACACATATATAGCACATATACCATAGTATATACTATATATAATACATAATCACATAACTATATTAGATAACATACACTGTATACTATATACTGTATGCTGTACACTATATTTTGTGGTTCACAAAATTTCTTATACCAACTGTGTTATTGAAACTGTGAGTATATACTGATATATATAATTGCATAACTATGTTTTATTCCATACCCTGTATACTACTGTACACTATATTTTATGGTTCAGTTGTTTCCAGTCCTGTCCAACTCATCATGACCCAATTGATGGGTTTTCTTGACAGAGATACTGGAGTGATTTATCATTTCCCAGCTTACTTTACAGATGAGGAAACTGAGGCAAAGAGAGTTAAATGACTTACCTGTGGTCACACAGCTAGTCATTGCAAATGCCTGAGGCCAGATTTGAACTCAGAAGGTTGAGTTTTCCTGACTGAAGGCCTGGTGCTCTATCCACTGTGCGTCTGGCTGCCCCATACACTGTATACTATATTATAGCATATATACCATATTATATACTATAGTATTTATATGGTATGATATATAACAGATACACTGTACAGTTATTCCTTCCTTATCACAGGAGTTATGGGTGTGATCTGGAAAATCTGCACAAATTTTTGGGCCCTCCTTTTGTACTAGAGAAGAAGCCTGAATTATTATAGTGCTGAAAACTACAATATGTTGATTTTATAGAATACTATATGTACATGTATGTATATTGATGCATTTGAGAGTTTCTAAACTTTTTCTGTGTCATCTTCCGGCCTTTGTGTGTTATCTGCAGCTCCCACAAAACTCCCCCCAAATTCCCATGTGCTTGTGTGCATCTAAACGTCTTATGTTTTATATATGCATATATTATATATACTGTATGTTATATACTATATGCAGTATATAATTGTATAGCTATATTATATACCGTATACCAAATGCTATATACTGTATACTATATTTTGTGGTTCACAAAATTTCTCATGCCAACCCATGATACATTGAAACTGTGATGGGGAAAGTCACAGTGTGGAAGGAATATTTGTATGTACAATGTATCAGATATAATATACCTGAAAAGGCTTAGCCTAAAAGGGCCAGGGTTTCCCATTGCATCCTGGGCCATCTCCAGTCATCCTGATGAATATCTGGTCACTGGATTCAGATGGCTCTGGAGGAGAAGTGAGGCTGGTGACCTGCACAGCCCTCCCTCACTCAAATCAAAGCCAACTGCAAGTCACGTCATCATTCCCCTGATGCCATGTCCCTCTTTGAAAATGAAGGACAAACACAACAGTATCTATGTATATGCAATATCATACTATTTGTATAGTATGCATATATAGTGTATCTATAACATTCTCTATCTACACCCACTGTATGCTATATACAACATATAGTAATATACAGTAGATAGTAATAATAATATATTACACATATTATAGGCATATTATATATGTCTGTTGGGTGTATGTGTGTGTTCATTCTACATTTACTAAGTGTCTATTACATGCAAAGCATTATACTCCACTGGGACAGATATGAAGATACTATATTATAGCATATAATATAGTACATTTACTATAATATTATACTATATTATGTATGCTATAATATAGTTTATATTTGGGAAGATATATTACACGTTATAGTATGTATATAGCATATATTATATATGCTATATTACACAGACACCATATATAACATATAGTATATTGCATATACTATGCACAGTATTTAGTATACAATATAGGGCCATGAAGAATGAGGCGTGATGGATACTACTGAATAACAATGGCAATGCTATAATAAGTGTGGGTACTTCTCCTTCATTCTGAAGTAGTGACACCACGGTGTGATGTGTTATCTTGGGTGTGAGCTGGATTTAAGTAAAGCAGAGCTGCACCCAGTGCAGCCTCACTCTCTCTTCCAGAGTCATCGAGGTCCAGTGGCAAGACAAATGTTGGTCCGACTGTTGATGGCCTGGGATGCACAGGATAACCTGGACATCTTAGATGTCTGATCAAGCTCTAATCCTCCACAGAGCCTGCTTCAGCAGCCATTGGAACAAATTGTTCTCATCTGTCCATTCCTCCAGGGGAAGTTTTCACCTCTTGGGGTAGACATTCCCCAACTCATCGAGAGGTCTGAGGCCTATCGATTACCTTTAACCTGGACACATACAAACATGTACATACATACATACACACACACACGGAAGAGAATCAACAAGCAAACACATACACTCACACACGTACAATATACATACAACACATGCATACATATACACACATGCATGCATACATGCATGTACACATGTAAATGCATACGCACAGCTAATTTATGCTATATCTATATGTGTGTATGTCTGTTGGATGTATGTTCATGTTCATTCCTTCTGTATTTATCAAGTACCTATTGTTTGCAAGGCGTTATGCTCCACTGGGGGCAGATGTAAAGATAAATGAGACCTTGAAGACAGATGGTATCTCAATAGGTAGAGAAAGGAAAGGGAGCACTTTTAGGTCTGGTGAATAGGAGGTGGGAAAATAGAGGATGTTTGAAGGTACCAATTTGACTGGTGCAGAAAATACATGAAGGGGACCAGGTGTATGCCAGGGTTAGGTGGGAGGAATTTATTGTTATACATTGGACTGGGTGTGGGAAGTATCTACTGTGTGTACTCTGACTTCATGGCCCCATTGCAATATGTGTCTTTGGACACTGTGTGTAAACAATTCTCTATGGGTCTCCAAGCACAATGGCTGCATCTTCTCTTTCCTAGACCCTATCCCTGGCACCACATAAAACAATTTGTAGCCAGTTCACCTAGCCCTCCTCCTCCTTCCTGGAGCGAGGGCTGATGGGGTGGAGGGACCAGAGGAACATCTTACCCCTAACTGAGATCTTTAATTCCCCAAATCCCCTCATTCTGGCCTCTGGGTGGAAGACTGTGTTGCTAAAGGCACAAGGGACAATGCTAGCATGTAGGGACTCAGAGGCCTCCTCCTACTGCCTCTGGGACCTACTTATGGAATCCAGGAAAGGTTAAGGGGAGAACCTTTCTGAGAAAGCCAGGGAACCTTCCACTCCCCCCACCTCCCAGGAGAGAATCAACATTCCAGGAACTGTTTACATTCTTTCCCTCCCTGCTTCCCTGCTCCCCCCACAAATCCTTCCTTAGACTGGGCTTGCAGATAACTGTGCCCCCATAAACAAATCCATCCTGCTCTAGGGGAGCCCCCACCCACCCAGTCTTCCCTTGAAGTTAGGGGAAGAATCCTTCCCTTGCTCCTCTGCTATTAGATTAACTTTACTTCCTTCAAGAGAAATCAGTGGCAATTCAGGTTTAGGGGAGGAGAAGCAAAGACCTGATGTTCAGCTGTACTGGGAAGCACAATGCTGAGAAGTTCCAGGTCCGAAGCTCTTAGCCAGCAGAATTCTCTGCTTCTGGGTCTGCACTATTTCCTTGCTTCACCCCCTATTCTGTACCCCACCCCCCATTTCTCAGTACTTGCAGTAAACTGGCAGAGACAGTCGTCACTAGGATGAGTCATGAAGACCCCTGTGCTGCAGATCAAGAACAGTACTCTTCTTAGTCTTATCACCTTTCGGCTCTGTGACCTTACACCCTAGACAAGTCCCATTTTGGGCCTTCAGTTTTTCCGTCTGTAAAATGGGAAAGGGGATTACTTTTCTTTCCCCAATATCTCACAAGAGAATTCCTCAAGGATTTCATGAGACAGAGCTCACAAAGGGAATTCTTAAGATCTAGGGGTCAGGCTCAGGCTCAGGCTAGAGTCACATATGATGTGTGACTGTTTTTATCTCCATCTTCATCTGGTCTTGGGATAAAGTTTGAGAAGACAAAAATAAATGGGGGTAGGGTGGGGGAGGAGCTTGCCATAAAAAGCAAAGGGAGTTTGAGTTCGTGGGAGGTTGAACAGGGCAGGAGAGGAGGGAGGTGACTAGGTAGCCTGGCAAATCCTGCTCAGATAGCCCCTTTGTTTTCACACAGTCCTAGAGGATGCTCTAGGATTTTTTTCATTCCCTATTCTTTCATGGGAATAAGTTTCCCCCACCCCCAAGCAGCTGAGTTCATGTCTGCTTTGTACCATTCTGGGTGGAGGCTTTAAAAGATTCCTAGAGCTAAGGAGTGGCTAAAACAGCTGAATATCCACTAGGATGTCTCCTTCCTTCCTTCTTTTCTTTTTCTCTCATTCTTTTCTCTTTTAAATTCCTTTTCTTTCTGTTTCATTCTTTCTCTTTTTCTTTATTTTTTCTATTTCATTCTTTTTTTCTTATTTTTTCTATTTCTCTCTTATTCTGTTTTTCTCTTTACCTTCTCTAAGCTATAACTCACTTCATGATCTTTTTCTATATTCTTTTTAAAAAATTCATTATCATCTTTTGTTTTTATATCACCTTCATTTTAGAATATCCCTCCCTCAACCTACACAAAAAGTCACGTCATAACAAACACTAAAGAAAAAACAGCAGTTCAATGAAATTTACCAATACATCAACTAAGTGAGAGAATATGCAGTTTTCCCCTACAATGTTCCCTCTGAAAAGAAGGATAGATGCATCTTCTCATGTGTCTTTGGGGCCAAAACTTTCATATTAAATCTACATGTTATGCTCTCTAAAAATAGTTGAAATTGAGATCTCTTTTTCTATCATTTACATTTCCCAGTGCATCCCTCTCTCTTCTCCCTTGAAGAGTCATCCCTTATAAAGATAACAACAAAAACAACAAAAAGTTTGGAAAAACCTAATAAACATCAAAAAAGTCTGACATAATTTTATGTAGTCTTCCACAACCATCATACTCTCCTTCCAAGGCAGAGAAGGAAGAATTGGAAGGGGTGATTTCTCAGCTTGGATGTTAAAATTGCACATTATGTACTCTTAAACAGGGTCGTAGAACAGGGCATCCTTGTGATGTTTAGGGCAGTATAGCAAACTCTCAAATGTTCATTCCTATTCCTTTTCCTCTTTAATTTTATTGGGATATTTGCAAAAGACATCTGGTCCCAGTTTGATGGGAAAGAAAATTGCCCTGCCTCCTTTTGACAAGGGAAAAAAAAGTGACATTTTTCTTTCTGTATCCTCTCCTTCAAAAACAGGAAACAACCCCTCCCCCACCCTTTCCCCCTGCTAGTGCCTGTCCCCCTGGCATCTGGATCTTTGCCGACTCAGACCATCTTCCCTCTGCTCCCCCCGCCCTTCTTCCTTCACTTTACTGATGAGCTTTCAGTTACCCAACCTGGTGTGTACTGCCCAGCTTAAAATCCAGAGTCCTTTCCTCCCAGCCAGGAAATTACCCCACCCCTTTCCTAATTGGAGGGGCCAGGACCTGAGGGGTATCAATGCTGCCGGTTAGAGAATAAACTGTCCTCTTTGCCCGCCTTCCTTCCTTTCCAAAGCTCTGAGCCACCCTGGCTCTTATTTAGGAGCTGCTTTCCCAGGGAAAGGTGTGGAGAAAAGTGGGTTGAAGAATGTTGCTGGTCAGAGATGCCTTCTTGTTCTTAAAGTAGATAGGGCTATTGCTTAGTCTGCCCAGCCTCCATTGCAGGGAGAGAATGGAAAAGAAGGCATCTTGTTTTAACTGGCATTTTTATTTGACATCTTTCATCTTGCTCCAACACCTTCCTCTCTCTTCCCAAAGAAAACAAAATGAAACAAAACAAAACTGTGTTTGCAAAGCAATAAGCTAAAATAGAACTTGAGGTTTGCTAATAACATGGAGACAAAATGCGACTCACCTCCTTAGCAGGGTGGCTGAAAGCTACTAGCTGACTCTATCCTACTACATTCATAGAATGTTAAAATTGGAAATGGAACTTTTCAGATTCAACCTCCTTATTTTAAAGATAAGGAAACGGAGGCTCTGAGTTAACTACTTTGCTTGAGGTCACTCAAACTGTTGTGGATTAGCTGTTGTGTCGGAGTCTGAGGGTAGGTCTTCTGGGTTCTCTCACAAATGCTTTTCCCAGGGTACCATGCTAGCCAGAGGGCAAACTCCCATTGAAATGTCGCTCTCTCTCTGTTCTACCTCCACCTCTGACCCCTGGGTTGGCAGGTCACCACAGCACAGAAATGGCAACAGAGGCAGGCTCCTGAGATCTAGATAATAATAACTGACATTTATCAGGGTGGCAGTGGGAAAAGTACTGGATTTGGAGTTAGACCTGAGTTTGAATCCCAGCTCTGTTATATAGTACCTGGGTGACCTTGGAAAGTAATTTAAATGAGGTTAGTCTAGGGGACCTTTAACATTCCTTCAGGGGCAGTAGGTTGCTCAGTGGATAGGATACTGGACCTGAAATCAGGAGGACCTGAGTTCAAATCAGACCTCATACACTTCTTAGCTATGTGATTCTGGGCAGATCATTTAACCCTGATTGCCTCCAGAACAAAACAAAACACACTCCTTCATCCTTGGAAGCTCTTTACAGATGAAAGAACTGAGGATCTGAGGAGTTAACTGACTTACCCATGGTCACACAACTACTTAGTGTCTGGGGTAGGGGTCTTACTGGTTCCAAGTCCTATGCTACCCACACTGCCTCTGCTTAGCCACTGGAAAGACTGGAAACCTGTGCTGGCAATTAATACATCAGAGAACTTAGGATAGGGATAAATATATAGCTTTTTCACTTTATCTCCTTTTCCTCTTGATATTTAGCAATGTCTTTGAATGGCAAGGACTTCAATGGGTTGTGTGGTGGGAGACAGAAGGGAAGGGAGGCAAAGACAGAATGTTAGCCTTGTATTCAGGATGTTCTGGAATGGTTAGATGTTCACTGTGGATTTGCATCTCAGAAATTGGCAAACACTACAAATCAAGGCTAGATTTACTGTTTTGTTGATTGTCTGGACGTAAGACAGGAATGCAGAAAATGTTAATAATGTGGATTAAACTTAGAAGTGTGTCCTGGTTATATTTTTTCCCTTGAAGAGCTGCTTGTTAAACATTTACCAACTTATCTCTGCCTAGATCTCCCTTTTCACTAGGGTAGCAGAAGAATCTTTTGTCCATCCCTTCCCCTGTGATCAGGAATAAGAGATGCTAGATCTTCACTTAAAAGTAGTTGGTACAATGGGTTAAGTGCTGGGCCTGGAGTCAGGAAGATCTGAGTTCAAATACAGCCTTAGACAGTCGCTGTGTGAACTTGGATAAGTCATTTAACTTCTGACTGCGGGGTTGTTGTGAAGTCAACATGTTTTGCCAACGTTTTACCATTTTTTTCTGTACTTTATGAATTCTTGGAGGGTAGGGACCCTCTTTTACCTTTTTCCCCCCAGCACTTAGAATGGTGTCTGGTGAATAAAAGGTGCTTAATAAGTGTTTATTGCCTGTTTATTGTGTGTGAACTCAGTGACTGTGGCGTCATCAATGTAGATCAGAACTCCCCCATATTGTCATCTGGTGCTGTGTTCATCTGTGTCTTTCTGTAACTCTTCTACATAGGATGTACTCAATGCACACACCATAGACTAGCTGCTGTTTTATTTATTCTTAATATCTGAGGCTGACCAATTTAGCACCTGAGCTGTTTATTCTTGCTATGTCACTGTCCCCCTCCCTGCCTTTATACAGCATATTCCTCTAAGACCCAGATCAAGGATCATCTTCTGCATGAAACCTTTACTATTCCCCTCCCTCTTTCCACCCATCCCCAACAACTACTGGCATTTTTCATCCCAAACTATCACATATTCAACTACTTTGTATGTATTTACACTTATTCACTTTATGTTGGTGTCGCCTATGTTTGCATATGCACTGGTTTACACGGCTGTTAGAATATAAGCTCCTTGAGAATAGGAATTGTTTTACTATGTACATCATCTCAAGGGGTGGCTAGGTGGCACAGTAGATAGAGTACCAAGTCTGGAGTTCAGAAGACTCATCTTTCTGAGTGCAAATCTGGCCTCAGACATAAGCTGGGTGATCCTGGGCAAGTCCCTTAACCCTGTTGGCCTCAGTTTCCTCATCTGTAAAATGAGCTGGAGAAAGAAATGGCAAATCATTCCATTATCTCTGTCAAGAAAACCTCAAATGGGGTCACAAAGAGCTGGACACAGTTGAACCACAACTTCAGTACTTTGTTCAATGTCTGGCACATAATAGATGCTTAATAAATGCTGATTGATGGAACTGAAAATGAAATCAAATTGAATTAAAAATGATGATTAAGGGATTGCACACTAGGTCACCTGTGATTTTGATTCCAAAATCATGTGTACCATGATTTACAGCTATATAACATTATCAAGAGAATGTTGGTATTAGAGAGGTTTGGGCTTGGGGTTTGTTTTTTTTTTACATTAAGTACATCTGAATCACTGAAAATACTATATTTAACTTCCTAAATGAGGTGCAGTTGACCTTTTCTTCCTATGCAATTTTAGGCCCAACTCACTGTCCACCTACAGAAACTGTCAAGATTTTATATACACACACAATTTAATACATATATATTTGCATACACACATAGAATAATGAATTGGACAATGAGAGCCCAGCTCTTATGTTCATACATGACACATCTGGCCTGATGCAATCCCCATATGGACTTTGGAACACAGGCAGGTATTTGATGATTGTTTCCTCTGCTAACAATGTAGTAGACTGGACGTTTGACTGCAGGCTGACTCAGAAGTAGGAATGCATATAAAAGATTCCCATGGGGGCATTCATTCCTTTTCCTTCCCTAGTAGCAAGCAACGAGGATGAGCTGCTTTGGGCCTCTGGTTGGGGGAGTAGCATCTGGCCCTCTCTCCCTGAGCCTTGCATGAAATTGCAAACATATTACCTGCTATTGCAGAGAGAGAGAAAACCTCTACCAGCTACCTGTTCTCTTCACCCAGACTGACATGTGACTTGGGAATGCATTACCCTTGGATGGAGAAGGATTGGAGATGAAATTGACTATACTGAGCTCTGAAAGACTGGGAAAGTCACCGGAGGTCAAAGAGCTAGAATCCATTCCAGACTATTGGCCTGGTCTGCCAGTGCAGGCCAGAGGAGCAATGGAGATCCAGCCCATTAGTAAATTGATCCAGCAGCCATACTCTCCAAAAAGTGCTAAAGCAAGAGAGCAACTTGTCCATTAGATATGCTTCATTCAGAAGTGAACTTGTATGGGCAAATGACTTGTAGCAACTGTCTTAAAAGGACAAGTGAGAATGTAACCTTGATTTGGGCGAGGATAGCTGTTTGTACTGATGTCCTTACTATATGTTCTTCGTAAAAATATCCTTTTGTAAAAGCTAATTGATGTTAACTGGTTAAACGATATTAAACATGAATCACTGGAGAATATCAATGATATAAAGGAGATATTGTTCAGTCATTTCAGTTATGTCCAACTCTTTGTGTGACCCTATTTGGGGTATTCTTGGCCAAGATATTGCAGTGGTTTGCATTTCCTTCTCTGGCTCATTTTACAGATGAGAAAACTGAGGCAGAGTTAAGTGACTAGCCCAGGGTCACCTAGCTGTTCTGAGGCTCGATTTGAATTAGATAGAGGACCAGGAGTGGTATCAGGAAGATACTAACTATAACTGGAACATAGATACATTAGGAAAAAAAAAATGAGTATGTGATTTCATTAACATACAGAGCTTCCTTTCTCGCAATGCAGCCCAGTTTCTTCTCTGCAATTTAGAGTCTTAGTTAATTGGGGGGCACTGGAGCCACACAGCCAGTATGGGTTGAAGATTGGATTTGAACCCAAGGTCTTCCTGAGTTGGAGGTTAGTTCTCTATTCATTATGTCATTTTCTTTTTTCTGTCTGTCTCTGTCTCTGTGTCCCTGCAAACTCTCTCTGTCTCTCTTTTTTCCTGTCTTTCTCTCTCTTTCCCTTTTCTCTCTTTCTCTTTGTCTCTCTCTCCTCTTTCTTTCTTTGTCTTTCTTTTTCTGTGTATCTC
The DNA here is from genome assembly GCF_028372415.1 of Notamacropus eugenii. Classification (NCBI taxonomy): domain Eukaryota; kingdom Metazoa; phylum Chordata; class Mammalia; order Diprotodontia; family Macropodidae; genus Notamacropus; species Notamacropus eugenii. Next base: position 623,009,682 of record NC_092872.1, read on the forward strand.
TCCTCCTTTCTCTCTTCATCTCAGTCTCTTTCCTCTTCCTTTTCCTTTCCCTATCTTTGATTCTCTCTCCCTTTTCTCCCTCTTTCCCTTACTCTAAGCTCCCTCCTTCTCCCTTCTCTTCCTTTCCCGTTTCTCTTTCATACTTTAAACATCTGTGTGATTTTGTCCTTGTGAATGTTGCTCCCACCAACACAGATTTAAAAAAGTAACAATTCTTTACGGCTTAAGATATGATCTTTGAGAGTCATAGTGGTGGAAAAATTCTTCATTGTGTGTCCAACTTGGGGATACATTTTTCCGAATGTATCTGAGTTGGTCCTTGTAAATAGACACCCAGTCTATCTTTGGGCCTGTACTTGAAGACTTTGCTGCTTGGAAGGACCTGCCAGAGCTTTTGCTTCGTGGCTATAGCCTCTGGGAGCCCTGAACTGCCTCTCCATCAAAGTGGACTTTGGAGTAGGACTTTAGTGGAAGATATGTATGTATAGATGCATAACTTATCTAATCTCTCACTTGTATACAATATTAATACATATATGTATACATATAGACTATTTCAATATCCGTTTAGTTTAATGTCAAAGTCTGGTCAATATATTTTTTTTTTCAACTAAGTGGTACAGTGGGTAGGGTGCTGGGCCTGGAGTCAGGAAGACATGAGTTCAATTTCAACTTCAGATACTTACTAACTGTATGACCTTGGGCTAATCACTTAACCTCTTCTACCTCAGTTTCCTCATCTACAAAATGGGGATAAAAATAATATCTACCTCCCAGTTGTTGTGAGGACAAAATGAGGTAATATTTATGAAGCACTTAGTATAGTTCCTGGCATATATTAGGTACTGTACAAATGCTTATTTCCTTTCTTCAGTTTGATTTTCTCATGTGAATAAAGAGTCTCCAGGGATCAGCAAACTACTGCTACGAGCCAAGTCTGTCCCTTAGTTTTCAGGTTATATAAAAAAGCAGGTGGTGGGCCAGCCTGAGGGCTATAGTTTGCTGACCCTGAGTTAGCCCAATCTCTTTCATATTACTATGGATTTCACTGAGAAAGTTTTGGGGTATTGTAGCATTTGATGCAATTGGTACAAATACCACATGGGAAGAGTAAGAGTTAGAGGATCTTGGCATCCTATTAAAGTCTGCAATATAAGAGGTCAGATCTGAGACATCTGTGTAAGGTTATTTTCTTATGAGTAGTTCCTGGGAGCTGGACAGAGCCCTCATTCTTTAGGGTTAAAGCTCTGTCTTTGATACTTTTTTCAAATTTCTCTGAATGAGCTTTAGGAAGTGCGTAAGATTTGCTGATAGCATCTCATTAGAAATTGTTTTACGCTGACTTGGACCTCCAATGCCCTGATATGGGATCTCCATCAGAAGGCAGAGAGCATTTCTCAGCTTGGGGGCTTCCTCAGCTTTCCTTCAATTTCAGTTAACAAACTCTTTTTATTTTAATTTTTTCACTCAACAGCTAAGTTGACACAGTATGCTAGGGGAGATCTAGGACCTTATACACAGATAAGGAAGATGAAAGGTGTTCACAAATAAACATACTATAAAATAAGAATTTAGATGTACCCGAGTTTAAGTACAGTTATCCCTTTCACATCGCCACTTTCCCTGTTGCTGTTCTGCTATATTGCAGGTTGACGTAAAAAATTAAATGGAATTTTTTGGTAGTTTTGTGGAAGCCACAGATGATATGTGAAGGCGAGTGGATGACACAGCTATGACCAAATACTTAACCCAAATTTTACAATAAGGTACTGTAAACACTCCATAAAAGAAAAAGAAAAAATGCAGACATCTCTTCTGGTACAAAGGGAAGGCCAAAAAATATTACTAAGATTTTCCAGATCACAAAGGGGTGGGGACTGGGGGCTTATGTGGAGGAAGGAGGCCATGGTATCTTGACTGTAACCCCCGAGATGTGGAATGGATAACTGTCTTTTCATTTAGCTAGAGTCTCCAAAAAGAAATAGCAGGAAAAAAGGCTGGAAAGGTCTAATTAACCTACTTTAAGGAGATGGTCTGTTCTTGGCATCAGTTGAAGGCTACACAGAAAGTTATTGATCCAGCTCTGGACTTCAGATTCATTGACCCAGTTTGCTTTGTAGGTCATCAGCCTTTTTCCTCTTGGAACCCATCCAGGGACCTTGTCCTTTGGCTGTATGACTTCCACTTTTCCTTACTTTGTAAACCGACACCCCAACTCCTGTTGCTGCCCAGTCCCAACATTTATTTCCTTTACCTTACTCCACAAAAGTGTCATTTCCAAGTTGTTACACTGATGAGTTTTTTTTAAACAAGGAAAAAGAGAAAATATGAATTCAGAACCATCTAGGTAACATAATTAATAATCTCTTTCTACAGCTATCCCCCCATGCCTAGAATATTCCCTCCTCACCTCTGACTCTTAGGATCTGCCATCTTAAGATCTGTCATCTTCTACATGGAAATTTTCTTGATCTCCCTACCCCAGCTGCTAATGTTTCCCCACCAAAAAAAAAAAAAAATGACCTTGTTTTTATTTTGTGCATATTTTGGATCAGGAGACAGTACAGCCAATTAGATTGGGGGTATATTTTAGAGTCAGAATTGGAGCATATTGGCCATGTAAGCTTGGACAAAATCACTTATCATTTCAGGGCCTTAGGAAACTCTCTGAGGCCATAGCCTGAAAAAGCATGAGCCCATTTGCATTGATAGAAGGAGCTCCCTCAGTGCAGAGATTAACAAATCAATGGAAGCATAGGTTAGGTTCAAAAAATATTTTATTTATATTTGTATATGTACATGCTATCTCTTATAATAGAATGTAAACTCCCTTAGGGAAAGGACTATTTCATTTTTCCTTTTGTATTTCTAGTTCCTAACCCAGTGCCTGGTACATAGTAAAAGCAATAAATGCTTGTTGATTTATTCATTAATAATGTGGATAAAATGAAACTACCTAGCCCTGGGGACTCTGAACTACAGCTTTTCCATCTAATTATAGTTTCCTAGACCTGGCCTGGCTCATCCTGATTATATCTAGTCTCTTTGTGACCCCCAAATGAGAATGATGTCCTCCTATTCCCCTTCCCCTTCCAAATCCCCAAGCTGTTTTGGAACTTAACCAATGAGGTTGTCTGGCCCAAATTCATAAGTGCATTGTACAATCCTAGACTTATTAAAAGTCAATCAGAATACCTGCTGAATGCAAGGAGAATTTTTGATACTCCACCTACATTACTACATAATCACTGGTTATCTAATTTCCCCTCCTCTGGACTAAAGAAAAGACAAAAATTTTACAAAACAAGTATAGACAGCATTCTCATTACCTCAAAAATTCAGAATCATTCAACTTGCCACACAGCTTCCCACCCCTCAAAGTTCACAAAGGCTTTTTGTTAGAGTTGCCTTGTCACATAGAGTCTGACCCTGGAATGAGGAAGCCAGGGAGGCAAAGAAGAGGAATTGAATCTTTGTAGACTCTGTGTTACAGTTAAGAATCAACAATTCCCCTGAATGGGTCAAATACCAAAAGGAGAAATAAGGAAGCTAAGTTTGAAGCCAGCCTCAGATACCTAACTAACTTTTTGACCCTGGGCAAGTTACAACCTTTCTCAGTCTCAGTTTTTTATCTGTAAAATGGGGATCTATTATTATTATTATCTCCTGTTGATTTTTTTTCCCTTTTTGGAGACAATCAGGGTTAAGTGACTTGTCCACAGCTAAGTTAAGTGTGAGAGGTTGGATTTGAATCCAGGTCATCCTGACTGCAGGACCAGTGCTCTATCCATTGCACTGTCTAGCTGTCCTCATCATTATCATCTCTTGCACATTTACTTGTATCTATTGTCTTTTACTGGGAAACACTTTTCACACTTGACTGGGGATTCATAGAGAACCTGAACTACCTGACGTTGCCTGAGACCAAAGCTACAAGAAGATGGTTGTAATGAAGGGGATGGGAGGTAGGTGAGGATAAAGAACTGGCGAGAAAATACCAGCCCGGTATTTTAGAGTATATTTGAATATATTCCTAGTGACATCCATGGGCACTCACAGATGGTACTTTGCTCTGGGGAGGAAACACTTAGAATCCTGTTGTCATTTTTCGCTGTCATGTTTTAGGAAGGACATTGATGAGATAGAGCACACCTATAGGTTGTGGTTGGGGGGGTGATGTGGCTTGCAACCCTGCTCATAATGTCTGGTTGAAGGAACTGAGACTATTTTCCAGACTATAGAAGACAAGGCTTGGTGAGGGAAGGATTGCTTCTTTTCAGGTATTTTTATGGTACTGGAAGAGGAATTAGACTTCATTGCTCTGCTTGGCTTCATAGAACTAGGAAAAAGTGGGGTAAAGTCACAGAGAATCAGATTAGGGCTTAACATAAGAAAAGACTATCTAACAATAAGTCATCCCCAAGTAGAATGGGCTGCCCTGGGAGGGAGAGACTTCCCAGTTGCAGGAAGTCTTCACGTACAGACTGCATGACCCCCTGTCATGAAGTTGTAGGGGAGATCCCTATTCATGTGTGGGTTGAACTCTACAGCCTCTGAGGTTTCTTCTAACTCTGAGATTCCCTGATTCATATAGCAGGAGATGGGTGTAGAGAAACGCTGCCAGAGAAGAAAATGCCTTAGAGGAGGAAGAGGAATAAGAAGGAAGGTAAAGGGAATAACTTATGGGCTTATATAGTAAAAACAAAAACAAAAACTGTCTCTCACAGGCGCTCTTGGTCAAGCATTCTATGCCCAATTCTATGGGCCCTCAGACCTTTGTCTCTCCATCAAGCTATCATCCTAAATCCTTTTTCTCAGTCAAACTTCTTGAAAAAATTGTCTATACTTTTTCTCCTGTCAACCCGCTCCTCCTGTTTGCAGACTTTATTATTCAAATGGAACAGCTCTCTCCAATCCATTAACTGTCAAATCCCAGCAATGGTTTTTTCCTCAGTCTTCATCCTTCCCAACGTATCTACTGCATTTGACACTGTTGACCACCCTCTCCTCCCAAGAGGACTCCACTCTCTCCTGTCCATTTTTTTGGGATGATGGTCTCTCTCTTGGCTCTTCTCCTATCTGTTTGGCCACTCTTTTCCTGTCTTCTTTGCTAGTTCATCATTTATATCATTCCCTGTAACAATGGGCATACACAAAGCTTCTGTCTAAGACCCTCTTCTCTTACCCTCTACATTCTTTCTCTTGGTAACCAAATCAGCTTCCATGGGTTTAACTATCATTTCTATACAGAAGATTCACACACCTGCATATGCAGTATCGATATCTCTCCTGAGCTTCAGTCCTGCATCACCAACTGCCATTGGATCTTTCAAATCAGACACTGCAAAAACATCTCAAACTTCCGTTGTTTAAAACAGAACTCATTATCTTTCCTTCAAAACTTTTCCCTCTTCCAAACTACCCCATTTCTCTCCACCATCCTTCCAATGTCTTCAGTATCATCTTTGATGCCTCACTTTCTACCACCTCACAAGTATCCATTCAGTTCTAAATTATCTTTTTTCTACCTCAGTGACATCTCTTGCATACAGCCCATTCTCTCTATTCATAGCTATCATCGTATTTCAGGCTCTCATCACCTCTCGCGTGAATTATTGCAGTTGATCTCCTTACTTCAAATCTTACCACTCCAGTCTGTTCTCTACATTGTCGCCCAAATGATGTTCCAAAAGTGCGGATCCAACCGTGTAACTCTCCTATTCAACCAATTCCAGTGTTTCTCTGTTGCCTTTTGAAGGATAAAATAGAAACTCCTCTGTTTTGCTTTTAAAGCCCTTTACAACATACCTCCAAACTATCCTTTCAGCCTCCCTGCATATTACTCCCCCTCCTGCACCCTGAGATCTAGCCAAACAGATTTTCTCTTTGTTCTTCACATACAATAACTCCATATTCCACGTTCCACTTCCATGCCTTTGCACTAGCCATGTCCCATGCCTGGAATTCAGTCCCTTCTCTACCTCATAGAATCCTTCTCTTCCTTCAAGTAATACTCAAGCACCACATTCTACACAAAGTCTTTCCCAATGACTTCCCAACTCCCTCCCCAATCACCACTTATATTTAACATTTTTATATTTATTTTCTTTATTCTGGAAAAACTTACATGTATATTTAATATTTTTCCTATTACAGCATAAGTTCCTTTTGAGTAGGGATCCTTTCATTCATCATATAGACAGTTCTCTCTTTATATAAGTGGACCATTCATCAGACCTCTACTAAAGAGATTTTATTCAATGAGAATTTGCCTGCTGAACTGAGAAAGTGGGGTAGGGAGGTAGGAAGGGGTACTCATACTGTGGAGGGAGGGACCCCAGCATATGGTTCAAGGATACATGGATGCCAAGGACAGAGAATTGGGAGCAGGGGCCAGCCACGTGGGGGCCTGGCTGGAATTTAGATGAAGATCATAAGGGGGGACAGACACATGGGGTAGACACACTGGCAGGTGGTTAGAGTGGGGCAAAGGTCTTCTCTCTTGGCTTCAGAGTTCTCAAGCCAAGCATGATCTGGCAGTGGAGGTGGTGATCTTTCTGTGTCTGTTCCTCCACTTTGAATTAGATTTTTCTTTTTAGTTTTTTTTGGTTGTTTTGGTGGAGAGTGGAAGGAGAGTGAGAGAACAGTACAATAAAGTTAAGACTCATTTATTTTTTGGAATGCAGATTTCTTTCAGAATTTTTTAAGTAAAGTCCAATTTATGTAATACAAATTTATGTAAAATAAGAACTGTCTGTATTTGTGTCCCCAGTACCTAGCAAAGTACCTCTCAGGTAGTAGCCTTGATACATAGTTATTGGTTGATGGCTGATTCACTGATGTATACTCAGAGCTGTAACTTAGCACTGTAGGTAGCTGCTAGGATGCAATGGGCATCCCAGGGATGCAAAAAATGAGTACTTGCTACTAAAATTTTTTTATGAATATAAACATTTTCAATGCTGGAAAATTCTTCTTTTCATCTCTGGATATTTATTTGGAGACATCAAATGTGTTATACTGAAGCCTCAAAGGTCTTAGTGAACCACAGTTCGAAGTAGTATGTAATTTCCTTGAGGTCAGGGACTGACTTTTACTTTATTCTTGTTTCTCTAATGCCTAGTTTTGGGCCTTGAGGAATAGAAGGTAAGGGCAACAGTGGCTCAGTGGGTGGAGTGTTGGACCTGGACTCCAGAAGACTTATCTTTCTTAATTCAAATCTGGCATCAGACACTTGCCAGCTGTGTGATCTTGGGAAAGTCACTTAACCCTGTTTACCTCAGTTTCTCATCTGTCAAATGAGTAGGAGAAGGAAATGACAAACCATTTCAGTATCTTTACCAAGAAAGCCCCAAATGAGGTCACAAAAGTCAGATATGAAGGAATGATAATATATGCTAAGTGGATTGTATAGGATTAGATTCCAAAATTAGGCATGGGCCCACTAGGAATATAATCCAAGGAAGTCAAGGATTAAAAAAACAAAGTGTCGTATATGACAAAATATTACTAGCAAGACTTTTTGTTGCGGTAAAGCAATGGAAATGAAAGATGCTCATCAAGTGTGGAATAGCTAAATAAATTATGGTAAGTGAATGTAATGGAATATTATTGTTCCATAAGAAACAGCAGATGTGAAAAATACACTGAAGTAGGGAAAGACTTATATGAACTTATACAAAGTGAAGTTAGCAAGATGATACAAAACTATATATGCAGCGACTTCAACAATGTGCACAGAAAGACAAAAACCAAAAGAAAACTTGAAATTGAACTTTGTGTAATTATATTGACCCAACTTGTCCCTGAAGGAGAGATGAGACAATTTCCTTCCTTCCTCCATTTGATGATCCACTGTAACAGTATGTGCTCTTGTCTGCCTATACTCTTGGTGGTGATAGTGGTAGGTTCCCCCCCACATAAATATCATATCAGGAGATTTATCCTTAATAACTTCAGGAATATACATTTGCTTATTTCTAAGGATACAGGCTGAAGGTCATCTGGGAAATGTGGGACAGTGCTCTCTCCATGGGCAATGTCTATTTCTATTCAGAGTTGGATGACCTCCATCAAGCAGGCTGGGTGAATTCCCATGGTGCCAAGTCATTAGGCAAGAACAACAGGACAATTCTTCCTCCCCCCATCTCCAATCAAAAAAGTACAAATAAATGGGACACTCCACAAGACTACTGGGGACAGGTGACCCAACTGTCTGCTAAATCAGCACCTAAAAACGAGAGGACACCATCTGTTCTTATGAAAGTCTTTATAGGGAATGAAAGGTGGCATGGGAAAGAATGGGAGGTGTCCTTGCTCCTTCTCAGAAAGTCTTGGTTTCTTTCTTAATTTCTTTCCTAATTCCTGGTATTATTGTCCATTGGATTCTTTGTTGTTTGATCATCACATCCAGGTCCACCCAATGCTAGAAATGATTTTAATCCAATTTTTGTAGTATTTGAAGGTTTACAACAACTCTTCGATGTCCAATGGGATAACATTCCCAGTTTATAAACTTAGGAGACTAAGTTTCAGAGTGACAGGTCCAGGATCATAAAAGTAGAATGTTTTCCCACCAGTACTTAAATTCTAGGACTTTGGACTCTAGTAGACTAGTTCTCTTTCCACAACCCCATGCTGTCTCTTTATCCATTACTTTATGTGGGCCAGGGGTCAGGAAGACTCATCTTCCTGAGTTCAAATCTGACCTCAGACACTTACTCGCTTTGTGACTCTGGGCAAATCATTTAACCCTGTTTGCCTCAGTTTTCTCATCTGTAAAATGAATTGGAGAAGGAAATGGCAAACCACTCTAATATCTTTGCCAAGAAACCCCCAAATGGGCTCACAGAGAGTCAGACACTACTGAATAACAACAGAAAAAGATAGTTTTGGACAGAAATTCAGGCCCTTGCCTTTCAACAATCCATTCAACTAGAGACCAGTAGGATTGTGGAGAGAGAATTGCCTGCCTTTGGAGTGAGGAAACTTGAGTGTGGGTCCTGACTCAGACATCTTCAAGGTATTTCACCTTTTCCAAGCCACTTACATCTTTGCATTTCAGTTTTGTCATCTGTAAAGTAAGGATGATAATTCTGATATTAGGTACCTCATGTCTTGAGGTGAAGAAATTATGCTTGACAAGCCATAAAGTATGTTATAAAATTGTGAGTTATGTGTTTGCGTCAGTTTCTTTATCTGTAAAATTAGTTGGAGAAGGAAATGATCAACCACACCAGTATCTTTGCCAAGAAAACCCCAAATGGGGTCATGAAGAGTTGGAAATGACTGAAGAACAACAAATACTGTAAGATGTTGACTGGTCTAAGAGCCTACCAAATCCAGATAACAATCATTTAATTCACATGGCTTGGGAAATTATCAGAGTATTGTAGAATTTTGAGCTAGAAGGGACCTTAGAGAGAATCTGATCCACTCCCCTTCCCCTTCACTGGGAGGCATCATGCTGCAGTGAAATGTTCTTTTAGGGATTCTAGAACCTAGATTTGATTCCCAGCTCTGCATCATATCACCTATGAGACCAAAGGCAGATTGATCAAACTCTCTAGGCCTCAGTTTTGTTAGATTAGATGACCTCTAAGTTCTTTATCTGTTCCAAATCTATTATCCTGTTTTACATATGAGGAAATGAGACCAAGAGAGGGGAAGTGACACCCATTTTAAAAGGATGAACTTCTAAAACACCACAAACCTCCAAAGTAAAGCTTGTTTCCAAACTTTTTGGAATAACTTGATTTGGTGGCAACTCCCCAAGTTCTGGAGTATAGAAATAAAAAAAGTTTTGTATGACATATTTTTATTTTAGAGATTAACTTTTTTTAGAGTCTCCTGATAACTGGCAATACCCTGGTGTGTTGCAAAACCAAGGTTGAGAAGATTTCTTATGGTTTCTACTCTAAGAAACAGCCAGCAGTCTCAAGAAAGACTGGAAGCCAACTGGAGTCAATGTCACTCATTGGCTGGTTTGGGGGAATGGGTTAACAGGGGTTCTAAACCTGAGGTGTGTGAATTTGTTCAATATAATTAGTTTCCTTTGTAATATCATGTATTTTATTTTATGCATTTAAAAACATTTAAACCCAGGCTTCACCAGGGCTTCAAAAGGGCTCCATGACACAGGAGAAGTCAAGAACTCCTGGATTAGAGTGGTTAGGATGTCTCCACTTATAGACTGTGGGCATTTCCTGGCATCTGAAATTGAGGACTACATAGGCATGAAGGGCATCCTCTGAGGAATCACTGGCAACCTTTGGTCATGGGTGAGCCATTTGGTCCTTGGGAGATGAAGTAATTTCCTTTTCTACATGGATAATTATAGGACTGTCCTCCCGCCCCATCCCCCTGCTCCTGGTTCAGTCTCCCTGAGGGAGTGCTCAGCCCAGTGACACTGAATCCAGAGTCTTGGGAGCATTCAAAAGAGGGGTCATGGCCCTGCAGGCGTTTTCCACGATCATTTTCCCCCTTTTTCGTCCCATTGTTTCTGAGGAGGAAGCAGGAGCCCAGCCCAAAAGGGCCTTGATAAAAGAATCAGATCTTCCTGGCCCCCAACCTCAGGGCCTGTATTTTCTAGCATCTCTTCTCCCACGCCTAGCTAGAAAGGAACTGGTTTAGTGATTCTGTGAGCATCACTTGCCAAAAATGGAGCTTAGAATTTAGGTTCAGTGCCTGACACGTGGGAGAATCAGAGGGTAGAATGGAAAAGGTATTGGCTTTGGTATTCAGAGTTGAATTTCAGCTCAGATACTCATAAGTTGTATGATATGGGTCAAGTTTGGTCTCTCATAACATAAGTTTCTTCCTCTGTAAAATTAGGCAAGACTATGATAGGATTTTTGAGCTGCCTCAGATGGGAGGTGGAATTAATAGTACCCATGAAGATGTGGTATTAGAGTATCCACTATATTATTCTAAATATATGATGACAGCTTGCAATTTATTATTATTAAAACATTTTATTAACAAATTATTTCAAGCAAATGTAGAGAATCACTTTAAAACATTTGGGGTGGGTCATAAAGGATTTATTTTTGGAAGCTGGGAAATAGTTGGTAGAAAAAAGTCTTATCTTTAAATTGAGAGATTCTCCTAGTTAATACGTTTTAAAATGTATTCTGGCCCAGCAGTCTTAAGAGAAGCATACAAATATGGAGGAAGGAGAGATTTTGACTTGCATGTAAATTGGAACTATGATTTTCCTGATAGAATTCCCAGAGTAGGGGATTCCCTCTGCCAGTACAGATTCATAGCTGCTCTTCTAATCAGTCTAGGAGAGTTGCCTGGGGACACTGAGAGGTTAAGTGATTTATTCAAGGTCACACTGTGGGTGTCTGGGGCAGAAACTGAACTCAGATCTTCTGAGCTCTGAGACAAGCTCTCTAGCCACTAAACCACAGCTGCCTTTTACATACAAGGTCAATGAACATTTAATCAGTCAGTCCAACAAACATTTATTAAATGCCTGCTATTGGCACTGTGCTGAACACTGGCTATACAAAGAAAGGCAAAAGATATTTCTTGCTTTCAAGGAGTTCACTGTCTAATGAGAGAGACAATATGCAAACAACTATATACAAACAAGCTATATACAGATTAATTTAGAGATAACCAACAGAATGAAAGCATTAGAATTATGGGAGGTATCTGGAAAACCTGCCTATAGAAGATGGGGTTTTAACTGGGTCTTGAAGAAAAACAAAACCAGGAGGCAGAGATGAGAAGGGTATGGATTCTAGGCATGAAATAAAAATTCTCTGAATCTGTTTCAGGAAGCAGTGCCACTGGATCTCAAAGTATCTGGGGGTGGGGTAGGAGAGGTTTAAAGTGTAAGAACACTTGAAAGATTGGGGGATGGCAGGTTATAAAGGATAAACAAAGGATATTATATTTGATCCTGAAATGATAGGAGCCACTGTTGTTTGTTGAGTATGACGACGGCATGATCAGACCTGAGTTTTAGGAAGATCACTTTGGTAACTGAAGGGAGGGTACCCAGGAGTGGGAAGAGGATTGTGACTGGTGTACTCTTGTAAATAGGGCTAAATCCTAATGGGAGTGTAGTACTTTCCAAATACAACCAGAAACTTCTCCCTAGGAGTGCAGGAGAAAAAGAGAGAATAGAAAAACTTTTTTTGAAAAGACAAGTAAAAAGGAAGGGAAAGGAAAACACGTAAGCAAATGCGCATGCTGCTTCACCTTTAAAATACTGTTCCGAATAGAGGCCTGGTAGAGGCGAAAAGGTGACAACCTCAAAGAGGGTCATCCAAATAAATCAGAGGCTACTTGGGCCTGATTTATCCCATGACTTCTTTCCTTAGGAAAGAATGTCTGCTCACTAAGATTCTAGTTCTTTCTTTATCTCTTCCCTGGTGCATGGGATACCAAATTTCCCCTAGAGCCGAAGCCTTTGCTGTTATATGGAAGCAGCACAAAGTAGGGGAGGTAGTGCAAAGCTGGGATTGGAAAGCGGACAGGATAGACAACGATAGGGTCAGTTGTTACAGATTTGGCAAAGGAAAAAGACAAACATCCATCCTTTCGCTTCCTCTTTGTCTCCCCCCCCCCCCCCCCCATCTTCTCCCCTTTTCTCCCTCCCTATCTCCACCCTTTTATTCCCCTCTTGGGACTATTGGCTGCTGCCCCTTTAAGGGCCGCCACTCCTCCCAGAAGTGGTGGCACTAGGGGGGGAAGGCCGAGCGTTCCTGGCCCCAGTCAGGCGGGGAAGATGGCCCAGGCCGGGGGAGCCGCTCCCACGCCCTACCACCCCCTCCCCTGAGCTGAGTGAGCCCGGCAATCCCCTCTTCCTCTTTCCTTCCCCTGCTCCACAATCGGGGATGGCTCCGTGGCCCCATGAGAACAGCTCGTTGTCCGAGTGGTTAGACCACCCAACCGCGGCTTCCGCGGTCACCAACACTAGTGGTCTGTCCGCGGCGCCGTGGGCAGCAGCGGTGGCGGGAGCGCTTTTGGCTCTGGCCGTATTAGCAACCGTGGGAGGCAACCTGCTAGTCATCGTGGCCATCGCCAGGACACCACGGCTCCAGACCATGACAAACGTGTTCGTGACTTCACTGGCGGCGGCTGACCTGGTGGTGGGGCTCCTAGTGGTGCCCCCGGGGGCCACTTTGGCGCTAACGGGACAGTGGCCATTCGGTGCCACGGTTTGCGAACTGTGGACCTCTATTGATGTGCTGTGTGTGACCGCCAGTATTGAGACTCTTTGCGCCCTAGCCGTGGACCGCTACCTGGCAGTGACCAATCCACTACGATATGGCGCTCTTGTCACCAAGACCCGTGCCAGAACAGCTGTTGTCTTGGTGTGGGTCGTGTCCACAGCAGTGTCTTTTGCGCCCATCATGAGCCAGTGGTGGCGCGTAGGAGCTGACGCCGAGGCGCAGAGCTGTCACTCCAATCCTTTCTGCTGCGCCTTCGCCTCCAATTTGCCCTACGCTCTGCTCTCCTCCACCGTCTCCTTCTATCTTCCCCTGCTTGTCATGCTCTTTGTCTACGCACGGGTCTTCGCTGTGGCTACTCGCCAGTTGCGCCAGCTGCGTCTGGAGCTCGGTCGCTTTCCTGCAGAAGAGCCCCCTCCTTCCCCATTGCCCCCTTCCCAAGAAAGGCCCTGCGCCCCTTCTGGGGGAGTGCAGTCCGGCGGCCGCCGACCAGCACGCCTGCTGCCTCTTAAGGAGCACCGGGCCCTGCGTACCCTGGGTCTCATCATGGGCACTTTCACCCTCTGTTGGCTGCCCTTCTTCGTGGCCAACGTGGTGCGCGCCCTCGGGGGGCCTACGCTGGTTCCCGATTCGGTATTCCTCGCCCTCAATTGGCTTGGCTATGCCAACTCTACCTTCAACCCACTGATATACTGCCGCAGCCCTGACTTTCGCAGCGCCTTTCGCCGCCTGCTGTGCCGCTGCGACCGCCGCCTGTACGCTCGGCCGCGCTCACCAAGTCCTCGTCGTTGCCTCCCTCGGACTCCTGAAGCCTCCCCAGACCCCACCGCTGGAGTCGCGGACGCTGTCAAGGCTGCCCACAGTCAGGGGATAGAAGATGGGACCGATGCCATAGGGCAAGGCGGCAGGGGACGCTCTCTGTGGGAGGGACAGCGGGAGGTAACCCACACTGAGCAATGCCCACAGCTTGAGGGGTAGGTGCCAAGAAATGAAGGGCTCTAGTACTGAGGTAATGAAGGAATAATTTGTGCCTGGTTCTACAAACTTTTAAAAAGCAGATGAGGGGTGAGGTTGGTCGGGTTAGGGAAAGTGTCGCGGTGAGGGTGAATCTGCTGCGTTTAGAAAAGGGTGGGGGGTGCCAGAAATAGAGAACTAGGGATTCTTATCTCTATTGTAAATCTGGGACTTGAGGCAAAAGGGAGAGCTTGACACTTGGAGGAACACTGCATTCTTCAACTGTCCGAAAGTTAGAGTGCGAAGAGGGAGGGCGGTGCCCCATCCTGGGACTAAGGGCTAGTACCCTACTCCGAGCTCAGCTAAGGAAATGTGGGAAGTGGGGTGGGGTGGGGTGGGATGGGATAGGTGGCGGTGGGGAAGGTGGCGGCGGCGGCGGTGATGCCCACAATTTGGGTCAGCGCTCCCAGATCACGGCTTCCAGTACCAGCGCTGACTGGGTCAATCCCTCAGCTGAGAACTGAAGCCCTTACCTACGGCTTCAGGTCCCATCTCTGACCTTGCGAAGCTTCCTTCGGGAGAGAAGGAGAGAACCTGCCTTCGGGCTGTAAAGAAACAACCTCCTTGGAGAGCCTGTGTGAGTGAAAATTCTTCCCCAGGAGAGGGGGAGCAGGGTAGAAGTGTAGGGTTGGGGAGTGCTAAGCGGTTACCCCATCTTTCTGGGATTTTCTTATTATTCAGTGATCTTTATCTTAAGTTCTGTCCAGTGTTCACCAGCCCGCCCCGCCCCCCTCCTTCCTCCACCTCTCCAGTGCTGTTTTCCTCCTTTTCCCAGACCCAAGACGTCTATGCCTTTCAGGACTTTCAGGAGTTCCTGGCCTTGGGTTGCACCTGACAGAAGCGACAATCTCATTGACCCAGACCCCTTGGAACATCCTGGGAACTCTCTCAGATTGTGTCCTGAGACGAGGGTCTCCCAGCCAAACCTTCGGTGGAGTGGTGAGACTGTCAGAGCTACGCCCTTGCCTTCCACCCTGTGCCCTCCAGGACCAGCTGTCTATTGCTATGATAAGGAGCTAAGGAGTCTATCAGTTGACAGCGAGTAGACTGAGATCTTCCCAGTTTCTTCCAGATGTTGCAACAAAATGGAGTCAGCTTCCAAAGCACTGGGCTAAACGGAAAACCTGTCACTACCTCAGCAAGTGGGTGTGTCCTTTCAGCCTGCCTTCATTTGTCCCAGGAGCAGGAGGGATAAGCAACGTCTAGGGGACCCCATCTCTCACGTTGGTGCTGCAGGAACAGGTCTCAGGGCAGAGAGCATCCCTGTTCCATTCCTTCAGTTTCCTAGATCAGGGGATGATGGCACCTCAGAGGACATTTTGCGGTTTTCAAGCCTTTTGGAATATCTGTAGATGCTGCTGCCCAGTGGTAAGAATGAGGGATAGGAGAGATGCAGACATCTGAATTTGTTCCTAGCTTCCTCATTTCACCACTGAGTCTCATTTACCCTCATTTTTGGGGGGAGAGAACAGCTTATATCTACCTCACAATACTGTTAGAGGGACTCCTATATTTTGTGTGGTTGGGGAGGTGTACCCCCTTGAAAATTTCTATAAACTCCTGGTGTTTATAGAAAGGTGAACCTATTCCTTTGTTGTAAAACCAAATCAATAAATGTCAGTATATAAATCAATCTGTTGCCCCTTTCTTCTCATTCTTTTTCCTTTCTCCCTCTGAGTCATTTTCCTCTCTCATACTTTCCCCTTTATCCTTGATCTAACTTCTAACGCATCCAGTAAATTAGAAAGAATCTTCATAATCCTCCCTCCTCCCCTTTTCATCAAATTCCTCCAAACTTTTATCTTCAAGTTAAGCCCCAACTATTTTGGCAAAGGAGCCTAGGGTGGTTCACAGCTTAGGGCATCCCTATCTGAAATACGACTAAACAGCAAAGTCATGCTGCCCCAGGGTTCATACCTTAGCATAGGAGTAGTTAGTTGGGCTCCAATTCAGGGTGTGTATTTTACTTTTGTTGTGAGCCTGAGGTGTGCACCAGGCACACAGGGTATCCAGAGTACTGTCAAGAGGTAGTTTTGTATAATGCTACTCTTGTTTGTGCATATGCATGTGTTTGTGTATATAGCTGGGTCATAGTGCATTGTTATAAACCAGACAGAAGATGTGTCATGCTGTGGATATGTCCTGATCAACTTCTCCTTCCCCCCCCCCGTTGCCTGCAGAAATCTTTATTATCTAGTTAGAAGGAAAACTATGGTTTAAAACATGTGTATGCTCATTTTTAAACTTTTTTGGTCTGGACCTGTGATTTCATTGGCATGGGGGTTATTAGTGGGAAACCCCCTTCACTATTCCAGATGGACAATGTGTCTGTAACTCAGAGTTTATTAAGAGTTCGCTTAGGAGATGTTGAGAAGTTAAATGACTTATCCATGATTACACAGCTAGTTTTAAGTGTCAGAGGCAGGACTCATACCCAGGGCTTTCTGATTTCAAGGTCCCAGAGATACCTCAGTCTCCCTCTAATGCTTTTTTTGTAGTTTGAGAAAAACAACTTGCTTAATGACCTCTGCAACAGGCTTTGTCCACATAACTTTATAGAATAATTGATCAACACATTTATTAAATACCTACTACATGCTAGGCATTGTGGGTGATGGAAAAAAGAATAAGCCACTGTCTCTGTCTTCCAGGATGAGTTAGACTTTTGTATATTGGTATTCAAGTATTAATGGGATCTGGATTGTGTAACCCTTCCCATTTCCAAGGAAACCAAGTTTTATTAGTCATGATGTACATCTCACAAGTATGACTTGTTTCCTTTTTATTCAAAGCATCGCTCCATCTCTGGAGTCTGAGACCCTGGAAGATTTCCTTGGCCAAGTCTCTGGAGGCCTTTGATGAGTTGGCTCTTATTGAGGATAGGAGGAAGTCTTTACTTTAGCCTGGGGAAGGCTTCATATTACACCCCAAAACCAGCAGACTTAGGAATGGGAGAAAGGTAATATAGAGAATCTCAGGTTAGTGGAAACATCCTGAATATTGTCCACGAGCTCCTCATGCCACAGGTCCACTGGCCCTCCTTTGTGCCAGTTGTCAGACTCAGATTTGAGTGTTTAGATTTGTGCTAAGGCTGTGGGCTCCGTCTGTGGATTGTCACCCTTGCATCTGACAGCTCAAGAGGCAGCGGCTCTTGGCATTTCTCCAGAAATCCATGGTCCAGCTGCAAAGAGAGAGAGATTTACATCCTTGGTGGGGAGCTGGCTGCTCTTGGAAACCATTGCTGGCAATGTGAAGGGTGGAAGTCAAACATCCAATCCATGAATGGAGAGATGTGAAAACTTACAGACCAACTGGAAAGAGCCTGTTGGGCCTCACACGCCTTCTAAGAGGACTCCAGCCAGCAGCAAGACTGATGACTGATTTTTGGGGAGAGAGAGGATACCTAGGGAAGTGAGGTTTGAAGAGGGTGGAGTGGAAGTGATTTTTCCAAAGGCATCATTCCCTCTGTCAAAAGTAGAACCAAGGGAACAGGGGAGCTGTTGGCAAGTAACTTGGTATAGAGTGGAAAGAATGCTGGATTTGGAATCAGGAGATAGAGGTTCAGATACTGGCTCTGCTACTTACTGTGTGACCTTGTATAAGTCATTTGATTTCTCACTTCCTAAGATGTAAAAAGAGAATGTCAGATTAGATGATCCTCAAGGTCCTTTTCTATTTGATTTTATAATCAAGGCAGAACAGAAGTGGAAAATGTTGAAACTTGGTGATGGAAGAGGTGGGTCTGAGTTCCTTCTCCTACTCTTTAGCTGCTCAGGGCAAATCTCCTACCCTCCCTAAGACTCAGTTCCTTCACCTGCAGGATGACAACAATTATCCTTGTAACTACTTACCTTATTGGGCTGTGGGAAAGAAAGCTCTTGGTCGATATTAAAGCTCTATAGAAATATACATTACTCTTGAAGTTCCTAAGAAAAGAGGCACTCAAGATGATGACAGTAATCAATCAATCACAAGCATTAAGCATCAGCAGCATGGAGTCATGAATAAAGAACTGATCTTAGAGTCCTGGGTTCAAGTTTGGCCACTGACATATCCTGGCTATGTGACCCTGGACAAATTACTTAACCATTCATTGCCTCATACCCTCTAACACGACAAATTGCAAATCAGGTGTCAATTGGTGTTTGGTAGAGGGAGTTTCCTCATTGAAAATTCCCTCTATGGATATCACAGGTCCAGTCTAAAAAATGATGCTTCTGGGTAAGGATACAAATGCAGAGGACAATCCTAGCCCTCAAAGAGCATCCATGTTAGTAGGGGGAGACAGTAGATTCACAGATAAGTACGTATAGGGTGAGAAGTGACAAAAAGAAAGAGAAACGGTAAAACAATTCAGAAGAAAGTTTTTCTAAAGATTGCAGCTGCAGTCATACCCAGGATGATATTCCCTCAGGTAACTTTAGACCAGGGCCATGCTAAAGGTGACGGCAATGGATCGAGTGCCAAGCCTGGAGTCAGAAAGACTCATCTCTGACCTCAGACATGTACTAGCTGTGTGATCCTGGGTAAGTCACTTCACTCTGTTTGCCTCAGTTACCTCATCTGCCAAATAAGCTGGAGAAGGAAATGGCAAATGGAATGGTCCAGTATCTTTGCCAAGAAAAAAAGGGGTCACAAAGAGTCACATCCAACTGAAACTACTGAATAATAGCAATAAATGCCAAGGGCTGAGACCTCTGACAATCACATGAGCTTTTGCTTTAGGTGGAATAAAATAGTCTTATCCTGAAACCCTTTGCTATGGTTGAGAGGGGGAGTGTTTGAGCAAGTCACCCCTCCTTCTATGGCAAAGCTTCTTAACCATTTTTCCTGTCATGAACCCCTTCTTAGAATCATGTTTCTAAATTGGTGTAAAAATATTTAGGCTTACAAAGGAAACCAAGTATATTGAAATACAGTTATCAAAATATAAAAAAAAACAAACCATATTCATAGACCCCAGATTAAGAACCCTTGATGGAGGGTGAGGAAAGTGTCTTATATTCTGTCCCACAGTGTCATGCACTCTATGAACCATGTAAGTAGGGATTCAGTAAATCTGGCTTGGGGATATCCATGAAAAATAAGCTCCCCACTGAATACTTCTTAGGAAAAAGAGGATCTTTCTTTATACTCCCTGCAGGACGCCATACCAATAGGGCAGGTGTGTTTGTATTTCTGTGCATAGACAAACAGAGCCTGGCTTGAGGGGAGGGATGAGAGCCAGCCAGTGGCTAAAGACACAAAACGTCCTTGGTATATCCCTGCCTCAAGCCATCTGCTATGAGCTCTTGGCATGGGGGTGGGGGTGGGAACTGACATTAGAGTGAGGGTGAGGATAGGAATTTCAAGCCCTGTTTAATGGAAGGAACAATGGACTGGGATGTAATTCTTTATAATTCCTCCACTTTATTGAAACTTGAAATAAATCACCTTGTGGTGCCTCAGTTTTTCCTAATGATAATATAAGTGGAGTGCAGTCCTTACTCTGGTCTTTTACCTCTTAGAGAATGGAAAGAAGAATAAATGGTATTGGGAATTTAGAGCCCAAAGGCACCCTAGAGATCAGCTAGTCCTAGCCCCCACATTTTAGAGAAAGTGGGCCCAGGGGGAAGGAATGACTTGCTTGGTCTCTCAACTAGGAAGAAGAAAGAGGCTAGATTCAAACCCAGACTTTCCGACTCTAACTTCAGTGTTTTTTTCTGATCTGTTAGCAAGTCATAATTCTGGAAGATGAGGGATAGCTCCTGCAGCGGATTTCCAGGGTTTGTAATCTAACTAGGTGGCACAGAGCCCCTAAATCAGGAAGACCCAAGTTCAAATCCTACCATAGACACTTGTTAGCTATGCAAGTCACCTATTTTCTTCAGTTTCCTCATCTGTAAAATGGGGATAATACTGGCATCTATCTCCCTGGGTTGTTGTAAGGATCAAATGAGATAATAACTGTAAAGGACATATAACAAACACAGCTCCTGGCACATTGTAAGCTTTATATAAATATTTATTTTTTCAGTCTTCCACTCTCACTAGTTCTGACCTGGAAAGTTGGGCTATCCTAGAAAGTTCTTAGTTTTAGAAACCCTCCTTCCTTTAATTCACCCAAAACAAGGCTGGGGTTTTAAAAAAATCCATTAGGGAATTTGAGGGAAAAGATAAAATGAAATAAGTGCATGGAAAGTTGATTGTCAAGGTGAGAAAGACAAAGGGATTTTCAATGAGCTCTGTCTGGTGCTATTTCATTTCAGTGTGGTCTGATCTCTTTCTGGGTCAGTGGTATAAAACCCAGTTTCTTCATCTCTCCTAGGGATTTTGGGTGGTTAGGGCATTTTAAGCCACAAGCCCTCCTTACAGCCTGCATATAGTGTTCAAGACCAACTAATTGCCTAGTTTGATTCCCTCTCTGGATTTCCTCTTGTATTTGCCACCAAGATCTAGCTTCTGGCCAGGAGGAGCTGGGAATGGGTAGGGAGGGGACCCGTATTATCTCTTAGCATTTTTTGAGCTCCATCTCCAACTCCAAGAGTTTTTGCTTCCCCATCTTCCTCCCCACTTCTCTGCCATGCCTGGAACACTATCCCTCCTAGCTTCTCAGCTAAAGTCCTACTTTCTGCAAAAAGCCTTTTCCAGTCCTACTTAATCTTAGTGCCTTCCCTCTAAAGCTAGCCTTAATTTTCCTGGATGTATCTGGTTTGTACAACAGTTTACATGTTGTCCACCCCATTTGACTGTGAGCTTCTTGAGATCAGGGACTGTTTTTTTTTAACCTTTGTGTTCTTAGCACTTAGAATAGTGACCCCCTCACATATGAACACACAAGTACACATATATGAATAGTTGCTTAAGAAATTCTAGTTAACTGACTGACAGAGTTAAAATGACTAACACTGATTGGATCTCATCATCATGCACATGTGCATGCATGTATATGTGACTTATTAGCTGCACCTATTTTCCTATGCTCTCATGTTAATGATTCAGGATTTTTTTTTCCTGTTTCCCACAAAGGAAATGGTCCTTTTCCAGAATCCCATTTTTCTACTTTTGGAATATTCCAATGTTGCTTTTTACTTTGATATTTCAAAAAATCTGTAATTTTCCTTTTATACAAACCAAAACCCAACTACACATTTGTTCTATGAACTGGTGTGGGAAAAACTTTAATTACCTGGTAGTCAGCTCTCTAGTTAACATTTTCTCCCATGACAGACACAGTCTTGTTCCCAGGCCTCAACTCAGAGAATATATGGCTTGTTTGGATCTAATTTTTGAAAATCCAAGGGGTCCTCCATGCGACAGGATGTGCCATTGGAGTGATGAGGTGACCAGGGAAGACTTCTTTCTGGAAAACCAAAGAATTGTAGATTAGAGGAAGAAGGGACCTCCAAGGTCTTCTAGCCCAATCATCTCATTTTACAAGTATGGAGACCAAGTTCTAGGGAGAGTTAAATGACTTGTACAAAGTCACATAGGGCATACAATTATCCTTTCCACATCCCAACTTTCCCCATTGAGGTTTTAATGTATGGTGGGATAGCATAAGAAATTAAATGGGAATTTTGGGGGAGTTTTGCAGGAGCCAGCATCACCATGCAAAGGCTAGCAAATGACACAGAGCCTATGACCAAATTTTTACAATAAGGTACTATACACACCCCATGAAAGAAAAAGAAAAATTCAGGCTTCTCTGGTTACAGATGGAAGGCTAAAAAATTTTACGCAAATTTTCTAGATCATGGGTACACTGAGTCGCTAACCTCCAAGATGTGGAAGGGATAACGGTAAGTAGAAAAGTCAGGATCAAACCCAGTGTCTCAGATTTCAAATTCAATGCACCTCACATCTCACTACACATCCTCCAATACCAGTGTGTTAATCAGGCACTATCCCTGTAGCTCTTAGAGAGCATTTTGTCACAGAGAGAGCAATGAGAATCATCTAGAACATTTTTTATTTTGGTGGCGGGCAGGGTGAAGACTGATCTTTGTTAATTCTTAATCCTGTGATGTCCATCTAAAAACACTGGGTGAGCCTGTCACCCCCTGCTGGCAGAATCTGGAAAGAACAAGGAGGAGTTTTACTGATGCCTGAGCTTTACTCTAGGCTAAAACTAGAAAACTACTTACTGTTGTTATTGATGTTTTCTCCCCCCTGGCTGAGGACCACAGACAACTCTATGCAGAGGCAGAAAGGAAAGTCTCCTATGGGGTATAATTGGAGGCACAAAGTAACATTTATCTATGAATATGTCCTCTTGTGGCTTGTCTCATGGCTACCGTCAGTCTCCTCTCTGGCAGAAGGTTGAAAATGCAAACATATTCCTTGAATAAGAGAATACATTAAGCCACCATAAAGCATCAACACTTTAGCTGAATAAATTTATCTGACTTGCTCTGCTATTCTATTTTAATATATGGCAGGATAGCATAAGAAATTAAATAGGAATTTGGGGGGAGTTTTGCAAAGGTTTCCCTCAAAAGTTTAATGAGGAGGACATCTGGTTTCGTTAGTCATAGAAAGGGGGGACTTTCTGTTTTACCCTCTGTTTTGGGAAGGAAATGGCTAGTTATGACCAAATTCTTAGCCTATATGTCAAGTTTATTTTCTGGAAATATAAGAGTGGAGGATTTCTCTTCTCTCAAAGTGGTCTTAGTAAGAGACATAGATTTTAGTCCTGGCTTTGAACAGTTATTGGCTGTGTGAACCTGGGGAAGTCTCTTCAATTCTCTAAGTCTTAGTATGCTTATCTATAAACAATATACATATATTATATATATATATAATATCTATAAGCAATAATACTTGTGCTAACTACTTCATGGGATTGTTGTGAGGAAAGTGCTTTGTAAATATCAAAGTTGCATAGAAATATCAGCTATTATTAGAAATAATAGCAATTACATAGGGATTTAAGGTTTGTAATGCACTTTGAAGTAAGTGGAACCAGGAGAGCATTGTACACAGTAACAGCCAGTGTGTGATGACTGACTTTGATAGCATTAGCCCTTCTCAGCATGGCAAGGACCTAAAACATTCCCAAAGGACTCGATGAAAAATGTCATCCACATCCAAAAGAACCACGGAGCAGGAATGCAAGAATGAAGCAGATTATTATTTTTTTGTTTGGTTTCTCATGGTTCCTCCCATTCATTCTAATTCTTCTATACAACATGACTAATGTGACAATATGTGTAATAAGAATGTATATAGAGAGCCTATATCAGGTTGCATGCCGTCTTGGTGAGGGAGAAGAGGAGGGAGGGGGAGAGAATTTTAAACTTATGGAAGTGAATGTTGAAAACTAAAAATAAATAAATTAATCTCCTCCCCCCCCAAAAAGTTTATAAAGCATTTTAAAATCTCATTTTATTCTCACAAAAACACTGGGAGATAGATGCTATCATTAGCCCCATTTTCTAGATAAGAAAACTGAAGCAGACAGAAGTGAAGTGACTTGACTAGGTTCTCTCAGTTACTATGTATCTGAGGCTGGATTTGAACGAAGGTCTTCCCATCTCCAGATCTAGCACTCTAGCCTTGCGCCATATGGCTACTTACTACAAGAATGTTAAATTTTACAAAAAATGCAGTCAGAAGAAAAATAACCTGAAAAATCTTCATGGCAGATATACAACGTGAAATTTAATCCCATTAGTATCATAGTATTTAGATCTGAAAGTAACCTTAGAAAACATCTAGTTCAATCTTCCTGCCCTCCTTCTTTTTTACAAAGAATTGGAATTTTCCCACACATAGTAGGTGCTTAATAAATGTGTATGGGTTGACTGGAGACCCAGACAAGTGGAAGTAGTTGCCTAAGAGCACATGAATAATAAGGAGCAGAGCAAGGGTTTGAACTCAGGTCTTCTTATGCTTTGGAAGGTCAACTGAATGACATGGCAGAAAATGGTGTCTAGGACTAAGGTGATGATGGTCCTGGCATCTTATGCCCTTATCAGACCATATTTACAGGGTTCAGCACTGGGCACCACATTTTAAGGAAGGCACAAACAAGCTAAAGTAAGTTCAGAAGAGAAGAACTGTGATGAATGAAAACTCCAAGAGACATAATTTCTGAGTAATTAATCATTTTATTAATTATGGCTAGTGAATAATTAATAAAAGGATGGTCATTTGGCTTTCTCTCTTAAACCAAAGACCCCTCATGGAGACCTCTTAATGCTTATATACCCTTGGAAGAGTGGGTGTTCCTGACAGGCAGTAATCAACTCTGATTGGTTAACAATTAATGAGAAAATGAGTATTATAATAAGAAGTGCACCTATTCTAATGAGGGACTGGGTATGATGATTCTGACCATGTCACTCAAGGAGGAAGAGAGACTCATCTCAAATCAGACTACTCCTGCCTTGGGCAATCTATACAAAAGGATCTATCCTCCACTCAGTCAGTGGACCATAAATGATGATGATGGTGAGTTAAAAATTACACCTAGATTAGATTCTCCTTGTAAAGTCTTCTAATTGGGTGGAGTCTTATCCATTATGAAAAAGCCTGTACCCTAAGGTTTTGGGCAATCTCATCTATAATTAATGTCCTTCAGATGCTGGCTGAATAATCTACAAGGACTGATTTCTGAATGAGGAAACAGAAAAAGGAAAATCTTAATCTTAATTAAAAATTGGTTATTTCTCTCAGAATTAAAATAGTGAGAGAAATAGAAACCATACCGTGTCAGGATCCATTGAAAGAATGTAACATTTTTAGGCCAGGAAAGAGAAGAGCTATGGAGGACATGATAGCTGTCTACAAGTATTTGAGGAGCTGTCATGATGTAGAAAGAAGAATTAGATTCGTTCTATTTGATCCTAAAGGGCAGAGCTAGGACCCAAGGATGGAAGCTGCACAATTTTGGCTCCATATAAGGAAAAAATGCCCAACAGAGCTGTACCAAAGTAGAATGGGCTGTCTTGGAAGGCAGTATGTTCTCTTTTACTAATGACCTTTGAACAAAGGCAGAATGATGACTTGTTGCCGTGTGGTAGAGGGGATTCAACTTAGGTAAGAGTTGCACTAAATGATCTCTGAGGCTCTTTCTAACTCTAGCTAGAGAGAGTCTGGGGGAAATTTATAGGATCACAGGACTTAGAGCTGAGACATCCGTAGTAATGTATTTCCAGTCTCCATTCTCCCATTTTACAGATGAGGAAAGTAACTTGCTATCATACAAGTAGCTATTAGCAGAGACCAGATTTGGATGTAGGTCTTGGCCAGACTTTGAGAGATACTGGAGGATAAAAGGGCCTGGTGTGACAGAGTTGGACATGACTGAAAGATTCAACAGCAGCCACCTCTGACTCTAAATCCTGTATTCATTCCTCTACAATATGCTATTAAATGAGCTAGATACCCTGCAGAGACTCTCATTTCCTTTCTAAGCCCTCCTGAGAGTGATATGAGCAAGCCCTGACCAGCATCCCTTCCCTCCTATCTCTGATTCAAACTGATGTTGGAATCCTGCCTAAGGGAACAACTAGTGAAGGTTGGAGCTGAAAAAGAGAAGGATGAAGAGTAAGGGCTAACCTCACTCGTCTTGTGGTCTAAATCCAGAGCTCATCCTAATATGAGTCTTTATTCCTTTTGTCCCTTCTTTAAGGCAGTCCCTGATCGTCCAACAGTCATGACAAGAAGATGTTTTGGGGTGCCACTAAGAATACTGGATCTCCTCTCTCCTGAACTGTTTCCCCCAAACCTTTTAGCCTGCATATGGAGCCATAAAATGGAAACACGAATAAGGGCAAAATTAACAGCTTCCTCTTTTGGCCCAGCCTCACAAACGAGCCAAAGATCACTTGCTCCATGGGGATAAGGAATGGAGGAAAGAAGTAGAAAGGATGAAGAAGGATAGAAGATGGAGAAAGAGGTCAAATGACTGAACCCCATGCAATACTCATAAGAGGCAGAATTTGAAAGAAGGCAGTAGAGATGAGCAGGAATAAGGAATAAGATCTCAACATCTTTCTGGAAGTGGATTTAATTCCTGGCTATGCTACTTAACTAACAGTGTGACTTTGGACAAGGGATTTAGCCTCTCTGAGGCTCTGTTTCCTAATTTGCAATTGGAGATAATAATTCTTTCCCCACTTCTTGAAGTGTTGCTGCCTCTCACATTGTATTCACAGGTTGGGTCCCCCAAACAATGGCTACCCCCACCTTCAAGAATTCTTAAATCAACAAGTCAGCAATCACTTATTAAGCACCTACTAGGTGTCATGCTTTGTGCTACACACTGGAGATAAAAAGAAAGGCAGAAAACAGTTTTTGTTTTCAAAGAACTCAATAGTCTAATGGGGGAGATAGCAGGCAAATAACTATTTACAAATAGATACTCAGGATAGATTGGAGATATTCTAAATAAAAAGGCACCAGCATTAAAACTGAGATACTCTAAAAGCATGTCTCAACAGGAAACCAGAGGATGCAATCAGCTTGAAGCAAACGTATTTACTGAAATGGCATAGTAAGAAAAATAGAAAGAAAACATCTCTCCCATAAACCTGCAGCACATTTTCTCCCAAATATAGCCAGCATCAGCAGGTGAAGTGGACACATGGAGAGGTCACAAGGAGAGACTGCACATGTGAGGGACACATGTAGCTGAAGTATGTACAAGAAGGAGCCTTCTGATGTTATAGATGGTAAACCTACAGAGATCCTTTAATTGATCCCATTAACCTTGGTCAGTTAGTCTTCTCTGGACACTGATGGTCACTTCTGAATCCTATAAAGTTGTAATCTGCCCTGCCTCCACTTTCTAGCTAGTCTGCAATTCTTGCTAGTTTTCTGCTCCAAGTAGGATGCTGTGCAGAAATCATGAGGACTGTCTTTTGTTCCCCCCAAGAAGTAGCATGCATCAGGAAATATTTTTCTAGAACAGTAGTTAGAAATGTGGTCCAGGCATTGCTGGGGAGTTCAATGGAGAGCCCACGATACATTCAGATACATGTACAACTAGTTGCACAATAATAGGAAGGTGTTTTAACTTCTAGCTAACTAACTAAAGCTCTTTGAGGGGTCTTTGATGACTTTTAAGAGTGTGAAGAGGTATTGGGGCCAAAAATTTTGAGACCTGGTAGAGAAGATGCAGTTCTGAACCCAGGAAATCTTGAGCTTGGAGTTTCCTATGAGACAATTTTCAAGGTTGATGCTGCCCTGGAAATCTCCTTTCTCTCTTAGCAGGCTATATTCTAGGATTATGTTGTCTAGGTAATCCAAAATTCCACCTACTTTTATGTGGAAGGTTCAGGTTCAGAAAGCAATGTTCTTTTTCACCTAATTTTATTTTGTTTTTCCAAATTCTCTTCCTCTCCCTCCCCACTTATTGACAAGACAAGAAAAACAATACCCATCACAAGAATGTGTAATCATGCAGAAGAATTCTTCCATTAGCCATGTCCAAAAAAAAAGAAAAAAGAAAGAGAAAGAAGGAAAAGAAAGTCCAAATGAAATAGAAATATTGTGTTCTTTCAGGGTCTTTCAGGTCCTGGGTAAGCACAAACTTCTGCTGTCAGACATCATTGCCACTGATCATAATAATCTACTATTTAATAAATGCAAATATTCTAGCTTTTGGGACAAGAACTCACTATTTGACAAAAAGTGCTGGGAAAACTGGAAAGCAAGTTGACAGAAACTACACATAGACCCACATCTCACACCATATACCAAGATAAAGTCAAAATGGGTGTATGATTTAGACATAAAGGGTGATACCATAAGCAAATTAGGGGAGCATGGGATAGTTTACCTATCAGATGTATGGTTAAAGGAAAAATTTATGACTAAACAAGAGCACTACAGGATGTAAAATGGATAATTTTGATTACATTAAATTAAAAAGGGTTTGTATAAACAAAACTAATGCAATATCCAAAAGATCATAAAAAAGGGGAAAAGGACCCACAAAAATATCTATGGCAGTTCTTTTTGTGGGGGCAAAGAATTAGAAATTGAGGATATTTCCATCAATTGGGGAATGGCTGAACAAGTTGTGGTACATGAATGTAATGGAATACTCTTGTGTTATAACAAATGATGAACAAGTAGACTTCAGAAAAACCTTGAAAGACTTACATGAACTGATGTAAAGTGAAATGAACAGAACCAGGAGAACATTGTACTGTAACAGCAACATTGATAGACTTAGCTCTTCTCAGCAATACAAAAACCAAGATAGTTATGAAAGAATTATGATGAAAAATGCTATCCACCTCTAGAGAAAGAACTTATGGAGTCTAAATATAGGTCAAAGCATACTATTTTTTACTTTATTTTTTCATGCTTCTTTTTTAATCTATGTTTTCTTTCACAATATGACTTATGTGGACTTATATGGACTTATGTTTTACCTGACTGCACATGTATAACCTATATCAAATTGCTTGTCTTTTTAATGAAGAGGAGAAGAAGAAGGGAGAGAATTTGGAACTCAAAACTTAAAAAAAATAAATGCTAAAAATTACTTTTACATATAATTACAAAAATATAAAATATTTTAAAACCAAACCAAACTAAACCAAAAAAAAAAAAATCATTGAAACCTTTAGGAGGAGAGAGAAATTCTTCTTCTTTTCTGTACTCTAGAAGAAGTGCAAAGTAGGTAAGGAATGAGCCCTAAAGTTCTCAGAGCATCCCCAGAGCTCCCTTATTTCTTAGCTCTCTTGAAAGATTCCATCACTATGGTTTCTTTCTTGTTAAATTCTCTTTGATTTTTAAATTCTAAGTCAATGGACAACCACCCAACTGAATGCTGTCAATGTTCCCCTCCAAACAATTTAAAAATTATGCCTCAAATAAAGATTTGGGTAAGTGAAAATTAGATTCCCATGAGATATCAAGAAACAATAAAACAAAGTCAAAAGAAAGAAAAAAATAAAAGACAATATGACATATCCAATAGGAAAAAAAAAGCACTGATTTGGAAAATAGATCAAGGAGAAATAATTTAAGAATTATTGGACTACTTGAAAGCCATTATCAAAGAAAGATATCCCATTTCAAGCAATGATCAAAGAAAGCTGTCCCATGATCTTAGATCTAGAGGGTACAATAGAAATCAAAAGAATCCACTGATCACCTCTTGTAAGAAATCCCAAAATGAAGGCCCCCAGGAATATTGTAGCCAAATTTCAGAGCTCCCAGGTCAAGGAGAAAATATTGCAAGCAGACAGAAAGAAACAATTCAAACATCATGGAGTCATAGTCAGAATAACACAAGATTTAGCAGCTTCCATGTTAATTAGATAAAGGGCATTGTCAATTGTATTAGAATGATCTTAAAAAATGAAGGGGGGAAGAAAGAGGAATGAATTGGAAGAAAAGGGAAAGGAGAGGTAGCATAGGGAAAAATTTGTTCACATAAAAGAGGTGTGCAAGGAAGAACTTTTACAATGGAGGGGAAAGTGGGGGTGGGCAGGCAATGCTTAGCCCTCACTCTCATCAGAATTGATTCAGAGGGAAGAATGTGTGTGTATATGTATGTATGTGTATATATATATATATATATATATATATATATATATATAATAGGCAAATGGTTGTTGTCCTTCATCTTTGAAGAGGACCAAAATGACATCACTATTGTAAAGTGAAATTTCAGTGTGTCTGACTGTGGCTGATCAGACCAATATGAGCTTGGAATGCTCTACCACAGGTTGGGCACAGATAATCCATTGGAATATTTGGGGTGGATATCCCAAATTTGAGCATCCTGCGTTTACTTTGTGCTGTCTCAATTCTGCTTTGCTCAAAGAGCACAGCACCTTTTCTTAGGTGGGTACGCCATGCTGAGCGGTCCTATGCCAGTGTCTCCCATGTTGCACAGTCAAATCCAAAGTTCCTGAGAGAGATTTTGAGAGTGTCCTTGTATCATTTCTTTTGGCCGCCATGTGATCACCTGCCCCATGCAAGTTCTCCATAAAATAGTCTTTTTGGCAAGCGTACATTTTGCCTTTGAACAACGTGGCCAGCCCATCAGAGCTGTGCTCTCTGTAGCATAGTTTGAATACTTGACAGTTCAGCTCAAGCAAGGACTTCAGTGTCTGGTACCTTATGCCAGGTGATCCTCAGAATCTTCCTAAGACAATTCAAATGGAAGCGATTCAGTTTCCTGGCAGTCCTGGTAGACTGTCCATGTTTCACAAGCATATAACAATGAGGTCAGCACAATAGCTCGGTAGACCTTCAGTTTTGTAGTCAGTCTAATACCTCTTCTCTCCCAAACCTTTCTTTGGAGCCTCCTAAACACTGAGCTAGCTCTGGCAATGCGTGCATCAACCTCATTGTCAATGTGTATATCCCTGGAAAGTATACTACCAAGGTAAGTGAACTTATCCACAGCATTCAAAACTTCTCCATTTGTTGCAACCAATGGTTCCACATGTGGATGGTGTGGTGGTGGCTGATGGAGCACTTGTGTTTTCTTGGTGTCAATTATTAGGCCAAAATTAGCACAGGTAGCAGAGAATTGATCCATATTTTGTTGCATCTTAGCTTCAGAGACTACATTGAGTGCACAGTCATCTGCAAACAGAAAATCATGCACCAACACTCCCTTCACTTTGGTCTTGGCTTATAACCTTTTCAAACTGAAGAACTTACCATCAGTACAGTAGTTGACCTTGATGCTATGTTCATCCTCATTGAAAGCATTTGTCAACATGGCTGAAAACATCATGCTAAAAAGCATGGGAGCAAGCACATAGCCTTGTTTTACTCCACTGGTGACTGGGAAGGCATGAGAACATTGTCCATTATCCAGAACCCGGGAAAACATACCATCACGAAATTGATGTACAATATTGATGAACTTCTCCAGGCAACCAAATTTTGACATAATTTTCCATAAGCCCTCACGATTAACAGTGTCAAAGGCCTTGGTCAGATCTACAAACATTGTGTACAGGCCTCTGTTCTGCTCCTGGCATTTCTCCTGGAGTTGTCAGGCAGCAAACACTTTATCAACTATTCCTTGGCCCTTTCTGAAGCCACACTGGCTCTCAGGTATATGCCCATCTTCCAGGTGAAGAATCAGCCTATTAAGGAGGACTCTAGCAAGAATTTTGCCAGCAATGACTAAGAAAGAGATCCCCCTGTGATTGCCACAGAACAATCTATTCCCTTTACCCTTATAGAGATGGACAATGGAAGCATCCTTGAACTCCTGGAGGATAACCTCCTCTTGCCATATAACCTGGAAAATTTCAGTCAGTTTTTGTATGAGCAATGGTCCCCCTACCTTGTAAATCTCAGCTGGAATAGAATCAGCACCAGGTGCTTTGCCACGTGAAAGGAGACCAATGACCCTCAAAACCTCTTCTTCAGTTGGAAGCTCAGCTAAGGAGGGATTGACTTCAACCTGAGGCAGATGGTCAATGGCCTCAGCATTGATTGATGATGGTCTTTTGAGAATACTATGGAAGTGTTCAGCCCATCTCTCTAGGATCATGTCCTTATCGCTAATCAATGTGGCTCTATCAGCACTGAGTCATTATGATTCACTCTCAATACCATGCTGTTAGATAACAATAGTGTGCCCAGATCCGGGACGACCTCGAGGGCAGGGAGACTCCACCCATCACGTATCTCCCGGGGAGAGGCGGAAATACCCGAGCTAGCTCGGTTCACCTCGATCCCCTGCCGTTTCCTGGGGGGGTCTCGTGAGAGCTCTAAGATTTAGAAGCTCCCACCTTTACCCGCCCGAGACTGTCCACACGGAATTGAGCTTCCAATCCCAACAATTCACCATAGGTTTTTGGTCCATAAATAGCTTTCAGGGAATCATAAAAGCACTTCTGATTGTTACTATCTGCATAAAATTGAATTTCATCTGTCTTCTTACTGAGCAAGGAATCCTGCATCTCTCTAAGCTTTGCTTGTACTTTGCTTTTGATGGAGTTAAATGCTGCCTTCTTAGAGGTGGACGAACTATCCTACTGGTAAATCCTATGGAGTTCACGTTTTTCATTTAGCAGCTTCTGAATTTCCCCATTATTTTCATCAAACCAGTCTTAGTGTTTGTGAGTGTTCTAACCCAGATGAGCAAATGCGGTGCTGTACACCAAATCTCTGAGAGCTGCCCAATCCTTTTCTGCTCCACTGTTTCCAGTTGTATGTTGTATGTCAGTTTTCCTTCCAAGTCAGCAGCAAACCGTTCATGCTCAGAGAAGAGCTCTAATTTGTTGACCTTAATTCTTCTGGTAGTCATTTTGCCTTAGGGGCGGTGCTTTTGATGAATGTGAATATTTAGCTTGGAAAAGATAAGTCTATGATCAGTCCAGCACTCTGCACCACACACTGCGTTTGTCACTTTCACATCTTGTCTGTCTCTTCTCCTTACAATCACATAGTCTATTAGATGCCAATGTTTGCTGTGAGGGTGCATCCATGAAGTTTTTTTGCATTTAGGTAAATGGAAAACAGTGTTGGTGATGAAAAGGTCATGTGATGCACAAGTCTTCAGCAGTAAATGACTATTGCTGTTGCTGCTTCCAACTCCATTCCTCCCTAGGTCCCTGCCAAGTCTGGTAGTCTGAGCCCATTCTAGCATTACAGTCACCCAGGATTATAAGCTTGTCGTCTTTTGGCACATTGAGGATAAGGGTCTCTAGGTCTTCATAAAATTTTTCTTTGATTTCATCAGGGTTTGTCATGGTGGGAGCATAGGCACCAATGATGGTGGCATGGCGTTTTCCTGTGAGTGGCAATCGCATTGTCATGAACCTGTCATTCATTCCTTTTGGCAGGCATACCAGCTTGCTTATTAAATTAGTTTTGATTGCAAAACCCACACCAGCTTCACGGCACTCCCCTTCACTGTGTCCACTCCAGAAAAAGGTGTATCCAGCTCCAACTTCAGTAAGCTGACCTTCCTTTCCCAACCTTGTTTCACTCAGGGCTGCTATTTGGATGCGATACCTGTTGAGTTCTCTTGCAGTAAGAGCATTTCTTCTTTCAGGTCTACTGGATTTTGTATTGTCTATGAGTGTGTGCATGTTCCATGTGCCAATGGTGAGCGGAATCATCTTTGCAGATATTTTCATACATTTTTTTTTGTTTCCACCACATAGTGGAATTCCTCACCTGCTGTGGTAATCAGGCCAGGGTTGGATAAGCAGGCAATGTTTAGGGCACCTTTTCTAGCCCTTTTCCTCACACCAGGAGGTGAGGAGTACGATCCTTAAAAAGCTGCTCAGACACCCAAGGGGCTGCCGAGTCCCACTGCTGCTCCCAGTGAGACAGCCCTATGACCTGGGCCACCTGTGTGCACGGTCGTGACTACAGTTCCCAGTGTCTCTGCACCTGCTGCTTCATCATTTGCCTGTTGCCACAGGACTTTGAATAGTGAAATGGTATGGGTGATGTCTTTTGATCTGTGCGTAAATTGGATTTAAGTGAGGCAGAGTTGTGCGAAGTCATCAGCCTCACTCTCTGCTCCTGAGTCATCATAGTCCAGTGGCAGGACAGAGCCAAGATGGCTGGCGATGGCTCAGGATGCAGTGAATGACCTTGGTGTCTTCAGTGTCCAACCAAGCTCTAAGCACTCCACGTTGCCTGCTTCATCTGCCTTCAAAACGTTTGGAACAAATTTTTCTCATCCGCCCATTCCACCAGATGAAGTCTTCATGTACTTGAGGTAGACACCCCTCTAACTCACCAATGGGTTTGAGAAACCAGAATCCGACAATCTATTGTTTACAAGAGACACACTCGAAACAGACACACACAGAATTACAATAAAGGACTAGAGTAGAATCTAATATACTTCAGATAAAGTAAAAAGGGCAGGGGTAGCAATCATGATCTTAGATCATGCAAAATAAAGCATAATAAAAGCAAAATAAAAAAATAGACCTAATTAAAAAAGATAATCAAGGAAACTATATTCAAAAGTATCACAGAAAACAAAATAACATAAAAAAAATTTTACAGTAAGTTTCTCCAGTAAAGTCCTCATTTCTTTCATATATATTTAGTATAGAACTGAGTCAAATTGATAAAAATTTGATAGTCAAAGAATACACAGTCAATTTTCAGAAGAGGAATCAAAGCAATCTACAGTCATATGAAAAAGTGCTCTAACTCACTATTGATTAGAGAAATGCCAATGAGGTACCACCTCACACCTATTGGAAATGACAAATGCTAGAGAGGTGAAGGAAAAACAGGTATACTAATGAACTGCTGATGAACTAGATAAGCTAGTCTTTCATATATATTTAGTATAGAACTGAGTCAAATTGACAAAAATTAGAGCCATTCCCCATTTTTAACCAGCAGTACCAGTACTAGATCTGTATCCCAAAGAAATCAGAGAAAAAAGAAAAGGACCTGTATGTCCAAACGTATTTACAATAGCTGTTATTTTGTGGTGGCAAAAAATTGAAAATCAAGGGAATGCTCATCATTTGGGGATGGCTGAACAAGTTGCGGCTTATGATTGTAATGGAGTACTATTGTGACATAAGAAATACCGAGGATGGTTTCAGAAAAACATGGCAGGACTTACATGAACTGATGCAAAGTGAAGTAAGAAGAAATGGAAAATGATTGTGCATAGTAATAGTAATGTTGTAATGGTGATCATCTGTGAAAGACTTGGCTACTCTGATCAATACAATGATCTAAAATGACTCATGAAAAAATGCTATCTACCTCCAGAGAGAGAACTGATGAACTCTGAGTGCAAATTGAAGTATAATTTTCTCACCTTATTTTTCTTGCTTTTTTAAAAATATGGTTAATGTGGAATTGTGTTTTACATTATTTCCCATTATTATGATTTTACATTATTTCACATGATATATTGTTTGACTTTTCAGTGGATGAGGGAAAGAATTTGGAACTCAAAATTTAAAAAGAAAAAATGTTTTAAAAACAACTAATAAACTGAACTGTTTTTAAAAGTAATTGGGAAATATTTAACAAAATAAATTAAACATTTAAAAAAATACTCTGTGAGTGAGCAGAGAAAAACTACATCTAGGGAGTAAGACCATTGGCTCTTAAAACTACTAAGTTGACAATTCAGTCATTCAAAATCCAACTCTCTTCCAAAAAGCAAATGGGTCACTCAAGGTGCAAAGTTTGAAAAGGACTTTTCTACACATCCTGTAATTTCATCAAATGAATGGAGGGGCTCAATTCAATCAATTAACAAGTATTTATCAAGTACTTATTATGTGCTATGCCAGGTTCTGAGTATATGAATGGAAAGAATGAAACAATTTCCACTCTCAGAGTTTACACTGAGGAGACAATAAGTACGCAGACAAGTATAAACAGAATAAATAGAAATGATATTATTTACATCTAATATTGTAATTAATATAGTTATATTTAATATTGCATTTCATAGGAAATATAAATGCAATGTGTACTAGCAGTATACATTTGAGGGAGATCAGGAAGATTTCATGAGGACCTGAGCTGTGTCCTAAAGAGAGGGCTATGAAGCAGAGGAGAGACAAAGGGCATTCCAGGCTTGGGGGATGACCAGCGGACGGGCATACAGATGGGAGATGAAGGGCTGTGTAGGAGGAAAAGCAAAGTCAGTCTGGGTAGGAAGAGGAGGGATCTGTGAGACTGTATAAAGACTGTAATACATTTAGATAAGTAAGGGATATTATTATTACCCCTCATTTTTCTAGATGAGGAAACTGAGGCAGACAAAGATTAAGGACTTGCCCATGGTCACAAAGCTACTAAGTGCCCAAGATCAAGATTTGACAATGGATAGAATATGTGGCTGAAGAGTGCAAGAAGATGAAGGAATTGCGGAGTTGATGCTAAGTCTTAGCTTTCTAACCTGGGAGACTTGAAGAATAGGGATGCTCTCCAGAGTAATAGGGAAGTTTAGAAAAGGGGAGGATTTTAGGGGAAGAATAATAATTTCTGTCTTGGACAGGGTGACTTTTGAGAGATGTCGCTAGGACAGCCCAAGTCAATCCCTCTGCTTCTTTGCAAGCTTTAGAGAGAGGGAGGCATTTTGAAAGTCAGTGGGAGATATAGAAATGGGAAATATTGCTGTTGCCACATAAGCATCTCCCTTCATGGAAATAAAGAGGTAGTAAACTTGTTCACACTTCTAACTCACCCTCTCTTCCCTCCCAATTTTATTTTTGTCCGTGCTCAGTGATGATTATGGTGGTTATCTGGGGAGATCTCATCCCACATGGGTAGCCAACCGCTTACTGGTGAGCAGAGGTACTTGGAGCCTTGTAGAGAAAGAGGTGCTCAGGTGGCCTGGCAAGGAATGATTCTTTCACCAGTAGGGGGCATGACTATGGAGAGATGGAGTCTGTCTCTCAAAGAAGCCTTTATACCAACTGGTCAATCACCAAGTATTTCTGACTGCCTGGTGTGCGGTTAGCACTGTGCCAGATGATATGCAGATAGAAAAGAATAGAAAAATGCCTGGTTAAGAGCAAAGAATCAAAGATCATAGAACTTGTCCAGTTGAACTTTCTCAGCCTCAGTTTTCTCATCTGTAAAATGGAGAGGTTGGGCTAGGTGACCTTTAGGTCCATTCCTGATGTAAATCTATGATCCTATGATCTATGATGTCATGATCACATACTCCTAGTTAAAAAGACACTTAGAGATCTCTAGGAAAATAGTTCAATGCTGGAAGGAATTGAGAGGTCATATAGTCCAACCCCCTCTTTTTTTTTCTTTTATAGAATAATTTATTTTCAGTTTTCAGCATTCACTTCCACAAGATTTTAAATTCCAAATTCTCTACCCATCTCTTCCCTCCCCCACCCAGGGACAGCATGCACCCCAACCACCCCTTCCCCCAATCTGCTTTCCCTTCTATTAACCCCCCCTCTTCTCTCATTCCCCTCCCCTCTATTTTCCTGTAGGGCAAGATAGATTTCTAGACCCTGTACAACTTATTTCCCAGGGGCATGCAAAAACAATTTTTAATATTCATTTTTAAAGCTTTGAGTTCCATATTCTCTCCCTTCCTTCCTCCCTACCCTCCCTCCTTGAGAAAACAAGCAGTTCGATGTAGGTCATATATGTGTAGCCATGCAGAACACTTCCATAGCAGTTATCCAACCCCCTCTTTTTACAGGGGAGGAAATTGAAGCCCAGGTAGGTGCCTTACCCAAGGATGCACGAGTAAAAGCAGAGCTGAGATGTGAACTTCTGACTTCAAATCCAGAACTCTTTTCACTGTAATCTCTGGGTTGTTGTGAGGATCAAATTAGACATTAATTGTAAGGCACTTAACACAGTGTCAGGCACATACTCTTCAATCCAGTGATACGGGCCTCCTGGCTATTCCCTCAACAAGACACTCGATCTCTCCACTCTGGGAATTTTCTCTGGCTCTCTTTTCTGCCTGAAATGTTCTCCCTCCTCATCTCTTCCTAGCTTCCCTTCAGTCTCAATTAAGAATCCCAGGTTTTACAGGTAGCTTTTCCCATTCCCTCTTAATACAGATCTGTGTTCAGAGTTGACTTCAGACAATTATTAGCTGTGTGACCCTGGGCAAGTCACTTAACTTCTATTTGCCTCAGTTTTCTCATCTACAAATAACGGATAATAATAGCGCCTACCTCCCAGGGTTGTTGTGAAGATTAAATTCAGATAATGTTCGCCAAGTACTTAGCACAGAGTCTGGTACATAGTAAGCCCTGTATAAATGTTAGCTATTCCTGCTGTTATCATCACTATTATTAGTGCCTCCCCTTTGTCAGTTATTTCTTATTTGTCCTATATATAGCTAGCTTTGTGCGAATTTGTTCATTTGTTGTCTTCCTCATTAGATTGTAAACTCTTGGAGGGCGGGCAATATTTTTTGACTCTGTATCCCTGGTGCTTAGCACAGTGCTTGGCATACAGTGGAGCTTAATAGATGTTTATTGACGGATTGACTGACACAGTAAGTGCTCTATAAATGTTAGTTATTTTGAGCTGTTATTATTGCTTCATTTTTACAGACGAGGAAAAAACTGGGTAAGATTTGTGGTCTTTTTCCATTCTCATACTTTTTGTGACATAACGAGGCACAGGAAGGTTAAATGATTTCTCCAAAGTCACAAAAGTATTAAATAGCAGAGCCAACATTCAAATCCAAGTCCCCTAAGACTAAATTCAGGTCTCTTTCCATGATGCCAGCTACTTTTAATGAGCCCCCAATTTAGTCAGAATGATTAGGGAAACGCATCTAAAACACACACACACATCTATAAGAAAGTGCTACTTTTTACCAAAAAAGCAATAAAAGTGAAAGGATTCAAAGAAAGGAAAGATCTTTGTAGTCTGGAGTCCTTAATCCTTCCTCAATACTCCCAGAAGGCTTCAAGGCAGAGGTGGGAGATGGGCAAGACCTTGATTAGAAATGGGTAACTAGAAAGAAGAAGAAGCGTTTGTGTTTAAATATCTCTTTGTAAACTGTTTTACATTCTATCCTAACAAAAATCCTGGAAGGTGCAATTATTATTGTCCCCATTTTCAAATGAGGAAACTGAGGCAAAGGTTAAGTGACTTGCTCAAGATCACATCACTAAGTGTCTGATGCTGAATGTGAACTCAGGACTTTCTGATTCCAGGTCTGGTACTCTACCCACTGTACCACTCAGCTGGCTCAACATTTTCCCCTAAGTACTGCTTTGACTGCATCCCACAAATTTTGGTATGTTGTCTCATTTTCATTATCTTTAATGAAATTATTTATTGTTTCTTTGATTTGTTCTTTAACCCATTCATTCTTTAGAATTAGTTGATTTAGTTTCCAATTAATTTTTAACCTATGCTTCAGAGGCCCTTTATTGAATATAATTTTTATAGCATTTTTTCTGCATCTGTGTGAGGTTTTTATGCCCTGATACATAGTTTTTGTGAAGGTGCCATATACAGTTGAGAAATAATAATGCTCCTTTCTATTTCCATTCACTGTTCTTCAGAGGTCTAGCCTATCTAACTTTTCTAAAATTCTATTCAGCTCCTTAACTTCTTGCTTGTTTGTTTTATGGTTGGATTTATCTAGGTCATCTCATCCCAACCCATCCCATCACCTGGACAGTTTTTATGTTCTGTTTGTTTTT
This sequence comes from Notamacropus eugenii, assembly GCF_028372415.1. NCBI lineage: Eukaryota > Metazoa > Chordata > Mammalia > Diprotodontia > Macropodidae > Notamacropus > Notamacropus eugenii. The sequence continues at coordinate 623,048,959 of NC_092872.1, forward strand.
CTACATGGATAATAAAGCCTATTCAACCTAAAAAAAAATAGTAAATTGAGGTCCCTTACTAACATAGCTTTACTATTTCTTCCTATAACTCATTTAAATTTCATTAGACTTCTGCTGAACTCAATCACTATCATCCCTCTGGGAGGTTTGTTTGATAGGTTCAAAGAGACCGAATTGCTTCAGTCGTCTTTGATCTTGGTTTCTTGCCCTGGTTCTTGCACTGCAGGCTTATATGCAGGACTAAAGGTTAGAACTGAGTTCCCCTTCTGCTCTTGGGCAGTTAAATTTTTGGAATTTCTTCCTTGCCCTATACAAAGCTAGGGTCTCTCTTGCTAATGACTGAAATAGCTCCTCTCCACCCTGGAACTATGACTGGGAATGGGGTGGTGGGAACAGAGCTGCCAGATGGCACCTGTTCCTGTTCCCAGCACTGCTTTAGGGATCCCTGGGATCTCTTTCTGCCCTGCCGCTTCCAACCCTGCTGTTCAGTTTCTGCTCCTTTACCATCCCTGAGGCTAGAACACTCCCCATACCTCTCACTGCTCTTTCAGCTATTACAGTGCTCCTAGTCAGTTACTGCCCTAGTGTCTGTAGAGCTCTCTATCTTTCCAACCTTCCCTAGACTCATTGTGACTTTTTTTTTTGCTTTCTTCATCAGATTTTGATCTGGCACATTTTCTAGGTTGCCGTGGAAGAGGTGGATGAGCTGGGCAAAAATTCTGACTCTCACTCTACCATCTTGACTTCACCTTTAGCTCTAGGTTTTCAAAGATTCAAAATGGTTTTTATGTGTCTCTTTCCTGAAGAATATCCAGAACCATATTTGTCTCTTCCTCAAAAACCATTCATACCAACACTACCCCTCAAACAGCATCATATCAACACTTTTTCCACCAGTTAGGAGTAGCGTCTCTCTTTAGACATCTGGATGAGATGTAGAAATCTTAAATTCAATATTCAGAAAATTGAACTCATCTTTTCTTCCAAACTTCCTGCTCTTCAAAAATTCCCTATTATTATTGAGGAAATCACCATCATTCCAGTCACTCTGGCTCATAACCTAGGTGTTATCCTCCACCTAATTCCCATATCCAATCTGCTGCTAGGTCTTGTTGATTTTACCTTTATAACATATTTCCCATATTTCCTCTTCTCTCCTCTGACACTGCCACTACCCTGCTGTAGGACCTCATTACCTCATGATTGGACTGTCACAACAGCCCACTAGTTGGACTACCAAAGTCAAGCCACTGCTTACTGCAGTGCATTCTCTCCTCAGCTTCAAACTGATCATCCTAAAGCACAGGTCTGACTGTATCACCCCCCTATTCAGTAAACTTCATAGATTTCCTATTATATCCAAGATCAATATAAAATCCTTGACTTTTAAAACCTTTTGGAACTGGACCCCTTCCTACCTTTCATGTCTTCTTATACTTTACTGCCCTGCACATACTCTGCAATCCAAGGAACTGGCCTTCTTACCGCTCCACAAGACATTCCATCTCCCAGCTCTGAGTATTTTTACCGGTCATCTTCCAGTTCCAAAACCCTATCTTTCCTCATCCCCACCTTGTACCTTTCCTGGCTTCCTACAAGTCCTAGTTAAAATCCCATGGTCTAAAAGCCTTTCCCAGAGCCCTAAATGCTAGCACTTTCCTTCTGTTAATTAATTCCTATGCAGTCGTATATAACTTATTTGTACATATTTGTATGCATGCTCTCACTATTAGCCTGTGAGTTCCTTGAGAGCAGGAATATATATTATATTATGTTATGTTATGCTATGTTATGTTATACATGTATTATATAATACATACAATATAATAATATACATTATTTTTAATAGTATTTCCCCCAAATTACATATAAAAACAATTTTAAACATTCATTTTGAAAAAATTTTGAGTTACAAATTTTTACTCTCTTTCCTTCCCTCCCCTCCTTCTCCCTAAAATGGTGAGCATTTTGATATAGGTTATATATGTACAATCATATAAACACATTTTCATATTAGTCATGTGATGAGAGAAGAAACAGATCAAAAGGAAAAAAATTCACAAAAAGTGAAAATAGCCTGCTTCAATCTGCATTCAGACTCCATCAGTTCTTTCTCTGTATGTGAATAACATTTTCCATCATAAGTCCTTTGGAATTGTCTTGGATCATTGCTTTGCTTAGAGGAGATGTTATTCATAGTTGATTGTAGTACAATGTTGCTGTTACTGTGTACAATGTTATCCTACTTGAGAAAGGGCTATTGTCTTCTTTTGTATCCCCTGTACTTAGCACGGTACTATATGTCCTAGTAGGTGCTTAATACATGCTTTTTTGACTGGATGTGACTTCCCTCCTCTCTCCATAGACACAATGTCAAGCAAAGCATTCTGGACTTGGTTGGGAGCCTGGCAACTTTAGTCAAACGAGGCTTTTTTTTTTTTTTTACCTATTCTTCTACTTGAGTTGTTACTTTCCTCAGTTTTGTTAATCTATGTTCTGATCTCTGTTTCATTCATGGCCTTATACAGATTATAAAGGTTCCCATGACTTCTAAATGACTTTAGAACTTCTAAAGTTCTATGATCTGGCACATTCCAAGAGAAAAATGAAGAGGCCAGAAGGTGCTGTCAGTGACACAGATGCTATTGTTCCCAAGTCATCATTGCAAAGTTCTTTTGGTTAAGACCTTAGCCAACTCAATAGCACTTCCACAGAGACACATACAACAAAGGAAACCCAACTAGATGCACTTGGGAAAGCCAGACATGTGCAGTTGTACAGCTTTAACATGATGAGGTCCCAAATGGCTCTTGGGGTGAGGGAGAACCTCCAAAGACTACCTCTAAAATAACGATTTAACAGTGTAGCCTTAAAACACAAGCAAAAACAAATCTTATTCCTCCCAGCTTTTGTTTGCTAGCTGTAGGAAATCCTAGTGGGACAGAGTATGGTGCCTCCTCAAGGATATCATAGCAACAACTCCTTTCTTGCTCTAACAACTTAAGCCATCTTACCTTTTTTTGTTGTGGTAACAGTAATTTGGAATGACATTGCTCTACATCCTTGTACAGGGGGTTCACCACTCTTGGTTTTTGTTGTTGGTAGTAGTGGCAGGGGTGAATGAATAAGGGAATCTCATTTTTTATTAGGATTCTCTTTCCAGGAGTCAGGCAATCTTTCACATCAGGCATATTTCTTAGTGGGTGCTTCTGTCATTCTCCTGGAATGTTTAAGTTGCATTTGTTGACTATTGTCATGGTGCCTGACCTCCCGGTATTATGTTGCTCTGGTAACTGGCTTCTCAATGCTACCTTAGATACTACTTCAGAAGAAAACAGGAACTAGGAAAAAGAAGGAAAGAAGTGGGTGTGGGAGGTGTCTGAAGAGAACACAGCAAGGAAAGTGGTTCTCTGTACTATTAGACTTTGTTCAGTTCTCATCTCAATTATGCCTACTCTTTCTGTATTCTTGGATGTGCCCTTTGCCCCGAAAGCAGTGGGCAAATTACTAGATGACTTCCAAGAAGATAAGAACCCCAATAAGGTGTACCTGGCCTATGGAGGTAGGTGTTGCATGAGCTAAGGGTTATGGACTTAGTGTTTAATATGTTCTGGGCAGGGCTGACTTATTCTTGGAGTGGGGGAGAAGGGGGAATGTGGGGGAAGAGATAGTCTAAGCCTTTGTCTTCAGTGATTTCTCTTCTTAGTAACAGAGTGAGGGGAAAGGGATAGTGCTAAATTATCCAAGGTCTTCCATCAATCCCTTCTACTCCTCCTCTGTCTTCCATAGGATTTTTAGAAACATGATAAGAACCATGGTCCTTTTGCCCATCTTACCCCTTCCAGTTTACGTGTTCATTGTAGCTGCCCTTTCCTCTATGTGCCCAATTCCTAGGTCCTTTGAATGGTTCTAAATATGATATGCAACTGGATCTTATCCTTGTGGTTAATAGTTTGAAAAAGTTGGAGTCTGATACAGGCTAGCCATAGTCTGAATGCATGTATGTCACCTCTCAACCATGAAATGGGTTCAGAATTCATCTGTGACCTTTATAAAAAGAAATTATGCATATTGATTAATAATACCTTATTTTTCAAAGAAAAAAAGACAATGGTACTCAAGGTCTCTTATCCTAGGTAACTCTCAAAGGAAGCCTTGGACAATGAAACTTTGTAGGCAGAATGTCTGCAAAGCCATGAAAACTACTAGAAACCAGTGGTTTCCAGAATTCTCTTTCTGATCTCCTTCACAGTTTGCATGACAGGAAATGAGGTTCCCTGGCTTCCACCTGTGGTGCCTAAGACCCTGAATAAGCTTGCCCATGATCCTTCCCTCAGCTATGAATACCTGCCTGAGCATGGCTTGGAAGCATTCATTCGTGTGACCACAGAGCTACTTGTTGGTCGACATAGCCCAGCCATTGTGGACAACAGGGTGAGAAGACTTCTTTCTCTCCTTCACTTTGCCCTAACTAGGCTCCAGCAGAGTAGGGGGCATCCCTGAAGGGCTTTTCAGCAAAGTAGCTTCAAAGGGCTTTCTCATCTATTCTTTCATTAAGAGAAATTCTCAGTTTCTTCATCTGTAAAATGGGGTTGTACTAGGTGAATTCTGATGTACTATAATTATTGGTCATCCCCAGTTCTTTAGGTTTGGTCATCTGGAAGGGGTACCTAGTGAGCAATCCCTCTTCGTTGAGGAGGCTGTTAGATTACTAGCAAGGGTGGCAGCAGAAAGTGACTTTCTCACTATCTCCCCAATTGAAGGAAAAAATTAAGCCTGCCAAAGCACCTAAACCATCTATAGATACAGAACAATCTTTTCCAGGCTATTATTACCATAATATGAAAGGAAGTGAAAACTGAATTTTAAATAATTTGCCAAGATTCTAGATTAGAATTTGGGTCTATTGGCTCCTAGTCCAGGGGCCTTCCTGTTTTAAACTGTCTCTCAATGAAATAACAAGAAAAAAGCACTTTAAACTTTTTGAAGCTACCCTGCTCACAAACGTTTAGAGGCTCCCTATTGATACAATACAAAGTCTTTAATTTGACATTCAAGGCTTCTGTAATTTGGCTGGAGCCTACTTTTCTAACCCTTTTTCCACATTGATCTCCTTTGTATACTCTATGTTCTAGCCAAATGTACAGGATATCTCCCAAGTCTGAAAAGGACTCCCCTTTCCTCTTCCCTCCACCTCCCTCTCCTACTAAAATCCTTCTTTTTCTTCAAGGCTCAGCTTAGGTCAGGAGATCATCCTCTTTTTCCAGAACTTCTCCTTTTCTTCCTCTTCTCTTTCTGCCTCTCCTCCTCCTCGTTATCTTACTCTTATTCCTTCCCCTCTAATTCTTTTTCCTTCTTTTCTTTCTCCTCTTCTTTCTTCTCCTCCTCATTTTCTTTCTCTTTCTCCTGATTATTTCTCTTCCTCCTCTTTCTCCTTTTTTCCTTTCCTCCTCCTCTTTCCCCCACCTCCTGCTTATCTTCCTTCTTTTTCTCCTTCTACTTCTCCCTGAGACCTATTCTGACTCCTCAGTGAGGAGTGATCCCTGAATCTTTCATCTTTCTTTCTTCAGTTTAAAATTCAAAGTCAACAAACACTTATTAAGTGCTTACTCTGTGTAAGGCCTTCTGCTAGGTAGTAGGGATACAAAAAAGAAAAATAGCAAAGTGTTTGTCCTCCATGATCATACAGTCTAATTAGAAGTTGATTGTTGATGTATTGGGGACAGAAATCAATATGATAGAAGTAAGACTGTGGCTCAGGAAGAAGAAATAGAGGAAGAATATTATGTGAAGACATCTGAAGAGGAAGAAATCACTTTCATTTAGGAGTAGAGGATAGTGAGGTAGGGGTCACAGAAGGTTTCGTTAAGCAGCTAGTATTTGAACTGGGCATTGAAGGAAGGTAGAGACTTCAATAGATGGAATTAGGGAGGAATCTATTCCAAGGGAAGATTTCATGAGCAAAGGAATGGGGGTGGGAGAGGGCAAGGTAAAAATGGAAGGCTATAGAATACTAGAGTACAGCTTGGTAGGAATGTAGAATGTGTGAAGGAGAATATTCTGAGATTAGACTGGGAAGGTAGGTTGGAACTATATTGTGAAGAGCCTTAAATATCAGAATCAAGAGTTTTAGAATTAGCTAATGGTGAGTCAATTAAGATTTTTGTATACAGAAGTGATATTATAGTGGTGCATTAGGAAAAGAGATGGACAGGTGACAGGATGAGACAGGAGACAGGAGAGACTGGAAGCCAAAAGACCAGTTAGAAAGCTATTACTATAGTCTAGGTCAGAAGAGAGAGGGACTTGAATTTAGATAATTAAAGTAGGGAGTGCCAAAGGTAGATTGGATGCAAAAGCTATTTCAAAAGTAAAAGAAAGAAGAATTGTCAAATTGCTGGATGTATGAGGGGAGGAAGAATCAAAGGAAACTGAGTCAATGAGCCTGGGAAACTGAGAGAATGATGGAGCTATTAGCAGAGATAGGAAAGTTAGCAGAAGGGGCAGAGATGTTTTGGAGAGCAGTGGGAGATGGGCAGTGGGAGATGATGGGCAGTAGAGATAATGTTGATAATGCACTTATCACATTTTACAACGTATTATCATCCTTATTTGTGTGACTATAAACTCACTGAGGACAGTGACAATTTCTTTTCCATCTTCTTATCCCAGAGCCTAGCACCGAGCCTTGTACGAGTAAATCATTTAGTAGAAGTTTGGGGAATATAAAGGTATTTGATGCAGCCTAAAGTATTACTGTTACTGTTTATTTTCTTTACTGGTAGGTAGGGGGTGTGCATACTATTGGTGGGAGTGGTGCCATTCGACTTGGGGCAAAGTTCCTCAAGGATTGGTATCGGGGGTCTCGAGTGGTGTATTTACAGCCATCGCAAAAGGGTAAGTGATGCCAAAGGAGGAAGGACTCTCTCCCATTCTGTTACACATGTTTTCTCTTCTGCTCATTTGTTCTGAAGTCTAGCTTTCCCAATAGGATGATAGGTTGCCAGAGTGTCCCTTGTTACAGTTCTGTCTTTAGGACCAAATCCTACTTTTTTTTTCTCCTTACTTTCCACCAATGATAATTGGGAATAAGCTAAGACTTTCTTCCCCTCATCTTGTCCATTGACCACTCCAAACTCTGAAGCTATCTGCTTGATAGTTAAGAGGATCATCCTCAGCCAATGAATGACCCATATTCCAAGCTGAAAGCTTTCCACTTTACTCTCCCACTCCATATCCCATGTGTTGGTTGATGTGTGGGTTGGGATGAGGGTGTGTGTGTGTGTGTGTGTGTGTGTGTATGTATGTGTGTTTCCACAGAGCAACATGGACTCATCTTCCAGGAATTGGGCTTTTCTATTCGTGAGTATACCTTCTGGGATCCTTATCGGCTGGTTTCAGACACAGGCAAGCTTTTTGATGTAGTGGAGGTAGGAAGCTTCACCCCCTTTCCTGCTTATTTTCTTCCTCAGATCCCTCTTCCTGCCTCCATTACCTCATACCTCTCTCCCCTCTTAGCATTATACCTCCCTCCTAGCTGTGGAGTTTCCCTCCTCATTCTTGCTACCAACCTCTTGGGGCAGGGTGAGAGTTGCTGGGATGATCTTTACCTACAGCATGCCCCTGAAAGAAGCATCCTTGTGCTATACAACCCTGGGAGCTTCATCCTGCCCCGAAAAAAATGGATAAAGTTGGCTAAAATAATGAAGGTGAGCCCAATCTGTCTGCTCTCCTTTTTGAACTGCCATCTCTTTCCTCTCCACTGTGTCTTCCCAACTGTTTCAGTTTTTTCTCTTCCTCTACAGAGAAAGCAGATTTTCCTCTTTTTTGACGTGCCAGATCAAGGTTTTGTCAGTGGTGACCCAGACCGGGACAACAAGATTTTACGCTATTTTGTGACTCAAGGCTTTGAGTTCTTCTGCAGCCAGTGTCTTTCCAATTCTTTTGGCCTCTATGGTATAATCTGGGCATGGGTCAGTGGGGAAAGTGAAGGTTTGGTGCTGACTTTGGAGCCAAACACATGGTGGCAAGATGTGTGCTAGCTGTCTACCATTCTCCTGGGAATATCAGGGGTTCTAGAAGATGTAGCAGCAGTAGGAGCACCCCTGGATGCTTTAGAGGGCTCTGGCCTCCTTCATCCAACTGAGTTAGCATCAGAGGGATGGAACTCCCTTTGGGACTGGGACATGGTGCTGGAGGTAGATGGATTTTCTCTCCCTGGTTATGGGCCATGGACCTAGAGGGGGCTGGGGATTTCGGGGCCAGCAACACTCTGACCTGATTGTTCTTTTGGGCTTTTGGGCCATGTTTGTGATTGCTGCAGATGAGCGTATAGGCAACCTGGTTGTTGTGGCAATGAGCAACAAAGCCTTACTGTGTATTCGCTCCCAGCTGGACATCTATGCCCGGTATATGTGGCAGAGCCCTCCTGCCTTGGGGTCAAGAGTGATCACCACCATCCTCAGTAACCCTGCCCTAAGAGTAGAGTGGTAAGAAGCAGCAGGGAGAAATGGAAAAGGCAGAATAACCAGAAAAGTAGAGCTTAGGAGATTCCTACTCCCAGACTGAATATACTTCATTTTAATTCACTTTAGTTCAGCTCAGCTAGCATTTATCACCCATTATCTCATCTTTTCTCACAATACCCCTGTGAGATAGGTGAGTAGTATAGTACAATTATTCCCACTTTACAGATAAGGAAACCAAAGTTCAGAGAAGTGAGTCTAACTAACATATATTGGGTCAAGGGACTTAAATGGTACTCAAAGGATATAAGAAGAATGTAGTATTTAATAGCATTTACTATGTTGATTTGTTGACAAGTTCAGGACTTTTAAGCAGGATTTGGGTTCAAATACTCTTCTGATTCTTTAATATCCCTTGATGAAGCCAGAAGGCCTTATAACCATTATGTTGAGGACAGAATATCAACATAGGCATAACCTACAGTCAATTAAATTCATTACACATTAATCAAGCACATGGTTCTAGGGGTTCTGGGATACAGAAATTCAAAGGAAATAGTCCTTCCACTTTAAAAACTTTCATTTTCCTGGACAGATAGATTGAATGATTTATTCTACATTCCTTCAGCAGACATCAAGCATCTGCTATTACATGCAGGGCAATATATATATATATCCAAAGATAAACCCAACATAGAATTTTTTTCTCCACAGAGTATCTTGAGAAGTTTATTTGGGCAGTGAACAGATTTGAGATGGGATTGCCTCGAAGGCTAGTTATTCCCTCTAGCTAGTCTTCGGATACCCCTAACCTTTGGCGAAGTGGGAATGGGATATGTGGGTTGCATATTCTTACATACCTCTTTCCTCTTTCTTGGTTACTGCAGGAAGAAAAGTCTAAGAGGAGTAGTAGAGAACATCATGTTAACTAGGGAGAAAGTGAAGGAGAAGCTTCGACTCCTAGGTACACCAGGGTCCTGGGAACATATCACAGAGCAGGATGGGATGCACAGCTTCCTTGGCATCAGTGGTAAATAGGACAAGGAATCTCTTTTCCCCTCTCCTACCCTTCTCCCCATGCGCAGCTCCAATGATGGCCCCTCTTCTTTAGTTCTTGTTTGACTTGAACAGAAAACCCAGTTGGGAGGGATTCCCCAGTCCATAACCATACTCTAGATTTTAGAAATGCATAGAACTCGGGTTGATTAAGCTAACGATATCCTTGGGGATCATCTCCATTGGTCTTTGGCAAAGTACTTTATCAATTTTTTACTAAATTTTTTTTGGGGGGAGAAATGGTTCTTCAAGGCAAGAACCAATGGGAATCATATCCTTCCCATTGGTTCTTCAAGGCAAGAACCAATGGGAATCATATCCTTCCCATTGGTTCTTCAAGGCAAGAACCAATGGGAATCATATCCTTCCCATTCTCCAAGTGGTCTATGTTGTAGACTAGTGGCTTCACACTCCACTAGGAACAGGAACCACTAAACCTCCATAAAGATTCCAGCCGCTCATATGTTGACTTAGAAAATGATATTTATCTTTGTTCTATTATCTATTATATTATTATCTGTTCTATAATGATATATTATCATTATCTATGTTCTATTGTATTTATATTTATTTTGTTCAATATTTTCCAATTATATTTTACTCTAGTTTCAACCACTCTGGGGAGGCTTTGGGGCCTGGAAGTATTACGGGCCTTTTTTGAGATCTTTATTCATACCAAAGAAAAGTGAAACTGACTTAAAAAGCTGGCTAGAACCCTAAGAAAGTTTGTTTCCAGAAAGTAGGCCTTTTCTTCTGGCCTTACCCTGCCCTGCCCCGGGGACATACCCCAGGTGGTATATGGTATGACAGATCTAGCCTCTAGGCCCTGTGTTCATTCATTAGTTGATCAAGTGGACTACCTGGTCACAAAGAAGCATGTCTACATCCCCAAGACTGGGCAGATCAACCTCACCTGCATCAACAGTCAGAACATTGACTACATTACCCAGAGCATCAATGAGGCCATCCTTGCAATAGGTCCAGGCCCACAGCCCAGGGAGCCACCACCTAAGGATTCGGTGGTGCCTGAGGATTCAGAGCTCAAGTCTCCAACGTTAAGGGTTGCAGGGACAAAGCTTTCAGGAATGACTACTTTCTTACGGAATAAAAAGTAGTATGAAAAGATCTTGTGCCTGCTTCTTCTTTCTACAACACTTCCTCTTTGCAAAGCATTTCCTGCTCATCACAACCATTGCCCAGATGTCCTGTCATAAGTGCCAGAGTCCCAGAAACAGGCTGCAGAACATTAAGGGTGATGACTTTTGCCTTAGAAGTAGCATAAAAGATATCCTGAAGGGCGATATAGTGGGAAAAGAAGGTGGGCTGGTTAGGTGGCAATGAATGAATTAATGAAGAGGCATTAACTGCTCATTATGTGCCAAGTCCTTGGGCTAAAACTAGAAAAACATTAAAATAACCACAGAGACAGCTCACATAGGAGGTTTCTGTTGCAAAGCAGATGGAAAGGTCTTGTGGTTCTAAGGCAAAACAGATGGTAATACATCTTCATGAATGTCATTTCTACTGATAACACCATTTCTGTTTCTGAGGCAGAACAATTTGGCAGTGCCAAGGACTTTGGTAGAAAGAATATTGCACTGAGGAGGCAGGGGCAGTAGCCCTGGCAAAAGCAGTTGCCAAATGTCCCACCCACAAGAGCTGCTTCTCTGGATGACAGCGGCTGGAGCCACACTAGAAGCTAGGGGTCTAACTAGGGCTAGGGGTCTAAAGGGGTCGGCTGCTGAGGAGGCATTCCTATCACCCCAGTGTTCTAGGTGTACCTGACTTTTGGTAGCAGTGGGCTACCTATTTGTGTTTCTGGTGCTGAGGATGACAAAGTCGTCCTCCCGAAGTGTTGTTCCACTCAATGATGGCTGTAGGAACAAGGTTGGAAGTACGACTGTTGATCTGTAGGGAGACACTGTTACTCCCAGGGCTTCTGGGTCTTCTTGGTTCTGGACTGTGATTAGGGTCTGAGGGGAAATTATGGTTGAGGTGGTTTGATTCATTTCGCCCATGTGGCCACCTGTCTCTCCCTCTGGGTGCCTCACTGTTTCAGTAAGTCTGCCTTGCGTGCCTATGAGCATTAGTTATTATTATATCTTGGTTTATTTGCTCTTATTTAGATTTCTGAAATTGAAAATGTTAATGCGAAAAGGGATGAGTGGACTCTCTTTTGAATTCCCAATGCATTTATTAAGGATCTTTAAAAATACATATGTATGCATGTGTATGGGCTTATATATCCCTGCAAGATAAAAGAATATTGGTGATATGGTGCCAGCAAGCTTCCAGTAGGACAAAAACTGGCTACACTAGGACAAGTAAACAGTGAGATTGAAAGGATTCTGCTCAGCTGTATCCCAAAAAGATCATAAAAATGGGAAAAAGACCCACATGTACAAAAATATTTATAGCAGCTCTTTTTGTGGTGGCCAAGAACTGGAAATTGGGGAATGGCTGAACGAGTTGTGGTATATGAATGTGATAGAATACTACTGTGCTATAAGAAATGTTGAACAGGCTGACTTCAGAAAAGTCTAGAAAGATTTATATGAATTGATGCTGAGTGAAGGGAGCGGAACCAGAAGAACATTGTACACAGTAACAGCCACAATCTGTGACGACTGATTTTAATAGACTTAGACCTTCTCAGCAATGCAAGGACCTAAAACAATTCCAAAGGTCTCATGATAGAAAGTACCATCCACATTCAGAGAAAGAACTATGGAGTCTGAATGTAGAGTGAAGCAGACTATTTTCTTTTGTCTTGTTTTGTTTTTTCTTTCTCAGGGTTCCTCCCATTCATTATAATTCTTCTATACAACATGACTAATGTGAAAATATGTTTAATAGGAATGTATATGTAGAGCCTATATTGAATTGCAGGCTGTCTTGGGGAGTGAGAGGAGGGGGAGGGGGAGAAAATTCAAAACTTATGAAAGTGAATGTTGACAACTAAAAATAAACAAATTGACTAAAAAAAAGAAGAAAGGGTGAAAGGAAGGAAGGAAGAAAGAAAGAAAGGAAGAAAGAAAAGGGAAGAAAAGGAAGAAAAAGAGAAAGAAAAAGAAAGAAAGAGAAAAAGAAAGAATTCTGTTCCCACAGTGTGGTAAGGCATCCAGGTGACAGTAGCTCTTGTCTGCATGGTCCTCAGCTGAGAATTCCTGCTCAGTCAGCCCAGGCTTCATTTCTCCTCTCTGCAGAGGTGCTCTCACTTTGGACACAGGCTTCAAGACCAGGTATCACACAGACCAGTAGATACAGAAATATTTCTACCAAGCCACTGTGGAACTGAGTTTTATGGTTTTCCTAGAGGTTATGGCAACACCCAAGTGGCCCTTTCAAAGACTACACTTTACTTATTGGTTGGCACAGTTCACCCTTGTAGCATATTCTTATTTGGGTAATAGCTGGCATTTCAGTTAGTGGATTGGGCCCTGGCCAATCAGGACAAAGCTGGGCAAATGTTTGAATGGAATCGCCAAATTGGCTAATTTGAAAAAATTGAATGTTATAAGCAAAACAGCAGCAAAATATATATAATAAATATAACCCAAGCTCTGGACTCGTGACTCAGTTCCAATTGTGGGTGTGCTCCAAAAGATCCTGACTCTGATCAAGGATGTATCAACAAGATTTTTGTAAAATGCCTTATAAACTTTTTTGGGGGGAAGGTTAATTTATTTATTTTTAGTTTTCAACATTCACTTCTATAAGTTTAAAATTCTCTCCCCCTCCCTCCTCTTCCCCTTCACCAAGACTGCATGCAATCTGATATAGGCTCTACATATACATTCCTATTAAACATATTTTCACATTAGTCATACTGTATAGAAGAATTATGATGATATATGGCTGATATATCCTTGACCAGAGTTTAACTCTCAGAAATCTCAGAATATAGTTCATGTCTAGGTTTCCACTGATGTGGCTATAAATGGGGTCCCAAACTCCCATACAAGTTCTCAAGATAACAAATGCAGGTGTCAGGTAAAAAGACAACTTAATTTCTAGCCCCCAGAAAATGAAATGTGGAAAATTATTTGGACTCACAGAAACCCCTAAAATGTAAAAAAATGGAGAAAACACAAAAATACTGATAATAACCCATGTTTATGATTTTAATCAACAATACTTCTTCCTATCTCACCTTTCCACAGAATCTGATACATTCTCCCAATATCCCAGGCATGGGGGCCAGCCACTGAAAATATTTGGAGCTAAGAGATGGAAAGTCTTGTTTGTAAAACAGTCAGGAGGCCAGTGGTACTAGAATGAGGAGTGGGGAATAAATTGTCAGAAGATTGGACAAGTAGGAGAGAGCTGGGCTTTGAACACCAAATAAAGTATTGAATCAAATAACCTAAAACAGTATCAATGGAATATTCCCTCCATAAACCCAGGGCAAACTCTCCTACAGATAGATACCCATAGATACCTGGAGAGTAGACATATATAGGGGATTGAGCATAGAGGCATGTACATTGGGGACATGAGTATTCAGGGAAGATTTCTGGAGAGACAACTTATGCACTTCATGCTGCAGGACATCTGATGTCTTCTGGTGATATTCCTGCTCTATGTTCCCCTTTACTGGGCTTCTGCCTGCCCACATTACCTCAGGCCTGGTTGCTCTCCCTGCCTCAAGTCTCTCCTCATTCCAATCCATCCTTCACTCAGCTGCCATATTGATCTTTTTAAAGTCCAGTTCTGACCAAGTCAAATCTCCCTTTGCCCCCAATAAACTCCAATGGCTCCCTATCCCTTCCAGGATGAAATATAAAAATCCTTTGTTTGGCATTCCAAGTCCTTCATAACCTGCCTCCCATACCTTTCCAGTCTTTTTACATCTTCTCCCCACCAATCCTTCTATGCACTCCAATCCAGTGAGTCTGACCTTCTTTCCCTGTTTTGCACAAAGTTCTCCAACTCCTGACTCAGGGCGTTTTCTCTGACTATATCCCATCCCTGGGATGTCTTCCCTTCTTCACCCTGACTAATGACCTCTCTGGCTTCCTTTAAGACCCTCCTAAAATGCTACCTTCTACAGGAAACCTTTTCCAATCCCCTTTAATTCTAATGCCTTCTCTATGTTGGTTATCTGCAGCTTAGGAGTTAACCCAATATGTCACTTGTTTGCTGTTACCTCTTCATTAGACTGTGAGATCCTTTAGGGCAGGAACTGTCTTTTATTTATTTATTTTTTTGTATTACCATTGCTTAGCACAGTGTCTGGAATATAGTATGTGCTTAATAAATGTTTATTGACTGACTGGTTTTCCTAAAATGCCCGTTGGATCACGCTGCCCCTCTAATCAATAAACTCCAGTGACTGAACAAATACAAAAAGTTCTGTTTGGCATTCAAAGCCTTTCTTAACCTTTCAAGTCTTCTTATACCTTACTCCTCAACATAGTTGACACTGGTTTCCTGGCTATTTGTGATGGCGATCAAATTAGGATCTTTTACTGTTTTACTAAAAGTGCCTCTGCTTGAATAATATGATTAAGGATCTTTCCCACCCATTGATGGGCCTGCCCATTATGGGAAGCTTGATTAGGGGAGTTGTTTTGTAGAAGGGTCCCAAGTACCTTTGGTTTTTTCTATTTAGGCACTGGGTCAGTGTTATGCCCTCTGGTTCTAAAAAGTGTATAAATACTCTTAGGGTGAAGTTTTACTTTGGGGCTTAGTTTTTCTAAGAAGGTTTGTGTGCCAGATGAGGACTCTGGGAAGCCGCTTTAAGGAGCTCCCCAGCTTTGAAAACCCAGATATCAGTGCTTCCCTTTCTGATAACTATGGTCAGACATTTGGGCTATCTTTTGAATTATGGTCAGGCAGAGGAAGCCATGTCTGTTGATTTGGGAGTTTACTGACTGTAAGTGTTTGTTTGGTCAGAGGAGGACTCTGGGAAGATACTAAAGGAGCCCCTGGCTTTGAAAATCCAGATGTCTTGCTTCCCTCTCTGGTAACAATGGTCAGATAGTTGAGGTCCAATTGTATGTTGAATTCAGGCAGAAGAAGCCATGTCTGTTGATCTTTTGATTTCTCTGTATTTTCTTTGAAGTTCAGGGTACTGACTTCCCTGAAGTAGGTGAATGATATATGTGCTTGATTGAAGTGATTGCTAACCCCTTAAAAGTTGCTTTCCTTTTATGAATGCAGATCTAAGAACCTGTGATAGCAGGCCCCCCTGTGTACGTTGGGGTGCTTACTGATACACTGTTCCAAGAAAAAAACAATCTATCTCTGTGTGCTGGGCATTTTCTCTGGCTATCCTCTATGCTAGGGGTATAAGTTATCTTTGAATATCAACAAGGGATTCACTTATGTAGAAATTCATAAACCTGAAGGGGGCAGTAAGGTTAACATGGTTGACAATATTTGGGTGAGGATCAAAGGAAGGAGAAGAAAAGTAATATAGTGGTAGGATTATATTACAAGTCAGCTAGAAGAATTGGATAATATGTTCCTAACACAGGCTACAAAACTGACACAGACCATAGTTATGAGTAACTTCAACTAAGTGGTTGTCTTTCCATCTGATAAATTATTGATTTGTTCTGGTAATAATTTTATCTTTCAGAAGGTGAAAGAAACCACATGTGAAACTTGTCAGATAATTCTTGTTGGATAAAAATTCAATGCCATTCCACAATCATTTATTAAGCCTATAAAACATACAAAGGAACTTGTTAGACTCTGGAAATATAAAATGAAATAAGATGAA
The DNA here is from genome assembly GCF_028372415.1 of Notamacropus eugenii. NCBI lineage: Eukaryota > Metazoa > Chordata > Mammalia > Diprotodontia > Macropodidae > Notamacropus > Notamacropus eugenii. The sequence goes on from NC_092872.1 coordinate 623,065,210, forward strand.
GTCCCTGGCTCTATTTGAAGAGGTGACTAAGACTGGTATAAAAATGAGTTTAACCTACAAAAGAGAGTTTTTGAGAATGAAGCATCAACTGGTCAGTTTGAGAGGGAAGAGGTCATCTGGGAAGACTTTATGAAGCATGAATTAGGACTTGAAGAAAAGAGGAATTCCAATAAATAGAGGTGGGGGAGAATCCATTCCAGATACAGATGAAAGCATGATTAATGGCACAGAGAAGGGGGAGATCTGGGTGAGAATAGGGTAATTGTATAGTTTGACTGGAATGCAGACTAAAAGAAGTGTGAGTTGAGACAAACAAACCAGGGAAGATTATTAGGGAAGGTATGTGAATGATTAGAGAGGAGAGAGCCCTAAAGATGGGAAAGGCAACTAAGAGGCTATTTATTGCTGTTGTCTTCCTAAGAAGTGATAAAGATTTCAACTAAAGTTGTGGCAATAGAAGTTGAGAGTAGGGAATGGAAATATGAGATATTGCAGAGATAAAAGAAATAGAATTTGTCAAATGATTGGATATGAGATTTGATGGATAATGATGGGTCAAGGATGATCTCAAGGTTATGAACCTGGATGACTGGAAAGATGGTGATACCTTCAACAGAAATGAGGACATTAGAGACAGGTGATTGTTTTTTGTTTTTTGTTTTTTTGAGGAGAGTGAGGGTAAGGGATAATAAGTTCAGATTTAAATGTCATAGAATCATAGGTTCATCCATTTAGAGCTGGAAGAAAATTTCCATTTAGTTCACTACTCTTTTCTTATAATTGAGGAAACTGAGACCAAGAGAGATGACTTCCTGGAGCTGTGCTCCCAAAGCTCACTTAGACTAGCAGTTAGAGTCTCCAGGGCTTGGTTGTATCTCCTCTCAGGTTATAGGGAAGCATATTAAGTTGTCTTTTCTCCAGTACCGTGGTATGCAAGTCCCCAATCCCAGATGCTCTCCTTTATATCATTTCACAAATACCAACTCCCAAGTATCATCTAACAAGTAATTATCATTGCTCCAATATGATTTTCACCATTTTATTTTGATCAATATCAGTGGCATTAATAATCAATTAATATCAATTAGATTTTACAAAAGGATAATTACTGATGATGAGCAGCTAATTGGTCCAGTGGATAGAGTGCTGGGCCTGGAATCGGGAAGACTCAACCTCCTGACTTCAATTCTGACCTGAGACACTTACCAGCTGTCTGACTCTGGGCAAGTCACTTAATCCTGTTTTCCTCCTTTTCCTGATTTGTAAAATGAGCCAGAGAAGGAAATGGCACAGCATACCAGTATCTTTGCCAAGAAAACCCTAAATGGGGTCACAAAGAGTCAGACATGACTGAAAAACAACGGAGCAACAATTTATTGATGTTATATCTGAGAGTTTCCAACAGGTGGGAGAAAGAGAAAAGGAATATGAAAAAAAGAAAATTTAATTTAAAGAAAGAAACTAATTTATGTACAATTAGTAAAGAATAAGTACAAGAGGAACTGAGGAAATATGGGCACCATGTGTTCTGGGCCACATGACAACAAATGAGGGAAAGGACTTCACACCCAGAGGCTTCTTCAGCCTCCTCACTTGATAGTTGAGGGGGAGAGAGAGAGAGAGAGAGAGAGAGAGAGAGAGAGAGAGAGATTGATTGAGAGAGGTCAGGTTATTCCCTTGGAACCTTTTGTATGTAGATCCAGTTCCTTCTCAGCAGTCAATTTCTTTTTTTTTCACCATATGGTAAGTGGATAGGAAACATGCTCTCAGGACTGGGTCCCTATTGGCTGGTCCCATCATCATATTAACAAAAACAAAAGCAAGTACTAGACAAAATTTTATACACAGCTATTGATTACAATACTTAGCTTGACAGTCCAAAGCTATTCCAGATGATATTAATTTTATTCTCTTCAACCTTTAAATCTTTCAAAGATCTTGCATACCACTTATTTTTCAATGTCAACGGTTGCTCTGAGCTTTGCATCTTTTTTCTATTAATTGGTCAAAGTTATCTTGATTTTTAAGTGTTCTTTTTTTTGTCTTGAAAAATAATGATCACCTTTGCTAGAAAAATAAAATTTAGAATTAAACTATCTTTTCCATAACTTTCTAAATCATAACGTTTAGAATTGTGAAACGCTTAGAATGTGATTTCCAGCTTTTTCTGTTTCTCATTTTTGTAGAAAAATCTTATAAATCTGAATTGGTGTTCTTGATATGTGATGTCTTTCATCCAGCTGCAGGTAGCCAATATCTTTGTCACTGTAGTCTTGAAGTTTCACAATCATGTGACAGGGTTCATTGAATTTCAAATTTTTCTTTATTTATTCATCTAACATTCAGTCAGAAGACATTTATCAGGTACAGGCATACCTCATTTATTGCATTTTGCTTTAGTATGCTTTACATTATTGCATTTATTTGTTTTTTAAGAAATTGAAGAGTTGTGGCAACTCTGCATCAAGTAAGTCTATTGACGCTATTTTTCCATGTGTTCACATCATGTCTGTCACATTTTGGTAATTCTTATAATATTTCAAACTTTTTCATTATTATATCTGTTGTGGTGGTCTTTGATCAGTAATCTTTAATGTTACTACTGCAATTGTTTTGGGGTGCCATGAACCCTACCATATAAACCAGTAAATTTAATTGATAAATATTTGTTTTGACTGTTCCACTAAACAGCCATTTCTCCATCTCTCTTCCTCTCCTTGGGCCTCCCTACTCCCTGAAACACAACAATATTGAAGAATATTACATAAACTTAGTTGATAAAGCAGTGGCAGGATTTGAGAGAACTGTCTTCTATTTTGAAAGAAATTCTGGTCTGAGTAAAATGCTGTCAAACAGCATCACATGCTACAGAGAAATCTTTCATGAAAGGAAGAGTCAATCAACTTGAAAACTTCATTGTTGTATTATTTTAAGAAATCGCCACAGCCATCTGAATTTTCAGCAAGCACCATCCTGATGTCCTCAGTCATCAATACTGAGGCAAGACCCTACATCAGCAAAAATATTACAATTGGAGATATTGAAGGTACAATTCCAGACCACTGCGATAAAGACAATATTGCAAGAAAGCAAGTCACAAATTTTCTGCTTTTTCAGTGCATATAAAAGTTATGTTTGTACTAAATTGTAGTCTATTAAGTGTGCAATAGTACTATATCTAAAAAATGTACATAGCTTAATTTAAAAACTACTTTATTGCTAAAAGAAATGCTAACCATCATGAGCCTTTTTGCTGGGTGAAGGAAGTAAAGCAAGGAAGAAAATGTTAATAATGCTGTTTATACTTAAAAGTGTGTCATATATACTACTCCCCTCCTCTCCGGTTGTTAAACATTTACTAGCACATCTATAGGTATGACTTTCTTTACTGAACATGTGTCAGAAAGATCTTGATGAGACCATTAGGTTGGTGGCTCAGTCATGGCATTATCTCATGGGAAAATTATATGTTATACTTCCTGTCCTGTTAATTAATATAGTACTACCCTGCTTTTTTGCAGACTTAGAAAGGCAGCACAAAAGGCAGTATGAGCTGCTACTTTAATACTTCAGGGGTCACAGTGTGACATTTAAAAAGTCTGAGAGACATAGTTTCTGGGTAATTAACAATTTTGTTAATAATACTAGCATTTTACCAATAAAATGGGTTAATGATACTCTTGAGTACCAAAATTGATTCGTGTTGGGTAGGTTCATAGCTTATATGCCCTTGAAAGAGTGGGTGTTCCGGAGGGTGGCAATCCACTTTGATTGGTTAACAATTAATGGGAATGAATATTACAGTGAGAAGTGGACCTATTTTAATGTGGGGCTGGGAGATGTGACTTTATATCATTAACTTCTGACTTGCCCAGCCTAGATCAATCTAATCAAAGAATTTATCTCCACCCACAATGGGCTTCCCTACCTGGCTGGGGTCTGAACAAGACTGAGGAGAAAGTTAATTTAACCTCATTATCAGCAATGTCTTTCAGAGACTGAACAACCTTCAGGCTCCTGAAAAAATCCTGGTCCTAATTCAATAATTGATTATTAATATGAGAGAGAAATAATAATCTCACTCAACATGCAATACCTACCAAATCTGCACACAGCCTATACCAGTGTCCCAAAAATATTGTTTGGAAAAATTTTTTTATCTGGTTTCCTGAAATTTATGGTAGCCAGATTCTTTTCTTTCTCATGGTCTTTGGGAAGGCCCATAATTTTCGGTTTTCTTCTCTTAATCTGTCTTGTAAATCAGTCACTTTTATCTACTTTGCTTCCAAACCTTTTTTTTTGCAGCTGGATTTTTTTTTCTGAGTTTATTCTTCTATTTTCATATTGACTTCCCCTGCCATTCATTCCTCTAGTAAAATAGTTCTACAATTCTATTGATATATTTTCCCATAAATATTGCTAAACCATTGAGTCCTATCTTGAAATTTCTTAGCTGTACCTATTTCTTTCTTTATTGCTTATTGTGATTTTTAATTAGTTATTTTTCTTCCTTTAATTCCTTCAGTGCGTTTATTATCCATTTTATTATTTCTAGAAAAATATGAACTTATTACTTATGCTACCATTGATGTCATTATGTTTTATTATATTAATATGATTGTATATTATAGGAAAAATATTAAATAGAAATAATATAGAATTATCACAGCATATTATATTATGTCATATTACATATGGTATTAATACGTAATTTAAATACATGATATTATTGTTAATATCATAATAATATTTTCCCTAATATGTGTGTATACACATAAGTATGTATATATATGTGTGTTTATATATATATACAAACACATATACACAAATTTTCTTTGTGTTGGATCACTTCTGTTTGCTTACTCTTTTTTATGATTTTAAAATTTTCTTTTAGTGATTTTTGGTAATTTTATTACTTTGGTATGTTTCTACTGTTGCTTTTGAGGGGGATATTGAAGAAAAGATTCTTTTCACTTTACCAAAACTCCTGAGAAGTCTTTCTTTGTAGACATATTTAGCAGACACTTGGAAATTAAGGACTGAAGGTCTTGGGAGAGGTCAGGTCTAGAGATATGGATTTGGGAATCATTAAAATAAAGGTGACAATTAAATAAGATTACTAAGATAATTGAATAAAATTAGTAAGATTCCTAAGAAGAGAGAAGAGGGCCCAGGACATAGCTCTGGGAAGCAAGTACATTTAGAGATGTTGTTGTACATCTTTTATTTTCTGAAGAGGACCAATGGCATCACAGATGATATCTTCACTTATATGTAAATCGGATTTATTAAGGGGGGACGGGGAGTAGCAATGGTGTGACGCCCAGAAATAGAAACACGACTTTAAAATGTCTTAGAAAACAAAGTCAACTGAGATCCATGCAAGAGGTAGGTGCTGATATAAAATACTTTAGAGAGATTAAGGAATATGAACATGAAAAAAAAGTCCATAGGACTTGAGATCATTGATTTAGAGTCAAAGGACACCTCAGAGACTATCTGTTCCAATCCCTTTATTTTACAGATGAGGAAACTGAGGCCTAGGGAAGTTAAATGGCTTTCTTAAGGTCACTCAGGTAATGAACTCAGGTCCTTTAACTCCAGACCAGTGCTCCTTCCACTGTCCTACTGTAAATGTGATTGGTGAGGTTCACCAACACCCACTATCTTGAATTCTTTGAACTCCTTGCCAAGTCACTTGTATCCATGTATCGTCCATCTGGATATTCTGAATGAAGGTTGGCAGAGATGCAGGAAAGCAGGAATAACAATTCATGAGCAATAGAGCTGACAATTAATTGATTCAACCACTTTGGAAAACAAAATAGATTATATTTGGATTGCACAAATTTGTTACCTCTAAATAACTGGACTAAAATTATTATTTAATTTTCAATATATTGACTAAAGACAACTGGAAAGCTAAAACCCTAGAGCTTGTAATCAATGCCATTCCCTGGTGTTTATTTAGCCATTGCAGTTTTTATAGGTTCAGCATCCAAGCAGGGGAAGCAGGTTCCCTTATGTCATATCGTACCCCACCACCAACCCTGGTCTTGAGAATCATTGCTAAATACAGAGTTGTATATTAGTCTAGGGAATACTCTTTAAGACTGTAAACTGCAGAGAAGATGCCAAGCTGTGTTGGTGGAAGAAATACTCTTACCTGAGATTTTTCACTATACTAGTTAAATCACTGACTAGTATTCCTGTTCACTAACTTAATGACAGAAACAGTAATGGGTTCAGAAATCCAAGGATTTTCCTTGGAGAGGAGGAAAACAAAGTACTAAATGTACAGATGTGAATCGGGTATAGGACAAGTGATTCGTTTCTACTCAAAGAAAGCAATAATAAGCAAAAGAAAATCATAACTCACGATGATTAGAATTGAGCATTTTAGTTTATAGCTGCAGACAGTTGGATTGGGAGACTGATATAGACAAAATGCTTGTTTTCTTGGCATTTATACTGACTTCTTAGATGCATTTCAAGCCTATACGTATTGGTTATATGCAGATTATATACATAACATGCAGATTAATGTTAATATTTCCCAAAAGTTTTCCTCATGAGTCCTCATGCCAATTAGCCCATGCCTTAGATTTTCTTGATGATCTTTAGGTAAATCTTTATCACAAATAAACATTTTAAATAATGATGTCAATGCTTGTCAATCTTTTTCTCTTCCACTCTTTTCCCTCCATGTCTTCCTCCTTCCATATACTTGTAATACCCCTGCTGCTTATCCATGTCTAATCCCTCTTAGACATTTCTTCTCTGACCTCAGCATCACCATAAAAGTAAGGCGTTTCCTCCTCATAGTTTTCTTTTCTTTGCTCCTTCTACCAAGGAGGGAGAAGGGAAGGGTAGACAGCAGGTGGTGCTGTTTAGCAATTAGGAGTCAGCTAGAGCCAAGAGAAAACTCCATATCTGGAAATGGGTTTGAGTTTGAGCATTTCAGCATCTCCAATCTCAGAACCCTTTCTTCAGACTCAGGGGAAGGTGTGGGAGAGAGTGAAACTTTTTTTTCCTGCTTGGCCTCTTTTGAGGTTCTCTGGCTGTCTTTTAGAGATATGGGGAGCCTGCAACGTGACTGCCGGCATCCAAAACATCCATTGAATGCAGTTTTGGCACAGCCCATGGGTGGTGATTGCATTGGGTCAGGTCTGGCTTGCTTGGGAGTGGCAGAGAGCCATTCACACCTTCCTTTTATCCTGAGGGGCATGTTTACTATGCATTCCATTTTATTAGCTCTGTGTTCTGCCTCCAACATTGTTAGGGTTCCAGGGCAAGACCTCCTGAAAGGAGATATAATAGTAACATAGGGTCATAGATCTGGAGTTGGAAGGGAGAAACCTCAAATAATTTAGTCCAACTCCCTCCTTTTACAAAGGAGGTTATTGAGGCCGAGACTTGGGGAGAGGAAGTTACCTTCTGAAGGTCACTCAGGTTGTTCAGAGGTAGAATTTGAACTGAGATCCTCTGACTCCCTAGAGCCAACATTCCTTCCTTGGTACCCTGTGTAAGGAGACAACGTGCTCAATTCATCAATCAGCATTTATTAAGTATCTACTATGCGCCAGGCACTGTGCTAAAGGCTGAGGGTACAAAAGGAGACAAAAGACAGTTGGCCCAATGGGAGAGATGACATGCAAACAAATATACACAAAGCAAGCCATATACAGGAAAAATGGGAAATAATTAGAAAAGGGAAGGCACTAGAAATAAGAGGGTTTTCTGTAGAAGGTGAGGTTTTAGTTGGGACTTAAAGCAAGCCAGGGAGGTCAGCAGTCAGAAAGAGCACTAGCTTTATACTGAGAGGCTCCAGGTCTGAGCCCCAGTTGTATTCTGCCACTTTCTAGCTAGATGACCATGCCAGAGTTCTTCAATTCTCTGAGCCTCAGTTTCTTAATTTGTAAAAGGAAAGATGGGTTGGATTAGATGATCTCTAAGGTAGCTGGTTACCAGCTTTAAATTCTGCGATGAATCTTTTCATCCTCTGCCCTGAGCTTTCCAGAGCAGGTTATTTTCCTAATTACAGCCTTATAGAGTATTTTGAAATCTGGCATGACAAACTTTTAGCAATTTAACTTTTCTTAGTTCCCTCTGCTATTTTTGCCTGCTTGTATTTCCACATACCTTTTTATAATTTTATCTAATTCTATAAGATACACCATTGGCATTTTGATTGGTAGTGCATTTAACCTATAAATTGCCTTAGAAAGGTTTTAAATTGTTAATATCTTGGTTTGACTTATCCTGAGGCAAGGGATTTATTCCCAGATGTTTAGTACTTTGTTCATTTCCGTAAAAAGCCTTTTTAAAAATTGCCCTTATGTAGCTCTTGTTTGAGTGTTGATATGTTTAGCACCTAAATCCTGCCTCAGTCAAAAATTACCTCTCTGGGCCTAGATGTTCTCCTCTGTAAAATGAAAGCAAGGGCTGGACTTTATGACCTCTAAGATTCCTTCCAGCTCTGAATCTATGTGGTGCTATGATGTTGAGCATTAAGGAAAAATAAATTGATGGAACCCTATTACCATATTAGAAATTAAAACATTTTAATATTATTATGAAAACAATTTTGACCTGACAGACCCTTGGAAAGATTCCAGAGACCCTCAGGGGTCCTAGGATTACACTTTGAGAACCATTTCTCTAGTCAAACTTCCCTGTTCTTTATTTCTGTCCATTTCCCATATTTCTCTGCTCTTTTGTTCAATTTGTTTCCTATGCCTGGAATATCCTCCCTTTCCTTCTGTAACTGATGAATTGTTGTCTATCCTTTACAGCCTTCTTCAAAAGATTTCCAGGAAGCTTTGTCTCTTCTTTCTCCCCCTCTTATCCTCACACAGCACTTTGCATCTTTATTCTAGTAAAATTATGAACTCATGAATACGGGATCATTAGATTTTAGAGTTGAAAGGAATCTTAAGTGCTGTTTTCTGTATTAGCCCAACACTTCATTTTATCTTTATTTTTATCTAATCATTCTAATATCTCCCCTGAACTAGTATAATACTCGGTACATAGTAGTCATTTAATAAATGTTTTTTAAATGAAATTTGAATATTACAAGAGGGTCCAATGGATCTCTAGGTCTGAGTTTAGAAGATTTGAGTTCAAATCAGGCCTTAGATGCATACTAGCTATTGTGACATATAAAAAGTTCAAAGACATAGTTTTGGGTAAATAATCATTTTATTAATTATTGCTTGGTGATAATTAATAAAAGGGGTCAATGGCACCCTCAAATGCCAAAGACTGATTATAGCAGCTTCCTGATACTTACATAACCTTGGAAGAGTGGGTATTCCTGACAGGTGGGAATCAACTCTGATTGGTTAACAATTAATGAGAAGAATGGATATTATAATGAGAGGTGGATCTGTTCTAATGCGGGGCTGGAGGATATGACTTTGATTATATCACTTTTACTCCCGATCACTCCCGGCCCTGGACAGTCTAGACAAAGGATCTACCACTTCCCACTTCCCCAAATCTGGGGAGAACACCGTGGGCTTCCCTACGTGGGTGGGGTCTGAACAAGGTTGAGAAGAAAGGCTCTCATTATCAGTAACATCCTTCAGATGCTGATTTGACCTAGTAGAGAATGAGGAAATAATAATGGGGAAAAACACTGTACCTCCCCAATAATTAGTTACTTAATATAAGAGAGAAACCATCATTTCTCTCATTATGTGATCCTGGGCAAGTTACTTAATCTCTGTCTTCCTTAGTTTCTTCATCTGTAGAATGAGAGCCCCTATCTCTCAGAGTTGTAGTGAGGCTCAAAAAGAGATAATATTTGTAAATAGCTTAGCACAGTAGGTGCTTAATAAATGCTTGCTTCCTTCCATTTCCTTAAATACCTCATCAACCTTTAAGAGCTGTTAGCATTTCAATGAGATGATCTCTAAAGCCCTTCTGACCTGTAATGTTCTACTATTTTATGATATCGTAAGGATTACTTAATGGAAGTCTTTAGAAAACAAGCTTTCAGACATAGAGAAAGATGATTTTTTATTACTATATAATTATTTGCAGAGGCAGCATGGATGGATTGCCAGATTCCAGTCATATAATCTCTCTGAGCCTCAGGGAATTTTTTAAGACTAAACTGAGGAGGTTGATGCTTTCCACATAGAGGAAATCATGGGTCTTTGACACACAGACATATGGTTTACATATGTAAATGGTGTGAAAGGACCTGATGATGCTTAAAACTGTCTGTTATGTTAAGTAGTTATAAAAGCTCTTCCCACAGTCTCCAAAGGAGTTGGGTTTCCACTATCTTAAGAAGTCTCTCTTCCTCCACAATCAATTTGCTTAGCAAACCCTTGGTACAAAAGTAATGATCACAGATTCAGTCAGTGAGATCCAAATCAATGACATTTCATCTCCTACTGTGACCCAACTCTAGCAAAGACAGGACCTAGGTAGTGGGCAAATCTGACTCATTGATTAGAAAACTTTAGTAGACTTGTGAGCTACTTGGAGGCAAAGACCATATGTCTTATCTAAGTTTTATTTAACCCTTTTGTTGGAGGCTCTCCTGACATGAAAGACCTGAGTTGGGGATATCTCACTGCTCTGGTTCGTTGCCCCTGTCCACCTAGAACTTTGGAATGTCAGTGCCTAGCATTCCTCAATCATAGACATCAACCCACCTTAGAAACATTCCGGATTGCAAAGCTTAAAACTCAAAACGGTTTTATTTACAAATGAATGGAAATCAATTTTGGAAGGAGGACTGAGAGTATCAGACGTGTCCTAGATAAAAAGCCCATTTTAAATAGTCACCTCTTAGGACAGAGTTCACTTTTCACCTTTTCCTTGGCTCTTCATGGAGAGTGCAGTAAGGGTGTAATGGAGGGGGGTAGGTGAAGAAAGTAGAGATTCATTCCCCTCCCTGCCCAAATAGAATTGGTGAGAGGAGTAGAAAACCTGGTACTGAGGACTGAGATTTGTTGCACAGATGTCAGGTCCCAGAGTCAAGGGGCCTTCGGGTGCTAAGGTATGGGTTCAGATTCTTTCCACAGAGCAATGTAGTAGCTGAGGTGTGGATTTCAGCTGAGCCCAAAGCTGGAGATAATAGAGACCACAGCTAGCCATCAGCCTGATGCCACGGGTTCTGATTGTTTCTCAAGGACATAGCAGTACTCTAAGCAGGGCTTTAGCTGAATTTGCATCTGCAGACTAGTGACAGTCCATCAGAGACGTATAACATATTGTACTCAACAGCAGGCCTAGAGGGCCCATCAACGTGACTTTATTTAGCTGACACTCTACAATCCAAGACTAGCATGAGGATGTCACAAGAAGACAGGAAAGGGGGCACCCTAGCCTGGCAGTTCCAGCAGTCTAAGTTGCCTTAGCCATATGTGTCCCCTGTATGTATGCCTGTTCTTTGAAATCTACAGCCATCCACTCTTCCAAATGACACAGTGTTGTATTTGTGAAAGACGGCGCTCCAACTTTATGGTGGAGATGATTTATGACCTGTTGGGGGTGTAAGCTCAGTTTCATGTGGACAGTCTCAGGCAGGTAAAGGTGAGGACTTCTAAACCTCAGCATTCTCATGAGGCCCCCCAGGGAACAGCTGGGAATTGAGGCGTGAGACACGGCTATCTCGTGCATTTCCGCTTCTTCCCCGTGGGAAACTTGCTGGGGAGAGCATCCCACCCTTGAGATTAACCCATGGTCTGAGCACACCTGTTGTTGATTAGCTAAAGGCTGAGAGCAGGCATGGTATTCAGGTGCAAACTATGCGGCGGGAGAGCTTAAGTAGGGTCAGGAAAGCCTGAAGGCGCTCTTCGAGCTGAGGGGCCCTTAGAGGGCAGGAGGTCCCTCCCCTCTCCCACTCCCATTCTCTTGCTGTACGATCTTTGCCTCCTTGGGAGGAGGAGGATTCCTCTCTCCTGAGGAAGAATTCACCCTGCACATGTAACTAAGATCCTGAATAAAGCCTAACCCTTGTTCGACTCTGGAAAGTCTCTTCTTTCAACACGTTTATCCGGTTTGGCCCACGAAGACCTGTGACAGGTGAAAGGTAAGACTCCGGTAGCCCTTCGGCCTTAAGGCCGAACAATGACCACTTTTCTTACTATACCATTTTGTTACTTCAGTCATGTTTGACTTTTCCTGAAACCTTTTGGGATTTCCTTGGCAGAGATACTCTAGTGGTTTGCCATTTCCTTCCCCAGATCATTTTACAAATGAGGAAACTGAGGCCAACAGAGTAAAGTGATTTGCCCAGGGTCACACAGCTAATAAGTGTCTGAGGGAGGATTTGAACTCAGGAAGATGGGTCTTCCTGATTTGCTACCCATTATGCCATTTTAATGAATGTCTTTGATCTATTTCTTCTGATTGACTACCAAAATGTAAGCATATTGCAGAGGACTTGTGAATTGTGGGAGAGTCAACTTACTTATCACCTGGAATCTGAAAAGTTATCCCTCCCTTCCAAGGGACTCAACCTGGGAATGTGAGGTGTGGCCCCATGGAGTTCAAGGACAACCCAGAGCTATACTGTAGTAGGCAGAGACAGTGGAGACAACCTGACTTCAGGAATCAAAAGGTGACCCATGGTACCTCCCAAAACCTCCTGGGGTATGGGTTCAGGAAAGCACCAAATGAGGAAATTCAGGCGAATGGATCAAGAGCAAAGGGGAGCACCAGTTTGGAGAAGCAAGTAGCATGGTAAGCTACAGAGACCATACAAGTCTCTTGAGGAAGGTTTGCCCTCCTAGGTATGTGGGTTCGACTCTCTATGATTGGATGAGAATCTTTGCTATGTCCATTAATTTATTTTTTAAATGTTATCGATGGCTCTTGTTCTTATATTACCTTCATTTCCCAGTTTATCTTTCCCCCTCTACCCAGAGAGCCGTAACTTATAACAAAGAATAAAAATGAAAGAGAAAAATAAAGCACTTGAGTAAAACTAACACATTAATGAAGTTCAGCAGTATATGCCATGTTTGGTCTCTATAATCCCCTGCCTTGGGAATTTGCAATCTAATAGGAGAAAAGTCATGTCCAAGTCATCCAACAGGTGGAAATAGAAGGCAGTACATTTCAGGAATGAGGGAACAAAGAAATGGAAGATAAAAGCACAGAAACAGAGAAGAGAGGACAACAATGAAGGACAATTGAAAGGTCATAGTGTGAGATAAGTCTGCGGAGAGCTTTGAATAACAAGATCAAAAACTTATACTTGAGCACAACGCATCTGAAGTCAGAGGTCCCAGGTTCAAATCCTTCCTACTTACTATTTGCTAGACCTTAGGCAAATCTATTTACTTCTACTAACCTCGATTTCCTTAACAATCAGCTCATCAAAGAGCATTTCTTAAGCATTTTTTATGTGTCAGATATTGTGTGATGTACTAGGATACAAAAATAAAAATGAGAGGAAGAAAGTAAACACATACACATAAAAAGCAGATACAGAATAAATACAAGGTAATTTTTCAAGGGGAAAATAGAAATAGGAAATGCTTCATGTAGAAGGTGGCACTTGATTTGAGAATTGAAAGAAAGAAGGGATTCTTTAAGATAGAAATGAGGAGGGAGTACATTCTAGATAGGGTTCACAGACTGTGCAAAGGTCCAGAAAGGAGAGATTGAATGTCATGTGAGAGCAACAGTTCAAAATGTCCAGTTTGACTATAATATAGCATTAATGAAAAGGAATGATGTTTATATGAGCAAGCTTCATAAGGTAGTTTGGAGCCAAAGGCTTTGAGTGCCAAACAGGAGATTTTGTATTTGATCCTAGAGCAGGAAAGGAGAACCTGTGGCCTCAAGACCACATGTGACCCTCTAGGTCCTTGAGTGCAGTTCTTTGAATGCAAACTTCACACAACAAATCCCCTAAAGAAAAGGATTTGTTCTCTAGGACTCAGTCAAAAGGCCACACCCAAGGACCTAGAAGGCCACATGTGGCCTCAGGGCTGCAGTTTCCCCACCCCTGTCTTAGAGGTATTAGGGAGCCCCTGGAGTTTATTGATCAGGAGACTGACATACTCAGATCTGTGTTTTAGAAATATCAAGGTGGGTGTGGTTGGTGGTGGTGGTCCTTTGCTCTTGGGAACATGGAAAATATCAACATAGATTGGAATGGGAAGAAATTTAAGGCAGAAAAATAAAAGGCTTGTACTTTACAAAGCTCCAAAGCTCAAAACTAGGGACAAATGGACAAAATCCACAGAAAGGCAGATTTAGGGTTAAGAAGAATTTCCTAACAATCAAACCTCTCCAAAAGTGAAATGGATTTCCTCAGGCTTTAGTGGTTTCCCCTTCACTGACCAGCTTCCAGAAGAAGTTAAATGGACCATTTGTCAGGAATTTTTACAAAGGGAAGCAGTTATGGTATGAACTGAATTGCTTCTCAGATTCCTCCCAACTCTGAGATTCTCTGACTATCTGACCTCTGAGATTCCTTCTAGCTTTAGATCTCATGAACAACTTTATTTGGTAGGCAATGGGGAGCAAATGAAGTTTTTTGCCTAGTTGGTGTTTTTAAACCAAACATATATCCCCTCATAAAATTTCTATTTTTTTAAACTCTCTTTTATCCTTCTTCATGCATTTTTATAAAATACCCTCATGTATGTTTATCTGCATCTTCTTTCATCTTGCCTTTGGAATGTAAACCCCTAGAGAGCAAAGAACCTGCCTTGTTTTGAATTAGCTTCTGGCATACTTTGGACACAAAGTAGAACAGTCTGCAGATTAGGGGAATGGACCTTGGAGAGAATGGCCCTTTTGCTTTTTCTCTTAGTTCAATGACACTCAGATAGCCATGGTCTTTTTTATTTTAAAAAAATTATTTTTATTATGAGCATGAACATTTTAGTATGCAAAGAGCAGCAAAAGAGGACTGCATATGAAGCAGTCAATTTGTATTCCATATGTTGTGAGCCCCACATGAAGTGAGGCCCTTGTGTGCTGGGGCCTGCCTCAACCTTCCAGGTGGCCTGAAGGGAGGCAGAACAGACATCTCCAAACTCTTCTAGCCTCCCTCCCTTCTCCAAGGCAGACTTTCATTTCTACCAGGAGGGAAGCAGGAACTTGGGGCCAGATTAAAGAGAATTAAACTAAAAAAATTAGAATTAGGACATGAATAGGCAGTTTTCCAGTGAAGAAACCAGATTGGCTAAAATGATTGAAGGAAAAAATGACAAATGTTGGAAGATATGTGGAAAATTTGGAACACTAATTCACTGTTGGTGGTACTGCGAACTAATCCAACCCTTTTGGAGAGAAATCTGGAATTATTCTCCATCTCTTTCTTAAGTATAGACAAAAAACAAAACAATAAATCAAGTCCTGGTTTATATCATTTTGCTTACACAAAAAACTTAGTGATGGCCTTTTACAAGTTTGTTCTGGTGGTACTAGTACACTCTGCCCAGTAAACCTCCCTTCTTCCTCCCTCTCAGAGCGTCATTTTAAATTTTAAAAACTAAAAAAAATAGGAAGGGAAAGAAAAAAATCAGTAAAACCAAATGACCTATTGAAGAAATCTGATGTTATACTCAGTGTTGCACACTTATGGAACTCTGACTTCTGCAAAGGAGCAAGGGGAATATACCAAGATTTTTTTTTTTTTTAAGAGGCATGTCTGTCTCTTGCTTGCCCCCAGAACTGATCCCTTTCTTTTCTAGCTTCATTCAGATCTTGGGATCACTCTGGGTCTCAGACCTCAGCCCAAATGTAAAGCTTGAAGACACTGACATCCAGGGCATGCTGGTGCCATCGTATACTTGCTCAT